>NC_060286.1:12206513-12913164 GCF_021613505.1 Equus quagga
GGGGTGTCTACATTAGGATTTAGATATCTTGAGAAGGAAGGGCATTATTCTACCAACTGTACATTCCTGTTATCATAGATAAGGATATTATTAGCTCTGTTAATCTCCCCTCACTTCCAACTATTGTCCCATTATAGTTAATGTCACAGTTTTCTACTAAATTCATATTGTGTTGTCATTATTTAGGCCTTGTCAATATTAACTGTTGAACCAAGCTGTGTACTTCATTTCTTGCACAACTTTTTGTTTTTCCTATTATTCATAGTTGCCCCATTTTTTTGTTAATTTGTTTTTTCAATCTCTGTCTGATTTTTCTCACTTCCTCTAAAGCTCTGTGAAATCTCTCTCAATGCTCCTTCCTGCTTGGTCAAACACATTAAATAATCTGACTTCTACTTTTTCCTCAAGACCTCTGTTCTGTTTACTTCAAGATCAGAGTAGGTAGTTGTTTACCTGTACTGAGGATTTAGGAGTCTTTATATGTTAAGTAATCTCCTAGCTTTTAATTTTCTACCTTCTACAGTACCTTGTACCTATAATTCCTGAGTATTTGAGGAGTTCTAAGGTGAATCATTTTGTCATTGATATTTCCTTCTGCAGGCACTTAGGTTATACCTAGGATGACCATATAATTTAATCTTTATCTGAACGTGGGCTAATATAGGAGGAAAGAGAGATAAAAGGCAGAGAACAGGGAAAAGAGGCAATAAAGATAAATTCAGATTATTTTAATTATACAATCTCACTTATTTAAATCAAAATGTTGATAAAGTTGACATTTAAATTAGAGAAAATTTTTTTGTTTTTGAGGAAGATTAGCCCTGATCTAACATCTTGGCCCATCTTCCTCTATTTTATATGTGGGACGCCTGCCACAGCATGATTTGATAAGCAGTGCATAGGTCCATGCCTAGGATCTGAACTGGCAAACCCCAGGCCGCCAAAACTTAACTGCTACACCACTGGGCTGGCCCCCAAATTAGAGAAACTTTTGAATTATAGTTTTTGCTTATTTTTAGAATAGCTTTATTACTTTAAATATATACAGTTACTAGGATAATTAATAACAGGCCTTAGTTTAAGTTATTACTTTCTCAAAGCTTAAATAGCACAACCTAATCTCAGTTCCTGTGCATCCTAACACATCCTAGTTTTCATGTTTTCTTCACAGCGTTTATTACATTTGAAATTTTCTTATCTGTTGACTTAATAGAATAAATACATAGAATATAAGATCCATGAGAACAAGTACTATATCTGTTTTTGTTCATTGCCTTCTCTCTAGCACATGGAATAATGCTTAGCCCATAAGTACTCAATAAATATTTAGTGAATGAACAAAAGTGTTTGTGTGTTATTTTAGTAAGATAGATTAACAAAATTTTAGGAGCATATCAAAAGATTTTTGTAAATAAAGCTTTAGAGACCCATAAATGTTTATTTTTCATGCAGTTTAGATGCTGCTCTCCAATCTCATTTAATTATAGATTGTACTCTTTGCATATCAGCAAAACTAAGAGGTTAATTTATTTGATTCCTAGTCAAATTATCATAAAATCTATGAGTTCTTAATGATTATTGTTACTATATTGTACGAAACACATGCAGTGGAATTTAGTGTTTGTTGAAAATAAATCTAAACAAATTAAAACTGCAGGTAAGTGGGGGGGCCTGTCCAGTGGTGTGGTTAAGTTTGCATGCTCTGCTTTGGCAGCCCGAGCTTCATGGGTTCAGATCCTGGGTATGGACCTACACACCACTCATCAAGCCATGCTGTGGCAGCAATCCACATACAAACTAGAGGAAGAGTGGCAACAGATGTTAGCTCATGGCCAATCTTCCTCACCAAAAAAAGAAAAACAAGAATAAAAAAACCCATGGAAATAAGGGAAATGGCATACTTATAAATAAAGGCTTCTATCCAAATATACTACTTACTATTATGTCAAATTGTGAAAACTCTTAAAGGATTTTCTAACTTCTTTCTAAATTCCTTTCTCTTTTAACGTTATATAAGGCCTAACAACACAAACTGATTGTATTCTAGTGGCCAACCTATCAGAGTTGTTTGAAGTTAAGAATATGTTACAGGTAAGATTTCTAATGATAATTAAGATTTCTAATAAATAAATTCTGAAGAACATTCTCAGTCTTTAGAATTGCATTTACGTTTGAAAACTTAGTTCTAAGAAATATATTATCGACACAAAAATATGACTTGGTAAAAACGTCTGGGCTTTGGAATGAGATGCATCTGGGTAAATGACAACTTTTCTGCTTACTAGCTGTCTATATCCTTGAGCAAATTAGCCCTTCTGAATCTTAGAGACAGTACTGAAGCAGTATTTGTAAAAAGGCCTAACGTAACGCTCATTACAAATACTCAATAAATTCTAGTTCTCTTTCTTTCCCAAATGAGGTGAGAACAGAGTCTCTTCTCAGAAGTACAACTGCTGCATGTACTAAAATCTTAGAAGGAAGAATGGTGAGGTGAACAGGTACCCATTTAACCCCAGTAAGGTTGGCTATATTCGTCAGTATTAAAGAGGGGAGTTTCTAAGCAAAGCATTTAGGACTCAAGATTTGGCCGTATTTAAAAATGATAGCTCCATTTATTTTTCAAAATTATTTTGGTCTAGTATGGCTCATTCATCGTTTTTGGGTTTTTTTGAGAAAGATTAGCCCTGAGCTAACTGCTGCCAATCCTCCTGTTTTTCCTGAGGAAGACTGGCCCTGAGCTAACATCCATGCCCATTTTCCTCTACTTTATACGTGGGACATCTACCACAGCAGAGCATGCCAAGCAATGCCATGTCCTCACCCGGGATCCGAACTGGTGAACCCCGGGCCTTTGAAGCAGAACATGCGAACTTAACCCCTGCACCACCGGGCTTCATCTTAATCCCATCGCATTCAGACATATCCATGCACCAGGGCTGGTTTGAATGAAAAACTCTGGAAGTTGTAAGTTAGCCAACCGTGGGTGCATCAATCTGTAGCTAATAAAGAATCCCTGGGACTGATTTCTTAATTTTCTTTGTTCAGGCAGAATCCCAAGGACTTCTCTGAAGCAACATAAACATTTCCAAAAGTAGTTTCCTAGACCAGTGACCATGGAAAGGCAGGAGGCACACCTTTGGAAGTCCCTGAAATCAAAACTATTTTCAGGGGCTGGCCCCGTGGCCAAGTGGTTAAGTTCGCGCGCTCCGCTGCAGGCGGCCCAGTGTTTCGTTGGTTCGAATCCTGTGCGCAGACATGGCACTGCTCATCAAACCATGCTGAGGCAGCGTCCCACATGCCACAACTAGAAGGACCCACAACAAAGAATATACAACTATGTACGGGGGGGCTTTGGGGAGAAAAAGGAAAAAAATAAAATCTTAAAAAAAAAAACTATTTTCATAGTAATATGTATTTGCCTTTTTCACTGTTGGAGTCCTTAATAATCTTTAAGAGTAAAGAGGTTTTGAGACCAAAAGTTAGAAAACCACCAACCTTGACATTTTGAAAAGTTTGAAAGAAAGAATATGTAAAAACTGGGGTTTCCATAGGAGCTAAAATTTTTATCTAGGATTGTGGAAAAAAATTAATTTGTTCTTTAACCCATAGATTATATGATAACATAATTCAGAATGTCCTCTGTCTTCAATTGTGGCTATCAGGTGGAGATATGTATTGGTGGTTGGATATTCAGAGTGGCTGTAAAATCTGGAAACATAGATAACATTATTTTATCACATATTATAATGTGATATATAACCCCTTATTATGTGTTCAACTATATTTTAGACTTAGTAGCCACTCACAAGAGTTAAGGGCTGGAGATACAGATTTGACTTGGTCCACATGTTAATGGTAATTAGACCCATAGGAGTAAATGAGAGGACACCTAAAGACAGTATACAGGGTAGAAAAAGAAGAGAGATAAGGAAACATCAACATTTAAGTGATAAGAATAGGCAGTGTATTAAGCAAAAGAGACCCAACATAATGTCATAGAATTCAAGGGTAGAAAGTTTCAGGAAATAGGGGTGGTTAATATGTAGGTAAAGAATTTGGTGTTTTTGTGTAAAAGTGGATAATAGAAAATAACCTAAAAGAACATCAGTAGGTGAGAGTCGATAAACAGTATATTCAGAAATTGAATACTATACAATGGGGAAAATGAATGAGCAAAACTCCACATATCAGCGTGTATGAATTTCAAAAACACAATTTGGAGAGAAAAAAAGCAAATGCCAAAGAATACTTATAATACTATTTAAATAAGTAAAACAATGCTAATTGTTGTTTAAGACCCTAGGAGGTAAAACTATGAAGAAAAGATTTAAACCAAATATAGGATAGAGGACACTTCTAGGTTAGGGGAGTGCATGTGATTATGTGAGTAAAAAGTCACACAGGGACCTTCCACTGTATTAGTAGTGCTGTGTGTACATCATAACTTGAGTAGTGGATACAGGATGTTTGTCATATTGTTTATACTTTTTGTATTTCTCAAAGTTTTTATAATTTAAAATTTTCAGAGACCAGGAAATGGTTCATAAGAATAAAAAAAATCTGTCAGTTTACTTTTCACATATTTAAAAGATATACCTTGGTCTCATTTTTTTCTATGGGTATAATAGTGAGATCAATGATACTAGTGAGCTAGTGAAATATCTGAATAAGGAGGAAAACTTTTAAATTAAAAACGGATTAGTGCACACAGTATTCTTGCTATCTTAAAGAGTGGAATGTGGTTACGAATATTTAATACAGATTTTCAGGTTCAGCATATCTTTGAGACTGTACAGTTAATTCTGTTTTTTAAAAAAGTATTTTGCTTTTATTTTGATGCCAAAAGTTTAATAGAGTTAAATGTCAGATTTTATATTAATGAAAGTGAATAGAGGACAAAAGTGATGCAAACCAAAAATAAAAATAAAAGCTCTGGGAAGAGATAAAACAGTTTAAAGAAATGAGACTAAACCAAGAAAATTCTTACAAATATGGAAAATAATACCTTATATTTTATACACATTTCAACTTTCAAATAAAAACCAATTTTATTATCCCAGATGCTGCAGGAAAAATAGACTTCCAGAAAAGTAAAAAACTCTACATAATGACCTCACTAATATGTAGCAAAACTAATTTTGATATCAACACCCTAGGTTTTTCCTAAGAAGTGGAAATTTTAGTTCAATCCTGAAAATTTATTATTTGTGAACATTTTATACAAGTATAATTTCAAAATATTTAAGCAAAGGCTATGGTATTGATACTGTTCGGTGCTGAGAATAATGACGTGAAAATATGAACAATCAAGTGGAAAAGGCAGACAAGCATACAGACAGTTAAATACCGTGCTATAATAGAAGTATGTACTCAATACATACTTGCATGATAATAGCTAACATTAAGCATTTCCTAGGTGTAAGTAATTTTTCTTTTCAGTCCATATCTTATTTAATCTTCACAAAAACAACTTCATGAGATATAGGTAATATAATTATCATCATTTTATACATAGTGGACAGAGAAACACCAAACTACTAAATAATTTAACCAAGCTCCTAAACCTAAGAAATAGTAGAGTCAAAATTTAAACCTATGCATTCTAGTTCCAGAAGCTATACTAAACTGCTACACTAAACTGTCTCTTACAAAGAAGAAGGTCATCTAAGTCAATAAAGGGTGGTAGGAGGAAGTGGTAGGGAGATGGTTGTGGTAAGGTAGAAAGATGTCAATAGAAAAGCTTTTGGAGAAGTTATATTTTAGCCAACTGTGCAAAAACTAATAATGGTTGTACAGGTGATTTGTCTTTGGGGAGTGAGAGGTGGAGAATAAAAGAAAAGGTGTTAAGAAAGAGGGAACAACATTGAAGGAGGAGAGTTTAGTGAGGTGAGGAGGAATATAGGAAATTGTGGAAAAACTACAGAGCTTTTAAGAAAATACAGTTGGTTTGAATGATGTACTGGAAGAATTGTAAGATGTGGCTTCAAAGACAGGTAGGACCCAAATTGTGAAGGACAAAGGCATTTAAAATTTTTTTCTTTATTGTGGTAATATATACAAAACATAAAGTTTACCATTTCAACTTTTTTTTTTTTTGAGGAAGATTAGCCCTGAGCTAACTGCTGCCAATCCTCCTCTTTTTGCTGAGGAAGACTAGCCCTGAGCTAACATCCGTGTCCATCTTCCTCTACTTTATATGTGAGACACCTACCACAGCATGGCTTGCCAAGCGGTGCCATGTCCACACCCGGGATCCGAACCGGCGAACCCGAGGCCACTGAAGCAGAACGTGCACACTTAACTGCTGTGCCACCGGGCTGGCTCTCAATTATTTTAAAGTGTACAGTTCAGTGACATTAAGTACTATCACAGTGTTGTGAAACCATCACCACTATCTATTTCCAAAAGTTTTTTGTCATCCAGAGCCAAAACTCTGAACCCATTATGCAATAATTCCACATCTCCCTCTGGGGGTACAGCTGATGGTAACCCCTAACCAACTTACTGTCTCTTGTCGTCTGAAATAGAGTCTAGGTAATGTTAATGAAGTTTATTCAGTAATCAGGGTGAAGAGTATGAACCCCAGGAAAACAGTTCAACAGAATGCTCTGATGGAACTGCTCCAAGGTGTGTGAGTTTAAGTGTACCTTATATCTTTCACAAGCAGTGCACATGCAGGGAAGAGGAAAAGAAAAAAAACCTTACAATTAGATAAAAAAAAAAAAAAAAAGAGAGTACATCTGGGCTTTTCTCTCAATTATGCATTGAAGGTAACATAAACAAGAATTTCTTGGTTATATATCAAACAAATTCAGAGGTGCCTGCGTTATCTATGTGTGGAGGGAGGAAAGGACTGGGATCTTTAATTAGTCCCTTGATCCCTAAGAAATGCACCACTGCTTCACAGTACAGCTGCTTCAGCATGGGTTTTATTGTACTCACTTAAAGCCTGTGCAGTTTGCGTACTAGATTGTCCTGTTAGACCCGGGGAGGGGGTCCCAAAATTCTGTCCACACTCCATGTTTAACTACTCTAGCAACCTTATATAAGTGAAATGATAGAATATTTTTCCTTTTGTGTCTGACTTATTTCACTCAGCATACCATAATTTGTTTTTAAGGATTGATACCTAGGCTAACAACTGTTGCCAGTCTTTTTTTTTTTTTCCTTCTTTTTTTCCTCCCCAAATCCCCCCAGTATGTAGTTGTATATTCCAGTTGCAGGTCCTTCTAGTTGTGGTACATGGGACGCTGCCTCAACATGGCCTAATGAGCGGTGCCATGTCTGCGCCCAGGATCCGAACCCTGGGCCGCCGAAGCAGAGCACATGAACTTAACCACTCAGCCACGGGGCCGGCCCCCCATAATTTTTTATTCATTCACGTGTTGATGGATGCTTGAGTTGTTTCTACCTTGTGGCTATTGTGAATAATGCTGCTAGGAACATTATGTACCTGTTTAAGCGCCTATTTAAAATTCCTTTAGGTATTTACATAATACTAGAATTGCTGGGGCATATGATAATTCTGTGTTTAACTTTTTGAGAAGCTGCCAACCTGTTTCCAAAGTGGCTGCACCCTTTTATATTCCCACCAGCAATGCGTAAGGGTTCCAGTTTCTGCATTCCTCTCCAACACTTGTTAGATTTTCTTTTTGTAATAGTGTAGGGGAGGAAGAACCTTTCTTCTACCCTCTAGGTCCTTCTGGCTGGTCTAAGAATTACATAGACATGAGACAGAATAACAGGAAAAAATCAAACAGTTTAATAACATATGTACATAGGAGAAACCCAGGAAAACTGAGTAACTCACCAAAATGGCTGAGCCACCACCTTAAATACCATCTTCAGCTAAAGACAAAGGGGAGGATATTGGGAGTAGTGGTTTGTGACTTCAAAGGGGAGGCAGGCAATTTACATGAAGGTGGAAAAGCAAATGTTTGGTAAACAAATGTTTGCTGGGCCATCTATAGGCAATATGACCTCAGAGACAGAACTTTGGTAACAGTGGACTTAGCAAGGATCCTCCCAGTCTGCTAATACCCACCGTTATCTATAGTGATGGGCTGTCCCAGGGACAGGCCTTCTGTCTTAAATTCTTTTAGGTAGCTAGGAAGAAGGTCAAAGTTTCCTTCAGAGTCTTTTCTCCTTAAAAATAGTCAAGCCAAATAGACGTATTTTGAGGTGGCCGATTCTGATCCCCCACAATAGCCATTGCAATGGATGTGAAGTGGTATCTTATTGTGGTTTTCATTACATTTCACTAATGACCAGTGATGTTGAGCATCTTTTCGTGTGCTTATTGGCCATGTGCATATCTTTTTTTTTTTTTTTAAAGATTAGTACTTGAGCTAACAACTGTTGCCAATCTTCTTCTTTTTTTTCTGCATTTTCTCCCCAAATCCCCCCAGTACCTAGTTGTATATTTTAGTTGTGGGTCCTTCCAGTCGTGGCATGTGGGACGTTGCCTCAGCATGGCCTGATGAGTGGTGCCGTGTCCACGTCCAGGATCCAAACTAGCGAAACCCTGGGCCGCTGAAGTGGAGCATGCGAACTTAACCACTCGGCCACGGGGCCGGCCCCCATGTGCATATCTTCTTTGAAAAAATATCAATTCAAGTCCTTTGCCTATTTTGAATTGGCTTTTTAAAAAATTATAGTTATTTATATATTCTGGATATTAATCTCTTAACAGATATAAGATTGAAAATATTTTATCCCTTTCTGTGGGTTATATTTTCACTCTATCAATAGTTTCCTTTAGTGTACAAAATGTTCTAATTTTGATAAAGCCCAATTTATCTATTTTGTTGTTTGTTTCCCATGCTTTTGCTGTCATATTTAAGACAACATTGCTAAATCCAAGGTCATGATTTTCCCCTATGTTTTCTTCTAAGAATTTTATCATTTTAGCTCTTAAATTTAGGTTTTCAATCTATTTTGGTTAGTTTATGTATATGGTGTAAGATAAGGGTCCAAGTTCATTCTTTGCATGTGGATATCTATTTTTCCCTCAAAAATTCATTGAAGAGACTGTTACTTCTCATTTGACCCCTATCAAAAATAAGTTGGTCACATAGTGAGAGTTTATTTCTGGTCTCTTCATTCTATTGCATTTTTCTGTATATTTATCTTTATGCTAGTACCATACTGTTTCATTACTGTAGCTTTGTAGTAAATTATTGAATTGAGAAGTATGAATCCTCCAATTGTGTTCTTCCTTTTAAAGACTGTTTTGGCTATTAGGGGTCCCTTGAGATTCCATATGAATTTTAGGATGGGTTTTTCTATTTCTGAAAAAAACACTTTTTTAAAGGAATTTAATAAGGATTCCATTGAATCTGTAGATGGCTTTGGGTAGTATTGTTATCTTAACAATGTTAAGTCTTTCCATCCATACACATGGAATGCCTGACATTTATTTAGGTCTTCTTTAATTATTTAAGCATGTTACGTAGTTTTCAGTTTACAAGTTTTTTGCCTCCTTGGTTAAATTTATTTCTGATTATTTTATTCTTTTTAATATTATTATAAATGGAATTTTTTCTTCATTTCCTTTTCAGATTGTTCATTGCTAACGTGTAGAAATACAACAGATTTTTGCATGTTGATTTTGTATTCTTCATCTTTGCTGAATTTGTTTATTAGTTCTATTAGTGTTTTTGTGGATTCTTTAGAGATTTCTGCATAGAAGATCACTTAATCTGCAAATAGAGATAATTTTACTTCTTTCTTTCCTATTTGGATGTGTGTTATTTCTTTGTCTTGCCTTATTGCTCTTGTGAGATCGTCCAGTAATATGTTGAATAGGAGTGAAAGCAGACATCCTTGACTTGTTTCTATCTTAGAGATACAGTTCTCAGTCTTTTACCACTGATTATGTTAGCTGTGGGTTTTTCATATGTGGTCTTTACCCTGTTGAGGAAGTTCTATTCTATTCCTAATTTGTTGAATGCTTTTATCATGAAAAGGTATTGGATTGTGTCAAATGCTTCTCTGCATCAGTAGAGATGATCACATGGATTTTTTTCCTTAATTATATTAATGTGGTATATTACATTGATTGACTTTCATATATTGAACTACCCTTGCATTTCTGAGATAAATACCACTTATCATGGTGTATAATCTTTTAATATTCTGCTGAGTTTGATTTGCTTATGTTTTGTTGAGGATTTTTTCATCTGTCTTAATACAGGATATTTGCCTATAGTTTTCACTTAATGTCCATGTCTGGCTTTGGTATGTGGGTGATGCTGGCCCCATAAAATGAATTGGACACTCTTCTCTTCTCTTCAGTATTTTGGTAAAGTTTGGGTGGGATTGATGTTAATTCTTTTTTAAATGTTTGGTATAATTCACCAGTAAAGTCATCTGCTCCTGGGCATTTCTTTGTTGAAAGGTTTTTGATTGCCAATTCAGTCTCCTTAATTGTTATAGGTCTGTTCATATTTTGTATTTCTTCTTGATTCACTTTTCGGAGGCTGTGTTTTTAGGAATTTGTTCATTTCATCTAGATTATCCAATTTGTTGGCATAAAATTGTTCATAGCATTCTATTATAATCCTTTTTTTCCCCCTGTAAGGTCTATAGTAATGTCCTCATTTCATTTCTGATTTTAGTAAATTGGATCTTATCTTGCGTTCTTTTTTTAGGGGGCGGGAAGGTATCAATCTAGCTAAAGGTTTTGAATTTCGTTGATCTCTTATTATTAAAAGAATGAAATTTTAGTTTCGTTGATTCTCTCTTTTTCTATTTTTCATTTATCGCTACTCTAAACTTTATTATTTTCTTCTTTCTGCTAGCTCATGGCTTAGTTTGCTCTCCTTTTTCTAGTTCTTTAAGGTCTACAGTTAAATTATTGATTTCAGATCGTTCTTTTAACATAGGCATTTACAGTTATTAATTTCCATTTTAGCACTACTTCATCCTCTAAATTTTGTTGCATTGTATTTTTGTTTTAATTCATCTCAAGGTATTTTCTAATTTCCTTTCTGATTTCTTCTTTGATGCAGAAGAGTGTGTTGATTAATTTTCCACATAATTTTGAATTTTTCAGTTTTACTTCTGTTATTGATTTCTAGTTTCATTCTATTGTAGTCAGAGAAGATACTTTGTATGATTTTAACCTTTTAAAATTTATTAGGACTTGTTTTGTGGCCTAGGATATGGTTTGTCCTGGAAAATGGTCCATGGGTACTAGAGAAGAATATGTATTCTGCTGTTGAGTAGGTTGTTCTGTATATGTCTGTCAGGTCAAATTGGTTTGTAGTGTTATTCAAGCCCTCTATTTCCTTATTAATCTGTTTGTTCTGTTATTAAAATTGGGGTATTGAAGTCTCCAACTGTTAATGTAGAACTTTTTATTTCTCCCTTTAATACTATCAATTTTTGCTTCGTATATTTTGAGTCCGTCTTGTTAGGTGTCTGAATGTTTGTAATGGGCATATCTTTTGATGTATTGAACCCTTTATCAGTATATAATATCCTTCTGTGTCTCTTGTAACTGCTTTTGACTTAAAGTCGATTTTGTCTAATAATGATACCCTGTCTCTTTTGGTTTTCCATTGTAATTCTCTTTCTCCCTTAGACAGTACTTCATACATGTTAGGAATACGATAATTACGTTTTTGAAAAACTGAATAATGCTAAGTGGTTAGTACATGTTTTATCCAGGCTATTTAAGCTTTTAGAGCTTATAATAAACAAGAGCAGTGCTTCTTTTTGCAAAATAGGAAAAAAAGAGATTAATGTGTTACAGAGGGACTACTTCAGCAGTACTGTTTTGGAGTTTTTGATTCTTCCCATTTACACAAATAAATTATAACAAATAAAGTAATATTAAAGCTGTCAAATATTCAGGTAGAAAACTCAACAATCTATTCTGATTCTGTTTTCTCTGTGTATAAGGATCTGTTTGTTAAACAGTGTTTTAAAGGAAGTATTCTTTTCATCTTTCTTTTGATATCGTGCCAGACTTTTGTGTGACATAGCCTCTACACATCACCTTTTCACACTAACAGCTAAAAAATTAAAGAAGGAGGGCAGAGGAATAAACTATCAGTAATTATTAAATGGATTCTTGATGTCCATGTTTGAAGTGATACGTTGTAAATATTTATCATGGGTTTATGATGTTGTAAATATTTATGTTTGTAAATCTTTATGTGAATGCACACTTGAATGATATAGGTAAGGCCAAATATTATCATGAGGCGGATGTTCTTATAGGATCTCTTTAGCTTAAGTAAGCGTCTTTTTACTAACTTGCAAAGTTTGAATGCATTATTATCGAGAGGTATGTTTCTCAATACTTTCATTCTTCTGGATGATCACATAAGCTGCTAAAATAAGAATAGGCAGTAATTCTTTGAGTGAGCAGTATAGTGTGTTGGTTAAGAGCACAGACTCAGTGGCCAGGCTGCTTGTCCACTTCTTAGCTGTTTGACCCTGGACAAATTACTTAACCTTTCTGTGCCATGGTTTCCTCAGCTATAAAATAATATCTATCCTAAAAGCTTGTTTTTAAGACTCATTAATATAAAACACATAAAACAGTGACTGGCTCATTAAGTGATAGCTGATATTATTAATATTGCCAGATCCTATTCTAGGCACTGGAGATAAATGAATTATATATAGTCCCTGTTTTAAAACCCTAGCAAGTAGAAGAGACCAATAACTAAGAAGATAATTAAAATTCAGAGAGATAAGAACAATTGTAATACTGTACTCTATATCTTACTCTAGTATTCAGATATAGTCCACACAGTTCAAGTGTCTATTTGCAGCATTTCCTAGAGATGATTATTTATCTTGGAAATTTGAGAATGACTAAACCTACACTGGAATGAAAAAGGAATATAATTTATTATCTATGTATATACAATTACCTATTTGCGATGAAATATATCTAGATAATTGATTTCAGTTGATATACAATAGTTCTTCACATAATCTTTCTCATTCAAGAAATGATGACGGGGGCCAGCCCAGTGGTGCAGTGGTTAAGTTTGCATGCTCCGCTTCGGCAGCTGGGGGTTCACTGGATGAGATCCTGGGTGCGGACCTATGTATCACTTATCAAGCCATGCTGTGGCAGGCGTCCCACATATAAAATAGAGGAAGATGGGCACAGATGGTAGCTCAGGGCCAGTCTTCCTCAGCAAAACTAAGAGGATTGGCAGTAAATGTTAGCTCAGGGCTAATCTTCCTCCACAAAAAAGAAATGATGATAGAGACTCCAGTTCTAGCAATGATGGAGTAGCTTGTATTGGGTAGCTTTTCACTGAAAATGATTATGAAAGCTGGATAGAATATATAAAACAGTTGTTTGAAGGAATTGGAGAACCATCAGTTTAAGCAGGACTTGAGAGATTATGATACTTCAGAGAATAGAGGCACTGTAGGTTGAACCCCACATTCACCCTGGCTTTTTCCCTGAGGGCGTTTTTCAGTTTCTGGTGTAGAAGGACTAGAGCCCAAATGTAAAATGAGCCTTAACTGTCGTTATCCAACTTTAACTATCTCTTAAGATCTGTATGTACAGATTGAATTCCAGCAAATACATCAAAAAACAATCTGGAAGGCTGAAGAGGTTAGCAGAGATTTCAGCAGCTGCATGGGACTGAGGGAAATGTTGAATTTCAGCCCTGCCAAACTAGAAGGGACATGGTAAGCTTTATAGACTCTCTGAGACCCCAGAAGGACCAGACTTAAGGAACAAAGTCAAAATATTAAAATATATCGGCCCCAACAAAGGCTGAACAACTGGTACTTACTCGGCTTCACAGAGAAAACTGTAACCCTTTTGCAAGAAGATAACATCATCCAGAGCCTACGAAATTTCTCAACCTTAATGTCAGTCTTCTCATTAGAAGTTAAAAGGCATGCAAATAAGCACTACCAAGTGATTGAATACCAAGAGGAAAAAACAGACCCATAGGTGATTCAGATATTAGAATTATCAAATAGAGAATTTAGAGTAAGTGCAATTAATATATGGTCATAAAAATAAAGAGAAAGAGAATTTTACCAGAGATCTAAAATAGGCTTTTTGAAAAGGGGTCAGATGGAAAGGGTAGAAGTGGAAAGATGCTTTAAATGAAGTGAAATTATTAGATAGGTTTATTGGAAGATTAGGCACAAAAAATAGAGAATAAATAAACAGAAAAAGATTTCACTTGAAAATAACCACATTGAAACACACAAAGGAAAAAATTATAAAACCAAAAAGGAGCCTAAAACACATACTGTACCTGGTGAAAATGTCCAGCATTTAGATAGAGAATAATACAGAAGCAATATTTTAAAAAATACTGATTGAGAATTTTGTAAAATTGAAGGCATCAATCCACAAATTCAGGAAGCAAGATTCAGACTTGGTAGATTGTACATTTCTAGTCATTTATCCATTTCTTTTATGTTTTCCAATTTATTGGTGTATAAATGTTCATAATAGTATCTTATAAGTCTTTTTATTTCTGTGGCATCAGTTGTAAGTGTCTCCGCTTTCATTTCGGATTGTAGGTTAGTCTTCTTTCTTTGTCTTAGTCTAGTTAAGAGTTTGTCAATTTGTTTATTTTTTCAAAAAACCAACTTAGTGGTTTGTGCAGTAGGTAAGTTCACATGTTCCACTTTGGCAGCCTGGGGTTCACTGGTTCAGATCCCAGGTGCAGACCTACGCACCGCTTGTCAAGCCATGCTGTGGCAGGCATCCCACATAAAAATAAGGGAAGTTGGGGACAGATGTTAGCTCAGGGCCAGTCTTCCTCAGCAAAAAGAGGCAGGTTGGCAGCAGATGTTAGCTCAGGGCTAATCTTCCTCAGAAAAAAAACCAACTTAGTTTCCTTGATTTTTTTCTTTCATTTTCCTATTCCCTGTTTTGTTTATTTCTGCTCTAATATTTGCTGTTTCTTTCCTTTGGCTAACTTTAGGTTTAGTTTGTTCTTCTTTTTCTAGTTCCTTGAAGTATAAAGTTAAATTGTTTATTTGAGATCTTTCTTTTTTTTAATGTAACATTTGTCACTGTAAAACTCCCTCTTAATACTGTTTTTACTGCATCCCATAAATCTCGGTCTCCTATGTTTCTTTTCATTTGTCTTAAGCTATTTTCTAATTTCTCTTATGATTTATTCTTTGGCCCAATGGTGGTTCAAGAGTGTGTTATTTTATTTCCATGTGTTTGTTAATTTCCTAATGTTATTGATTTCTAGTTTCATTCCATTGTGGTCAGAAAAGATATTTGCTATGATTTGGATATTCTCAAATTTGTTCAGACTTGTTTTATGACCTAATATGTGATCTATCCTGGAGAATGTTTTGTGTGCACTTGAGAAGAAGGTATAGCCTGCTGCTATTGGGTAGAATGTTTTGTATATGTCTTTCAGGTCCATTTGGTCTATAGTGTTGTTCAAGCCCACTGTTTCCTTATTAGTTTTCTGTCTGGACATTCTATCCATTGTTTAACATGGAGTATTAAAATCTCCTACTGTTATGGTATTGTGGTCTATTTCTCTCCTTCAAATCTGTCAGTTTGCTTTATATATTTAGTTACTCTGATGTTGTGTGCATATGTATTTATAATTGTTATATCTTCCTCATGAATTGACCCTTTTATCAATATATAATGACCTTGTCTCTTAGTCTCTTGACAGTTTTTTCACTTAAAGTCTATATTGTCTGATATAAGTATAGCAACTCCTGCTCTCTTTTGCTTACCACTTGCATAGAGTATCTTTTTCCATGCCTTCATTTTCAGCCTATGTGTGTCCTTAATTCTAAAGTGAGTCTCTTGAGGGCAGTATGTAGTTTGTTCTTTTTTTAATCCATTGAGTCACTCTATGTTGTTTGGTGAATTTAATTCGTTTACATTTAATGTAATTATTGATAGCTAAGGGCTTACTATTGACATTTTAATTTTATTTCCCTTTTTGTAGTTCTTTTGTTCCTTTCTTCTCTTGCTGTCCTCCTTTGTGAGCTGATGATATTTTGTAGTGGTATGTTTTTATTTCTTTCATGTGTCTACTCTAGGTTTTCACTTTGTGGTTACTATGAGGTTTACATAAAACGTTATATTTATAGTAGTTTATTTTCGGCTGATAACTTCAATAGCATTCAAAAACTCTATACTTTTACTTCTTCCTCTTCCTATACACTTTATGTTATTGATGTCAGTTTACATCCTTTGTATTGTGTATCCATTAGAAAATGTTTATATTTAAAGTTAATACTTTTTAATAAGAGATTTGCACACCACTATTGCATTATTACAGTATTCTGTATTTGTCTATATATTTATCTTTACCAGTGAGTTTTATACTTTGATATACTTTTGTATTGCTACTTAGCACCATTTTATTTCAACTTGAAAAACTCCCTTTAGCATTTCTTGTAAGGCAGGTCTAGTAGTGATGAGCTCCTCGGGTTTTATTTGTCTCAGAGTCTTTATATCTCTTTAATTTTTGAAGGATAGCTCTGCCAGGTATAGTATTCTTGGTTGGCAGTTTTCTTCTTTCAGCACTTTATTGCACCGTTTCCCAGTGCCTTTAAAATGCTAATGAGAATTATGAAGAATATCTCCAAGAAAGAGATTTAGCATGTTGATTTCCTAAATTCGTTTGTATATGTAACTGGATATGGAGGGGGAAGTCTATTAACATCACAAAGAACACAATTTGGGGAATACAACATGAATGTAATTATTAATTCAACAGACATTTGTTTAAATTAATACTTCTATGACATTATCCTATACATTGTATAGAATTCAAAAGTGAATAAAATCTGGATTCTACTCTCAAGGAACTTACATTTATGCAGTTTTCTCTAGATATAATTTAGTATCTGGACACATTAGAAAAATTGTCATGCCCTTTGCGATCAAAGGACATCTTTTTCCCTTCTCAGTCTCTTATATGTACATTGTACATGCTGAATACCAATAACATGGGCATAATTGAGTACTAGAAATATTAGACATAAAAAAATAAATCACTACCAGTAATAGATTTGCTAACAAACCTTAGGAATTTCAATCTGTGGAGCTCCATTGATAATATCTTTCCTGGTTCATGATCCTCTTTCTGTTTAGAAATGAAAAATCATTGAAGTCAGAGTTCTAAATGCCACCAAACAGAGCCTTTTAGTGTCATTGGTCCAGCGGGATCTTTATATTTTGTGATTTTGATCACCTGTATAAGAATATTGAGCATTATACCTACTTACAAGGTTTAATATTGACATCATTGGAATTAATTTCCTTAATCTTTTTATGTTGATTATGTCCTCAAAATACTGCCCCACAAAGAGGAAAATAATTTTATTGCAATTAGAAAGAAAAAATGTAACTTTTCTTTTTACCCCAAAGCATTAGTATGATATAGTTAACAATAATTCATATACTTTACCTCATTCACTAAACTCAAAGTGCTTCTCACAACTTTTCTTTCTTAGGTTGGACATTGTTATAATATGAAGTTATTTAGTATTTTTGTACCTATATGTTTTTTTCTTTCGAAAAGTCTTGTATTCCACATATATTGTTTAATGAGCTGTTTAGTCAGTTGTGTGATACTCGTGTGAGAACTTTCTAAGTCATTGAACACAATTTTCCTTTAACCTTTCATTCCTATCTGTTTAATATGTGATTTTCATAGTTATATTATTGTTCAAATAGAGCAGATCAGAGGTCCTTCCTTTGTGCTGCTAACTTGCATTACTTTTCTGACTGTTTTTTTTCCCTCTATTAGGCTGCACACTTAGAAATTGTAGCTGCATTTCAAAATGACATAAAAGTATACTTTCTTAGAATCTGTGAAAATTTCAAATGTGGTTTGCTTTTGTGAAGTTGTATTTCCAGCTCTGCACAGATACCCTACCTTTTTCGTAAAACATACCTTTTCTCTGAATGTCGCTGTAATTGTCATATTAAAACCTAGAAATTCTTAACTTCCCCTGAGGGAATAAAATTCAGAGGACTGTTAATTTATAGACTTCTCTCCCAAGAAACCCTGTTTTTGAAAGATTGGTACATACGTTAGCATTTTGTATTATTTGTGACTGATTATGGTTGGACCTAGACATTGTTTAAAAATTTCCTCTTTTGAGAAAGTTTTTTTTTTTAAATCTAAAAACTGCCATTTGTTTGAGGCACGTGGTGATTTTATAGCATTTAATAAACCTTTAATGAATCAAAAAGTATTGTGAGAAAGAAATAATTGTTGAATAAAACATTAAAACAAATTGATAAGGAAAATATAATTGAATAAAGAGACTCCCACTTTCTTGATTTGATAATTTTACTACTTGTTTTATTAATATTGCATATTTTTAAAATAAACCAGTGATAAACTACATTGCCAGGAGATATAATTTCTTGTAGAAATCTTGGATTTTAATTTTAGTTAGAGCTGGAAGCTAGGACTTTATTGGCTACCACAGGGCCTTAAACATAAAAAGCACTAAAAATAACCACTTACAGAATTTTTTTTTTAACATTTTCTCACTGAATGTGTTTTTGTTTGTTTTTGTGAGGAAGACTGTCCTTGAGCTAACATCTGTTGCCAATCTTCCTCTTTTTTTTTTTCCTCCCAAAAGCCCCCCAGTACATAGTTGTATATCCTAGTTGTAGGTTCTTCTAGTTCCTCCATGTTGGACACTGCTTCAGCATGTCTTGATGAGCAGTGCTAGGTCCACGCCCAGGACCAAGACCAGTGAACCCTGGATTGCTGAAGCAGAGTGCAGGAGCTTAACCACTTGGCCATGAGGCTGGCCCCCAACTTTGAGAATTTATTGGATACATGTATATGTTAATTAAGGCCAGTAGTCTCACTTTCATGTTTAATAGAAAAAACTTTCTAAAAGAATTGAAATAATTTAGACAACATCATATTCCTGGAAAAACAAATTAGTGTTACTTCATGCCAAAGAGACTTCTGAAGTTTCTACAAATGGCAGGAATCAAGCCAAGTGCACAGATATGTTTAGAATACTGTCTAAGGAAGACTAATTCGTTAAAGGTTAATGTATGAATCAATAGTTTGGCTTCCTTTGTAAATCACTAAACATACCCTGCTTGCTTCTTCAGTCAAGTTGAAAGCTTTGAGAGTAGAACACTGCCCACGCTAAAACATCTAAGAATTATTTTACAAAATAAGTCACTGTATATCACGTTGTGTGTATCAAAAATGTATGATAAAATTATTAAAATAGAGATACTACTTTAACAAAGGATTTACTGATGATCTTGGTGAAAATTCTCATGTCTAGCTGTTCTAGTATCATTCATTAATTCAACAAACGTGCCAATTTACCAAGCTTCAAGTGCCCAATATGTGCCAGATATAGAAAAGTAACTTAAAAGATAATGTACATCTTCATAATCTTATGGAGGATATAGATCCCTAAGTAAATAATTACAGGAATGGGACAAAGGCTATAATGCAGATATGAGTAAGGCACTATTCAATCACAGTAGGAAAAGTGCTTATCTCTGCTTCCAGAGTTTAGATAAGTCTTCTGAAAGTGATATTTGACTCCTGAAGTGTGATTATTAGGAGTTTTAGGGATAGAGAACAGCATTCAGGATGGGGTAATAGAAAGACGTAAAGGCAGAGGTTTGCCTGATGCATTTATGAAACTACTCGTAATTGGACATGGCTAGAACCAAGAGGAACTGCAAAAGAGTGACAGGAAATGAAGCAAGAAATGGAGTCAGGAATTGGTTTATAAAGGGAATTGTCTCATTAAATGTCTTGAGGTATTATCTATTAATTAAAATAAGGATGTTATATGACAAAGTTACGTCTTAGATCAGATTTGTGCAGCTATGAGGAGGAGACAATTAAAACTGTAGTTAGAAATTATAAAATCAGAAAGTAAGAAAGTGGAGATGGAGGAATAGGCATTTCCAGATAAATTAAGGCAAGTAGAAATATGACTCAGTCACTAATTGTAGGGACAGAGAAAGAGGAAGACATCCAAGATTTCCACACTTCAGGCATGAACTACTGGATCAGTTAACATTTACCACAAAAAAAAATTGGGAAAAACTGGAGGAAAAGCAAATTTGAGTTAGGAGAGAGAATGAAGATATTTCTGAGCAACTCTGAATTACCTTTAAACATTATTATTCCTACTGAATTAGACCAGATATTTTTGGGGGGGGATAGTTTCACTAATGGCAATAACCACTATCTACAAATTTCTCTGTTTTTATTACATAGATTAATTCATTAAAAATTGCATGTAATTAAAAGTCTATTAAAGTAGCTTATATTAAAATAAATGTATTATCACATTTAATACTTACAAGTTAGAAGAGTCAAGCACAGTCATATTTCAAAATGGAATTGCTGAGAATACACAAAAGGAATACATGGAAAATTTTGCAGTATAAACCAAATGTTAGATCACCAAAAAAAGTCTTGGTAAATTTTAAAAGATTGAAGTTATGCACTTTATCTTCTCTGACCACAATAGAATGACACTAGAAATCAACAACAGAAGGAAAGTAAAAAATTCGCAATATGTGCAATTTAAACTATTCACTCTTAACCAAAGGGTCCAAAAGAAATCACAAAGGTAATTAGAAAATATTTTGAGACAAATGAAAATGAAAACACAACATACCAAAACTTATGGAATGCAGTGAAAACAGTGCTCAGAGGGAAATATAAATATCCACATTAAAAAGGAAGAAACATCTCAAATCAATAAGCTAACTTTATACCTTGAGGAACTGTAAACAAAGAGAAAACTAAACCAAAACTAGCAAATGTAGTTGTGATAACAACATAAAAGTGGGAGGATAGAGCTCTTAGGGGCAGAGTTTTTGTGACTAGTCAAATTGTTACCAATTCAACTATATTGATGTAAAATTAGGATGTTTAGTGTAGTCCCCAATATAATCACAAAGAATGTCTAAAAGATAATACAAGAAGAAATAAGGGAATCAAAATGATTTACTACAAAAAAAGAAAAAATAATATAAACAGAAGGGAAGGTGATAATGCAAGGAAGGGAGGGAGCCAGGGAAAAAAGAAAAGAAGGAAGAAAGTAATAAGGATTAGGGTGGAGATATATTAGAGGATAGAAAAACAGTAGAAAAATCAATGAAACCAAAAGTTTCTTCTTGGAGAAGATCAACAAAATTGACAAACCTTTAGCTAGATTGCTAAGAAAAAAGAAGAAGACAAAAACTAAAATCAGAAACAATGGTGGGGGTGCTGGCTGGTGGTGTAGTGATTAAGTTTGTGTATTCCACTTTGGTGGCCCGTGGTTCACTGTTTTGGATCCTGGGCGGAGACCTATGCACTGCTCATCAAGCCATGCTGTGGTGGCATCCCACATAGAAGAACTAGATGGACTTACAGCTAGGACATACAACTATGTACTAGGGCTTTGGGGAGAAAAAAACAGAGGAAGATTAGCAACAGATGTTACCTCAGGGCCAATCTTCTTCATCAAAAAGAAAAAAAGAGAGAAGGCAAAAAAGATTAAAAAAGAAAAGAAGGTGGGAATATGACTCCTGACCTTACAGAAATAAAAAAAATTATAAAGAATACTATGAACAACAAAGTAGATAATGTAGATGAAATAGACAAATTCCTGGTTACGCATGCATTACCTAAATTAACATGAGAAGAAATAGAAAATCTCAACAGACCTATAACAGGTAGAGATTAATCAGTCATCAGAAACTTCCCAATGAAGAAAATTCTAGGACCAGGTGACTTCTCTGCTGAATTATACCAAAGATTTAAAGAAGAATTGACACCAATGCTTCTCAGACTCTTTCAGAAAACAGAAGAGAACACTTCTTAACTCATTCTGTGAGTCCAGCATTGCTTTGCTACCAAAGCCAGGAAAGACATCACAAGAAAAAATATTACAGAACAATATCCCTTATGAATTTGGATGCAAAAATACTCATCCAAATACTACGAAACTGAATCCAGCAAGATACTGAAAGGATTATACATCATGCCTAAGTAATATTATCCCAGAAATTCAAGGGTAGTTCAACATAAGAAAATCAAACACTGTAATGCACCACATTATTGAAAGAGCAAAAAGAAACCTACATGATCATCTCATTTGACACAGAAAACAGTTAACAAAAATTCAACTCTCTTTCATGATAAAAGCAGTCAGAAAGCCAGGAATAGAAGAGAACTCCTGGGGCCAGCCTGGTGGCGCTGAGGTTAAGTTCTCACGTTCCACTTCTTGGCAGCCCAGGGTTCGCTGGTTCGGACCCCAGGTGTGGACATGGCACCGCTTGGCATGCCATGCTCTGGTAGGGATCCCACATATAAAGTAGAGGAAGATGGGCACAGATGTTAGTTCAGGGCCAGGCTTCCTCGAAAAAAAAGAGGACTGGCAGTAGTTAGCTCAGGGCTAATCTTCCTCAAAAAAAGAGAACTGCTTAACATGATAAAAGGCATTTGAAAAACCCACAGCTAACAATGTTCAATGGTCAAAAACTCAAAGCTTTCCCCTTAGATCAGGAATAAAGCAAGGATACTTGCTTTCACCACTTATATTGAACATTGCATTGGCAGTTCTAGCCAGAGCAATTAGACAATACAAAGAAGTAAAAGACATTCAAACTGTTAAGGAAGAAGTAAATCTTTCTCTAGTCACACATAACATGATGCTTTATGTAGAAAATCCTACAGAATGCACAAGAAAGTTACTAGAACCGATAAATGAGTTCAGCAAAGGTGCAGGGTGTAATACCACACACAAAAATCACTTGTGTTTATATAAATCAGCAATAAACAATCTGAAAAGCAAATTAAAACCAACTCCATTTAAAGTAGGATCTGAAAAATAAAATGCCTTGGAATAAATTTAACCAAGGAGGTAAGACTTGTACACTGAAAACTACAAAACTTTGCTGAAAGAAATTAACGAATAACTAAATAATTGAAAGGCATCCTATGTTCATGGATTGGAAGATTTAATATTGTTAAGATGTCAGTACTTCCCGTTGTGATCTACAGAGTCAGTGTAATTCCTTATCAGAATTCAAATAGGCTTTTGTTGCAGAAATGAAAAAGCCATCCCCAAAATTCATATGAAATTACAAGGGGCCCCAAATAGCCAAGACAATCTTGTAAAAAGAAGAACAAAATTGAAGGACTAACATTTCCAAATTTCAAAACTTAGAACAAAGCTTACAGTTATCAAAACAGTGTGGCGCTGGCATAAATATAGACTAGTACAATAGAATTGGGGATCCAGAAATAAACCAAGGTATCTATGGCAAATTGATTTTAGACAAGGGTGCTAAGTCAAAGCTGTGCAAACAGCTTTTGGAGAGAAAGTCTCTTCAACAAATGGTGCCTGAACACTTGGATTTCCACATACAAAAGAATTAACTTGAACCCATAGCTCACACCATACATAAAAATTAACTCAAAATAGATCAACATCCCAAATAGAAGAGCTAAAATCATAAAATTCTTAGAAGAAAGTATAGAGATAAATCTTCATGACCTTGGATTCTTACATATGACATCAATAACATGAGCAACAAAAGAAAGAAACATAAATTTGATTTCGTCAAAATTAAAAGCTTTTGTGTATCAGAGGATGTTATCAAGCAAGTGAAAAGACAACCTGCAGAATGGGAGAAAATATTTGGAAATCAAATATTGGATAAAGGTTCAGTATCCAGAATATATACAGAACTCCTACAACTCAACAACAACAAAAAACAATTCAATTTAAAAATGGCCGAGGACTTTTGAATAGATATTTCTCCAAAGAAGATACACAAGTGGCCAATAAGCACATGAAAAGATTCTCTCCATCACTAGTCATTAGGGAAATACAAATCAAAACCACAGTGAGTTACCACTTTACACCCATTATAGTGGCGATTAAAAAAAAAGAGAAGAAGTATTGGTAAGGCTGTGGATAAATTGTTATCCTTATACATTGCTCCTAGGGATGTGAAACGGTACAGCCACTGTGGAAAACTGTTTGACAGTTCTTCAAATGCTAAACATAGAATTACCATATGAATGAGTAATTCCACCCCCCTGGGTATACAGGCATACCTCAGAGATACTGTGGGTTCAGTTCCAGACCACTACAATAAAGTAAATATCACAATAAAGCAAGTCACTTGAATTTTTTTGGTTTCACAGTGCATGTGAAAGTTATATTTACACTGTACTGTAGTCAGTCAAGTGTGCAATAGCATTATGTCTAAAAAGGCATTGTACATACCTTAAGTAAAAATTACTTTAATCTGAGCCTTCCATGAGTTGTAATCTTTTTGCTGTTGGTGGGTCTTCTAAAAATGCAGTATCTGTGAAGCGCACTAAAGCAAAATGGAATAAAACAAGGTATGCCTATATCCCGGAAAGAATTGAGAAGAGAGACTCAGGTATTTGTATGCCAGTGTTCATTGCAGGATTATTCATAATAGCCAAAAAATGGGAGCAATCTAATTGTCCATTAACAGATGAATGGATAAACAAAATGTGGTATATACATACAATGGAATATTATTCAGGCATAAAAAGGAATGAAGTTCTGATACGTGTTACAACATGGATAAAGCTTGAAAACACTGTGCTGAGTGAAATTAGCCAGACGCAAAATGACAAATATTGTATGATTCCACTTATATGAGGTTCCTAGAGTAGTGACATTCATAAAAACAAAGTTGATTAGGAGTTACCAGGGGCTGGGATGAGGGGGCAAATGAGGAATTATTGCTTAATGGTTACAGAGTTTCTGTTTGTGTGATGGATAAGTTTTGGAAATAGCTAGTAATGATGGTTACTTATGATTGTGAATGTGATCAACGTCACTGAATTGTACACTTAAAAATGGTTAAAATGCAAATTTGTTAAATATATTTACCACAATAAAATAAAAAGGAAAACAAAAACCAGTTGACGATAAATGTGATCTTTATTTCGGGACTTTAATTTGTACTCTGTTGCTTTATATATCCATCCATATGCCAGTACCACATTGTCTTGAGGACTGTAACTTTGTAGTTACTTGGAGTTAGAAAGTGGGAATCCTCCAACATTCTTCTTTTCAAGATTGTTTGACCATTCTGTGTCCTGCATATCAGTTTTTGAAACTTAGTTCTTAAGCCCAGCTCTGCCATTCCTAGTTGTGGGATCTTCAAAAAATTGCTTATCTCATTTTCTTTTCATAATCATAATTATAGGTTATGAGAGTTAAATGAGAAAAGTACCTGAAAAGCCTTACATAATGCTTGGCACATAGTAAATGCTCAAAGAACTACTAGTATTAGTATTGCTACTTTTACTGCCATTATCACTGCCAAGGTCATACCATCTTTATACGTTGACTAGAGTAAAATAGAACTCTTCCTCCAGAGTATGTTTTTTCTTCAACAATGAAGACAGTGTGTTGTAATAGAAAGAGCATGAAATCTGGAATGTCTGTAACTAATAAAATACTGATAGTATGTTAAATTTAAAGATATTTTAAATTTAGCTGTATTTCATGATGTCATGAAAAGAGAAGTTATTTTCAGAAATCAGTTCAAAAGTCAAAATTAATAGTTGGTAAAGGTGCCATTAATTTGATTGTAGTTAGGGAATAGGAAAAAAAGTTGAGTTGAAATAAGTTTATTCTTGAAATTTTCTTCCTGTTTTTTTTTTTTTTAGCTAACTTGCTTATGACTCAGTTGTTTAATTACTTCTAGAATGTTTCTTTTTACTGGATTTTTTTTTTTGGTGTTTTATCAGCTTTAATCTGATTTTTCATTTCTACATTTAGTATAATACAGAGGCCCTCCAAATTTCCTCTGTTTTTAGCTATATGATCATATGATTATCCTACTGTTTTGTCAACATGCTATTCATATGCATAATATTTATATGTCATATGTCCATTTTAATCCAAGTAGGAATATGTCAAATCATATATCTTACCTGTCATAACTGTTGTCATTTGTTTGAAGTTGATGTAGGAATACTAATTTGGAAGCCTACCTTCCCAGTGTTGGGATTCCAGCAAAGGCAATATTTGACGGACTGTTAGTCAATATTAATCAAGAGAAAAATGAATTGTTTCTTGAAGTAGAATTGAACTGAAGTTTATCATAGCAACTTTATTTTTATTTTTATTTTAGAAATCAGCTATGGCATCTTTGAATCATTACTGTACTAACAAATTGAAACTATTTTTGTTATCTATGCTGTTTATATAACAGGTGTTGTAAACTGCTTGTGTTATAACCAGTCTATTTTGCAATGATAGGTACTTTTTAAAGTCTTTATTTTGAAATAATTTCAAACTTTCAACTTCTACCTAGTTCTCTTGTAATATTTTAGTGCATTATATTACAGATATTTGTTTATTCATCTCCTCCCCTACAAGACTGTGACTTCTTTGCATCCTCATTCCCTGGCTTATATCCATTACATCACATGAACTCAGTGAATAAAATGATGGACTTGTTATTTTCAAGGCTATAAATCGAAGTCCTCGAGGTTTCAGTAGTCTTTTTGCTCTAATGTTTTCACTGATAAGCCAACAATCTCAACTTCTAATTGAATAACTTTAATAATTGACAATGAAAACACTTTTTAAATGCCTACTTTAAACCCATTACAGAGAGTTATATAATTTTTCATTTTAGTAACATCTAGTGCTGTTATATTACTATATTTTACTAGTTATATTACTATGGTCTTATTTAGTATATCACTTATATACCTTTTATAATATGAATCAAGTTAAATTTCATTAGTGTTTTCATCATTCCATCGTGGCACTTTAAGTCTAGGAAATAATTCTCAAATGAAGATCTGAGCACTAGTTTCATTAAGAAAGATAAATGGTAATATTAGAGAGTTTAAATGCAGAGTTTTTATTAAAAATCGTTTGGTTGGATTAAGTTATTTTTTAATGGAAACTAGAATGTCATTTATTAATTTACATTTGAGACAGAAGATATCCTAGTATCTAGAGTACGTAAGTGCCTTATTTATGATACTATCTTTTCTGATATTGAGACACTTATAACATGTTATCAAAAAATTCCTTTTTAAACACTGAATAGCAAAGGTAGGTAGGAAGGTAATCTTGGAGTTTAAGAGCATAGAGCAGCTATCTGATAGAGATATGATAGTAGCCAAAATGCAAGCCATATATGTAATTTAAAAGATTTGGTAGCTGCGTTTTAAAAACTAAAAAGAAGCAGGTGAAATTAATTTTAATAATGTGTCTTATTTAACCCAGTATGTCCACAGTGTTATTTTAACATGTAATCAATGTTTTTAAATTAATCTTTTTTATGCTAAGTACTTGAAATCTGGTATGTATTTTACACTGAATGTACATCTCAATTAGCTCCTTCACTTACTAGCTCCTTCACTTAGGAAAATTACTGAATCTCTTCGTGTCTCGATTTTCTCCTTTTTACAATGGAGACAATTGTAAGAATTAAATTAGATAATATATGACATTTCTGGTAAATGGTGTTACATAAATCTTAGCAGGTTTCTAAAAAAGTATATCAAACAAGTGAACATGAATGTAATGACATCATGGTCTCAAAGCAAAGATCTTGTGTTAGGGATTAAATTTGCAACCCTCAAACACTCATCTCTGTCCCTTGGACAGTGCTAGGCACGCACATCTCTCTGACTCCTTCTTTAAATTATTTTTAAAAAGATGCAAAATCAATATTAGTTCATCTGTTGTAACAAATGTACCACAGTAATGCAAGATGTCAATAACAGGGAAAACTGTGGTGGGCAATCTGTGCAATGAATTTCTATACTTTCTGCTTTTATGTAAACCTAAAACTACTCTAAAAAGTGAAGTCTATTAATTGAAAACAAACATGGTGTCTTCTATTGATTCTTGATACATCTTAGTTGTGACAGAATCCATCAGTAAAAGTGGCAGTTTCAGCATCATTAAAACCATCAATAACAGAAGTTCAGCTATGGTTAAAAATCTAACAACGTTTTCTCTTCCAGTAGTCATTCAATATCTACCTCTTTTTAACCAATATATGGAAAACTTAAGCACAAAATGGTTGTTTTTCCTCCATGATTATTGGGGTGGGAAATGAGCACTTTTTGGTGGCACTCTGATGCTAATGGCAGAAATAGTCCATTTTTTTTTATACTCTGTTGCCGGTTTTGAGAATATTTTCTTCTCCTAATTTCAGGTTGGGTGGGACTATATCAGCATACAAGATAGTACCAGATGAAATAGAAGAAATCAAGGTATAGTATGGCATTTTTCACCTCTACAAAGACTTAGTATCTTGGAGGGAGGGGAAGAATTGCTTTTTCTTTATACTGTTGAATCTTTGGGTGTGTTAGGATATCATTTAATTCCAGTTATCCTATTTGAATTAAAAAAATATACATCAGATAATCACTATCAGATTTCATCTATCATTATCAATGAATTTCTACGAAAAATATTAGGGGAATCAAAATAGAACCCTTTCCTGTGAAATTCATTGAAAATCTACTTAAGAAAGTACTGTGTATAAGCATTAGTGTGCATACTGGATTTTTTTTTATCTTGTTTTAATTTCTTTTCCCTATAAGCTTTCACCAATTATAAACAGGATCAGTCTTCTAGTAAATCTTTCCTGATTCCTTCGAAAACACAGTATGCCGATTTCAATTTAATATTTACAGTCCAATAAATTAAAAATTAACCTTACTTTTTGAAAATTACAGCATTACTACATTCTCCTGTCTCTAACATTTTAATAAATCTTATGGACTTTTGGTCTTCTAGCGTAACATGCATCCCTTGTTCAAAAGTAATTTATAATCTAATGAGAACTGAGCGTACTATCTATTCTGTAAAAAAATTTGACAATTAGACAGCAATAGTCAAGAATAAACAATACTGGGGCCACCCAGTGGCACAGTGGTTAAGTGTGCATGTTCTGCTTTGATGGCCCAGGGTTCGCTGGTTCGGATCCCGGGTGCGGACATGGCACTGCTTGGCAAGCCATGCTGTGGTAGGTGTCCCACATATAAAGTAGAGGAAGATGGGCATGGATGTTAGCTCAAGGCCAGTCTTCCTCAGCAAAAAGAGGAGGATTGGCCGCAGATGTGAGCTCAGGGTTAATCTTCCTCAAAAAGGAAAAATAAATAAATAAATAAAAAGAATAAACAATACTGAGTTAAGTTGTTAACAATGGCAAGTAAAGATCTCAAGAAATTAAGCTTGATTTGATCAAACTTTCAAAATTAAGTTCAGTAAATTCAAATCTTAGTAAATAATTCTTTAATTTGTTTACATTATTTTTAAACCAGTGAGGCTCAGTGATCTTTATTATGTAATATATTATTAGTTTTAATATGTCAGATGTTCTGTTTAGTCAACATCAGGAATTAATACCATGATTATGTTCTAGCATCTAAAATAACCAGGAATGTCAAGAGACTCATTCCAACTTGATAGAAATTCGTAAAATAGTTTGGGTGGAAAGAACCTTAGGTCTGATCTAGATCCCTTATTTTTCGGAAGAGAAAATGGAAATTAATAAAGGTGAGCTTGTTAAAATTGATTGTTTGAGGTGTAGTAATTACTTGCCCAAAATATAATCAAGTGTGGTTAAAGGGTCAGAGTAACCAGAATATATTATTTCTGGAAATATTTTATAATGACTCAAAAACAAAACCAAACTCTAGAAGCTAAGTAATCCATAAATGTATGTATAAATAATTAAGCAGCATTTATATAAAGGATATGGAGTTAAAAATCCATCTATCTTAAAGGTGCTCTGTCTTATGTTACAATTATAATACTTGTTAAGTGATAATGGTAAACAAAATATTCTATGAAATACATAGGAAGGGTACTTGGCCATTGGAAAGAGATAATCAGCAAAGTCTTTCCAAGAGGTAAACTCAGCAAACTGGAGTTCTGTGCAGAGGCAGAGGCACTTGTGAAAGCATAAGCATGAGATAATTTGGCATCAGATCTCAGTAAAATAAAGACTGTTGAGATATAGGACTGGCAGTGAGCCTTACTGCCATATTAAGAAATTGGGATTTTATACAGAAAACTATGGAGTGCCATTATGTGGTTTTAAGAAAAAAGTAACGTAATTAGCTTGGTAATTTTTTTAGATTTTTCTATGATGAGCAAGAACAATTATTTCAGCGGAGAAAAGGAGATTCCATCCACAAGGAAGGAAACCAGATTGCAGGAATGTAGGCACAAAATAATTAAAACCTGAACTAAAGCAGTGGCAGTGAGGTTAAAAAAAAAACTCAGATTCAAGAAATATTACTTAAGAAAGTAGAGTAAACAGTACTTGATTTATTGGAAGTTTAGGGGAAGATGGAAAAGTTGACTCAGGTTTCTGGCTTGGAAAACTGAGTAGATTGTGTTGCTGTTAGGGAGGAGAAACAAGAGAAGGATTAAGTTTGAGAGGAAAGAGGATAAGTTTTGGACTTACTGAATTTGAAGCTAACCAAGTATCCACTAAGTCATTGGATAAATTGGCCTGGAACTCAGAAGACAGATAATTCTTTCAACTGATACTGAGATTTGTCATTATGCAAGAGTTAGTTGAGGCTGTGCCAGTGAATTGAATCACCTAAAAAAGCTATATGAGGTAATAACAGTGGATGAAAACTGATGCCCTGGCGAGGGCACATCATAGAACCAGAGGACTGATATATTCTTTATTAATTAACAGAAATGTTGCTCTTTTTTTAATAGTGACTTTTCTCTAAAGAAGTTGTTTTGTCATTTTGTTTTTGAAATTCTAGAGTCATAAGAATTATCCCTCAGGAGATTCCTTGAAAAAAACCATGATTCATAGATGATATGTAATATATGATTTTCTCCATCAGTTACTGGTAATACATCTAAAACAGCTTCAGAGAGTTTGAGGCCTGAGGCATAAAAACTATGAATTGATTCTTGCTTTCAAAAGTGTTGGAAGAAAAGCTGTTATAAAATATTTCAACATTTGATGGCACCATTAGCATTTTCAGCTAAAATCAGATACAATCTTTTTGTTTTGATTGGAGGAAATGTGAAACATCTGGTTGTAATGTTCATTTTAGTTGGATAACATCTAGGTGATTTTAAATTATCTAAATAGTACAATTGAGTTTAAATTCAAAATATACTGCCTGTAATATACCATGTATAAATAAATATACATGTGTATTTTTACTATTAAAGAGATGTGATTGATTGATGAAACGTAATTCAATTTTTGTCAGATGTGATAATCTTTCACAAGGTTTCTAGCACCAGAAATCATTATTTAGTTCATACTTTGTTTGAATTAAGCATACATTTATTGATTACAATGACTCATCTAATAGTGAATGGATGCTTGGCCAAAGGCTTAAGGGATAAAGAACGAATACATTCTGGCCCAATCACAGGTATCTCTTCCACCCAATGTCCTGAGTTTTTATCATTATCAGCTCTTTTCTTTTATTTAGTTTTACCACCTGTGTACACATCTCTAAATATTATACTTTATTTGTGCTTCTCTTGGATTTTAATATGAATTGTATGCAATCTTTTGTGCCTTGCTTCTTTTGTTCACCACTGTTTGTGAGATTCATCCATGTCGTTGTCTATAGCCAAAGTTTTTGGGTTTTGTTTTTGTTTTTTGGTTTTTTTTGGTGTAAAATACTCCATTGTGCAAATTATGGAGACAATCTGTTCTTAGACATTCAGCTTGTTTCCATTTGGAATTATTATGAAAAATGCTGCTATAAAATTCTTGGGAAGGCATTCTGCTACACATGTGTAAGAATTTCTCTAAAGTATATACTGAGGAATGGAATTCCTGGATTTTAAGTAATGTGTATTTTCAACTTTTCTGGATGAAATTAAACTGTTTTCCAAGGTTGTTATGCCAATTTACACTACCACCTTGGATGTATTTATTTTAAATAGAGATATTTAAATATTAACTCTATAATCTACCTGTAATTTATATTGATATAAATTTTTTTAAAACTTATGTATTGGATGACTAAACTGACAGAATATTTTCCAAATGTATCTTTATTTTTCCAGTCCAATTTATTGGAAAACCCATCTTTTCCCCCACTGGTTCAAATTGCCTCATTTATCATAAACTGGAACAGGCATGGACAAAAAAGCACCTAGAAAAGCCTGTTCCCCTTGGCCAAAGGACCTGGGACAAGAGTAGAGTAACAGAAAACCTTTTTGGCAATACTTGCCCTACTCCAGCCAAACACCAATGGGAAAACTACTTAGCTCCCACACAGTTTCGGCAGAGCCAAGTCAGGTAGCTGGTCTTCTACTTCACTCCCTGCCATCCTACAGGAGCAGGTGACAGAGCTGTGAATCCCTCCCCTGGTGATCCTGGCAGAGCTGAGCAGGGAACTATATTTCCATCCATGGCAGAGCTCTGATTTTCCCACCAGGATACTGTAGGTGGGACCAAATGAGGAATTGATCTTCCATCACCAGCCCAGGGGAGACAGGCTGTGCTCCGATTCCTCTAGCAGAGTAGAGTCAGTGGGGTCCAGTGATAAGCTGAGTCTCCACTCCTTCCCAGCAGCAGTAAGACTAAAGAGGCAGTGCAAGGTGGGGCTAGTCACCATTCTGCTTCATTTTCCCTTTCCTGTATCAGTGAGGCCTATAAGGGAGAAGAGCCTTTTACCCCTGTCTTTATCAACAAGACTGAATGAGAAGGAGATAGTTGGTACTCTACTCTCAGTATGAGTCAGCCTTCCACATCCCCTCTTGGTGTCAACAGGGCCAAGCAGGGAGCTGAACATTCACCCCTACTATCAACAATGTGGAGCAAGGTGATACCCCACTTTCACCAGAAAGGTTTCAGCAGGGCCAAGACAGGAGCTAGACTTATACCCTACTGTCTTCCATGAGGCAGTGTAAATTGGTGCTTCACTTTTGCCAAAGTGGTGTCAGTGGAACCTAGCAAGAAGCTGAATGTGCATATCCCTATGACCCTCATACTATTCTTCAACAAGGCAGACATCTGCTAAAAAAGAAGATTAAATAGGATCTGCAGTCTCATAATACCCAAAATGTCCTGGGTACAGTCAAAAATCACTAATCATACCAAGAACAAGGAAAATGACAACTTGAATGAGAAAAAACAGTCAAAAACACTAACACAAAGATGACTCAGGTGTTGGAATTATCTGATAAAGATTTTAAAGCAGTTATCATAAAAATGCTTCAACAATCACTTATTAATTCTCTGAGACAAATGAAGGAAATAGAAATTACAAAAGGGAACCAAGTGGAAATTACATAACTGAAAAGTACAATCACCAATGTAAGAAGACTCATGGAGGGGGGTGCGGGCGGGAAGCTCCAGAAAGAAGTGGCGCAACATTTTTCAAGTGCTGAAAGGAAGGTCAACCACAACGTCTGTATCCATTGAAATTCTTCAGGAATGAATGTGAAATAGGGGCATACTCAGACAAAAGAAAACTCAAAGAATTTGTCCCTGGAAAACCTAGAAACAGTGTTTGAAATAACCTAAGACCCATTCATGATAAAAACTCTCAGCAAACTAGGAATAGACGGGATTTTCTGAACTTGAACTACAAAAGAACATCCACAAAAAACTTGTAGCTAACATCATACTTAATGGTGAAAGAATAAATGATTTCCCCCTGAGATCTGGAACAAAGCAAGGTTGTCTGCTCTCACTACTTTTATTCAACTAAATACTAGAAGTTTTAAATAGCACAATAAGGCAAGTAAAAGTATTAAAAGACACAAAGATTGGGAAGTAAGAAATAAAACTCACATGATTATCTTTGTAGGAAAAAATACTTACAGAAAAATTCCTAGATTTAATAAGTTAGTTGGTTAATTTGGGGGATATAAGATCAACACCAGGGGCCGGCTCTATGGCTGAGTGGTTAAATTCACATGCTCTGCTTCGGCGGCCCAGGGTTTTGCTGGTTTGGATCATGGGCGCGGACATGGCACCACTTGTCAGGCCACCTTGAGGCAGTGTCCCAAATAGCACAACCAGAAGACTTACAACTACAATATACAACTATGTACTGGGAGGCTTTGGAGAGAAGATAAAAAAAAGATTGGCAACAGTTGTTAGCTCAAGTGCCAATCTTAAAAAAAAAAAAGGATCAACACCAAAAAGAAAAAAATTGTATTTTTACATACTCAAAACACTTGAAAACTTAGGTTTAAAACAACAACATTTACAATTCCTCCAAAGAAAGTTAAATACTTAGATATATACTTAAGAATACACATATATTATCTGTATGCTGAAAACTAGAAAATGCTTAAGAGATAAAAAGGCACTTGAAGAAATGGACAGACATAGCATCTCCATGGATTGAAAGGATTTGACATAGGAAATATGTCACTTCTCCCCAAATTGACCTATAGGTTTATGCAATTCCTATAAAAAATCCAAATTTTTTTGCAGACATACAATTATGTACATTTATTCTAAATTAGATACAAGGCATTGGTCCTAGAACAGCTAAAATAATTTTGAAAAAGACAGTGGAAGGACTGGGTCTACCCAGTGATAAAGTTTACTATGTAGCTGCCGTGATCGAGGTGGTATGTAGTACTGGCAGAAAGACAGACTCGTAGATCAGTGGAACAGAATAGACAGCCCATAAGTAGAAACACGAATATGTTCCATTGATTTTTTTTTTTTTTTAAAGATTGGCACCTGAGCTAACATCTGTTGTCAATCTTTTTTTTTTTTCTTCTTCTTCTTCTTCTCCTCCCAAAAGTGCCCCAGAACATAGTTGTATAGTTGTATATTCTAATTGTAAGTGCCTCTGGTTGTGCTAAGTGGGACACCTCCTCAACATGGCTTGTTGAGCAGTGCCATGTGCGTGCCCAGGATCCAAACCAGCGAAACCCTGGGCCGCTGAAGTAGAGTGTTTAGACTTAACCACTTGGCCACGGGGCCGGCCCTGATTGATTTTTAATAAAGCTACAAAAGGAATTCAATGGATATCCTTTTCAACAAATGATGCTAGAACCATTGGTCATTTATAAGCAAAAAAATGAACCTCAGCCTAAACTTTACACTTTATATGAAAATTAACTGAAAATGGAAAATAGACTTAAATGTAAAACATAAAACTGTTAGAGAATAAAAGAAAAAATTTTCAGGACCTATAGTGAGGCAAAGAGTTTTTAGACTCAACAACAAAAGCCCAATCTATAAAAGGAAAATTTTATAGATTAGTACTCATGAAAATTTTTAAATTTTTCTCTGCAGAAGAAACTGTGAGTAAATGAAAAGACAAATTGCACAGTGGGAGAAATTGTTTGCAAACCACATATCCAACAAAGGGCTTCTATGTAGAATAGAATATATAAAAAATTCTCAAATTCAACAGTAACAAAAAATTTTTTATTAGAAAATGGGCAAAAAACACAAGACAAAAAAGTTTTTAAAAAAAATATACAAAAGTTTAGATGAAAGGTCATTAACTTTACAGTTTAATTTGGGAAGCAAATATATCTTTTTATTAGTGAATATTCACATTCAGAAATGTAATATGTCTATAAGTAAAGTCATTTAGTCTTGTTCCTAAAGATCTTTGCAATTTCTTTTAAAATTATTTTTAATTATATCCTGCTTTTTCTTTCTATAAATGGAATATTTTCTCTATATTTTTATTTTAACATTACCTATATATTTTAACATAATTGAGGTGTAAGATACTTTTAAAGATTAAGTTATCACCAAATCTACTTTTGCAAATCATGAATGAGGAACTCTGTTGGACTCATTTCCCAGTAAATCAACCAAATCTGATAAAAATTATAAAGAACCATTTAAGGTATCTGGATATTCTAAGGACATACAACAAATCAAACATTTATTCAGGTAAATCTAATGTCAGATAAAATAGTGAGAGTCTGTGGCACTTACCCACAACCTGATCCCTCTCCCACCCCTTTTCAGCTCCCAATTAGATACATATTTCTCCAAGATGGGCAGGCCTTCATCATTTCTCATGACTCCAACTCTGATTTGCAGAAGTTAAATTCCTGATGAGTGCAGCTAAAAGGTCAGGGGCTCCCTTCCTCTGCCTAGCCCCCATTCTTAGACTGGAATCTAAGCCCAGATGCAGCAGGCTGAGAATACTGGAGGCCTGATCGTCCTTACCCCAGCTTGCTCTTAGGGCAGAACATCCACATAGGAGAGGAAAGCTAAGAGACCAAAGGCTTCCACTGCTACACAGCACTTGAAACAGTGGCTTAATGATTTTATCCAAGGCAGTTCATAAGAACAGATTGCTCTAAAGCTCTTCCCAAAGGAAATGGCCTTATCTGAAACTGAATGTGGGGAAGTTCAAGCCTAAGGACACTCTCAAAAGCAGTGGAGATTTTGGTACTAAACAATTAAGAGGAGGCTGATAAGGCTGATAATCGTTCTAAAAGAGCAAGAAGCTTAATCAGTTTACCAGAAAGAACTTGGGAAAGAAATAGCTAAAAAGACTCCTCCTTGGATCAGAACAAACCTCAAAGACTGGACTGAAAAACTGTGCTGCCTGAATTTAATTAATCAGACTATGGAGCAATTTGTGTCCCTGGGCATTGTTTATAACAATAGTGCAGTTAGCTGGAAATTAATGGAGCGTTTAACAGCTGGTTCTGCCAGCACAGAGGCAGATAGCTGAACAGAGAGCTCAAGGAAAAAAAAGGGACCGTCAAAGAGAGCCCTACTAAAACCACTGTCATCCCGAGGTAGCTTTGTGTAAGCCTTGACTGCGCCCTCTGGAGAATGATATTGGAAGTTTCACACTGAGTGGAAACAGACTTTGCTAAAGTAGCCTAGCCAATTCAGTAAACAAGTAAACAAGCAAAGAACAACAAAAAAGCCCTGAAGAGAGGGAGGAGAGTCAGCATCCACAGTAGCTACAATATGTTATATAACATGTTGAGTTTTTGTTTGTTTGTTTGTTTTTTTTTTTGTGGAAGATTGGCCCTGAGCTAACTACTGCCAATCCTCCTCTTTTTTTGCTGAGGAAGACCAGCCCTGAGCTAACATCCGTGCCCATCTTCCTCTACTTTATACATGGGACGCCTACCACAGGATGGCTTTTAGACAAGCAGTGCCATGACTGCACCCAGGATCCAAACCGGCGAACCTTGGGCCGCGGAGAAACGGAACGTGTGAACTTAACCACTGCGCCACCAGGCCGGCCCCACATGTTGAATTTTTAATAAATATTACAAGACATGAAAAGAATAGGAGAGTGTGACTCATACCCAGGATACGAAGCAGACAACAAACACTGCCTGTGAGAGGTTCTAGATGTTAAGTTTAACAGATAGATTTCAAAGCAGTCTATCTAAATATGTTTTTTAAAAAACAACTTAGAGGAAACCTACAGAAAGAAGTAAAGAAAGCTGTGATGACAATGTCTCCTCAAATAGACACTATCAATAGAAATTTTTTTTTTTAAGAAAAGAAGCAAATGCAAATTCTGAAGTTCCAAGTATAATAACTGAAATGGAAGATTCACTAGAAGGGCTCAACAACAGTTCTGAGTTGACAGAAAAAAGAATCAGCAGACTTAAAGATAGGTTTATGGAGATTACACAAGCTGAAGAACAGCGAGAAAAAAGAAGGAAGAGAGGTGAATAGAGCCTCAGAGAAATGTGGTACACCATTAAGCACACCAAAATATGGATAATGGGAGTACAAAGAAGAGAGAAAAAAGCACAAAAAATATTACAGGAAATATTGGCTGAAAACTTGCCAAATTTAATTATAAACATTAATCTACACATCCAAGAAGCTCTATCAGTTCCAGATAGGATAAACTTATAGAGATCCACACCCACACATGTAGTGTTAGTTCAGACTGCTGTAGCAAAGTACCATAGCCGGGGTGGCTCATAAACAATAGAATTTATTTCTCTCAGTTCTGGAGGCTGGAAGTCTGAGATCAGGGTGCCAGCATGGTCAGGTTCTGGTGAGAAACCTCTCTGGGTTGCACACAACTGACTTCTTGTTGTATCCTCACATGGCAGAAAGAGAGCTAGCTAGCCCCTGGTCTCTTCTTTTAAAGCCACAAATCCCATTCATAAGGACTCCACCCTCATGACCTAATTACTTCCAAAAGGCACCACCTCCAAATACCATCACCTTGGGGTTAGAGGTTCAACATATGAATTTTTCTGAGACATGAACATTTATCCAATACCACACACCATAATAAAAGTGCCAAGAGACAAAGACAAAGAGAAAAAGATTTAAAGCAGTAAGAGAAAAATGACTCATCACATACAAGTGAACCCTAATAAAATTAATATCTGACTTATCAATAAAAATGGAGACCAGAAGGCAGTAGGAGGCCATATTCAAAGTACTGAAAGAAAAAAACTTGTCAGCTAATCAACAATCTTATATCCAGGGAAACTATTTTTCAAAATTGAAGATGAAATAAAGACATTGCCAGATTTTTTAAAATTGAGAGGGGCTGGCCCGGTGGTGCAGCAGTTAAGTTCACACATTCTGCTTCTTGGTGGCCCGGGATTCGCCGGTTCCAGATCCTGGATGTGGACATGGCACTACTTGGCAGGCCATGCTGTGGTAGGTGTCCCACATATAAAATAGAGGAAGGTGGGCACGGATGTTAGCTCAGGGCCAGTCTTCCTCAGCAAAAAGAGGAGGATTGGCAGCAATTAGCTCAGGGCTGATCTTCCTCAAAAAAAAAAAAAAACTGAGAGAATTTCTTGCTGGCAGATCAGCCTTGCAAGAAATACTAAAGAAAATTCTTCAGGCTGAAAGCAAGTGATCATAGACAGTAATTCAAATTCATAGAAAAAAACAGAGAGCACTGGTAAGTGTAATCACATAATTATAAAAGACAATATAAATGCATATTTCTTGTTCTTTCCTCTCTTAACTTATTTGAAAAGCAGTTGTATAAGACAATACATATATAACTGTTTCTTTGAGCCTATAACATATAGAAGTGTAATATATTTGACAATAACAGCACAAAGAAGGTAGATGGAAGAGCAAAGATACATTGGAGTAAGTACCTAACACTAGATGGTATCTCGAGTCTACAAAAACAAAACAGGAGAAACAGAAAGAGTAAATAAGAAGGTTAATACTTAACAAGCTCTGTAAATACATAGTTTTTCTCTTTCCTCACCTTTTTTGATGGACATAAATTATATAAAATATTAATTAGCAGTGGATTGTTGGGTTTGATATATGTACGTTTGTGTGTATATATTTGTGTGTACAAAAATATATATGTAACATGTATAACAATAATAGCACAAAAAGAGAGGAGAAAATAGAACTATATAGGAGTAATATTTTCCTGTATCTCATGAAATTAAATTAATGTAAATCTGAAGTAGATTCTGTTAAGATATACATACAAGTCCTAGAACAACCACTAAGAAAATAACTCCAAAAAATAGTGAAAAAATCATTAAAGGAATTAAAATATTATATTAGAAAATATTCACTTCGTGTAAAAAGAAAAGAGTAACAGAGTAATAGAGGAATGAGTGAGAGAGGAGAGACAAATAGAACACATAAAGTAAAATGGTGGATGTAAATCCAGCTCTATCAATAATAACATTAAATCTGAATTGTTTTAATAATCCAATCAAAACACACACGTTGCCAAACTGTATAAAAAATTTTTTTTAAACACAGAGCTAAAATTTGCTTTCTAGGGGCTGGCCTGGTGGGGCAGTGGTTAAGTTCGCTTGTTCCACTTTGGTGTCCTGGGGTTCACTGGTTCAGATCCCAGGTGCAGATCTATGCACTGCTTGTCAAGCCGTGCTGTGGTAGGCATCCCACATATAAAATAGAGGAAGATGGGCCTGGATGTTGGCTCAGGGCCAGTCTTCCTCAGCAAGAAAAGAGGAGGATTAGTGGCAGATGTTAGCTCATGGCTAATCTTCCTCAAAAAAAAAGCTTTCTACAGTAGACATATTGTATATTGAAACATACCGTATAGGTTAAAATTAAAAAGATAAAAAAATATCATGCAAACAACAACCAGAAGAAATGACAGAATTAAAATCTTTATTAGTTGAAATTCTTTTATAAAGAGATGCTTCCCCTTATCAACTATTTATTTATGTAGTGATACAGTTCATAGAGAAATAGTGGGATAAGTGCTTGATTCTTTCCCTTTGTATGATTTCAGTTCTTTAAAATTTTCTGAGACTTGTTCTATGGCCTAGTATATTGTCAATTTGTTAACTGTTACATTTGCACCTGAAGAAGTCTGTCTATTCTGCATTGGTTGCATTTAGCGTTGCATATAAATCTCGAGCTGTGATTGAGATTTGTCTGTTTATCCTTTTATTTCTATCAAATTCTGCTTTATATGTTTTTGTATCTATGTTATTGACCATTTACAAAACATTTTTATATCTGCTTATTTGACTCTTTTATCATTATGAAATATTTTTAATCTCATATTTCTTGCCTTATAGTCTACTTTGTTTGATACCGTATTGCTATGACCACTTTATTTTGGTTGATGTTTGCATGATGTATCATTTTCTATCATTTTAATTCCACCCTTTCTTGTTATTATATTTAAAATGTAAATGTCTCTTATAAACATCTTTGTATTTGTTTCCTGAAACTCTTACTTTTCGCTTAGCGCATTTGTACCCTATTTATTATTAATTTAGCTTCTATTGTTTGATTTCTGTTTGGCTCATTAGTTTCTGCTTCCTCTCCTTTCTTTGTCTTCTTTTAGATTGAGTAGCTCTTATTATTCAGTTTTTTCCTTTTATTAATTTGTTAGTGATGTATATTTTGAGTATGTTTTGTTTTGGGGTTTTTGCAGGTTTTTTTTGGTAATTTATCCCAGAGTGTATTACAACATGCGTCTATTACCTTTTTTTTTTTAAGATTTTATTTTTCCTTCTTCTCCCCAAAGCCCTCAGTACATAGTTGTGTATTCCAGTTGTGGGTCCTTCTAGTTGTGGCATGTGGGACGCCGCCTCAGCATGGCCTAACTGGTGCCATGTCACTGCCCAGGATCCGAACCGGCAAAACCCCAGCAAGTGAACTTAACCACTCGGACAGAGGGCTGACCCCCATCTGTTACCTTTTTTAATACCTATAATTATTTTTGTCATTTCTAATACTAATAATTGCGTTTTATTGATATCTTTCATTGATTTGGGGAAATTTTTAAACATTGTTTTTGACTTCTTCCCATTGTCTCTTTCATCTCTTTTTCTGGGATCTATTTATACATATATTAAACCGTTTGAGAATGTCTCTCGTATTTGTTTTGTCTTATTCTGTTTGATCATTCTTGCTACTTTCTCTACATCAATTTGTACTTTTTTGTTGATTTATCTTCGAGTTTAATATTCCTGTGTTCTGCTGCATTTTTCCTTTTGACCTGTCTTTAATCCTTAGAAACCTACTCATTTAGATCTGAAATGCAGATACTAATTTTATGTCCTAGTATGTCCATTGAACTTTTTTATAGATTACAGTTTGTGGTGAAATTGTCCATCATTTTGTCTGTTTTGTTCATCTTTCTCTTATTTTCTTAAATATATTATATTAATCTTCTATTTTCTTGACTATATTAATCAGCTTACTTTAAAGTTCTTGGCTACAATCTCTCCACACATCTGTTGTGAGGGTTTTTGTCTGTTTTTTCATCTTAATATTGGATCTTATTTTCTTGCATGCCAAGTAATTTTTATAAATTTATTTTGTGTGTAAAAGAAGCATATTGATTATAGGTGATTTATCATCCGTTATAGAACGCCTCCCTTTCTACTGATAGGCAAAAAGTGTGAGAGGCTGATCACTCCAGTCCAGTCGGGAATTGAGCTGGGTTGATAATTTAGTAGGTCTCCATTCCCTCATTCCTGAACAATGAGATTTAGCTGCGATATTCATAGGTTCTGGCCTAGCTCTTCAGCTTCCAGCCTAACCAATATAAGCTCAAAAACTGGCACATATCTTGAAGGGGAAATGCATTGTTCTTTGGTCAATCTTACTTCCTTGGAAGGTCTTTGTTCTTAAGCATTATGAAGAATGCAAAAGATTTCACTCCATCTTGTCTAAGCTTTTTGTTGTACTTTACAACCTTGTATACAGCGCCACAATCTACAGTTGTTCCAAGGGAGAAACAGCCATGTGTTTGATTCTATTAAAGTTTTTAATTTCTAAATGTCTAACATTTCTGGGTTCTTTTCCTCCCAGCAGAGATTCTTGGCCTGGAAAAGCTGATGGTCAGCCCTGTGACCAAAATCAGCAAATAACCGCAGTGGGGATAGGTAGGTGGGTAGGAAAGACTAGAGATCATCAGTTTAATTCAGAAAAGTTTCCCCGTCTCTGTAATTTTATTTTGTGTAATTTATTGCTTCTGTACCTCTCTGATGTTTTAATTTTTAAAAATGGATTTTTGTAATTTACCTGATTTTGTCTACTCGTTATAGTGGAAGTATTAACCTGCTATGATCTATTACATTCTACCCAAAAGCAGAGCTTCTGTATTATATTTTTTAACTGATTACTGCTTGAGTATAGAAAAGCTATTTGTTTTGTGTGTAAATCTTTTTCTTTTAACTACTTTTTATGAAATAAACAGTTATTATATCTAGTAGTTTTTCAGTTGATTGTCTTAAGTAAGCTTTAGTAAAATGAAATCACAAAGTAAAATCCTTTTGCCAGGATTCTGGTTTGTTTCTTTGTGTAATGTTCAGTCTATCAAGCATTGTAATTGCTTTAAAAATACTCATTTAGGGGCCGTGGTTTAGTGGTTGAGTTTGTGCGCTCAGCTTTGGCAGCATGGGTTTGTAGGTTCAGATCCCAGGTGTGGACCTAGCACCATTTGTCAAGCCATGCTGTGGTGGCATCCCACGTAAAATTGAGGAAGATTGGCACAGATGTTAGCTCAGCAACAGTCTTCCACGAGCAAAATGAGGAAGATTGGCAACAGATGTTAGCTCAGGGCCAGTCTTCATCACAAAAACAAAACAAAGCAAAACAAAACACTATGGTCTTTGGTTCATCATGGATTGAAAAAAGTACTCATTTTAATCTTTGTAACAAACATGTGAGTTAAGTCTTAATATTTTCCCTGTTCATAAATGAGAAAAATGAGACAAAGAAAGTTTAAGTGATTTGCCCAAGGTTACACAGCAAATAGCGGAACCAGATTCAAACCCAGAGTCTTGAGTTCTTTTATGATAGTGAGAGTTGGTAGCACTCTAGAAATAAAGCATCATTCACCCAGTCTTTCTGCATGAATACTGCAAACCCACTTAGGAACCATTTACTTCAATGTGTTACTTTCTGATACCCCTTCTATTAACTGAAATGCTGTTCCTAAATTTCCTTAAATCTCTCATTCACCCATTTATTTTTTTAATTACAATTTATTTAACATTGGTTCTTGCTGTATATTTAAACTTCCTTGGTTATCTCATCCAGTTTCACAGCTTTTGTTTGGGTTCTTTTTCCTAAAATAACCTTTTTGCATGCATTCTACATACAGAAAAGTACATAAACCCTAAGTATAGCTTGATAAATTATCACAAAGTGGGCGTATTTGTGTAATTGCCACTCAGATAAAGAAATAAAGTATCCCCAGCATCTCAGAAATCTCCCTGTGCCCCCTCCCAATCACTACACCTTCCCTTCCCTGCAAAGGTAATTACTATCCTGATTTCTAGCACCGTGGATTATTTTTGCCTGTTTTGAACCTGTTATCAGTGGATCATTGCTGTGTTTTATTAAGTGTACAATTTAGTTATCCATTCTTTTGTTGAAAGACACTTGGATTGTTTCTGGTTTGGGGCTATTAAGAATAATGCTGCAATAATCTTGAACGTGTCTTTTAGTGAACATATGTATGTATACCCATTAGCCATCCGACTACTAGGATAGATATGACCTAGAAATACTGGGTCATAGAGTATGCAAATGAATAATTTTACTAGATTCTGCAAATAGTTTTCCCAAGTAGATGTACGAATTTATACTTTCTTCAGCATCTTACAAGAACTCCACTTTGCTTCACGTTCTAACATTTAGTATTATCTGTCTTTTTTCATTTTAATGATTTCAGAAAATAAGTGATACCAAAATATGTTTTTAATTTATATTTTCCTGATGACTAATGATATTGAGCATCTTTTCACATATTTATTGGCCATTTGGTTATCCTCTTTTGTGAACTGACTGTTCATGTCTTCCACTTTTTAAAAATTAGGTTAACTATCTTTTTCTTATTTATTAGTAGGTATTCCTTATATATTCTGGATATGAGTTCTTTGTTTGATACATGTGTTGCACATTTATTCTCCCAGTCTGTTTCTTCCCTTTTTAAAGTTCTCTTAAAAGTGTCTTAAATAGAAATTCTTAATTTTGAGGTAAGTCAGCTTGTCAGTCTTTTCAGTTATAGTTTGTGAATAAATATTTGTTGATTAAATGGATGATCCTGAAGATGTTCAATGTCTAGTGCAAGAGACAATCTTATGTTATTTTTAAATGTAATTTCTATATTGAATATATATATAAAATTTTTTTAAAGCACAGAGGAGACAGTGACTAACACTGGCTAGAAAGCCAAGGAATCTTTCGTGGAAAATATGGGAAGGGCTTCTAAAGAGAAGCAAATGTGAACAAAGACACTAAATATGAATAAACAGTGTTTTCGAGAAGTGCAAGTTTTGCTAAAGTCAAGAGATTATTAAAAATCATTGCAGGAGATGAGACTGGAAAATTAGCTTGGAGTCACACTGTAAATGATTTGTATGTGTTAGGAAGGGAAGTGTCTAAAGATTTTGAAGCAAAGACATTTTGAGGTTTATTTCAGAGGGCCTGCATATCCTTATCAAAATGAATTGGAAGGAGGCAGAGGGGCAGAACACTTAAGCTGCTTTATACCAATCTAAATGAACGATGATAAGGACAAGGCTCACATCAGTGGCAACAGTATAGGTACATCACAGTGGTTAATAAAACAAGGCTCTGCACCTTAATTGGATTGTGACCTTGTACATATCTTAACCATTCTGTGTTTTCCTAAAAATACAGATAGTAAAAAATCTTCCTACTGTTGTTGTGAGGATTAAATGTTTGTAAAGTAGTTAGCATAGTACCTGTACATAATAAACACACAGTAAATAACAGCTATATGATATAATCCAAGTAGACTTAAGAAGTGAGGAATAGTAATAAAGATTATTTCAGGTTATTTTTAGCTTAGACAGCTTCATGGAAGATCGTGCGAATTCCTGAGTTAAGGAATTCAAAAGAAGGATCATATTTTGGGGGACTAATGAGTGTTGGGGGTCTTTAAGGTACACAGGTAAAGTCCTGTAACTGGAAATTTATCACTCCCCCAATCAAATAATTTAATGCTGTTGTCTGTTTTTTTCACTGTTGATGATTTTCGTCTCTCTTGTTTTCTTTTCTGGTTTTGTTTACTTAATTGAGAGCCCCTTTTCATATGTTTTCTCCTCAGAGTAAGAGCACCCCAGAGGAATGATGGAAAAATACATATATTTCAAGTATAAGAAATTTCAAATTCCTGTAGGTTTTCTCTCTACTATATTTCTGAGAATTTAGTCCTTTTTTTTTACACCAGAACTTAGCATTACTGTTGTATAATGTGGAGTAGGTAATTTTCCTTTCTACATCAGAACAGTTTGATCTGGTAAAGGGAACAGTTCTTGGCTCTCTTTGAAAAGATAGCTTAAGCCTACCTGTCTTTCTGCTATTTTTTGCAGCCTATAGATAGATCAAATGTTCTATTGTTTCTCTTACTAATAATTACATAATATCTCACACAGAAGTTTTGGCTGAAATTCCATCAGAATAGTATACTTTCTTTAACCTTACTAAAATGAATTTCCTCTGCTATTCTTTACCAACAGACATATAAATTATATTGTAACATCTTAAAGATTTTTTACCACTGATATTCTAATGGAAAACTAAACCATAGGGACAGTTATTACTATGAAAGTTATTGAAAATAAGACCTTTTATATTCCACATAGGGCTAAATATCAGTGAATAAAACTGTTTCCATATGGTTTTTGTTAAGGAGATTTTTAAGTAGAATTAAATTAATTACATAATATATGTTATCCATGTCCAATTATTTGTCTAGCTATATTCAGCCTGGAATAAAATGTTCAAAGGAAAAGCCGCATCGTATTTGAAACTTTGTCAGAGGTATATCATTGACATTTGAGAGAAGGTGCTATAACTATGACAGAAATTCTTCTATTTCCTACTAATTACATAATTTCAATATGAAGATGTATTTTCACACCAAATTATGATATATACAGAGAAATAATAAATAATATGATTCGACCAAGTATCTTTGCTTTCTTAATAGTTTTGTAATGTGTATGTCTTGTGTGCACGTGCAAACAGGCACTTATTTTTTAAGTTCCTATTATGTACCCGGATGTTTTTCATTCTTGTTTTACTTTATTCCTCCTAACAGTGGTCCAAGTTTAGAGAGTTTCAGTAACTTGCCTATGGACGCAAAGCTAGTAAGTCAACTTAAACTGGAATGGGCACCCAGGTCTGTCTTGCCCACAAGCCTGTTCCCTTTCTCATTACCTCTGCTCCAGTGCCTCAAAGTTAAAAATTTATAAAGTAAACAGTGTTGTTTATAGATGTGAAAAACTAAAAGTTTAAATGTTTAATAATAATATCAGAAATATTTATCAGTACGGTTTTTAAATTAAAATATACAGACTATTAGGTAGACTTAAAAGTTATTGTAGTCAATTTATTCATGACATATTGTCAAGTTGAAAAGGCAAGTTAAAAATACCCATGTGTTTGTGTGCATGTGTGTGTATTTATTTATGTATGGAAATTTGTATGGAAGGATGATTAACAAAAGCTTAAAATGGGTTATCTCTGGTAAATATTTGGTGGTTTTTCAATTTTTTATACTTTTTTTGTGTTGATTGAATTATTTTTGTCTTTTAATAAGCATGTATTTTTAGAATCATTAAAAGCACTAAACCTATTCTCATTTGGGGCCAAAAAATTAAAAGTGGAACAAAAAATAAGATCAGGTTAAAATACAGAACGTTTATTTTTTTCACCACTTGTCATTTCTAGAAGCTAGTTTATAATTATATAACAGATGATAATTTAATCAAACTTCTTTCACATAGCCACTTTCTTTTTGTATTGCCTGTTCTACAGCAGTGAGTAGAATGGCCTAAAATGCCAGACTCATTACTCATTACCACTCAGAGGTGGTATTAAGTTTTATTGTTAAATAAAATAATAGGTGTTTAAACTGCTTTGAGGGGAAACTCTATTCCAGTATAGCTCGATAGCTCCTATGAGATTTTCCTACACATTATCACAAATAACAAACTCTGGACCAAACAAAAACATAACTCTCTGAAAGCACTGAGACTGACCAAAAGCAAGCAGATTCAGACATTTGAAAGAGGGCGTTTGTTGAGTATGCCATTTTTATAACTTTTAGCCTGAGAGTAGGCCCCAGTCTGGCCTACCTGGCAGCTAAAGCCTGCAGGCTTACTGGCTGGAAGAACACCTGAGTTATACAACGCACATATATACTTTAAAAAATATATGTTATAAATGTATATACTGTTTATTATATACAAATGGAAAATATGAATGTATGAAAAATAGTACATGAGTACTCCTCAGATAAAGACACTGCTTACCTTGTGTCTCTACAACCCCCCAAATATCTCAAGAACTCTTATACCTCTCATTTAAGTAATCACTTGCTATGTGCTTTAGTCTAGTAGATGACTGCTGTTGTTTGTACCTACTTTTTGAATAACTTAGTGAAAGCCTTAATTACATTAACAAATATTTAGAAAATGTGTTGGTATTTTCTCCAGTGGAGAAAAGTTATTTTTTAAAAGTTTTAAGGAAATTTATTTTTAGGATGCTAATTTTAGAGTGATTTAGAATAGATTGACAAAGCCAAAAAGGACAAGAGAGAGATTTCTGGTCCCAATAATACATGAATACAGGTAAGATGAGACTAATGGACAAGAAATGGGAGAATCTGCCTAGAAAAATGTGAAAAATTAAATTAATTCGGGAGACAACTTGGAAAAAAGACATGAAAGAAAATCTTAGGAAAATTTTCCTAAAATATAAAAGCATGCTTTAGATTCTTGGATACTTAAAATTGTTTTGATTATGTTATTTTGTTAGTGGAAATGATATTTGTGTCATTTATAAAAACTAATAACTGCACACTTAAAACTAGGAAACAAAATTCTAACCCATTTTAAAATCCTCCATTTAAAGAATTTTACTGGGTTTTCATTTGTTAAAAATATTTAAAAAGTAACATCTTCCAATTATATTTTTCTTTTTTTTTTTTTTCTGAGGAGAATTAGCCCTGAGCTAATATGTACTGCCAATCTTCCTCAGCAAAGAGCTAACATCTGTGCCTATCTTCATCTATTTTATATGTGGTTCACCTGCCACAGCATGGCTTGATAAGTGATGTGTAGGTCTGCACCCGGGACCCAAACCAGCAAACCCCCAGCTGCTGCAGTGGAATGTGAAAACTTAACCACTGCGCCACCAGGCTGGCCTCCCAATTATTTCTTTCTTTTGAGGAAGGTTTGCTCTGAGTTAACATCTGCTGCCAATCCTCCTCTTTTTTGCTGAGGAAGATTGGCCCTGAGCTAACATCCATGCCCATCTTCCTCTATTTTGTATGTGGGTTGCCTGCCACAGCATGGCTTGGTAAGTAGTGCATAGCTCTGGGCCCGGGATCCAAACCGGCAAACCATGGCCAGCTGAAGTGGAGCGCTCGAACTTGACTGCTTCACCACTGGGCCGGCCCCACAATTATTTTTTAAGAGCAACTAATTAATATCATGAAAGATGGAAATTGACTTGCCCCCTTTCAAAAAGTCATTTGCATATAGGTAGATGAAATTGGAAATTAATGTTTAGTAATTTATTAAGTATAGCTAATATTATACTTCCACTTTAGTCTATTTATCCTTCCAAACTGTCTTTTACTTTTTAATTACTATATCACAAAGTATCAAACCAAGATTTTCTAAAATAATACATATTCAAGCACATTGCTCTTATAAAACAATTAGTGAGAAGAACATTTTTGCACAGTTAATTAGTAAAATAAAATGAAAAATTATTTTAAATATTGTATCTTTATCTCATCTTTTAGAATTTCTATTTCTGTGATATGCTAAATGTTTTAGTCCAGTGGTATATGATGATAACATTCAGAAATTGTTTTACTGATAGTGATGCATGATCAAAATTTTGGAGACCATTCTTAGGAAGAGACATGTAAACAAGTAAATTTCAGTAAAATGTGCAAAGTGCTATTCCGAAAGAATGACTGGGAACGCACAGGGAACAAATTGCCTGGAGGAATCAGAGGAGACTTGACTGAGATGACCCTAAAACTCGGTCGCATTAAGTATAGATAGTAATTTGTTAGGTGGTTATATCAGAATTTTTTAATAGACTAAACAAAAATGTGACATTTCTCAAATGGTTTTATATTGGTGAGGTCCTCTTAATTCAGTGATTCATGTTTCCATCAATAAATGTAGAGAAAAGAAAAAATGTATTATAATAGATGAGTATGAGACTCCAAATGGATGCGGAGAACTTACTTCCTCTTAGCTCTATTAGTGTCCTATTTCTCTCTTTATCCGATTCTTTACTCTGGGCAAGAGAAAAATATTGTTAAAAATCTCTTTATTGATGGTTTTCATTCTGGCCAAGGTCAAGAAAATGTTATATATTCATAAATACATATAATATCTCTAAAACAGTTCTTATCTGGGCATATCTCTTTCATAGCACTAAACATGATATACTGATACACCACGTTACTTTGTTCATGCCTCTGAGCTTTTGACATCAATGACATTTGCCATGATTTTTTTTCATTCCCACATTTTCCTAGCACATACTAGGCACTGGAATGTTTCTTAAACTGAATGATTAAATAATATAATCATGTTCCTTCAACTGTATGCCAATTTATTGAAATGTAACTCGCATTGTTTGCTTTCAAAGCTGTTTTGAAGTTTATTATAAAGGATGTGTAAACTTATAACTAATAAAATATAAATTGGAAATAAAGCTAGAAAAAGAAGAGAATGCATAGATGCTAACTATGAAAGTAGTTATATCTGTACTGTATTGTTGCATTGAAAACCACCACAAAGCAGCAGCTTAAAACAACAACAATTTATCATTTCTCACAAATGCGTGGGTTTTCTGGGCTCAGCGAGGTGTATCTTCTTCTGGTCTTACGTGGGGTTACTTATGTGGCTGAAACAATTTGTCAGCTCAGCCAGGGCTGGAGAATCTACAGTAGCCTCACTCAGATGTCTGGGGCCTTCATGCTGTCTGTTCTGCTAGACCTGTCTCTCCACACGTGCTCTCATCTTTCCATGATTCAGCCTAGGCTTCCTTGCATGATAATAGAAGTTTACCAAGAGTGAAGGGGGAAAGCTGTGAGGCCTTTTAATTACCTAGGCTTCAGAGCTCACACGCGCTGACTCTTGCCCCATTCGATTATTCGAAGTCACAAGTCCAACCCAGATGCAAAGGTTGTAGAAATAGACTCCACCCTTTGACAGGAGAATTTATAAAGTATATGTGGCCATATTTAATCTACCACAGCAGTATATGCTTAGTTGTTGAGTACAAAATTTGTTTCTGAGCTTGCTGAAAATGAGACAGCATGGTATTGGCTTATCAGAATGAAGAACAAATACCAGAAAATTCAGTTTTTAAAATCTCTTTATTTTTTAATACATGCAAATTATAAATAATTCCAAAAATCGAAAAAAAATAAAAAGGAAGTAAAAAATAAAATACACTACAAATCTAATTGCCCAGGAATAACCATTATTAAGATTAGTTGTAAAGCATTCCAACAACTTTCTTTGCCTATATTATAGATAGAAAAATGAATGGATGCTTGAGTGAAAGACAGCTAAACAAAATTAGGATAATTCTCGAAAGCCAGCACAGAATAGCATTTTATTTCATTTAAACAGAAGAAAAAGAAAGTGAACAAAAAAGCTTATTATAAGGCATTTTATGTGGTAAACAGAGATATCTCTAAAGTTAAAAAAATAGGAAAATCATTAATAGGTTACAGTAATATTTTTAACTATCTTAAAGCTCAGACAGGATTGGTTGAATCCCTGCCATGAAGGATAAGGATATAAGCACTGCTATATTTCCTTTCATCTACTCTCTCCTTACCTTCAGATTTCTGTTCATTATATGGTTATTAAAAACAAACACCTGATTGAATAATATCCAGTCCTCAAACTGAGCTTATTTCACAAATCATTGCAGAGATAGAGAAAGAAAGATAAAGTAAACCCAGACTATCAGATCTGGACAGACTTGCACAGAGAAAAATGGAGGAAGGAAGAAACCAAAGACAATATATAATCTTTGTTGGAATGCTTGGCTTTGTCCCTTAAGATTTTATTAAATATCCAATATTAGAGTCTTTCTATCTAGATAAGCATTTCACTCATTATTATGTGGAGGTATCACTAGGTTTCAGATTAGTTCCCCAATTCAGTATGCATTTGTTCTTGTAACCTTCATCTTGATCACAGAGTCAGCCACTTGTTTCATCTCTTTCTCACAGCAGCTGCTTACAAGATGAAAAAGATGAGAAGTCTCTTTCAGTTTGTATCTCTCTAGAATTGAAGGTATTAGTGAGATTTTTTAGGATTTTGATAATTCATCAGTATGACTTCTTTGGGAGCAAAAGCAGCATTAGGAGCCTCACCATGCTGCATTATGCTTCTCAAAGATGTTTCATTTCTGTCTTTGACCACCCAACTTTGGAGATTTATGACATGAAGCTATATATTTTTCTTATTTGATTGTTGCTCATGGAGATTTTTTCCTCTAGTTTTTACTCTTTTTTGCTTATTTTTCTTAGATGTTGAGAGGGGGAAATTCTACAATACAACTTCATTCTACTGTGCTAACCTGGAAGTTCAAGGAAGTAAATTTTTAAAGAAATACCTTCAACATAAGGGAAAATTACTCATTAAAATAGACATTTCCAGCCTCAGTTTTGCCATAGATGCAAAGGCATTTTTCATAAAGGTGCTTCATGCGGGGCCGGCCCGGTGGCGCAGCGGTTAAGTTCGCACGTTCCGCTTCTTGGCGGCCCGGGGTTCGCTGGTTCGGATCCCGGGTGCGGACATGGCACTGCTTGGCAGCCATGCTGTGGTAGGCGTCCCACGTATAAACTAGAGGAAGATGGGCACGGATGTTAGCTCAGAGCCAGGCTTCCTCAGCAAAAAGAGGAGGACTGGCAGTAGTTAGCTGAGGGCTAATCTTCCTCCAAAAATAAATAAATAAATAAAGGTGCTTCATGCAAAAGCGCTCAGTTGTATCCTGCCTGGTAGAGGCAGCCAAATATTAAGTTGTATCTCAGAATCAAAGGGATCTTACCTGTGCAGGAACAAATCTGGTAAGATAAATTGCTTGCAGGTGGTCTAACATGGTAGAAAAATAAGACTCAGAAAATCTAGAATAGTACATAGTAGAAAGCATATTTAGTCTAGTTTAATGTGCATGTATATCACTTTCGGGAGTGCATTTTCTAAAAATGCAGATTCTGATTCAATAGGTCTTGCATAGGACATGAGATTCTGTATTTCTAACAAGCTCCCAGGTGATACAAATGCTGCAATTCTTCAGATCATAGTTTTAGTAGCAAGGGTCTAGACAACTATAGATTCAGGCTCCTCTACCTGACTGAATCTTTGAGACAAGGGACCATGCTTTATTCATCTTTCTATCCCTGTTATCTAATGAAATGCCTGAATAAAAGTATACTCTGAGATATTTTCTTGTTAAATAAATGAATTGAGTTAAGTAAATATATGACTACTAGGTGCCTGGAATACTTGTATTTTATTGGTGATTGAGGGAGAATCCTTATGTTTTGGAAACCAAGTGAGTAAATGATAGGATTGCTATTTTGTCTTAAAAGTCCAAAAGCCTGACTAAAACTTTTGCTCAAATGAAAAACCGTTGCACATCATGCAACTACTTAGACAACAAAATAGTACTTCCCAAATACTTGAACGAGTCCTTAATTGAGCTCAAGATATCAAATATTGTTTAAATGAAAAAGTCTATACGGTAGGTATTACCAGTTATCCAATCTGGGAATAGAAAAATTTAAGTAATATTCTTATGGTGCAACTAATTTTAAGCTCATAACATCTTTGTGGGCTCACCCAGTTGAGTTAGCTGTGAAATTCACTTTCAGGTAATTGAACAAATTGTCTCTTTATATTAATAGTTCTCAATTGCTTGGCTGCATTTGAAAATCACCTATGAAGCTTTTAAAAGTCCCAGTGCCCAGGCTGCACCCCAGAGATGGGACACAAGCATTAGTATTTTTTCAAGTCCCACAGATGATTCCAGTGTACAACCAAAGTTGAGAACCATTACTTGACTGTGAACTCTTTGAAGTCAGGGTCAGTCTTTAATTTATTTTTTTAACTCTTTAACACCTAATACATGGTGTAGGTACTTAGTAAATGTTTACTTAATGAACAGGTGAATTATGTTATAAGGAGGTATTGCCTATTGCCAAACAGTAGCATTCTTCAATGTAAAGGAACTATTTTGACTATCTTTATTAGCATCTTAAAATTTGAAAAGTTTGAATGCCCCCTTGCTCTTGAAAATACTGAAAATTGTATTTGATATATAGTTTTTTTATTGCTTGAGGTATTTTTTTTGATACAACTTCGATTTCATATCACTTTTTGTCAAGATCTAATGTAAATAGAGTGTGGTCAGAGATGAGACAGCTGTGGCACAGACAATCCAGTACTGAGATGGTGTGTTTAGGAATGTTACAAAGAAATCTAGTGTTCTGGCATCCATTAGTGGGAGGACAAGATCAGTTAATCTCATTGCTGAGTTGTGGTATCAACTATGCTTTTTTATAGATCAGAAATAATAATAACTACTTAGAATGATGAGTCTTTACACTTTCCTACTTTTTAAATGGATAAAAGCACAGAGAGTGGAAATTTTAAGTTTGGTTGTGAAACCACCTCAATATTACTTTTATTATAATACTCATTAATTTGTGTGTGTTTGAGCTTTCTGGCTCTCAGTAGTCTACAATTTATATCTTTTTTTTTTATTGTGGTCATAATAGTTTATAACATTGTAAAATTTCAGTTATACATTAATATTTGTCAGACACCATGTAAGTGCCTCTTCACCCCTTGTGCCCACCCTCCACCCCTCTTCCTCTTGGTAACCACTAAATTGTTCTCTTTGTCCATAAGTTTGTTTATATTCCACATATAAGTGAAATCATATGGTGTTTGTCTTTCTCTGTCTGGCTTATTTTGCTTAACATAATGCCCTCAAGGTCCATCCATGTGGTTGCCAATGGGACAGTTTTGTCTTTTTTATGGCTGAGTAGTATTCCATTGTGTGTGTGTGTGTGTGTGTGTGTGTGTGTGTGTGTGTGTGTGTATACCACATCTTCTTTATCCAATCATCAATCGATGGACACTTGGATTGGTTCTTTGTCTTGGCTATTGTGAATAATGCTGCAATGACCATAGGGTGCAAAAGTTTCTTTCTATTGTTGATTTCAAGGTTTTAAGATAAATACCCAATAGTGTGATAGCTGGGTCATAGGGTATTTCTATTTTCAATTTTTGGGGAAGTCTCCATACTGTTTTCCATGGTGGCTGCAGCAGTTTGCATTCCCACCAGCAGTGGATGAGGGTTCCCTTTTCTGCACAACCTCTCCAACATTTGTTGTTTTTTGTCTTGGTGATTATAGCCATTCTAACAGGCGTAAGATGATATCTCATTGTAGTTTCGATTTGCATTTCCCTGATGATTAGAGATGCTGAACATCTTTTCATGTGTCTGTTGGCCACCTGGATATCTTCTTTGGAAAAATATCTGTTCATATCCCCTGCTCGCTTTTTGATTAGGTTGTTTGTTTTTTTGTAGTTCATTTGTGTGAATTCTTTATATATTATGAAGATTAACCCCTTGTCAGATATATGATTTGCAAATATTTTTTCCCATTTGGTGGGTTGTTTTTTCATTTGATCTTGGTTTCCTTTGCCTTCCAGAAGCTCTTTGGTCTAATGAAGTCCCACTTGTTTCTTTTTTCTTTTGTTTCCCTTGTCTGAGCAGACATGGTATTCGAAAACATCCTTTTCAGTCTGATGTCAAAGAGTGTACTGCCTATATTTTCTTCCAGAAGTTTTATAGTTTCAGGTCTTACCTTAAATTCTTTGATCCATTTTGAGTCTATTTTTGTGTATGGAGAAAGATAATGGTCTTCTTTCTTTTTTTGTTTTTTAAAGATTGGCACCTGAGCTAACAACTGTTGCCAATCTTCTTCTCTTTTTTTTCTGCTTTTTATCCCCAACTCTCCCCAGTACATAGTTGTAAATTTTTAGTTGTGGGTCCTTCTAGTTGTGGTATGTGGGACGCCACCTCGTCATGGCCCGATGAGCGGTGCCATGTCCACGCCCAGGATCTGAACCAGCGAAACCCTGGGCCACCGAAGTGGAGCGCAAGAACTTAACCACTTGGCCACAGGGCTGGCCCTGATGGTCTACTTTAATTCTTTTGCATGTGGCTGTCCAGTTTTCACAGCACATTTATTGAAGAGACTTTCCTTTCTCCATTGTATATTCTTGGCTCCTTTGTTGAAGATTAGCTGTCTGTAATACAATTTATGTCTTTTTAAAAATAGTTTGAGCCAGCCCTGATGGCCTAGTGGTTAAGTTTAGCACGCTCCCCTTTGGCGGCCCAGGTTCAGTTCCCGGGCATGGAACCATACCACTCATTTGTCATTAGCCATACTGTGGTGACAGTTCACATAGAAGAGCTAGAAGGACCTACAACTACAATATACAACTAGGTACTGGGACTTTGGAGAGTTGAAAAAAAAAGAGAGAGGAAGATTGGCAACAGATGTTAGCTGAGAGTGCATCTTTCCCAGGAAAAAAAAAAAAAAATTTGGTGTCATTCATTAATTATAGCACAGAAAAAAATTTCCTTCATTTGGAGCTTTGGGCTCTCCATTCCTGTGATACTAGGATGAAATAAAAATGTGAGAAGATAGGGGAAAAAGTCATGTTTAGATCCTGAATTTGCCCTTCTAAATAATTATCCTTCATTTTGTGTCACTGATAAATTTGAAGAACTGAGGGCACTGTATTTTACATCTAGTTATCAGCCTGCTACTGTATCACATCTAGTTATCAGCAACTAAATTATATACTTGTATTGTTAAATTTTGGATCTGAATTGTAAAAAGATAATGAAACAATATAATACCAAAGCTAGTTTTTGATTACAATTTAAATGAGTGCTTAATAGTCCTTTCTAGTAAATAGCTAAAATGTGGGATGGATGAATAGAATTAACAATAGATTAAGCGAACAGAGTCCTAGTTCTACTTCTTTACAAACTAGCTGGGTAACTTTGAGTAAATTATTTAACCACTTTTGTACTTCAGTTGTCTTATCTGGAAATAAGACAACTATGTAAAATAAATCCTGAAAAATGTAAAATTTTCCTAAACAACTTGAAACTTGTAATGAATAAAAGAAATACCCAAAACTGCAATGTGTTTTGATCAACAGTGAAGCTGTTCCATGAATTGTGCTTCAAAATTTTCCTGTTAATTGTAGAAAAGATTCTGTTTCCTTACTGCATATGAAATATTTGAGTACTTGAATGTTTTGAGCAGTCAGGCAAGTCCTTCTGCTGTGACAATATTATTGTTTTCTTTCAGGAAACCCTGATAGATTGGTGTGATGAAAAGGAACTTAATTTGATATTAACAACTGGAGGAACAGGGTTTGCACCACGAGATGTTACTCCAGAGGTGAGATAGTATATGCCTTTCTTATATTCAAGGAGTAGACTATTCATATTATTTTTAATCCTTCTTACTTTTTTATATTATTTTTATAATTTTGCTAGGCAGAGCAAGTGATTTGTGGTTCTAAGAATGTGAAAAAGTTGCTGTGGGAGAATTATTATATAAAAAAATGTTTCTTGACTTTTTTTCTTTGGTCTTAAACTAGAAATGGTATAATATGAGGAAGGTTTAGCTGGTCCAGAATGTAATACTGCATTTGCTCAGTGGTCTGTGGTCTCAGCTGAAATTCAGACATATTGCCAAAGGAAGTGATGGCAGAACTCTGACTCTTAGCCATGGCATCTGGTCTGATTACTTTGTTAATGTAATTCAAACATTTCTGATTTCTCTTTTCTTGAGATACCCTTCTCATTGGTTTCAAAGCACAGTTGTATGACTGTAATAGAATATTTATACCAGTTTTATAGTACTTTTGATGAGAAAGAGTTATATATTCCATAATTTTAAATGAGAATTTAAGTACAGAATTTAGTAAGCCAAAGAGCAGAATTAATATCTAGGCTTCATGCCACAAGAATCATCTTCAGCCTTTGCACAAGGAGAAAAATTAGGGAAAGAATGAAGAGTAGGCAGTGTTCATTATACAGGGGAAAAAGTCTTTCTTTTTAAGAAAACCATAAACTTGAGGTGTCACTTCAGAGTCATATGCAAACTTATATTACCACTTGTAACATTGTTTCCTTTACTTCTCAAAAAAATGTTTCTTGGCTGAATTTCAGCTTCATGTTAACTATGTCCTATTTTCAAATCAGTATACTATTGTAACTACTATCTTATTAACAGCAAGATACTTTTGCTCTGCATCTGTTAAATAATTATTGTGCTTCTTACTCTAGTATACAGTAGTAGTTTTCAAAGTTTAGCCTGCACCACAATCAGACAGAGGGCTTGTTAAAACAGATTCCCAGGATCCACCCACAGAGTTACTGATTCAATAAATCTGCAAAAGTCTGGCTCCTAGGAATTTGTATCTCTAACAAGGCCCCAGGTGATGTAGATGTTGCTGTGGCCCATAGACCATACTTCCACATTTTGAGAACCACTGTTCTATTGTGTGAAAATGCAAATTTTTAAACAAGTTTTAAAATATTTTCCTTTCTTCTATGTAAAATTTATAGCACAGAAGGTTTTTGGATATTATTATAATTAGGCTTATAAATAAATTGGTTTTGCTTTTAAAGCAGTCACAATAGAGTTGTATTGAGAAATTAACTCCAACTATTTAAAAAAGAAGTCATCCTTACATAATTTATTTAGCTTCTGAGTCCTTTGGCCAATTTTTACATTTCTTTTAAACTTTGAGACTAACTTTAAAAGTATAATTGTAGGGAAGCCATGTCCTGTAGAGATGTGTTTGTGTTTTGTTTTGTTTATAAGAGAAATGCTTATCTTGTGAAGACATTGATTTTTGGAGTTTGGGTGTTGTGGTAGATGTTTGAGAGTAAATGACCTCAGGTTTATATATCCCTGTTTTTTGTGTGATGATTTGATATTTTCATATTGCTTATTTTTATATCAAAAAAGTAGAAAAAATGTTACCATAGAATTCATTCATAACCAATAAACAACATTATTTTTAATTGTGGGGAAATAATTTGCATCACAAAGTTAAGTATTTTGTATCCTGTGGAGCTTCAAGTTAATACCAAAATGCTAGGTTGAAAATTGAAACCTTTGAATCCTGGCTCGGCTGTTTACTAGCATGAGGACTATAGACTAGTCGTTAAACCACTCTGTGCCTCAGTTTCCCATAAAATGAGGGAAACAGAAGTACCTACCTACCAGGGTGTCTGAGAGGATTCAGTGAGAACCCTGGCATTTTAGTAAGTGCTATGTAAGGGTTAACTTATAAGGGTTTTTTTTTTTTGGTGAGGAAACTTGGACCTAAGCTAACATCTGTTGCCAATATTCCTCTTTTTGCTTGAGGAAGATTGTTGTCGAGCTAAGATCTGTGCCAGTCTTCCTCTGTTTTTTATGTGGGATGCCACCACAGCGTGGCTTGATGAGCAGTGTGTAGGTCTGCACCCGGGATCCAAACCCGCAAATCCTGGGCCACTAAAGCAGAGTGTGTGAACTTAACCACTATGCCACTGGACTGGCCCCTTACTTTTTTTTTTTATTATTAGTTGCTACGTAACTACCAAGTGGACAAATTTGGTAGTATTTTTTGTATGTAACTACCAAATGGACAAAAACAGTGTTACACTGGATTTAAAATATATCCATGAAATCTTCACAGTCTTATTAAATTATTGTTATCTTTTTTAAAGATTTTATTTTTTTTCCTTTTTCTCCCCAAAGCCCCCTGGTACATAGTTGTATATTCTTCGTTGTGGGTACTTCTAGTTGTGGCATGTGGGACGCTGCCTCAGCGTGGTTTGATGAGCAGTGCCATGTCCATGCCCAGGATTGGAACCAATGAAACACTGGGCCGCCTTCTGCGGAGCGCGTGAACTTAACCACTCGGCCATGGGGCCAGCCCCTTGTTAAATTATTTTTTAATTTTGATATAGTACACTTTGTATTTTATCTTTTCCATCCCCATATAAATCAGAGGTCTTGAATTTCTACCATTCTAATATCTATTTATCCTCCCCCCTTTTTGATACTGTTAGTTGACAGGAGTCTCTCTCTTTCCACGGCCTTGTATGTTTCATTATATCAGAAATTGAGAAGTCCTGTATTCCTAATTGAAGTTTTTTTCAGTTACCTGAAAACCTTAGACATGCTCTTATATTCTTATATTCATATATACCTATAGCTACTACCTGGGTAAATTGTGTTCAGGTGGGTTTTTTTTAAATGAGTTTAAAATGTACATAAATATGTCAAACAGGTAACTTACCTGATCCTGAATTTCTTGATCTTTAATAGATTTACCTTACTTCATATCTATATAAATACATATGGTATGATTATCTACAGCAAAAGTCTGTAGGACTGTTAAGCCTTTGAAAACTGTATATGCATAAAAGCAATATAAGGCCACCCCAAATAATTCTACTAATTTCCCATTTCCTCTATAGTTGCAGTTCTTATAATGTCTAAAATACAACACTGGGATGTCAGCTAAGAATCCAGAAATATAATTTTGGGCCTATAATAATGTAGTTATTTGTCTTTAACCTGTTTGTCTTAGATAATTGTGCCTAAGAAGAGAGGAAACTATTTCTAGACCACATTTACCTATCTACAACTTAGGGTTACAAATATTTTTAAATAGAGTCAGAAGTTATTGACTTATATATATATAATATTAATTAATGGTAGAGATAAAATAATGTAAAACTTCTCTTTTAAGGTACTAATATTTTTACAGTCAGTAATTGTCAATAATTAGTTTTGATCTATAAACACAAGGGACAATTGTTTGTGGAATGTGTGTGTTAGAAAAAAATGAAGGGGGAAATTGATAAATAGAATAAATGAAATACAGGAATCTAAAGTTAGTATCAATGGGTATGAACTCTAGAGAAAATGAGAAGTTTAATAGACTTAGATTTCTTCCCAGGTCTATCAAAGAAAAATGGAAGAGCAAGTTTAGCAAAGTGTATCCTGTTTACATATTTTATAGGAATAAGGCAATCAGAATTTATTTTCCTAAATTATGAATTTGTGTCTATTTTTAAGCCCTGTATATTAGAATATGCTTAATCTGATAGTCACCTGCCTACTGGCCTTCTCCTGCCTCTAAACATGAGATACTATCAAAGCTTACATATAATAGCATAATAATCCACACTCTTCAACTTTTTAGTGTTTTATTTTGATATAAAAAGCTTTTTTTTAAAGACTAGATTGCATTTTCTTTGCTCTGATAAAGGTTGGATAATCTGTTGGTATTCGTGAAATGCTAGTATTTATAAAATTCTGTGAAACATAAGAACTCATTGCTATACAAAGTTTTATTTATCTCTTCATGTCCCATTGTCACTTAAAAATAATGTGTGTCCAAAATAGGTATTATTACAAAAGAATCTTTTATTATTTTTAAAAAGTAGAAGTATAATCAAGAATGTGTAAGTGAGGTAAAGTGCAAAGCCCTTTAGGCATAAATTCTAGAAGAGACTAAAAGATTAAGATTCATTAAAAAAGAACAGCTAAATAATTACAAAGAAATGTTTGCTTATATGTTATGGGAAATTATAAAATATTAAGCTATTTAATAATTATAAGGTAAAAATAATTTTTAGCACTTTGAGTACTAGGCTACACCAGAATAAAGGGTTGTAAACTAATGTATTATTTTGATCATGAATTAGAGAGTTAAATAAAAGCCTAGCGTACATCTTAGGTTTCATCCACTCATTCATTCATCAATCTTTTTATTTTTAACCCTTAATAGGTATCCAATGCCATGTTGGGTGCTGGAGTTAGAAAATGAATAAGGCATAGTTCCTATCCTCAAGAAACTCTTATAATCTATCAGAGGAGTCAGCAAACTACAGCTTGTAGGCCAAATCCAGTCTATCGTCTTTTTTTGTATAGTTTGTAAGCTAAGAATGAGTAGTATTGGGTTTCACATGAAAATTATTTGAAATTTAAATTTCAGTGTCCATTAATGAAGTTTTATTGGAACACAACCACACTTACTCATTTATGTTGCCTATGGCTACAACAGCAGAGTTGAGTAGTTGCAACCAAAACCATATAGCCTGCAAAGCCTAAAATATTTACCATCTGACCCTTTGCAGAAAAAGTTTGCTGACTCTTGGTCTGTCAGAGGACAATAAGTCATCTTTGCTCACGTTTTTTATTGACTTATTTTATTGGTTTTTACCTTTTGTTCTTTAATAGTATGAAATAATGCTGGGTTTCATTTCTTAAATTTTTAATTTTAGAAGGAACAAAGGAAAACACTTTCCTGCCTTAATAAAATATATTGTTCCATTGTGTCATTAGGCAGTATAGCATAATAAAAATGAAAGATCCCTTATTCTAAATGATATATAAAATTTTGAAATTTCAAAATTGATCAAATTGATGGGTTTTGTTGTACATTAGGTAAAATCTCTCTTAAATTTTTTTTCAAACTGTTGTTCTTAGCAACACCTCCTAACAAAAGTGTCCTGATATAATTGTTCATTATGAAATAATCAAAAGGAATAGCAAAATTTTCAGGGAACTATAAGTTTGGTATAAGGGACATTCATTTAACAGGGTTCTGTAGTTCCTTATGGAAGTGAAGAGGCATCTGATAAAATGACCAATGCTGAAAAGGATAGAATAGTCAAAATCTAGCACAAAGGATGAATTTTTAGGAAAAGATTATGAATTCCAGAAGGCATATTCTGTTTGTAGCCTATAATCTTTCTATTTCTTTGGAACGAATTACTATCTAAGCCTTTCTACAAATATTTTCCATGTAGGTTATTAGGAATTTTTTCACAAAAATATTGAATCAAAGAAAAAATATTCATTTTATAAAATTTATTTTATCATCAATTTGTTAAAATTTATGTATTTCATAGTTTTAGGTATCAGTGTACTATAAGTTGGATTTCATTTTATGCAGTCATTAATTATTTTTTCCTTACATTATTATGCTTCAAAAACAAGAATACTGTGTAAGTAAAAGGAAGGAGATGTAATTGACCTGAGTTACTGACTATATATGTTAATGATTCTCAATTCATGACTCTTGCGAAAATTAGTGAGAACTGACATTTAACAGCTTCACCTAAAAGTTAGCATTGGCCATTTTAACAATCAGAAAAATTCTCCTACGTTATAGCAGAAGCACAGCAAAAACACAATGTTTAATGATTTCTGTTTTTGAAAGAAAATTTAATCACTAACATAGGTCACTTAAATTATATAATTGTTTTCAAGTACATATCAATATTCTTTAGAAAACATTGATTATTTCCCTGGCAAAATGTCATATACTGATACTCTAGAACCCTATGAATATTTATTTCATAGTTCTAAAATTGTTTGGACTAAAATAAAATACCTGTTATACATGGTAAAGCTAAAAATAACCATATTGAACTAGAATTTTAAACTTCTTAAAATTGTTCTGTATAGGGGCTGGCCCCGTGGCCGAGTGGTTAAGTTCGCGCGCTCCGCTGCAGGCGGCCCAGTGTTTCGTCGGTTCGAATCCTGGGCGCGGACATGGCACTGCTCGTCAGACCACGCTGAGGCAGTGTCCCACATGCCACAACTAGAGGAACCCACAACGAAGAATACACAACTATGTACCGGGGGGCTTTGGGGAGAAAAAGGAAAAAATAAAATCTTTAAAAAAATAAATAAATAAATAAATAAATAAAAAATAAAAATAAAAAAAAATTGTTCTGTATAAATAAGATAACAAGAATATGAAATTGATAAGAAGGCAGAATACTAGAAAGCCTTATACTGGAAATATTTAAAACTAGATTAAATAAAACATACCACTCCTCTATGGTCAGATAAGGGTTATAGTTTATGCCTTTTTTTTTTCTGAGGAAGGTTAGCCCTGAGCTAGCATCTGTTGCCAGTCTTCCTCTATTTTGTAAATGGGACACTGCCACAGCATGGCCACTGTTGAGTGCTGTAGGTCCACACCCAGGAACCAGACCTGGGCCACCAAAGTGGAGTGCACTGAACTTAACCACTAGGCCCTGGGGCCAGCCCCTATTTTATCCCATTTTAAGGAGCTCTTCCTGTAATTTTTATGAAATACTCCTGTACATGGCACATATGTTTCCATGTCTTATCTTTATCTAAATATGCTGGGTTGCAATATAATATAATGGAAACACTAACTCTGTAGTGTCAGACAGACCTGAGTTTTAATCCCGTAATTTCTTAACTATGAAATTAAGGCAAATTGACCTGTTCAGACCTCAGTTTTCTCATCTGCTAAATTAGCTAGTGCCCACCTCTCAAGGTTGTTATTTCTAATAATTGAGATAATAAAAGTAGCCAATAATAATAACTAACGCATATATAGCCTTTACTATGTGTCAGGAGCTGTTTTAAGTATACGTTAATTCATTTAGCCTTCAAAACAACCGTATGAGGTAGGTACAATTGTTATATCCGTTTTAAAGATGGAGAAACTGAGACAGATCAATTAATTAACTTGCCCAAGGCTATCCAAGCCAGTAAGTGACAATAATGCATGTAAAAGGATCTAGTATAATGCCTGACACCTTTGTAGATGCTAGATGCTTTTCCTTTTTCTTCCTCATTAATTAATAATGTTACCTATTACCCCTAATTAGATATGGTAGCCTCAAATATTTCTGCTACTAACCATTGTACTTGTTGTATCTGTTATTAGCTACTCGCATACCTGGTGAATATATCTAAAAAATAAAGATGTAAGTCAACATTTTCCCATGACTGCTTTAAGGTGTGGGGTAAAGGAACAAGAATAAGAATTTCTATAGTCTACATGATGTGAGGAATGTGGATTGTTAGTGCAGTTTCATTAATTACCTCCTGATATCCTGCCTGAAACTGTTTATTTTGTTTTAGGTCTCTAATTCCTCTGTAGTTTAAAATTCTTGGAATATTGCTTGAAACGGCTCAGATATGTGACATGCAGGGTAGCTTTTAAATAATGGTTCACTTTGTATCTGGGGTTTATAATTATTTTGCATTATCCAATTATCTCAGGGCGTAGGCACACTTATGACCTACCTGTTTGCCAAAAACAACATTTATAGTCTTTGTTCAGTTTAATGAGTATTTATCGAGTAACTTGGGCTTTATTGAGCAAATGCTAAAGTATATGTACTCCTAAAATAGTCACCTGACAAATCAAGGGAATATAACCTGGTATCAAAATGTTCAGCCAGTTGAGGCCGAAAGATTTCTTTGAAGGGAAAGATTAAGAGAGAGCTGAGTCATCAGTGAAATTTTTATACAAGTAAAATTTAAGCCAAAATTGAAGGAGAGAAATAGGATTCAGGTTAGGAGAGAGGAGGACATTACTGATGAGAGTAAGGAAGCAGGGGGTATATATGATCAAGCTACAGAGAAAGATAAAATTAAGCAAATCTTCCTTACTAGAGCAGAGGATTCACTTTACGTAGAAGGATGGATACACTACACTAGACCTTTGTTATTTTAATCTCTTTTGTAGAACAACCAGCGTAGTACCATCTGTAGAGATGAAAAACAGTAACTGTCGTTATTCAGAGATTCCTTAGAAGCCAGAATTCGCAAGTCTGCTATCGACTAGTACACACAGTAAAATCATTTCAAGGCTCTCTAAAAATAGACCATTTCGAGAATTGGCATTTATTCAAATGCACATCAACACATTCCCCAGAAAGACTGTCATTCTTTTTGAAGGTTATTTTTATGCCATGTTTTTTTGCTTTGTTTTTGTTCTTTAAGTCCTGATTTAATTTTCAAACCTGGTGACTATCCACACCAATATTTGTGTATAAAATTTAAAGTACTGTGAAGCACCAAGTTCCAATTTTGTTCATTTGTTGTTTGGAAACCTTTTCAATCAATACTTATCTTACCATCAAGGAATTTTTTTTATCATAGATTTTGTCAGTGCTGTATCTCAAGTTAGGTTAGCATTTTATATAAAATTACAAACTATATAATTGTAGAGAAATCACAGTATCTCAGTTTGAGGAGAATTTCAAGGCCATTATGCTCAATGTCCTAGGTTGTGCTTTTCACCATTCCCACCCTTTGCCTGCACATCTCAGTTCCTTCTTCCTCCATCTGAGTTTGCCTGTGCAGCTCTATTTGTTTGAATATCTAAACTTATCAAACTGAAACTAACCTCCTTATAATTTCTACCCAAATGTCCTAATTCTGCCCTTTGCGATGCACAAAAGAAGGTAAGTTCCTCTTTTACATGACAGTTTGAAGATAATATTTGAAGATAAGTATTACATTTTCCACTGAAGTCCACTTACTTTTGTATTATTTTTGCATTCAATTTTTTCCACCAGCCACAGACTTTCCCAAGACTTTCACCTTCAGTTTTAGTTATACATTAAAAAGATAAGCTCCTTAATGTAGTGGTACCAGTGCAAAAGTTACAGGTACAAACTTAAACCATTTAGATGAAGTAATTAGAGCAATAAGTGACATTGCATTTAAAACTGTTATGTTAAAGCCTCCTATTCCAGATAGCAACACTAAAGAGGGAAAAGTGCATTGCTCCTTGAGGCTGGAATTTTGAGCATAAGGCAAAAACAAAAATTTCATACATGGTGAACCCATAAATAAAATGCTGTCTTCATTTTCCCTTAAGTATATTTCTTAAGTGCATGCCTAGTCTGTACCAAAATATGTACTCAGCTTTTTGGGGCCCTTATGGGGAAGAGAGATCACATCAATAAATATACAAATAAGTACAAATATCCTTATTATGGTAAGTTCTCTGTCTAATTAGAGTTCTGAATAGAAAAGTAGTGTTGCCCATGTGATTACTTATGAGGCAACATAACATATTGGTTAAGAGCACTGACTACTTGGATTTGAATTCTAGATCCACCTCTTACTAGTGTGTGATCTCATACAACTTACTTAACTTGGTATACCGCAGTTTTCTTATGTGTAAAATGGAGAGAGTAAGAGTACTTACCTCTTGGGTGGTTATATTATGTGAGTTAATGTAGATAACACTAAAAACAGTATTTATTTGCTACATAAATATGGTCTATTATTACCTACAATATAAATAGAAAGAGCTTTAACTTAAAAAATAAGTAGATAGTGGTTGAATAAATATTGAAAGAACTTTTCTCTGGGGAAAAAATCAAGCAGGATAGGACCTAAAGTATACAATGGTATAGTTGTAGAAAAAGAAAAAGAAACAGAGATGACATTCTAAATGTTGATTTTTACCTTAAATTTATTGGAGTGAAAAAAATCTTGAAATCGCCTTTCCAGCTCACCCTTACGAGCCTGCTCATTAAATGAACCGAGGCTGGCATACTAGAATACTTTAGTTTTGCAAAATATATGCTAAAACATTAACAACAAAATATCATTAAATATTTTGCAAAGATAAAATGCTAAAAGTATATTTATCTAGAGATATAGTTGCAAGAATGAAGATTTCAGGATATCCCTTTCTTCATTGTCTGAAATAAAGAATGTAAATCCATCTATCTATATTAGATCTCCATCTATAAAATGAACTTAATGTTGCTTTTCACAGAAAATGTAATACGATGACAACAAATGGATTTATATCTGTCAAATCCTCCGAGTTTCTTAGAATGATATCACTCTATTAGAAAGGCAGAATATTTGTGACTTCATGCTATCTGCCATAAAAGGAAACTGATAGGGAGTCAGAAAGTGGATTCAGATAACAAAATAAACTATTTGGAATGATTCTAATAATTTTACCAGTATTATTTCTTCATATTAGAACTTGTAAAGAACATGGCTGCTATTAAAGAATAGAGGACAAATGTCTAATGGAGGGAGTAACCATTTCAGATAATCATTAATCACAGACACACGGATGAGAATGTACAAGAAAAATCCAAGTTTCTTCAAAAGATGCTGAGAAGAAAGAAGCAGTCAAACTGTTGCAAGCATGGAGTTTGAAAATAAACTGTTGTCAGTTTCACTGACAGAGAGACCAAAAGTCAAAAGCAACAATGCAGAAGAAGCAGTTGATTGTACTGGAAGGACCAACTGATAGAAGAGGAAATAAATTACACTCCTCTGTGAGGATTGAGGATAGCATTATAGTGATGGATGTCATTGGGATAATTTAAGTGTTTTCCCCTCAGCTTTTTCACCACTTTCCATATATAGTGTAATATCCTTGCATGTAATAATCCTCAGGTTGAAACATTATGTAAAGAGAAAATAAGTCTGTTTCTATTAGGAGGTGATTTTGAATAGGGTTTTGAAAATTTTTTAAATAACTTTCAAATGTAGGCATTTGAACCAATGAGAAAATAACTGTTAGTTTTGATTAAATATAATGGAATCTTAACTAGAATGTGCCTCTTGTTTGCTATGCTTCAAGACTACATTGGTAAGAAACCCCCATTATGACGAGGTCACTTTACTATAGCCCTATTGATGAGGTTCAAAAGAGACTCACATCATTCCATTTTCCCACTATTGTTAAACAGGGTATTTAGAGGTTTGGTTAGTTATGTGATACTTTGATATGAGTTCTATTTGTGGGCTCCATTTACTTTCCTTTCTCATTCCCTCCTTTTTGCCATTTTCAAAACTTACTTGAGCTGTACCCTTACCCTTAAGATGGAGCTGCTCTATGAGGTGGATAGACAAATGACTGTCACCATTAGTATTAAGTAATATTTAGAGGAATGAGAGGACTGCTTCTATATAATATTGAAAACAGATCCTAGTATAAATGCACCTTTTCTCATAGGTGTATTTTGGGCAACAGTAGCAACAGCGTTAACAAAAAAGCTGCAGTTTAACATTGCTCATACTTTAGTTATTACTCTTTGCCTTCTAAATATAAAATACCTTAGGACAGAGGTCAGTAAACTTATTCTTTAGAGGTCCAGATAGTAAATATTTTAGGCTTTGTGGGCTATATGGTCTCTGTCGTAGCTACTCAACTCTGCCAATTCTGTACCACAAAAGCCACCATAAGACAATATAAATGAATGGGCCTTCCTATGCCCTAATTAAACTTCATTTATGGACACAGAAATTTGATTTCATATAATTTTCACGTTATGAGATATTATTCTTCTTTTAATTTTTTCCCCCATCTTTTAAAAATGGAAAGATCACTCTTAGATTGCAGGCCAGGCCAAAAAACAGGCAGCAGGTAGGATTTGTCCCCCTGGCTGAGTTTGCCTACCACTATTTTAGAACCTTCCTGTCCTCTGGTGTACTAGCATCTGCTCTGTTAATCAAAAGCTCATAGTTTATGGGCTTTCAGAAGAATGCTCTGAGAATTTAAGACAGAAAAAGGAGACGCCCCACAAGAAATTAACACTTCATAGACTCAAATATGTCCTGAGTGCCTGCTTATATATATATATATGCCAAACACTGTTCAAGATATTGGGGATACAGTAATGAACAAAGAAGTCAAAAGTTCCTGCCTTTATGGAATTTACATTTTACTAGGGTGACACAAATATAAGCAAACAAGTAAAATGTGTAGTATTAGAGATAGTGGTAAGTGCTATGGATAAGTACTTATACTATAAGGTAGACAGGTAGTGCAGGCAGGAAAGAGGGTTTTAATTTTATATAAGGCATCAAGGAAAGCTTCACTAAGGTGGCGTTTAGTGAAGACCTAAAGGAGGAGAGGGAGCAATCCATGGATTTGGTAGAACCTGTATGTCACCCTTAGTAAAATGGGGAGTTTTGAGCAGAGACATGACATGATCTGACTTACATTTTAACCATTTAGGGAAACCATTTAGGAGGCTATTGAAATAATCCAGGTGAAAAATGATAGTGACTTAGACCAATAGTAGAGGTGGAGGTAGTGGGAAATACATTACTGATATATTTTGAAGTTAGAGGCAATGGATGGAATCAGAGAAAGAGAGAAGTCAAGTATAAGACCTAGGATTTGGACTTGGGCAGTTGGAAGGATGGAGTTGCCGTTTACTGAAATGGAGAAGGAATATCAGGAGTTTTACTTTGGAAACTTGAACTGCGTTTAGATATCCAAGTGGAATGTTAAATTGGCAGTTACATATATGCATCTGGAGTTCAGAGAAGTCTGGGCTAGAGATAGTATTTTTTAGAGTCATCAACATCTTAATGGAATTCCATGACAATTGATGAGATCACCAAAGCATTTACTAGGATGACTATTTATTTATTGGTATTACTGCCCCTGCCTCCTTTCTCACCTGCTTTCAAAGAGGTAGGTAGTTTCTAGTAACTATTCCCTCTGCTCACTCACAAAGGGTGGAAGGGGTCCCACTGAATCAGAAACCTGACCTACACGGGAAGTACCATTAGTTGGCCATCCTCAAATTTTGCCATGGTATAAACATGGGAGTGAATTTTCCCAAGTACCTCCTTGCTGGAAACTGTTTGCACTGGAGGTAAGTGTGAAAGGGGAGGTTGTGGGAAATGATGGGGTAAGGGCTTCCTAAACCTTTCCCCAACTTCAGAAATGGCTTGATTCTGAGGAAGGGAGAAGGTTCAGGCTGGTTCTTATTTCCCTGAACCAGCCCTAAATTTGACCTGCTTTCCTCAAACTGGGAGTCAGACATCCCTTTTCTCTTCTGTTTTTCTGCTGCAGAAATTCCCAACATTCCCATTTTGTGGGCTCCAGAAAGGGGTAAGCGAAGACTTCAATCCCAGCCAATCATTTTCAGATTAATAATTTTTAGTGTTTTGGTTTCTTTTATCATCATAAAAAATGCTTGGACCCATATTTCCCATCTGTTTAATTTCCTTGTGGATTGTTATGTATCTGTTCTAGGGTCAGTCTGTATCCCTGGGCAGTAGAATTCAGATCCATTTGCTATTTCCATTTGTGTGCTGTTCTCTTGTGGATTTTCATATGCAGTTTATCAATGACTGTTTCCTAGATGGAAGACACCCAATTCAGGGGACTGCTTCACTCTCAATCTCATCTTTTCCTGAATGGTGTTTTGTTCCCCTGCTGATAGCTTTTCACTGTGCTACCCAACTGCTTCTGAGGATCTGCCGTTGCTTCTTTGCTGTTCTGTCTTCCTGCTTTGACTGCCTTTGATTTTTGTCTCTATTTTTTTACCCTATTTTACTCATCTGCCGAATGATTTGCATTCTTCATTCTTTGGTGCTTTGTCCATCAGCAAATGCCCTGGTACTGCCATATCCTTCAGCTATTTTAGCATTTTAGACTGCCCAGCGTTGTCTATCTCCTCTCCTACCATTCTCCTGTTCCATGGCCTTTCAAGTGCTATGCCATCTGCCTGCCTGATCTGGCTCTGCCCAATCTCTGCCTGTAAGATTATAAGTAGGTTCAGATTGTTTAGCACTTCTGCTACCTATCTCCACTTGCCTTGTGCCACCAAGTTGGACTGCTGAATGAGTTTGCTTCACTAATGTCTCCTCTACCTATTTGCTGCACATGGCTGCCCCATTAATTAACTTAAGACACTGCATTCATCTCCTGTGTACTCAGCCTTGTAACTTACTGATTGGCCCACATTGTCTCCTTTATACTTCTCTGCATCTGATAAATTGGTGGCCTTGTTCCTCTGTTGTCTTGTAACCCTGATCAGATTTTATTTGCAAGAAAACTATCAACCTATGTATTGTCCAAACACCTCTTAAATAGGAAAATGCCTTGCTATCTCACAGTCCAGTCCAGTTTACTCCTAAACTGACTTTTAAACTCACTGCTACGCATCCGTTCTGCTTTTTTGTAGAACTCCACATTCTTCCTTTATTTAGGAATGGATTTTTTTCAAAATCATTTATCATCTCTGCTTCGGTTGCTTTTTCACATCATATATTATGTACTTCTGTTCCTTCTGTATGGGATATTTCAATAATTTTCCATATACTAAATTTATTTCTTAATTTATTTTCCCTGATGTTTCAAGGGCTTCATGAGGACGAGTTACTCCTATTGATTTTATCTTTTTTAGTAAAACTAGAAGAATTTTTTGAAACTTAAAAGCATCATCTCTAAAACTAATAAATTTAGTTATCTTATAATTCTTTATAGTTAAGATTAAAGTGGCTTTCTACTCTGCTCTAGTTTTTCCTTTGAGAGTATCATTTCTCAGCTGCCCCATAATTTATGTAATTATCAGTTCTTTAGAGATCCTTTTGATAAATTTCTCTCTCCCTCCTTATAGACTGTCTTTTCTTATGTTTGGATAAACTTTTAAAATTGACATTTTTCCATTATTTGCTAAGTACTTGGCATCTAAAAAGAACTTGGAATACAAAGTTATTTGAAAGGCAAGGTTCAAATGAAGATAATGGGACTGAGATGAGGCAACCAGGTTGTGTTTAGAAGAGCCAGCAATAGGAATAGGAATGCCTTTCAATTCAGTGATCCTCAATCCTGGATACCTATAGAGATTTTTCTAAAAAGATTCCTGGCCCCAATCCCCAAAGATTCTGATTCAGTAGGTTAGGATCTGGTTTAGGTAGGCAATGTGTGTATGCATGTGTATGTTTTAATCCACTAGTAAAACACAGTGTGAGTTAAATTGAACTCTGTATCACAGTGTCCTAGACCTTATAAGAATTACAAAAGTTGGAAAGAATTGATCCTTGTCTTCTAGGAATTTAAAACTGGAATAGATAATTATGCAATAATAATGGATTTAAGAAAGAAGACTTTCAAAACATTAGGTAATAATGTTTTCACTTGTTAACTCACAATGTTTGGGTGATTTTATATACTGTATCTAGCTTTTCTCAGCCAAGGTTCCTCATCTAACCTGTCGAATACAGAAAATGATTTGAGTGACTGTCTTATCAATTCTCCCAAGGATGGTACATAAACTACTACTATGCTATATGCGCAGGAGAGAAGTTAATTCATTACATTCAATAATTCTCTCAGAACCTATTAAAAAAGGCTTGCTTCTGTGCCGTGTAGTCTGTTAGGCGTATGTGACACAAAGATAAGACCTTGTTCTCCAGGAGCTTGTATCCCAAGGAAGGGAAGAAGACATTTAACAAAAAATGCATTTCTAATATGATTCACAAAATTTTATTTTCTTCTAATTCTTCAGGGAAAATGTTCAAAGTCAGAGTCAGAGTGATTGTATAGTATAAGGAAATGCTTTCACCTCTTCTAAGCATCATTGATTCAGGAATAAGACTATCTTCTATATTCATGCCTCATCACAGTTGAAGGATTCTGGTAATAGTGTAGAAGTCAAAAAGAATTTCTTTAATTTTAACATCTAGAGCATTCAGTGACAGATTAGTGATCTCATTTGTAGCATTACCTAAAACCAAAGTTACTAGTTTTATAGTGGAAGAATAGAGAATAGCTAGAGGTAAATAGATAACAAATGTTCAGGAGGTTGGTTCTTGAGTGTAATTGCAAGCACAATGAAGGCTTTTCCCCCCAAGTACAGCTATATACTAATGTTGGAAATGTTTGGGAATTTAATTTATTCTCACTATCAACTAAAGCTCACTTGAATTCCTGGGTGTCATAAGGTTCAGTCGTATTTATTAGTTTTTATTGTGGATTTGATTAGTCCTTTGAACTAGGAATTTATTTGTCCTCCCTATATTGATGTGTGCCTTCAAACTTGAAAGCAGTTAGCATCATTCCTATTGCTCACTACTTCATACTTATTCCTTTAAAGGAGTCTCTTTAAAGTACAGCACTTAAGACAAGTTTTAATAACCTGTTTTTCCTCCCTTCTCCTGATGTTCTGCTCAAGTTATTTAACAGCACAGCTATGGGAAGATCAAAGTTCTCATGTCAGGAAAGAAGCACTAAAATAGAAATTACATCCAGATTTAACTTGTCTTCTTAAGAATAATGAATAGTTTTAAAAAATTTACTTCACCTGTATTCATTCTGAAAACATTTTTAATGCAAAAAGATTATGCAGATATTTTAAAGTATAAGACCTGTGATAAAGGGAAATATAAGAGTAACACTATTTTATTCAACTTTTTTTATTCATAATAAATATACTTTTTCTTGTGATCTCTGAAATTATATTTTTATTTTGAGGAAAACTAAATTGAAAATACAGTTGTGTAACATGTTCTTTTTTGTGAAAATTAACCTGAAAAGGCAGTATTTCTATCACACCCTTATTAGGCTTCAAGTCCTTTTTATATTTAATAACAAGAAAATTCTCTAAGTTTCCTTGCATTCAGGAGATTCTTTGTAGGCAACTACTCCAAACAAATAAGTTTCCTTCTAGTTTTTCTTTTTCTCTTTTCCCTTTCTCTCCTGAAGAATGGTAGAAACATATTCAGGACCTTGCAAAGGAAGATGTAGTTTCTTTACATGAACATTTTGTGGAGGTATTTTCACTTTGATTTTGAATATAGACAGTGACAATAGTAGGCACTAATAGCCAATCTCTATATCCACTAATCTCCTTTCTCTCCTTTGCCCTCCTACCATCAAGTATTTCAGTGTTGCTGGTAAAAACTAACGCATTACCCCTGTGGCACAAGAGGTCCAGGGAGTGAGAGAGATCATTGAGGGACAGTTACCTCAGATATAGAAACTATTTGGTACAAAGTTCCTTTATGTATATTTAACAGTCTATCAAAATCAATACCTGAGAAGTTCACTAGTTAGATATTTGGATGTTTATAAAATACAAACCACTCCTAGACATTTTGTATTTATCTCTGAATGCTTTTCAGATTTCTAATAGTATTTAGTACTTATGAAGAAATAGAGATTATTTTCTATTCGTATCAGCAGCATAAAAACATCTCAGATGTTCAGGAATCAGTTTTTTTTGGTTTGTTCTTAGCCATCTTACAGTAGTAGATGTGTATTTACTTTGCACTTAGAGGTAATAATCCTATTATAGAGATCTTAAGCAAATAGTCTGAAAGGAAATATTTCTTATATGTTAAATTATTTTCTCATTCTCAACTCAATGCCTTCTGGTCAAAATTAAGATCGCTCTTTTGAGGGGGGTAAAAGACAAAACCTTTTTAGATATCTTGCTTGTCATTATGGTTAGTTACTAAAAAATTAAACTTAAGACCATCTGCAGAAAGCTCCTATTTTATTAACAAGAAAATCTGTCTTCAAATTTCCATACTTCCTGGGTAGTGTTAGCATATTAAGATCATAGCATTTTGTGCTCAATAAGAACAGAAAATGGTGACCTTTTTATTGTGACATGGTATTAAAGATGAAGCAAAATGAAGTAAATAAAAACCACCGCTAATCTTGACACATAATTATTAGCTAGGACTAATTGATTAATTTGTGCAATTGGGAACTGGTCATCTTCACTTAGATTTCTTAATAACATCATCCCAATTGTTACCATAGCTACTAAAATTTATTGTGCACTTATGTCTGCCAGGCATTATGATAAGCACTTTATATAATATCTTATTTAATCCTCACCACAAACATACACAACAGGTACCACTTTACAGTAGGAAAATTAGATTGAGAAAGATTAAATCATTAAGGAAGTTGGTCACAGAGCTAGTAGAAAGTAATAGAACTAGAATTTGAACTCGGTAGTCTTGACTCCAGAGTCTTGCTCTTAACCACTCTCCTTTGATATAAATTAAACTTCTTTCCATTTAGTAACCATGCTGCATAAATAAAAAAGGATTTGTCAATTACTGCAGAGTATAAACAAGAAGAATTTGAACTAGGTAGTCTTGACTCCAGAGCCTTGCTCTTAACCACTCTCCTTTTCATATAAATTAAGCTTTTTTCCATTTAGTAACCGTTCTACAGAACAAAAAAGATTTGTTAGTTACTGCAGAGTATAAACAAGCTATAAGTAATTTAATTTCCCTGTCGTTAATCATTTAGGTTCTTATTTTCTGTCATCAACATTCTCTTTATATAAATTGTCATATACATCTCTGATTATCACTTTAGATATATTTCCTTCAAATAGAATAACTGAGTCAAAATTAGGTCTCATAATACATACTGCCAAATTGCCCTCCAGAATATATGTACAAATTTTGTATTCATACTATCAGTTTATGAGAGTGTACATCTATTATTATTTTTAATCTTACCAATTTGATAGATGAAAATTGTATGCCTTTATTGGCCTATTGTAGACTAATAATGAAATTAAGCACTTGTATTCAGTTCTGTTTCTTCTTTTATAAACTGCCTGTTTTCTTTGTTCAGTTTTCTTTTGACTCAGTAGCTTGTTCTTAAAGACTGATTCTAATTACAAAGAAAAGTTTAAGGAATTGCTTGTCAGGAAATAATTTTGGCAGTCAGATTTATATTTTAACTATATCATTTTGACACATAAATACAAACCAGTTTATTTTCTCTTTTCTCAAACTCCATTAACATAATAGTACTCAATTATTTCATTACTCACCCTCTTACATCAGAGGTCAAACTCAAAACACATCCTGAATCAAATGCTTGCAGTTAATAAAATACAAACACATTATTTTCTAGCAAGCTATTTATGCCCTTTATGAGTTTTTTTTCTCATGGCTGATGTGCAATAATTTATCTTCTAACTGTTCTTATGGAATGTTCATATTAAATATTTTATGAATAGAAAAGTATTGAACCTTAATATTTTATTATTAATGGTCCATTTATAGATACAAACCTTGGAAAATAATTTATAATTAGGATATTGAATTACACATAGCTACTGTTAGCATCATTTTTAAAAATCCCAAATATGCAATCCTATTTACATGGTTATTTTGCTTGGAAAACTCATTTTTTATAAACTTTTTCTGACAGATAGAGCTTAACTTTCCCTTCAGTGTTCGAAAGAGTCTGTTTTCTTAGCTACCCCTCACATGCAAACCATTCCATGCCCAAGTCTTTTGGTAAGTGAATTGTTTAATGCTTGGCTTGTATTTTTCTGCAGAAACATTTATTTATGTAAGTGAGTCTCAACAAGGGGCAGCTTTGGTCCCCAGGGGACATTTGGCAATGCCTGGTGACATTTTTGGTTGTCACAACTGGAGGGATGCTACTGACATCGGGTGAGTAGAGGCCAGGGATGCTGCTAAATATCCTGCAAGGCACTGGACAGCCCCTACAAAAAAAGAATGTTCTGGACCAAAATGTTAAAAGTTACGATATTGAGAAATTCTCAATTTACATAATATTATTGAGTCCTCAGTAACTGCCAGGCACTGTCCTGGGGGCTGGGGACACATGGATAGAAAGTTATGATCTTAGCACTCAGAGAAGTTACATTATCATTGGGAAATGAGAAGAACTGGATAAATAAAATATAACATGATCGTCAATATAGTAGTGGTCCATACGTGATATTTTAGGAGCAAGATAAAGTTCGCCTGAAGCACTTAGGAAATTTTCAAAGAAGTGATACTAGAACTGTTGTTGTTGTTGTTGTTGTTGTTGTTCTTATTGTTTACTTTTTACTTAAATTTATAAAAAGTGCACAGTTATTATAGTTACAGCTTAAGGGATTTTCAAAAAATGAACATGACCATGTAACTAACATCCAGATCAAGCAACCAAAATATTATCAGTGTCCCAGAAGACCTTCTTGTGCCCTCTTTTGATCACAGCCCAATTCTCAAGAGTAACTACTGTTGTGACTTTTGGCATCATAGATTATTTTTGTTTTGTATTAAACTTTATATAAATGAAATCATATGTAATCTATTGTGTCTGGATTCTTTTGTTCAACATTGTGTTTATAAAATTGATTCATATTTTTGCATGTAGTTGTTTGTTCATTCTCATTACCATACACTAGTTCATTGTATGAATATGCCAATATTTATTAATCTACTATAAAGAATTTATTAATTCTACCGTAAAGGCACAATGGCTGAAATCATAAGTCTGCCAATAGGTGGGTCTAGCTGCAGAATAGATTTTGAGGGAGAAGTGGCAAGAGAGACCCTAAAGAGGTAGGTAGGGTCATGATGGAGTCTCTGTGTGTCATATAAAAGGCATTTGGATTTTTTGTATTTAGAAATGAAGGGTTTTTTTTTATGGTTTTCTTTGTGAGGAGGATTCACCCTGAGCTAACATCTGTTGCCAATCTTCTTTTTTTCGCTTGAGGAAGATTAACCCTGACCTAACATCTGTGCCAGTCTTCCTCTACTTTGTATGTGGGATGCCTCCACAGCGTGGTTGATGAGGGAAGTAGGTCTGCATACTGGATCTGAAACTGCGAACCCTGGGCTGCTGAAGCAGAGCGCGCAGAACTTTAACCTCGGCCACTGGGTCGGCCCCAGGAAATGAAGATTTTTTGAAAGATGTTAAACAGCAATGAATTTAATGAGATTTGTGTTTTAGAAAGACCACTTTGACAGCAGAATAGAGAATAGGTTGAATAGGAGTAAACTTAGCTACATGCCATTCAGGAGGTTATTGGAATATTCAAACAAAAGATGCTGAGAACCTAAATGCAGCTGAGGGTACAAAGGGATAAGTGATTCCCCCAGGATAGAATTAATAGCACTTATTGACTAACTGGGAGTGGAGATTGCAGAGGATAGTTGCCTGAGCCAACCTTCAAAGACCTATGTGTGTTACTGAAATACAGAATGTGTGCAGTGAAGAAAATAATAGAATTTGATGTTAGTAATTAAAATTGAATTCAAAATAACATCCAAATTTATCTTACTGTTTTGACTTGTAGAAAAACAGATTTCATTTGTTGAAAATGAATAAATTGTTGGAAATCTTTATGGAGAATCTGTAAGGGAAATTGGTAACGGTCTAGATTAAAGTTAATCGTGTTGGCTCTTTATTTACATTCTAATTTAGAACTTAGGGCTTCCTTTTGTTGTTTCAGAATTTCGCTATTTTTATTTTTCACTAAATTTATACATTTAGTCATGAATAAGGCAGTTTTGGGGTCCGGAAGAAAAAATGAGAGAAGGTGTGTGTGTGCGCGCGCGCTAAAAGCAAGAGTTGAGAGAGGAAAGTAAGAAAGGGGTTAAAATGTTGCATCTCTGTGAATAAGAAGGAAATTGTCTGAAGTGGAATTAATAGAGTTCCCAGCTATTATCTCTAGGTGGGAAGATTACTGTGTTTTGATTTTGTTTGTGTATACATCCCTAAAGAGAATATAGACAGTGAGTCAGAAAGTTCCCCATAGTCACCAGGCAATGGGATCACTTCAAAGATGTATTGATTGCTGTCTGAAACTGTAAGTAAGCTAATTGTCTCTTTGTGACCTGGAGAATGGGTGCAGTTAGCTTTTGATAACAGAGTAGTATGTGTCACTGTTTTTGAAGATGAGAAACTCTGACTTGAATTTTTTTTTAGGTTGTAAACTCTTTATTTATAGATATGATTATTCACCTAGAAACCCCAAAAGAGTCAATTGAAAAAGTATTAGAATCAAGAAGAGCCCAAAAGTATTTTATTTTATAAAAATATATATTATTAATATTACTTAAATTAGAAACAATCCACTAGAAAACATAATGGAAAAAGGTCTCATGTGTAATAGCAGAATAAAGGAAACTTCATAATACCTAAGAATAAACTTAAGAAATTTGCCAGACCTGAATAAAGAAAACTTTATTAAAAGACATAAAATATAGCTTGAAGTCATATCATATTTTTTTAGATGCAAATATTTTTGTGAAATTGTCAGTTTACCTAAAATTGATTGATAAGTATGATATGATCCCCAGTGGATTTTCGAGGAGAATGTACTAAGTTGATTCTAAACATCATTTTAAAAGAACAAATGTATGAAAATAGCTAGTGATTTTTCTTTTAAGTAAAACAATGACAAGGCTTTATTCAATCAGATGTAAAAACATAAGCCACAGTGATTAAAATACTTGGTATATTACAGAAAAATAAACTCAGACATAAATGCGACCAAATGATATTTCATTAACATACCTCTGTATAAAACTGAAATGTAATCTATAGTAAATGTGATGCTTCAAGACATTGGAGGAAAGAAGGATCATTCAATAAAAGATGTTGAGAAAATTGGCTCTCCATTTTGGTGGAGAAGATTGATCAACACATGAACTACAGATGAATTAAAATATTTAAACATTAAAAACTGAAAGTTTATGTTTTAAAACTTGAGATTATTTTTATGATCTCTAGGTAAGAGAAAACTTTCTAGGTGAGACACGAAACCAAGAAAATATAATAGAAATATTGATAGAACCCCCTATATAAGCATTTAAAATCTCTTAATGGAAGTGTCAGCTAAGCAAAAATTGTTACAAATGTCAAACTTTAAAAATTAATATTTTCAATAGATTTAACTGCCACTGATTTAATATTTTCAGTATATAAAGCTTTCTAATAATTCAGTAGGAAGAACATGGCCACCAATAGAGAATAGCAGGCAAAGGATATATTCCAGCAATTTGTAAGGGGAAAGAAGCAAGTTGCTTTTAAATAAATACTCATTATAACTGTTAAGAAATGTAAATTTTAAAAATATTCTGTTGCTTTGCACACATCAGTTAAATAACAATTTAAAACTGAGATTACCTAGGATTGTCAAGGTTTGAGTGAAAAGAACATTGTTGTTTGGAGCACAAAATGGTACCCTCTTTCTGTAGGGCAGTCTGCAATGTGTCAAAAACTTCAATGTACTGATATAAAAGACATCTATTTTATAGGGGAATAAAGCAGCTTACAAATAGTGTATTGCCTGGAATGATTCTCACCCAAAAAATACCATGAGTTGGAGATTAGAGCGCCAGGGAGCAGGAGCCAGAACTGTAGAAAGCCAGGATTTAGGAGAAGGAGATGCCCTGAGGACAGATGGCTGTAGCAGCACTGCAGCATTACTTACCCTTGGACAAGCAGCAATGTGGAAAGTTCAGCCTGGGATTCCCTGAGACCATGAGAGCTTTATGGGAGGCTGAAGTGGTACCAGGCAGTGGTGCCCTCTCATTAAAGGTAGAAGCAGAAATAAATTTTGTCCAAAGGAAATTTTCCTCATTTAGGTCAGCCATACTCCAACAGGTTAAGATCAAGTAATGAATGTACTACCAAAACTCACCAAAGCATATCAAACTGTCCCTGGCAAGCCAGGATGTATGGTTAACCTGCCTATGATGCAAGGTCCAAGGGACCGGCCTGGTGGCGCAGCAGTTAAGTGCTTAAGCAGTTAAGATACAGAGAATTGATAGTTCCTAAGATCTTAGATGCTTCAAACCTAGTAATTATGCTTGACTTTATTTACTAATATTTAAATAAAATAATTGTATTTCAAAACTGAATTAAATATGTAAGTATTATTTTCTCTTCCTGTATGCAGTGCTTTCAGTTTTTTACCTCTACGTGCCTCCTCACTTGGATGTTTTAGGGAGAAATTTTTTTAAATCTTGTGTCACATAATAAAAACTATTTTTTTAAATTTGAGTTCATAATACTTTACATCATTGTGAAATTTCAGTTGTACATTATTTCTTGTCTGTCACCACATAGGTGCTCCCCTTCACCCCGTGCCAACCCCCCAACCCCCTTCCCCTAGTAACCACTGAACTGTTTTGTTTGTCCATGTGCTTGTTTATATTCCACGTATGATTGAAATCATCTGATGTTTGTCTTTCTCAGTGTGGCTTATTTCGCTAAGCATAATTCCCTCCAGGTGTTTCCATGTTGTTGCAAATAGGATGAATTTGTCTTTTTTTTTTCTGGCTGAGTAGTATTCCATTGTGTAAATATACCACATCTTCTTTATCCAATCGTCAGTTGATGGGCACTTGAATAGTTTCCATGTCTTGGCTATTGTGAATAGTGCTGCAGTGAACATAGGGGTATGTATGTTACTTTGGATTGTTGATTTCAAGTTGTTTGGGTAGATACCCAGTAGTGGGATAGCTGGGTCATAAGGTAGTTCTATTTTTAGTTTTTTGAGGAATCTCCGTGCTGTTTTCCATAGTTGCTGCACCAGTTTGCATTCCTACCAACAGTGTATGAGGTTTCCCTTCTGTCCAACATTTGTTATTTTTAGTCTTAGTGATTATAGCCATTTTAACAGGTGTAAAGTGGTATCTTAGTGTAATTTTGATTTGCATTTCCCTGATGATTAGTGATGAACATCTTTTCATGTGTTTATTGGCCATCTGTATATCTTCTTTGGAAAAATGTTCATATCCTCTGCCCATTTTTTGATCGGGCTGTTTGTTTTTTTGTTGTTCAATTGTGTGAGTTCCTTATATATTATGGAGATTAACCCCTTATCGGATATATGATTTGCAAAAATTTTCTCCCAGTTTGTGGGTTGTCTTTGGTTTTGATCCTAGTTTCTTTTGCCTTGCAGAAGCTCTTTTGTCTGATGAACCCCCACTTGTTTATTAATAAAAACAATATATTTTAATGTGAAAATAATATATTAAAAATTTTGCCTCTCACTTATAAGAATTTTACTGTTCCACTTAATTGAGAAACTTTGACCAATCTTGAGAGCAATTCATAGAATGATCTTAATATGCCAGGATTGAAAACTCACTCATTTTGGGGCCTTATGTCATAGTTATCTATAGTTTAACCAAAAGCAGGATCTTTTTATCTTTAAAGATTTATGCCTAGAATATATCACATTAGACTCAAAACATTGTAGTGTCTTGTATTGCTCTAAGGTAGCACCTAAGTAATTCTGAGGTTACTTTTCAGTTATGATAATGAGCCATATCATTTGTCCCTTGCTTTAAATAATCTTTACTGCTTTTAACAGACTATTTTGAATATCTATTAATTACTATTTATTTAACTTCCTGACATACCTATCTCAATGACACAGAACAATTCAGATTTACTTTCATTTTTGTAAATAACTTTAAGAGTAGACCTATATTTACCCTGATTGATTTAGGCCAGGTTTATTTTGTGTTGCTGGAAATGAATATATGTCATAATTTCCTTCTTTTTTTCTGATTCCTTCCGAGTTTAAACAACTGCTGTTTCTCTTTGATGTTTTCTTGTCATTGCTGCTGACTATCAGAGACAGGTCAGGAAGATTAAGGAAAATATTCTTTACATAGATCCATTATTACATAATATAAAAAGCTTTTTTTAAAAAACAGAATTTGCAAAAGTTGTGGTATCTGAAAATTGTTCAGAGAAAATTACACAAAGTCTGATAGCTTCTGGGCAACTTTCGTTAATAAAAAAAAAAGAAGAAAAAAAACACTTCTCTGGACAACCAGGACCTGACAGAATCTAGTGTTGCCACTCTCCATATCCCCACCTATTTCTTTCTTTTCTCTCCTTTCCCTAGAGGCAAACATGGTTTGGTATTGAAGAAGTCTGCTTTTCCTGTTATAGTGTTGAGCAAAATGTCAGTTTCCATCTGCCCTACTTAGTGTTTCTGCTTTGGCCACCCGCTGCTCTTGGATACTTAATTTTTATTGTGTGAAGAGAAAACCTGAGTTAACTCTGTTCATAATTATTTTAATATAAAATAATATTGCCTGGTTACCAAATCTTTCAGGTTTGTTTTATAAACCTGAATTTTTTATATCCTTTTTTGGTTGATTCTTGTGATTTTGGTTTGGCTCTTGCATATCCTGAGCCGTGCTTAGGGGTATGATTTCTAGAGCATACCATTGGGCTGAAATGAACTTCAAAGGGGCACTGAAAGAGGAAATGTTATAAATGAGCAGTATCAGGAGTGTGTATGTTTGTGTGTGTTAGTCTTAGGGATGATCATTCCTATACATTCTGACTAGGTGACAGGATTTGTTTAGTGCCAGTAGATAGCAACCAACTTTTTCCTCCCTACTCCCACCAGCTGCCCTAATAAAGTCAACTATTCAGTTGCCTATAGCAGTAACCTGAAGAACTCAGTCCCAATCCTAGGACATGTGCACACACATACACACACACACATATATCATCCTCAGTTTTGTGAAGTGTAATCTGTTTTATCCAAGGATGGACTCTGTTTTGACTTCTTCTAAATCTCAGACTTGAAGGTGACATAGGCTGTATTTAATAACTACCTTATTCTCAGCACCATAATCTGGATGTTTTGAAAGAGTCTAGTATCTTCAGAGCTTAAATTACAAATCCTGGTTCTGAGATATCAGCCCAAATTTCCATACCAAAAATATATATATATGTGTGTGTGTGTGCCTGTAGTTGTATATATAAATATATATAAACTATGATTCCTTGGAAGAATCTCATAATTATAAAATAAAATGCTTTTTTAGCTTTCAAATTAGTGTATATAAGAAGTATTATTTAATTTTTTAAAGAATGTTTTATTTTTATGATCTTTTTTGTATTCTTACAGTTTTATCCTTTTTAGCGGCAAAGGAGAGCTGTACCTCTTTTCATAACAGTTTTTAAAAATTAGTCTTCTGATTATTAAGTCCATTGTTAAGAGATTTCTCTTCCAATGTAACAAATGTAAAGACTTTCTTTTATCTAACATGTCAATTTTATTTAATAAATAGTATTCTTCCTTTTATATTTCAGATTGTAACTTACTGAATTATTTTTTATCCATTCTTATGTTTGTAGAGACTTACAAAGTAGATTTTTCCACTATAAAGTATAATAATGGTTGATTTTAAATGATTATGATAAGACCCTTGTTTAGTACGAGCAGCAGAGCCTTAACTTGAATTGAGTGAAACATTCCCCTATTTTGTGTCATTCTGAGTCTTATTCCTGTTCTAACAAGAAAAAAGGCCTAGGCTGCTGTTGTTTTACAGCTTTAATTTTTAGTGTATGGCTGTTAATGGAAATTAAAAAATTGATGTAAACTTATTTGGTTTACCAATTTGAACAATTTTATTTACCAGAAGTAGTTATGGACACTTGCTTACATTTTTTTCATCTTTGCTTAGATACATAATTACACTGCTGTTTTCTGTTGGACTTGGGTGGAAGCTTAAATCCAGGAGATGTTGTTAGTTCCTTTTTCTTTGAAAGACATGTTCAGTCTTCTCACATCCTTTTCCTGATCTAGTTCAGAGGTTTTATGGCAGTGTCCAAGGCTATATTCCTGGTAATTGTTGTCTCCAAAGCTGCTGCTTCTTGATAAATCTTCATTAAATTTTCAAGATTGCTGCTAGCACCTGGAATTCTTCAAACATCTTCTAGTAATTCATACACGTTCAAAAACAGACATGCTAATAGCTTCTGTTCTGTACTGCTTCTGATAGAACTATTCAGTTTCACAGCTGCTTTGACTATAGTCCATAACAGCAACTTCTGCAGTATTAGGTACCTTTAGATTTGTGCTTTAATACGAATAATAGTACCTAACATTTGTTAAGCACTTGCTATGTGATAGGAATGATACTGATCATTTTATATGTTTTATTGCATTTAAGCAGAATACAAAGATCCTTCCTATGTTTGAATAGGGTGTAGTGCTTTATAACTGGGAAGCACATAATAATAGATTAATGGATTAGGTTCAGAATTGGAGTCTATAGGCCTGAGTTCCCTTCTGGAGTTTTCTGTTGATTTACTCTGTGGTTTTGGATTAGTCATTAGAACTTATTGGTGTGTCCATTTTTTCACTTACAGAAAGAGAAGTAATAAATGTCTCCTCTGTCTCATGTAATACAGAAATGTGTTAAGTATTTAATTAGAGAATGTCTATAGGTATTTTGTAAGAAAGTCACTGAAAATAAAAAGTTCTGATGTGAATATTTCTTCTATTGAATTATGTGGCTAAATAATAATATTCATGTTTAGCTCACCCATGTAGTGAATAAGAGAAATAAGAGCTTTTTCAGAGCATTGTAAATTTATGTAGTGTAAAATGTTATCAAACTAGCAGTATAAATATTGTGACATCTTTTTAGTTAACTAAAAATGCTTTCGAGTATTAGCACTTTAGTTTTATAAGAAAGGTAACAAATATCATTACCTTCTTTTTACAAATGGAAAACTGGGAGATAGATAAATTTCTGGAGGCATAGAACAAAAACTGATATTCATTCAGTATGTGAATAATGAAAAACAACATCTATTAGGTTATAGATGATGAATAAAAAGCCTGATCATAAAGTGAGAGGTTAGTAGCTTTAAAATCAATCTTTAGACAGTGAAAATTGTAGAGAGCAAGTTATTTAATTCAAGCTACAGCATGCCATATCCTCCAAATACTTATGTGTATGCATTCTCCTCTCATCTTTACTCTTGGAACTTCTACTTAGTTAAGCTTATATCAAGACAACAGAAATATTGAATTTGTTTGCTTTTAGGAAGTACTGTGCTCTTTTCCTCTTTCCCAGTTGGCCCCTAATTTTAAAACTGAGGATGGTATGAGATGATGAAAGGCAACACCTTATAATAATAATTAAAATAGAAAGGAGCTCTTTTTGGTTTTTTATCTCTTCTCATTCCACTTCCTTTACCTGACCTATCTCTTGTTCCTCTTTGTCTCCTGTGCCTCTTTTGGTGAGAATCTAGTTTTGGAGAAAGAGAATTTCAAACATGATAAGTACATGTTTCTAATGTGGCTACTTTCTAAAGAGATCACCAATGGGCATTATCATATCTCAGGGCAAAAGAGCAAAGTTTTAGATTTTCTAAAATCATTTGGCAGTGAGTCATTTGCAAATAGTACTTATGCGCCTAAAGTAGGAGCTTTTTTCTTTTCTTTTCAATGAAGATGTTTAAGCACAGCCTAAAGTTGTGTTGTTATCTGAACATTAAAAACTTGCACTGCTTTAAGTAAACCAACTAGTTATGTGTGATCATTAATAAAATGAAAATCCAATGTATAGTTGTTTTAGTCAGCTGTTATGTTTCTGCTTATATTATATACTACTAACCACATTAAAAAACAAAGTAAAACTCCAGAGTAGCTGGAGTAAAGAGACTGGGTTATATAGTCACCAGTTCATTGACCAGACAGCAGCTTTTCAATACAATTTCAAATTGGTTCATCTTTCTTCAGATTTGAGAAACAGGATATTTTCCCATATCTACATATCAACTTTTGAGGAGCATAAATGAATAAAATTTTTTTCTATATAGCTTGAAAGACATATGTAACCAACACCCTACCATAAGGGAGAACTTTACTGTTTTTCACATAATGCCAAATGAAACAATGTATATTGCAGATATGAAAATGCTGATAATTCATAGAAATAGTGTTATTCTTTCACCTTTCCCTAGAACAAGATATAAAGCAGTACTGTTTATGTAAGTAGAATATGAAGATAAGTATTCTTGTGAAAAATATCTAATAAAAATAATTTGCTCATCTGAGTTCCTGATTTTTTGTTTGATAATTTGACAAATTAATATTTAGATAAAGGAGGAAAATAATGTGAAAAATAACACACTATGTTAAGAGAAAAGTACTCACTGCTGTATACTCAAGTTGGATATTTAACAAGGGTTGGGATCTAAATATTAGCAAACAGGGTGAGATTTTTCATAGTTAAAGTAACGCTTGGAAATCTTTCAGTCACCCGTACTATATTGTATGAAGACATATTCTCAGTAGCCCAACAACCAGTTTTTACTCTAACGTTGAAATAAATCCTTTTATTGAGCCAAATAAATTGGTTGGCTTGCTTTAGGGGTCATATTATACAAGAAATACTTAGCTTTAATCACTAGAACTTTACCTAGCATGGTGATATGCTAACTCAGTGACTCTTACGGGAACTGAGATGAACTGTGGAAATAGCAGACTCTTAACGGCATCTCATTTTCACTGCAAAGTACATGTTCATTGAGTGGAATGGAAGATGAAATTGCCTGCAGTACTTAAATTTTTACTCTTTTTTTCCTTGTTTTCTCTCTAAAATTGTACTCTGTCCTTTGATCTTTCATCATAATCAGATCTTATTTAAATATTGTACAACTCTAACTGAAAACCAAAATAGAGTATCTCCGTTTTGAAAAGCGTTCTGCTTCTTCCAGGAGTGAAAGAAGATGTAAATATTTAAGAAGGCTAAAACCCGAAGAAAAAGAAATGCATTATCAATAAGATCGTATCTCCCAAGTAAAACTGGGATAACTGCTTTCACTCCTTGGTTGCAGCTTCTCCTTTGTAGCAGTAGTCTTTAACCACTTAATCACACTGTTATGATACACTGATGTGTTCTGATTGGTTGAAAGATGTTTGCGACTAACATAAAATTAACAGAATCAGCAAATGAATGTTTTCAACTAATTAGAATAAATTCAAGGCTGCCCTTATAACAATGTGACTCTCACTTTCATTTTGCTGTTTCTTAAATGAGAGGAGAAAGGAGTAGATTCATAGCTGGTGCTCCTTAAACATCTGTAGGAGTTAGTCTTGTATGTAAATTTTATGCATCATATGTAGTCCTCAGAAAAAAAATGTTAAAGATAGCTTCTCTGTACTACAGAATACATATAGGGGCATGCTCTGAATTATAAGTTTATTATAACCCTTTTTTAAAATGTAAAACAATATTAATGTGGTTGCCCTTTAAGGGACAGAGTCAGGGAAATCTAGTTGGCTGGCATTAAACTGCCTATTTTTACTAATTTATCTCCTAACTGGGTCCATATTTTGCTCTGATGAAGGATCCTCACATTTATTTCAATCTACTTTACAAAGTTGAACACAAGGTATCATGAAGATTAGATCAAGTGGTACATATTATCATTAATCTACCTCATTTCTTCCATGTGCAATGTGTTTTTCAAAGTGTGGTCTTTTGACCAGCATCACAAGCATAAGCTGGACACTTGTTAGAAATGCAAATTTTGAGGCCCCAACCAGATATTCTGAATCAAAATTTCTGCTCAGGGCCCAGCAATCGGTGTTTAACAAACCCTATAGGGGATTCTGATGCACACTGAAGTGTTAGAACCACTGCTCTAACCATATCCCACCTGGATAGCTTTAGTACCCATTAGATGGTGTTTCACAGATAGTCTTTATTTAAGATTATCTAATCAGCGGAGGGCACTGCATCAATTGTTAGGAGGAAATTTTATTAAATCTACCTAGTCAAGTAACAAGCATGTAAATATTAATACACAAATTAGGCTCTGTTAATAAAAGTATGAGCACTATACTAAGTGATTTTTCACAATCACCATGCATATGAGGAACTTCTGCACATTTACATTTAGCTATTGTGTGTCCTGTACATATTTAAACATCATTGCCTGTTAAAGCAATAACATTTTTTTAAGGTCATTTTTCCTGTGAAGTTAAAAATGGACCTGGATTTTATTGACAAGTTCCCTGGGCTATAGAATCATTGTTTATGACACTCTTTTTTGCAACTTGAGCAGTCTTTGAAGCATCTTTCTGACTTTAATCTTCAAAGCTTCAAGGGTAAAAGAAAAAATCACGATAAGTGATTTTCCATAGGCGGTTACAACTTGCATAGTTTATAAAGTATTTGGAAGTTAAAGATCAAATGTCTTATTTAAAGAGAATAGGTAAATCCAATTAAACCTCATTATTTTGGACTCTGCCAGTTCAGAAAAGTTGTGTCTGAAGTAGGAATATAAATTTCTATTGCTCAAGGAAAAAAAGAATTTGATAATCAAATTAATAATGTATGAAAAAGTGAGAAACAGAATTTTAGCTAATGAAGAAAAAATAGCTTCAAACTTTTAATAGCATCTTTTTGCCATTTTATTATGAATAGTCTATTGATAAAGAATGCTTGCTACCTACTCATTAACACTTTATCTGTATTGTACTAGAATATCTGATTAAAAGGAAAAACCTACATTTGTTAAAACCATTCTTCTGTTTGGATTTTCTAATAATTTAGACAGACAACTTTTCTTGTTTTATTCTAAATTAAGTTTTATTGTCTTGTTCTTTGCCTTCCACTTGTACCTCCCCATTTACAGTTTATAGATGTTTTCACCCAGCTCTTGCCCTCCCATCCATCTTCTAGTTCCCGCTTCATTTGGCTGCTTGTTCCCTTTAGATCCCACTATTTCAGTTTTCTGCTTCCTGCCCTCCCACTTTCCAATGGTCTTACATTTAGGTTCTCTCTCTTCTCTTTTCCCTCATCTTTGGTTCTCGACCACTGTATCTAGATTTGTTTTCTGGAGTTTTGAATTATTTCTGTTCTCTGTTATGATTAAAACTGCAAGGATGTAAGGAGAATTGGAAGGTAGCTGCATAGAGAGAATTGACATGTATTGAATACCTACTCTATGCTAGGTGATTTATTTATATCATTTAGTTCTCATAAAATATAGGTATGTTTTGTTATTATCTCCATTTTATTCTTAAGTACATTGAAGCTCAGAGAGGTTAAATATTTTGTTCTAATTCATAGAATAACTAACTGACAAAGCCCGTTTCAAATTTATATTAGTTAACTTATTTATTCATTCTTTTATTCAACAAATATGTATTGAGTCTATATACTGTATGTTGGGCACTGTGTTGGTGGCTTAACCGATCTAGTCTTACTCTGATGGACCTCAACTGTGTAGTGACGTTGTCTGACGCCACAGATGGTGGTTTTTCTGCTACACCAAACAGCTTGAGAGAAAGAGAAACTAAAAAGGAAACAGAAAAGCTCTGATGTTTTATGGAAGAGGTATATTTGATACAGATGTAAAAAAGACTGTGCATTATTTAGGAACACCCTATCGAAAAGATCGGTTTTTGTGTAGTCCTAGAGAGAGTCTGACAGCCTCCCCTGTCATTCACTCCTGTCAGCACCAATGCCTTTCACTGGCATCATGAAAATATATATCTTTCTCTTATGTTCGAAAGTATACAAGATTTGTATCGATAGGCCCAAATTCTCTAGAAAGTCTTCAGAAAGAATTAACTGTCCTTCCTAAATTATGTTTAGAAAAAGATGATCTCTTTGTAAAGAATACATATATGCATTTATCTGTCCATCAACCATATATTTGTTAATATCCTAAAAAATATTTAATGTGGTTTACCCAAATGTATAAATACACCAGAACCTTTAATAAGATAAATGTTGAAAAATAGGGCAAAGAAAAATAAGATGGAATTAGGTTGTGTTCTCTAAGCAAGTGAAATGAGACATTCCAGATAGACCACTGTGGTCTGGCCAAATCCAATGGTATATTTTAGAGGATGTAGAAAGATTAATTTATATCTCTTTTAGGTAATTCTCATATATAATTTGTCAATTGAGTTTTTTATGTAGTAGGTGACAGTGAGTTTACACACTCTTATAAGTTTGTTTTATTCAATACTGCAACATCAGTGCCTTAGAATACTACCTAGCACATAGTAGATGCTTAATAAGTATTTATTGTATGGATGGATAAATGTTGTGCTTTCAAGTATCTTTTTAAGTGAAAGACTTCCTCTCAACTATCTGTTGATATTTTCTTCCTTTGTCCTTAAGTAAAGTGTGCTGTTATACTTTGGAGTACATCTCTATGCAGGCCCCCAAATTCATTAAGTGTTAAACATTGCTTGTGTGACATTTTCGAGCAGATAAAGAAATAAATGTTAACCCTATCCAAAGAGCTCTTTTAAGACTTTCTTGGTAACATCCCATGCTTGATTTTTAGGGCTCAAATATTTCAAGGTCCCTAAGAAGGAGTCGTAAATCTCAATACAGCAATTTATAACATGGTAATAGTGTTTCCTCTCAGGAGACTTCAAAATCATACCAGATAGATTGAATCTGGAAAATAAGGGATAGATTCTAGATAATGCTAGCTCCACAATTTTTAGCTATGTATTTAAGTAAAAGTAACCCCCAAATTTAGGAATTTAAGAATTTCCTTTTCTCCTGCGTGCTGGCCCTCTATTTTTAAAGCAGGTTTCATTGAAAAGCATTATGATAGTGCTAGTTTTCCTTTAAAATTTCTGCCATTGTTAAATAATTGCATTGTGCTGGGATTCAGTGGATCAGTAGATTATGTCAATTCTGGTAATCGTTTATTCTATATAATTATAAGGAATTAAATAACTAATTTATGTGCCTCTTAAAACTTTATTTATAATATCAACTGACGTCTAACATGTACTTGATGCATTTTAACTGCTTTGCTGATTCCTCAACCTAAATTTTGACCAAGGCTACAATCTTATTCAGAACTATCACTTTACTTCTAATGAAATATTAAAATATCCACCTTTCTCTATATTCCACCATAATTTACTTTTTATTTCGTTTGTCTTCTTATTTCCTGGAAAAGTATTTTGCAATCTTTGTTTTTGTATTGCTCTCATTTATTATAACCTGCTGCATTTGTAGAAACAGAGGATTAGAAATGGATTAAGTCAGGTATTTCACTCCCAAAATTTAGCCTAAAACATATCTTTATCATCACAGTATGATAAATATGTACCTATTTTAATTGACTTTTAGAAATGAAAGTTTCCTATTTCCTTCATTAGCTTATCCAAGTTTAACCACACTTGTCTAAAAGAATGTCCTATCTTAAGACTTTCATTATAGAGGCCTGCCCGGTGGCGCAGCAGTTAAGTGCGCACATTCCGCTTTGGCAGCCTGGGGTTTGCCAGTTTGGATCCCGGGTGCGGACATGGCACCGCTTGGCAAGCCATGCTGTGGCAGGCATCCCACATATAAAGTAGAGAAAGATGGGCATGGATGTGAACTCAGGGCTAATCTTCCTCAAAAATAAAAAAATATAAACAATCAGATAATTTATATTGAAGATATGGAAGATGGTAAATCTAGAGTTTTTCTTCTGCCCAATAAATGGGGAAAATTGACTTGGTGAGTTCTTGAGTTCTTTTTAATTATATCATAAAACCATGGAGCTAGGAGAGATACAGAGAGATCTCAGGTTTCCAGGGACTAATTATTTCAAGAATAATAGACACAGAAAAATACCCAGATTTCTCACCCTATGAAAATCTGTCGAGCTTCTATAGCAACTGAGGTTGTATTTTAAAATTTAGGTTATTAGGCTAGATGAGACTTCTATCAAATACTTCTGAGTTGTAAGGGTAAGAAAGGTCTGCTAAGAAAGGTCTGCTAATATAAAGTTCCCTGGGTGTCCTGATCCTCACTCAGCTTTTATTCAGTGGTCCCAAAGAACTGTCTTGATGCCTTAAAAAAAAATGTTTGGAGAACTACAAAGTATGGTTTATAGAAAGCATGATTTATAGTTATGTTTAAGTTAATTTTACTACTCTGTATTCCTTCTTTTTGGCTAATTTCACTCAGTCTGCTATTTAATCTTTAATTACAGGCCACAAAAGAAGTAATAGAACGGGAAGCACCAGGGATGGCCCTGGCAATGCTGATGGGATCACTTAATGTTACACCTCTGGGCATGCTCTCTAGGTAAGAAAGTCACCAACATGTTGCAAAGAAAGTTAATTCCATATCTCTAATCACTACAGTAGACTGATAAACCTAAAGAACTTTAGTCATAACACTTAAGATTGCCCTCTTTGTATCCTAGAGTTAAGTCTTAATATCTTGTCTGGTTAAATCTTGGCCACAATTTTCTTCACGTTTTTTTTTTTTTTTACATATTGTTTAAATTTTTAGAAAATATTATATTACTGCTAAAAGTTGTTAATCCCAGCCCAGAGAAGAGTTCAGTTTATTAAGATGTAAAATTATTCTTTTTGTGATTATTTGTAATCATCAATTAATATGCATTAATTGTCATTAAATACTAATTTAATAAAACTGAACAGTAGAATTTTTAAAAATAAGTTCTCATAAGTTAGGAACATTTATTCCAATTTGTAAATAGGCATAATGATGTGTGGTCATGAAAAGAGCTCAATAATATATTATTAGTTTATTAAATTAATATATTTAAAACTATGCCTTTGTTGACATAAATGTTGACATCCATCTTCAAATCCATCTTCGAGCTGATGGTTTAGTTATTTATTTATTATTATTTTAGCAACTCTTAGATTAAAATCCCCTTTAATGAGGACAGCATATGTTATTTAAGTTAAAGACAGAAATATCAACTTAGTGAGAATCTGTTGATTTAATGACCGTTGATTACTAGACAGTTGATCTCAAAGCACCCTAAAAATACATAGCAAGTTTCTAATTGTAGGATTTAACAATAATTATTTATAACCATTTATTGATCTTGTGTGCGATATGAACATAAAAGTTAATATATCCATTTGATGTATGGAATATGAGTCACAGTGCCCTTTCTGTTACTTAGAGTAAGTTTATAACCTATTAGTGGCAGCCACTTGAAGCACAGCTACAGGGAAATGTGAATGGGCCATTAGTTACTATATTTTCTTTGCTGTCACAAGTACTGTATTATAATATTTAATTTTAGTAAGAGCAAAAAGAAAACTAAAGTAGCATGATCGAGATTTTAAATTAAAAGCCCATGCTGGTCTTTAAGGAACTCACATTGAATCTTTTATGCTGTTGGTGTTCTTTATTATTAACCCTTATTTATGTTACCTAGACATAGGAGGTAAATGGTCACAACTGATCTCTTTTCTTTGTGGAATGAAGTAGTGGTCTTTGAACACAAAAGAACTGTTTCTTGGCATACAAGGAATATAGTCAAGAAAGAATTAAATGTCATCTCTTGTTAATTCTTTTATAATAAAAGTCTAATTTAACAAACAAAATAATGCTCTATTTGCCAGGCCCATATTAACTATTAGGGATACTAAGGATAGAAAGAAAAATCAGGCATGGTCCTCACCTTAAGGATCCCACAGTTTACCTGAAGAACTTATTCTTTGCAACTGTTAAGGTAACTCTAAATTGAATATAACTGTCTTGATCCAGCATGGAAATATCACTGTTGTCTTACTGAAAGATTTTTCTGGATTAATTTCTCCTCTACATTCTGAATCCACGTAATTACTGAGCCCTGGACTGTTGAGTGAGTGAAAAATTAATCAGCAGGAGCTTATTCTAAGTACTTTGGAATAGATCCATCATCTTTATCACAGCACGGTAACAGTTTCTTCTGGCTTTTCTTTGTGTTCATTACTAATTTAACTGAGAGTTTATTTACAAATTTGAAATAGAGATAGTAGTCTCCATGAGTTGTAGAAGAGGGAATTGTGGAATATTTCCTTGACTGTTCATTTTTTGTGCTTTTCAAAGCCATGATTAGATTGATGCTTCCTTTCTACAGCATTTTTACCTCATATGTACTTTGAGTTTTCTACATGCTTCTATTAAAGCACATACTATATTGTAATTATTTACTTACTTGTCTGTATTGCCTAATTTGTGTAAAATCCTTAAGAATGGGAGCTGTATCTTATTCATTTTTACATCCGTAGCCCCTAAAACAACTTCTGATACATAGTAAGTGCTCAAAAAATGGTTTTTTTATGGTTACTGTTGACAAATCAATGTTTCATCCTAGTTCTGATAGAATATTTTTCAAAGTAAAGTAATGCATCAAGTTGGTGCCTTGCCTTCCTATTTTTATCTCTAGACAGCAGCATTAAATAAAAACAATTTTTAATATCACTAAATTAATTTAAAATGGTTTTCATCTACTTGGTTAACTTAATATCCTCCAGTTTTCTTTGTACAAGTAAGTGGGAAGATAATATCAAGTAACAGTTAAGAGCATCATCTCTGAAGCCAGATTGCTTGAGTTCTATTCTGGCTCTACTACTTACTAGCTGCTTAGCTTGTTTTTTTGTTTGTTTTCTCATCTGTATAATGAGGATGTTAGTAGTATCAAACTTCTTGGATTGAGTTAGTCCATGCAATGTGCTTAGAACAACTGATTCATAAGAAATCTTATTTGAGTGTTGATTACTGTTGTTGTGTTGTTATTGTTTGAAAGTTCTAGTTCTTACAGCAGTACTGCTGGCAAAACCTTCTAATAGCTTTCCTTCGTCTGCAAATGTCTTTATCTTACCTTCATTCCTGAAGGATATTTTCACTAAATACAGAATTCTGGATTGACAGTTTTTTTCTTTCAGCACTTTAGAAAAAAATGTTATTCCATTGTCTTCTGGCTTCATGATTCCTTGGAGAAATCCACAGTTATTTGAATTGCTGTTCCCTTATGTGTAATGTATGGTTTTTCTCTGGATGCTTTGAAGATATTTTGATTCTTATGCGTCTGGGTGTAGTTTTCTTTGAGTTTATCCTTTTGGGTTCAGAGAGCTTCTTTAATCTGTAAATTTATGTCTTTAATCAAATTTAGGAAGTTTTCAGCTATTAACTTTTCAAATTCTTTTTTCTGCACCAATCTCATTCTCCTCTCCTGCTAAGACTTGTGTGACACGATTTTTACATGTTTTGATAATGTCTCACAGGTCCCTAAGGCTCACTTTTCTTAATCATGTTTTTCTCTCTATACTTCACCTCAGGTTGTTTCTGTTGATCTAGGTTCAAGTTCACAGACTTTTTCCTCTTTCATCTCCATTGTGCCTTTGAGCCTATGCAGTGTGTTTTTAAATTTTGGATAACGTATTTTTTCAGTTCTAAAATTTCTATTTGACTGTTTTTTATAGCTTTATTCTAAGAACTTTTATCTTTGCATGTATTTCAAAAATGTTGACCTTTGTGTCATGGACAATGGTCATAATAGCTGCTGGAAATTATTTTTCCAACAATTTCAATATCTGGCTCACCTTGGGATTGACATCTGTTGATTTTCTTTTCCTGTGAGAAGTGGTCAGATTTTCCTGGTTCTTTCTATGTTGAGTAACTTCGGATTGTATTCTGGATATTTTGAATAGTATATTGTAAGACTCTGGACTCTGTAAAGTCCTCTGGAGACTGTTAGTTAGTTTTAGCAATCAGACTGATTGGATTCAGATTGTAAATTCTGTCTTACTTTCTGTGGGTGGTTGTTCAGCCTTTGTTAGACTTGGACAGGGGAGTATATTTTACTTATATTTTTAAAAGTCTTTCTTATACTTGAGTCCATTCCACACATGCATATTTCAACAGTGAGCCTGGTACTTCTGTCAGTTCGCTGGCACAATTAGGGGATCCACTTTCTCTAGCTCTCTCCTATCCAAGAATTTCCCCCCTGCTCTCCAGTTCCCCAGGGCTCTTATTTCTAGTTCCTCTAGCCAGAAGATATTTCTTGTGGAGTATTAACCCCCTGTGCTATTATGCAATTCTACACAATAGGACCACCTTCAGGGCAAAGAGGCAAAAGAAAAGAAAAAGTTGGGAAAAAATAATAGAGCTTTCTCCCATCCCAGCTCTTTAGACATAACAGGCCCCTTCTCCTAGTTCCACAACCCAGAAAGATAGGTCTTCTCTCTGGGTTTTAGTTCTCACATTACGATCATCATAGTAGTACAACTGGAACTAGACCCTTTAAGGGCTGTTATTGAAGTTCTGACTTCAGTTTCTAATCTGCCTGCTATTGTTTATGTTCAGAGTTCTCAGGTAGTCACTATTTGTATTCTGTCCACAATCAGTAAGAGAGAGAAGCTGTAGTTAAGCATCTACCATCTTGGTCAACACTGAAAGAGAAAGAGCTCTATTTTTAAAATCAGATCCCTGAGTTTATATCCTAGCACTTACTAGCATTTACTAGTTATGTGACCTTGGGTAATTTACTCATCTAGGTTTAGCACTTCCTGTTCCAGTAGCTAATTGAACTTCCCACAAAGGAGCAACATGATAACCTCCTTCAATCTATAATTTATGCCCCACTGACTTTTTAAAGAGATCAAATACTTTTTGTTCTAAACTTCATTGACAATAATAGAGTAACCACTGTGGTTATGCTCTGAGGCATGATTTATCCTGGGGTTTATTCTCAGTTTTGCTATTAACTTGACTTGTGATCTCTACTTAGTTTTTTAGTGACATCACATAGCTCATAGAAATGTTATGAGGTCCTATATAGATTTCCTCATTAGGAAAACCTTCTTTTAAGACCAGCCCCTATGGCCTAGTGATTAAAGATCTGCGTGCTCCACTTCAGCAGCCTAGGTTTGGTTCCCGTGTTTGGAACCATGCCACTCATCTGTCAGTGGCCATGCTGTGGCAGTGGCTCACATGAAAAAAAAAGATTGGCAACAGATGTTGGCTCAGGGCGAATCTTCCTCAGCAAAAAAAAACAGAAAAAAGAAAAAAAAAGAAAAACTATTAGATAAATATCTAAATTCATAAAAAGAAAAAGTGATAGGTAGTTTTTCATTTTATAAAAAGATTTTCCATTATAATACTCATTAACCCATCTTTCAACTGTGTTTTAACTGTTCAGTTCAGTTTTAGTTACATGGAATTTTCCATTATATCTCTATTTGATAAAGTAGGACTTGAAGTCCTTAGTTCATTTTTTTAATGTATGAAGTAGGACTAATTTGTTTTTGCCAGTTTGCTTCATTACCTACCATTATTGCCATTTGATCATTGCTTCATCTAGTCAGTAGCTGAATATAAACACGCTAACAGACATATACATTGCTTTTGGGGAAGGGTTAATTTTCTCCCTTTGGTGGCAAAAATGGTTTCATATAATATTGTTTTAAAAAAAAGTTTTGAAGGGGGCTGGCCCCGTGGCCGAGTGGTTAAGTTCGCGCGCTCCACTGCAGGCGGCCCAGTGTTTCGTTGGTTCGAATCCTGGGCACGGACATGGCACTGCTCATCAAACCACGCTGAGGCAGCGTCCCACATACCACAACTAGAAGGACCCACAACGAAGAATATACAACTATGTACCAGAGGGGCTTTGGGGAGAAAAAGGAAAAAAATAAAATCTTTAAAAAAAAAAAAAAAGTTTTTAAGGAAAAAAATCACTGAATTTATTTTTATAGCAGTGAATTAAATTACCCTTAGTATTATTTAAATCATATTAAACCAGCATGGATCATTTAAAATAATAATTTACATTATCATATTACCACCTTGAAGAGTTTCTACTTTTTTAAACTAAATATACTTAGCTTATTAAAAGCTATAGAGGGAAGCTGGGCAGAAGATGACAGAGAGAAGTGCCGGAAATCCATTTCTCCACCTGGACAACAATTGGACTGACAAAGTATGTCTAATGTAACAATTTGGAACCCTGGAGTCTATTCAAAGGCTTGCAGCTCCCAAGGGTAGAATTGACTGGTAAACTGTGGTTAATTTCAGTCAATTTCAATCTAGAATGGTAGTAGCTATGCATCCCCCTACCCCTCAACCTCATGACAGGCAGCTTTAAAAAGTAACTACACATGCCCCAAAAGAAACACCTGGCGTTGATCCCCAACACAGACACTCTACAACAATCGAAAAAATAGCAAACCCTGGGGAATGAGGAGAATCTGATTTCCACAATTACATGACAAGATTCAGATCTCTAGTTTTCAACAAAAAAATTGCAACCTATACAAAGAAACAGGAAAGTATGGTCCATTAAAAGAAAAAAAATGAATTGACAGAAAACATCTGTCAGGATGACCAGATGGTAAACTTACAAGACAAAGATTTTAAGACGACTGTCTTCAAGATGCTCAGATTACTGGAGGAAGATGTGAATAAAATCAAGAAAATTGGGGCCAGCCCCATGGCCAAGTGGTTAAGTTTGTGCAATCCACTTCAATGGCCCGGGGTTTCGCCAGTTCGGATCCTGGGCATGGACATGGCACCACTCGTGAGGCCATGCTGAGGCGGTGTCCCACATAGCACAACCAGAGGCACTCACAACTAGAATATACAGCTATGTTCTGGAGGGCTTTGGGGAAGAAGAAGGAAACAAAATATGAAGATTGGCAAGAGATGTTAGTTCAGGTGTCAATCTTTAAAAAAAAAAATCAAGAAAACTATATGACCAAAATGTAAGTATTAAGAGGTAAAAAACATAAAAAGAAGCCAAAAAGTAAATTCTGGAGTTGAAAAGTACAGCTGAAATAAAAGTTTCACTAGAGCGATTCAAAAGCAGGTTTCAATAGCTAGACGAAGGAATCAGTGGAATTATAGATATGGCAATTGAAATTATCAAGTCTGAGTAATAGAAAGTAAAAATATTGAATGAAAGTGAACAGAGCCTAAGGGCCTGTGGAACACCATTAAGTAAACCATGCTTTGTGAGCATCCCAGAAGAAGAGAGCACAAAAGGGACAGAGAGATTATTTGAAGAAATGATGGCCAAAAATTTCCCAAATGTGATGCAAGATATAAATCTGCAAGTCCAAGAAGCTCAGTGAACTCCTAGTAGAATAAGCTGACAGAAACCCACACCAAGTCGCATAATAATCAGATTGTCAAAGACAAAGAAAGAATCTTGAAAGCAGCAAGAGCAAAGATACATGTGGCATACAAGAAATCTTCAATAAGGTTAATGGCAGATTTCTCATCAGAAACATTGGAGGCCAGAAGACAGGGAGTTGATATATTCAAAGTGATGAAAGGAATAAAACTTTCAACTGAGAATTCTATAACTGGCAAAACTGTCCTTCAAAAAAGAGCAAGAAATTAAGACATTCCCAGATTTTTAAAAAGTTGATAAAATTCATTACTACTACACTTTCCCTACAAAATAGGCCAAAGGTAATCCTTCAGGTTGAAATAAAAGGATACTAGACAGTAACTCAAAGCCTTATGAAGAAATAAAGATCTCCAGTAAAGTTATAAACATGGATGATTATAACAACTAGTATTGAAATTTTGGTTTGTAACTCCACTTTATATCCTTTATTTATTTAAATTTTTATGATTTAAAAGACCAATGTGTAGGAAATTTATTAGTCTGTATTTTGGGGTAGACAGTGTATAAAGATATAATCTGTGATAGCAGTAAATTAACGAAAGTGAGGATGGAGTACCATAGGAGCAGGATTTTCATATGCTATTAAAGTTAAGCTGGTATAAATTTTACTATACTGTTAATAGCCTTAGGGTGTTAAATGCAATTTCCCTGGTGAGTAAAAGAAAATACCTACAGAATATACACAAAAGAAATGAACAGAGATCACGTTTCACTAAAAAATCAACTGAACACAAAAAGAGACACTAATACGAAATATGAGGAACAAAATACTATGAGGCATATAGAAAACAGTTAACAAAATAGCAGAAATAAATCCGTCCTTTTCAATGATTGCTTTCCGTGCAAATGGATGAAACTCTTCAATCAAAAGACAGAGATTGGGAGAATAGATAGGAAAGCATGATCAACTATGCTGTCAACAAAACTCTCACCCTAGATCCAAAGACAAAAATATGTTGAAAGTTAAAGGATGCAAAAAGATATTCATGCAAATAGTAACTCAAAGAGAGCTGGGGTAACTATAATAATATGAAACAAAATAGACTGAATTTTAAAAGATTGTGTCCTAAATCAAAAAAGGTTAGAAGAGACAAAGAAAGATAATAATAAAAGGTTCAATAGAGCAGGAAGATATAACAATGATAAACATTTACGTACTTAATAACAGACCATCAAAATAGATGATGACAGAATAGAAGGGAGAAGTAGATGGTTCTGCAATTGTAGTTGGAGACTTCAGTATCCTACTTTCAATAATGGACAGAACAACCAGACAGAAGATAAGTAAGGAAATATAGGACTTGAACAAAACAATAAACCAGCTATATCTAACAGACATACACAGAACACTCCACTCAGCAACAATAGAATACGCATTCTTCTCAGGTGGACAGCATGTACATTTTCTTGGAACATTTCTACAATACTTCAGGCACAGCTTCCAGACTCAACGTCACAGAAAGTACACCAGGTTGCAAAAGACAAATGATACAGACTTGGGGTGAATGACCACCTCAGCCCAGGAAAGCTGACACCTTTCCCCTCCTCCCACCAGCTTTTATATTTTGCTATATATTTTAGCCCCATAAGAGTTTTATGATAGCTGAATCCCTTTATCGTAAGTCATGTAATAAACAATCAGAATAACATGGTTCAGGGTCCTCCCAGGATCTTCAGGTCTCTGCATAGAGCCTAGCAACGCTAGTGCCGCTTTAGTTCAATTTTATAGGTCATAGTATCTAGAGCACAGGATCAGTCCAGTGCAGTTTTTAAGTAAACAATTTAGAACCAGAATCGTCTCTTCAGATATCTTTTTAGCTCTGAAAAGGAGTTGAGTCCAACTTATCCCCTCTGTATCATACTTGCATAATGGCTCAAGTTTGAACTAATTGTGCAGCCTGAAAAGCCTCGAGCAACGGAGGATTTATTTAAAGTGGCCCTGGGTTGGAATTATCCCAAGCAATGCACCGAAGTAAATCCTCTCTCAAAGAATTCTGTTTCAATCTAAACCTCAAAGATTTCTCACAGATAAAAGTTCTAAGGAAATTAGCAAGTCACACAAAAACAAAAAAAGGTGACAAAATACACAAGAATCAAGGCACTGTAAGGAACAGAGACCCAGATAGACACTAAAAGAGTTAAAATCCTGGTATTAACAGAGAACAAAAAGAAATATGTGTAATATATTTAGAGAACTGAAAAAGAAGCTTGAAAATTACATGCAGGGAACAAGCAGTTTGAAAAAGAACTAAATACACATTTAGATATGTAAAATATAATAATGAAACTTCAAAAACTTAATAGATAACATTAGACTGCAGATTAAAAAACTCTTGAAGAGAGAATTAGGGAACTAAATAAATGAAACTATTTGAAGAAATTATCCAAAATGCAGGTCACATTGACAGAAACATAAAAATGCAGGAGTTAAGAAGCATGGAGGATAGAGTGAGAAAATACAAAATATAATTGGAGTTCAGAAAGAGATAATAGAGAATGAAGGAAAGGAAATGTTTAAAACATAATACAAAAAAATCTCAAAATCTTGAAAGACATCAGTCTTTAGATTCAGGAATCCAAACAAATCCTTTGCACAATGAATAAAAAGACATCTATACCTAGACACATAATAGTAACACTGTAAAATACCACAGAAAAGGAAATCTTTCAAATCACCAGAAAATGAACTGTATGGTATGTAAATTATACTTCAATAAAGTTGGAAAAAATGGACAATTCATATATCTTGATGTTATCATTTTGATTCTTTTCCAGCATAAGCAATAAATTGTATATTGTTATTTACATGTACAATGTTTTGCTTATTAGCAATATTAACTGTTTTACATGTTTTTATTGACTATTTCTATTTCCTCATTTTTAAGTTGAATATTCACATCCCTTGTCAATTTTTAGACATACGATTCCTTATTGAGTTATGTTTTTTATACATTAAGATTTTAAACTTGGAATATTTTTTCTAATTAGTCATATATGCTTATTTAGTTTAGTTTCATTTATAATATTTTGTCAAATGTAAATTTCAGATTTAGGAAGATAAATCTTTGAAAAAAATTGGAGGCAAAACATGGAGTACCTAAAATTAAACAGCAATTTGACTAATTGCTAACCTCTCAATAGCAATAATTGAAACAGAAAATGCTGGATAATACCTTCAACTTGCTGAAAGAAAGTAACTGTTAACCAAGATTTCACATCCAGTAAAGTTGTCGTTCAAAAGAGGGGGCTGGGGGCTGGGAAGCCTGGTAGCATAGTGGTTATGTCTGTGTGCTCTTCTGCCTCAGCCGCCCAGAGTTCACAGGTTCAGATCCCAGGTGTGGACCTGCACACCACTCATCAAGCCATGCATCCCACATACAAAATAGAGGAAGGTTGGCTCAGCAACAATCTTCCTCAAGCAAAAAGAGGAAGATTGGCAACAGATGTTAGCTTGGGGCCAATCATTTTCAAAAAGAAAAAGTCATTTTTCTAACACAAGTGGGCAGGATTTTATCACCAAAAGAACTTCACTTAAAGAAATTAAATGATATCCTTCTGGCAGAAGAAAAATTACCTCAGACGAAGAACTGAAGATTCAAGAAGAAAAAGAGAAGAAAGATAAGGGTAAATATCTGAGTAAATCTAAAAGTATATATATATATATATATATATATATATAACCATATAAAAACAATAAAAATAATGTCTGACTTATGGGAGAAAAAATATGCTGGAACTAATTCTTGAAAACATTAAAGCATGTGAGTTGGGATGATGTGATCATAGTTACATGTTCTAAAAGCCATGTTTTTTGAGAAGTTAAAGATATTGATTGACTGTAATTTTTTAAAATTAAATATACGTACTAAAACTGCGTTAGGATATTAGTTAAAAGAATGGACAGAGTATATAACTTCCAAAAGCAGAGGGAAAAAATGAAATCTGGAATACACTCAAAATAAGACAAGAAAGGAGGGAAACAAAAAGCGAGACAAGTAGAAAGCACATAAGATTATTTTTTTAATAAAGCAATTAAAATATAGGCAAACCCTCAAAACATCTCCCGCATTAATAAACTCTGAGTAGAATACCACTTGGTTTCTTATATTCAAATTTTATGAACATGTGTACCTCTTAGTATACCTTCAGCTGATATTTACAAATAAAAATTTTATGTTTACATCTGGAAAGTTCAGTATATTTTTTAAAAATTTGTATTAAATAAAACTTTTTATTTAAGACAATTGTAGATTGACATGCGAATTTAAGAAATAGTACCTAAAAATCCCATGTACCTTTTTCCGAGTTTCCGCCAATTAGTAACATCTTTAAAATTAGAGCACAAAATTACAATCAGGATATTGACATTGATACAGTCAAAATACAGAACAATTACATCACCACAAGGATTTCTCCTGTTGCCCTTTTATTGCCACACCCACCTATCTCTCACCCAGCCTTCCTTTCCTAACCTTTGGCAACTGCTAATCTGTTCTCCATTTCTATATTTTGCTGTTTCAAGAATTTTTCATAAGTAGGGTCATGCAGTATGTAACCTTTTTGGATTGACTTATTCCATTCAGCATCATTCCCTGGAGATTCAAACCAGTTGTTACATGAATAAACATTTCATTCCTTTTTATTGCTGAATGGTATTCCTTGGAATGGATATACCATAATTTGTTTCACCATTTTCCCATTAAAGGTCATTTCCAGTTTTTGGCTATTATGAACAAAGCTGCTATGAATGTTTGTGTACAGTGTTTTGTGAACAAAAGTTTCTGTTTTTCTGGGATAAATACCCAGGGTACAGTTGATTGGTCATTTGGCAGTTGCATGTTTTAAGTTTTTAGTAAACTACCAAATTATTATCCAGAATAACTGTACCGTTTTACATTCCCACCAGGATTGTATGAGTGATTCAGTTTCTCCACCTCCTTGCTAGAGTTATCACTGTTTTTATTTTAGATGTTTTGATGGTTGTATAGTGATTTTAATTTGCATTTCCCTAATGGCTAATAATGTTAAACATTGTTTCATGTGGTTATTTGCCATGTATACATAATTTTTGGAGAAATATCTGTTCATGACTTTTGCCCATTTTCTAATCAGATTGTTTGTATTTTTTACTATTGAGTTTTGAGAGTTCTTTGTATATTCTAGATATCAGTACTTTGTCTCATATGTGGATTGCAATCATTTTCTTCCAGTCAGTAGATTATCTTTTCATCCTCTTCACAGTCTTTCACAGAGCAAAAGTTTTTAATTTTGATGAGGTCCAATTTATCAATTTTTTCTATCATCAATTGTACTTTTGGCGTCATATCTACAAATTATTCACCTAGCCCAAAGTCTAAAGATTTTCCTCCTCTATTTTTTTCTCAGACTTTAATAATTTTATATTTTACCTTGAAGTCCATGATCCATTTTGAGTTAATTTTTGGATAAGTGTGAAGTTTCGGTTGAGGTTTGTTGTTTTTGTTTGCTTATGAATGTCCCCTTCATCATTTGTTGAAAAGGCTATCTTTCCTCTGTTTAATGGTTTTTGCACCTTTGTTGAAAATTATTTGGGTATGTTTTTGTGGGTTTATTTCTGGCTTCTCTGTTTTGTTTTGTGTCTTTCCCTCTGTCAGTACCTCACAGTCTTGATTATTGTGGCTATACAATAAGCCTTGAACTGGGTAAACTGATTCCTCCCACTTCATTCTTCTTTTTCAAAAATTTTTATCTATTCTAGTTCCTTTGCTTTCCATAAAAATTTGAGAATAAGCTTGTTTGTCTACAAAAATCTTACTAGGATTTTTATAGGAATAGCATTAAGCCTGTGTATGGATTTGGGGAGAATTGACATCTTTTCTGTGTTGAATCTTTCAATCCATGAACACGATGTGTCTGTCCATTTATTCGCATTGTCTTTTATTTTTTTATCAGTATTTTGTGGTTTTCAGCATACAAATACTATACATGTTAGATTTACAAGTTATTCATTTTGAGTCATATAAAATGGTAGTTTTAAGACTTTATTTTTTATAGCTGTTATTTTCTACAGTTTGAGATTTACAGCAAAATTGAAGAGAAGGTTCAGATATTTCTCATATGCCGCTTGCCCCTACACATGCATAGCCCTCCCCATTATTGGCATCCCCCTCCAGAGTGGTGCATTTGTTACAATTGATGAGCCTACTTTGACACAGCATAATCACCCAAAGTCCATAGTTTACATTACCATTCACTCTTGATGGTGTACATTCTGTGTGTTTGGGTAAATGTATAATGATGGGTATCCATCATTTATGGTATCATATAGAGTACTTTCACTATCCTACAAATCCTTTGTGCTCTGTCTGTTTGTCCCTCCTTCCCTGTCAACCCCTGATCTTTTTACTATGTCCATTGTTTTGCCTTTTTCAGAATGTCATGTGTTTGGAATAATATATTATGTAGCTTTCCAAATTGGCTTCTTTCACTTAGTAATATGCGTTTAAGGTTCCTCCATGTCTTTTCATGGCTTGATAGCTTATTTCCCTTTATCACTGAATAATATTCCATGGTCTGGATATATCACTGTTTATTTATCCATTCACCTACTGAGGGACATCTTGGTTGCTTACAAGTTTTGGCAGTTATGAATAAAACTGCTGTCAACATCCCTGAACAGGTTTTTCTGTGGATGTAAATTTTCAGCTCCTTTGGGTAAATATCAAGGAGCACAATTGCTGGATTGTATGGTAAGAGTATGTTTAGTTTTCTAAGAAACTGCAAGCTATTTCCCAAAATGCCTTTACCATTTTTCATTCCCACCAGCGATGAATGAGAGTTCCTCTTGCTCTCCTTCCTCACCAGCTTTCCATTCTAATAGGTGTGTAGTGGTATCTCATTATTTTAATTTGCATTTCCCTGGTGACAGATGATGTTGAGCATCTTTTAATATACTTACTGGCCATCTGTATATCTTCTTTGGTGAGGTATCTGTTAAGGTCTTTGGTGCATTTTTTAATTGTTACTCTCTTATTGTTGAGTTTTAAGAATTCTTTATATATTTTGATTAATATTCCTTTATCAGATGTGTCCTTTGCAAATATTTTCTCCCAGTCTGTACTTGTCTTCTCATTCTCTGGACATTGTCTTTCACAGAGCAAAGTGTCTTTCACTTTATTAATTTTAATAAAGTCTAGCTTATCAATGATTTCTTTCATGGATTGTGCCCTTGGTGTTGTATCTAAGAAATAATCTCACCCAAGTCATTTAGGTTTTCTTCTGTGTTATCTTCTAGAAGTTTCATAGTTTTCTGTTTTACATTTTGTTCTGAGATCCGTTTTGACTTAATTTTTGTGAAGGGTGTAAAGTTTGTGTCTAGATTCATTATTTTGCATGTTGATGTCCAGTTGTTTCGGTATCATTTATTGTAAAGATTATCTTTGCTCCATTGCGTTTGCTCCTTTATCAAAGATCAGTTGACTATATTTATGTGGGTCTATTTCTGGGCTGTCTGTTCTGTTCCATTCATCTATTTGTCTGTCCTTCCACCAGTACTACACTGTCTTGATTACTATAGCTTCATAGTAGGTCTCAAAGTCAGTTAGTATCAGTCCTCCAACTTTGTTCTTCTTCTTCAATATTGTGTTAGCTATTTTGGGTCTTTGCCTCTCCATGTAAACTTTAGAATCAGATTGTAGATATCCATAAAATAACTTGCTGGGATTTTGATTCAGATTGCATTGAATCCATAGATCAACTTGGGAAGAACTGACATCCTGACAATATTCAGTCTTCCTATCCATGAACATAGAATATCTCCCCATTTATTTAGTTCTTTGATTTCATTCATTGATTTCACTCAAAGTTTTATAGTTTTCCTCATATAGATCTTGTATATATTTTTTTAGATTTATACCTAAGTATTTCATTTTTGGGGTTGCCAGTATAAATGGTATTATGTTTTTAATTTCAAATTTCAGTGGTACATTGCTGGTCTGTAGGAACACAAGTGGCTTATGTATGTCAACTCTGTATCCTGCAGCCTTGCTGTAATCACTTATTAGTTCCAGGAGGTATTTTCTTGATTCTTTGGTGTTTTTTTTTATGGATGACTATGTCATCTGTAAACAAAGACAGTTTTATTTCTTCCTTCCAATTTGTATACCTTTCATTTCCTTTTTTTATCCTATTGCATTAGCTAGAACTTCCAGTACAGTGTTGAAAAGGAGTGTTGAGAGGGAACATCATATCTGACTTTATTGGGAAAGCTTTGAGTTTCTCACCATTAAAGAATATGTTAGCTGTAAGTTTTTTGTAGACATTCTTTATCAAGTTGAGGAAGTTGTTGTCTATTCCTAGTTTACTGAAAATTTTTATCATGAATAGGTGTTGGATTTTGTCAGATGCTTTTTCTTCATCTATCAATATGATCATGAGATTTTTCATTTTTAGCCTGTTGATATGATGGATTACATTAACTTATTTTCAAATGTTGAACCTGCCTTGGATACCTGGGATTAATTCCACTTGGTTGTGGTGTATAATTGTTTGTATACATTGTTGGATTCAATTTGCTAATGTTTTGTTGAGGAGTTTTGCAGATATTGATGTGTAGTTTTCTTTTCTTCTAATGCCTTTGCCTGATTTTGGTATTAGGGTAATGCTGGCCTCATAGAACAAATTAGGAAGTATTCCTTCGCTTCTGTCTTCTTGAAGAGATTGTAGAATAACTTCTTCCTTAAATGTCTGGTAGAATTCACCAGTGAACCCATCTAGGCCTGACGTTTCCTCTTTGCAATGTTACTAATTATTGGTTAATTTCTTTAATACAAGGTAATAGGCCTATTCAGATTGTCTGTTTCTCCTTGTGTGGGTTTTGGCAGATTGTATCTTTTGAGGAATAGATTCATTTCATCTAGGTTATCAAATTTGTGGGCATAGAGTTTTTCATAGTGTTCCTTTATTATCTTTTTTTTTTTTGCTGAAGAAAATTAGCCCTGAGGGAATATTTGTGCCAGTCTTCCTCCACTTCATATGTGGGTCACCACCAATACATGGCTGACAAGTGGTCTAAGTCCACACCAAGGATCTGAACCCACGAACCTGGGCTGCTGAAGTGGAGCGTGCCAAACTTAACCACTATACCACAGGGCCAGCCCTCCTTTATTATCTCTTTAATGTACATAGAATCTGTAGTGATTGTCCTCTCTTTCATTTCTGACATTAGTAATTTGTGTCTTTTCTTTTTTTACTTAGTTAGCCTGAGTAGAGGCTTATCAGTTTTATCTTTTCTCAAAGAACCAGCTTTTGGTTTTGTCAGTTTTCTCTCGTGATTTCTGGTTTTCAATTTCATTGATTTCTGCTCTAATTTTTATCATTTCTCTTCTGCTTACTTTGATTTAATTTGCTCTTCTTTTTCTGTTTTTTAAGGTGGAAGCTCAGATGATTGATTTTAAATCTGTATTTTTCCCAATATATGCATTCAGTGCTATAAAATTCCCTCTAAGTACTGCTCTGACTCCATCCCACAAATTTTGATAAGTTAAATTTTCATTTTTATTTAGTTCAAAATATTTTAAATTTCTCTTGGGATTTCTTCTTTGAACCATATGTTATTTAAAAGTGTGATGTTTAGTCTCCAAGTATTTGGGAATTTTCCAATTATCTTTCTGTTATTGATTTCTAGTTTAATTCCATCTTGCTCTGAGAGCAAATACTGTATAATTTGTATTCTTTTAAATTTGTCATGGTGTGTTTTATGGCCCAGAATGTGGTCTATTTTGGTGAAGCTTGAGATGAATATGTATTATGCCATTGTTGGATGAAGTAGTCTCTATATTACCCAGGTGATTAATGGTATTGTTGAGTTCAGCTATGTCCTTACTAATTTTCTGCCTGTTGTATCTGTTCATTTCTGACAGAGGGGTATTGAAGTCTCCAACTATGATAGTGGACTCATCTATCTCTCTCACCAGTTTTTAGTTTCTGCTTCACATAGTTTGACACTGTTGTTAGGTGCATACACATTGAGGATCATTATGTGTTCTTGGAGAATTGACCCTTGTATCATTGTGTAATGTCTTTCTTTATCCCTGATAACTTTCTTGGCTTTGAAGTCTGCTCTATCTGAAATTAATATGGCCACTCTTGCTTTTTTAAATTAATGTTAGTATGATATATTTTTCTACATTTGTTTACTTTTAATTCATATATGTTTTTATATTTAAAGTGAGTTTCTTGTAGACAACATATAGTTGGATTTTGTTTTTAATCTGCTCAGACAGACTGTCTTTTAATTGGTGCATTTAGACCATTGACATTCAAAGTGATTATTAATATAGTTGGATTAATGTCTACCATATTCATTACTATTTTCTATTTGTTGCCCTTCTTTGTTCCTATTTTTATCTTCCACTTTTCTGCCTTTTGTGGTTTTAATTGAGCCTTTTACACGATTTCAGTTTTTCTCCTTTCTTAGCATATTGGTTATACTTTTTTCACTTTTTTTAGTAGTTGCCCTAGCGTTTGCAATATATATTTACAGCTAATCCAAGTCCACTTTCAAATAACACCATACTACTTCATGGGTAGTATTAATACCGTATAACAAAATAATCCTAATTCCTCTCTCCCATCCCTTGAATCATTGCTGTCATTCATTTCACTTATATATTATATAAGCGTGTATATGTGTGTCTATGTATATATATATGTATGTCAGCATACATAGTTGAATACATTGTTGGTATTATAACTTTGAACAAACTGTTATATGTTAAATCAATTAAGAAAAATAAAAATTTTTATTTTATCTCCACTTAATCCTTTTTTGATGCTCTTTCTTACTTTATGTAGATCTGAGTTTCTGACATACGATTTCTCTTAAGAACTTCACTTAACATTTCTTGCAAGGCAGATCTACTGGCAACAAAGACCCTCAGTTTTTGTTTGAGAAAGTCTATTTCTCCTGCACTTTTGAAGGATAATTTCAAGGGTATAGAATTCTAAGTTGGTTATTCTTTTCTCTCAACACTTTAAATATTTCGCTTCACTTTCTTCTTGCTTTCATGATTTCTCAGGGCAAGTCAAATATAATTCTTATCTTTATTCCTGTATAGGTAAGGGGTTTTTATTCCTCTGGCTTCTTTCAGGACTTTATCGTTGATTTTCTGTAGTTTGAAATGTTATGCCTAGATGTAGTTTTTTTTGGCATTTTTCCTGCTTGATGTTCTCTGAGCTTCCTGGATCTGTGATTTGGCATCTGACATTAATTTGAGGAAATTCTTAGTCACTATTGTTTCAAATATTTTTTCTCTTCCTTTTTCTTCTTCTAGTATTCCCATTACTATGTAACACCTTTTGTAGTTGTCCCATAGTCCTTGGATATTCTGTTTTGTTTTTTTCAGTCTTTTTTCTCTTTGCTTTTCAAGGATTCTGTTGATATATCCTCCAGCTCAGAGATTCTTTCCTCAGCTATGTCTGGTCTACTAATGAGCCCATCAAAGACATTCTTCATTTTTGTTACAGTGTTTTTTACTATCTAGCATTTCTTTTTGGTTCTATCTTAGGCTTTCCATCTCTTTACTCACACTGCCTGTCTGTCATTGCATGCTGTCTACGTTATCCATTACAGCTCTTAGCATATTAATCATGGTTGTTTTAAATTCCTGGTCTGATAATTCTAAAATCTCTGCCATGTCTGGTTCTGATATTTGCTCTCTCTCTTCAAATTGTGTTTTTTGCCTTTTAGTATGCCTTGTAATTTTTTCTTGATAGCCAGATTTGATATATCAGGTAAAAGGAACTGCTGTAAATAGCCCTTTAGTAACATGGTGGTGAGGGATGGGGGTAGGGGAAGCACTCTATAGTCCCTTGATTAGATCTCAGTCTTTTAGTGAGCCTTTGCTTCTGAACTGTGTACCTCACAAGTGTTTCTCAGTATTTATCAAAACTCCTCCCCAACCCCGTCCGCCCACTTTAAGTGAAACCGGATGGCTAGAGTGAGCTGGAATTGGGTATATCACTTCTTCCACGTCATTTACACTCTGATAATATCTCATCAGATTAGGTTCTGGTTGACTAGTTTCCCCAGAGGGCGGGCCTTATTAAGAACAGAGTGCTATGCCTATTTCAAAATAGTTTCTTTCACCTCTCCCTGCTGGATGCACAAGGGGATTTTTCTCCAATATTTACTGCAGAAAGGGGTCCTCTGTGACTGGTCTCCCTAGAATTTTTTACTTCCACTTGTCTACACTGAGCCTTCAGCAATTTATCAATTACAGTTCAGGTTTTCCTACCTCAGCGCTGGTTTCTGCAGTTGTTTGAGTCTTTGCTCCAGTAAGCTGGAACTCCCTGTATTTGCCTCTTGGTCTCTCCAATCTTGGAGGCAGAGTTTACCCTGTGACTCACCTCTCTTACAAATCCAAAAAGAGTTGATTTTTCAGTCTGTTTAGCTTTTACTTGTTGTTAGGATGGAGTGGCAACTTTCAGGCTCCTTACATGGATACCAGAAGTCTATAAATGGTATTTTATTTTTAATTTCAATGTCTACGACATGTTCATTGCTAATATAAAGAAATATAATTAATTTTTGCATGGTGATCTGATCTACTGCAAGATGGAGCATTAGGTCCATCTGTGTTGTCGCGAACAGCACAATTTTGTCTTTTTTAATGGCTGAGCAGGATTCCATTGTATATATACCAAAGCTTCTTTACAAATTCGTCTGTTGAGGGGAACTTAGGTTGCTTCTAGGATTTGGCTATTGTGAATAATGCTGCATTTAACATAGGGTGCATATATCTTTTCAAATTAGTGTTTTCATGTTTTTTTGGATAAATATCCAGAAGTGGAATAGCTGGATCATATGGTATTTCTTTGTTTACTTTTTTGAGAAATCTCCATACTGTTTTCCATAGTAGCTGCACCAGTTTACATTCCCACCAGCAGTGTATAAGGATTCCTTTTTCTCCACATCCTCTCTACTTGTTATTTCTCATCTTTTTATTTTTTTTAAAGATTGGCACCTGGGCTAACAACTGTTGCCAATCTTCTTTTTTTTTTTTTTTTTTTTAAAGACTGGCACCTGGGCTAACAACTGTTGCCAATCTTTTTTTTTTTTTTTTTCCCCTGCTTTATCTCCCCAAACCCCCCCTTACATACTTGTATATTTTAGTTGCAGGTCCTTCTAGTTGTGGGATGCCGCCTCAACGTGGACTGATGAGCGGTGCCATGTCCGCGCCCAGGATCCAAACACTGGGCCGCGAACTTAACCACTCGGCCACGGAGCCGACCCCTATTTCTCCTCTTTTTAATAATAGCCATTCTGACAGGTGTGAGGTGATATCTCAGAATAAGACTTTTTGATTTTGGTGTATCATTTTTTTATATATGCTGAATTCTATTTACTAATATTTTGGTAAAAATTTTTACATCTATATTCATAAGAGATATTGATCTATAGCTTTCTTGTTTGTTCTCTCTTTATCTGTTTTCAGTATCAAGGTAATACTGGCTTCACAAAAAGATTTATGAAGAGTTCCCTCCTCTTCCCTTCTCTAGAAGAGTTTACGTAGAATTTGAGTTAATTTTTCTTTAAACATTTTGTAGAATTGGCCAGTGAAATCATCTGGCCTGGAGATTTATTTTTCTAGAGTTTTTTCACTATAAATTTAATTTCCTAAAAGTTACAGGGCTATTCAAATTATCTATTTTGTATTTGATTAATTGTGGCATTTTGTCTTTTTGAAGAATTTGTCCATCTCATCTAAATTGTCTACTTTATGTACATAGAATTGTTCCTAGTATTCCTATAGTATCATATTTTTGTCTTCAGTGTCTGTATTAATATCTCTACCTCATTCCTGATATTGATCATTTACCTTTTTCTTTTTCAGTCTTGCTTAAGATATTTTAGTTTTATTAGTCTTTTCAAAGAATAGGCTGCTGTTTCATTGATTTTCTCTATTACTTTGTTGTTTGCAGTTTCATTGGTCTTGGCTCTTATTTTTAATTTCATTCTTTATTTTGGATTTATTTTGCTCTATGAGATTCTTTACATGGAAGCTTATATTATTGATTTTGAGACTTTACCTCTTTTCTAATGTAAGTATTAAAAGCACTGTTTTATGTACATGCCACAAGTTTTTATATGTTGTCTTTTCATTTTCATTCACTTTAATATATTTTTTCATTTCTTTTGAGATTTCCTTGACTCACTGATTTTTCAGAAGTTTATAAATTTGGTTTAGGTTCCAAGTGTATGGGAATTTTCCTGTTGTCTTTCTGTTATTGATGTGTAATTTGATTCTATTGTGGTCAGAAAACATACTCTGTATGATTTTAATCCTTTTAAATTTGTCGAGGTTCATTTTTATGGTCCAGGATATGATCTGTCTTGGTGAGTGTTCTGTAGGCATTGGAGAAGAATCTAGATTGTTCTATCAGGTGGAATGTTCTATAAATTTCAGTGATATCCTGTTGGTTGATGGTGTGTTTGAGTTCTTCTATATCCTTGTTGATTTTCCATCTAGTTCTTCAATCATAATATCTGAAAATGAACTTGTATCCAAAATATGCAAAGAACTCCTTGGTATTTACCCAATTGATTTGAAAACGTATGCCCATGCAAAGAAAATCTGCATGTGACTGTCTCTAAGAACTTTATTCATTATTGCCAAAAGCTGGAATCAACCAAGATGTGCTTTGATAGTTAAATGGATAAGCAAACTCTGGTGCATTCATACAGTGGCATAATTCAGTGATAAAGAGAAATGAGCTGTCAAGCCACAAAAAGACATGGAGGATCCTTAAATTCATATTGCTAAGTGAAAGAAGCTAGTCTGAAAAGGATACATACCATATGATTCCAATTGTATTACGTTTTGGAAAAAGTAAACTATACAGATAGTAAAAATGATCAGTGACTGCCAGAGGTTTGTGGGAAGAGGGGGATAGATGAATGGATGAATCACAGCAGATTTTTAGGGCAGTAACACTATTCTGTATGATCCTGAAGTGGCAAAATATGGAAATATAACATTATGCATTTGTCAAAACTCACAGGACTTTACATCACAAAGAATGCTTAATATATGCAAAACATTTTTAAATATCATTTAGGCAGTTGGCAGGTCCCAGAAAATAATGCAGTCTCTGATAGAAGAATCTAAATGTATTACAAATGTAGGAAAGAATCTCACTTGAAGGGGGTGAAGGGAAAAGATACTGACCGAAGTAACTTTGAATATGAGTGGTGTTATAAGATTAAACCTGAAAGGAACTGCACATAAGCACTTTACTCTAGTCGATAAAGTTGGATCCCATGGAGGTATGCGTTAACAATTCTGATATTACTATATATGTATATTAGAATTGAACAGTTACGTAAATGGATGGCAGATGGTGGGAACCAGGTTTCTCACTGATGGAGTGGGAAATCACATGTTTACAAGCAAGAGGAGGCTAGAATGATCCATATAGGATGGATGAGAGTTGGAGACATCAGTATGGATTTATCTTTAGTTTAATATGGAAACAAATGGTTATATATAGAAATATTTGTAGATAGGTATATATACACAGGTTAGCATACACATATATATTTCTTTGCTCTGTCGGCAGAAAAGATCTGAAAGAAATAACAGTAACAATAAGCATACCTAATGCTTAGATCTTGGTTTCTAATACCATTTGCCAATAAAAGGAATTTTCTCCTGATAGAAATGGCTGGCTCTAGGACTAGGGTAAGAAATATAGAAAATGAGCCTAGAACATCTTTTAGTGCTTGAAAGTGAAGAAGGGCTCACAAAAACAAACAAAAAACCACATTGATGGATGTATATCAAAGGAGCATTGGAGCCAACTGACAAAACTCCCAATGGTCAAAGATGGAAGAATTTGAGTAACAGAATAAAGTAGTATTTGACTATAACTCAAAGTATAAAATAAATATTCCTGAGTCCATACTAATATAAACAAATGGTTGAATAAGTTAATACTGAGGGATGGGCCGGCCTGGTGGCACAGCGGTTAAGTGCACACGTTCTGCTTTGGTGGCCTGGGGTTCACCAGTTCGGATCCCGGGTGCAGACATGGCACCGCTTGGCACGCCATACTGTCATAGGCGTCCCACATATAAAGTGGAGAAAGATGGGCACGGATGTTAGCTCAGGGCCAGTCTTTCTCAGCAAAAAGAGGAGGATTTGCAACACTTAGCTCAGGGCTAATCTTCCTCAAAATAAATAAATAAGTAAATAAATAAATAAAAATGAAACAATTAATTAATTAATACTGAGGGAGAAGAGACAAATCTTCCATGTAGATTTCCAAATAATTTATGTAGACACTTCACTTTCAAGGAGGGGACACATAGCTCTGCACTCCTTGGCATGGGCTGCCTGCAACGACTTCCTTCCAAAGAGTACAGTATGAAAAGGGGAAGAAAAGAATAACTTTACTGTCGAGAAATCTGACAAATACCTCAGCTGGGTGATCAAGATCAGTAATATTCATAAATAATGTTGATTGTGTGTACCTTTGGTATGATGTGATGAAAATAACACTTTACTTCTATAGTTTTCTTCCTAAAATCCCGTAACTCCTAAGAGAAACATCTCAGTCAAACACCACTCATGGGGCACCCTACAAAATACCTGACTAGTACTCCTCAAAATTGTTAGGTAATGAAAATCAAGGAAAGTCTGAGAAATTGTCACAGCCAAGAGGAGCATAAGGAGACATGAAAACTAAATATAATATGGCAGTCTGGATGGGATCTTGGAACAGAAAAAACACATTAGGAAATATGAATAAAGTAGGGACTTTAGTTGGTAATAATGTATCAATATTGGTTCATTAATTGTAATAAATGTACCATGCTAATGTAAGATGTTAAATACAGAGGAAACTGGGTGCAAGGTATTTGTGAACTTCCTATACTGTCCTCTCAATTTTTCTGTAAATCTAAAACTTTTCATAAAAAATGAATTCTATTTTTAAAAAACGCTAAGTTCACTTCATTTTAGAGGCATATTCTATACAACTTTCAAGGAAGAAATAATTCAAATATCACATAAACTGTTTCTGAGAATAGTAGAAATGTGAAAATGTCCTGATTCATGTTAACAAACTAGGATAATCTTGGTACCAAAACCAGAAAAGGTTAGTAGACAAAAGGAAAAGTAGTAGGCTAATATCAGGGTGGAGTTAGGAATAAGACAAAGAGTCCTGTTATAGCTACTACTATTCAACATTGTACAAAGTAAAAGAAATAAATGGAATAAGCATTGAAAAGGACAAAACAGAACTTCATGATTATATAGAAACTTATAAGAAATCAGTACTCTGTTAGAACCAATGGAAAAGTTTATCAGGTTTGTTAGATAAACGATCAAGATACATAGTTACATACAAGATACATAAACGATCAACAACATCAGTTGCTATCCTAAAATATATTTTTTAAAATAGAACCATTTGCAAGGTTTATTGCATGTGTAGTTCTTCTTTATTTCATGATGTGGAGAATGGAGCTCTAGGACAATTTTCTGAACTTCCTTTGTTTCCTAAAAATGGATTTATTAGCTGCGTAAATGATATGACATTGTATTAAGTGCTATACAAAAGTATTCATACCTGCCCTCCAGAAATTTACAATTCTTAGACACCCTGCACAAACCGATGGAGACACATTAATCAAAGAACAAAAATAATAAACCAATACATAAATGAACAATAAGGTGCTTATAGAGTCCTAGTACGTTTATAAGAGTGGGAAACAGGGATAAATATAGTGAAAAGGAAATTTGAAGAAAATCTTAGGATATCCTTGTCCAAACTGGTCAAGATGAAATACAAAATTCTTTTCTAGTAATTCTATGAACACTTCTTAGGGGAAGCAGTATTTTCAGAGTTGTTTATTAGGATGAGATCAATTGAATGGTGGCTACAATGAAAGGACATTCCAGTATGGTATGGCTTTGAAAAACTCTTAGAAAATTGAAATTTTGAAGTTGAGGCAATTTTACTCCAACCTTTTGTTAGGAAAATTTTCAAAAGTATACCAAATTGAAAGAATTTTACAGTGACCACCCTTATTCTACCTAAATTCTACCATTAACATTTAACCCCAGTTGCTTTATCACGTTTCTATCATCTATTCATCCAAAAGACGTTAGGAAAAAAAAACACTCTTGTCAATATCAAGCCTTGTCAGCCTAGGCAGCAATACTGCTGTTGGGAGTGTAAATTCGTGCAGACACTATGGAAAACTATTTGTTTTTATAGAGTAATGCTGTACATTTTCCTATTCCTGTGGCTCATAAGCTCCACATCTAGCAATATACCCTAGAACAGTAGTTTTCACTTTTTTGACCATGAGCCACAATAAGAAATACACTTCACATTGTAATCTGGTACCCACACACATGTGTATGTATGTGTGTGTCTCTATGTATGTGGGTACATATATATATGCATATATGTGTATATAAACATATGCACACATATGTATATAGAAGATAGAAAAGTTTTTGGAAACAATATTTATCCTAACTACAAGGAAGGCATTCTGGTATTCTCTATTTTTGTGTGTATGTTACTTATGACTATTTAAGTCAGTTTACTGCCTATTAATTGGTTTTGACCTGCAAGTTAAAGAACATTGTCTTAAAGAAAGCCTTACACATATGTACCAAGAGAAATGTAAGGTAATGTTTATAGCTGCATTTTTTGTAATAGCAACAATTGGAAACCAAAGGCTCCATCAACAGAAGAATGGTTAAATAAATTGTGGTATACTTAAGCAATAGAATGTTAAACAGTAGTGAAAATGAACCATAGCTGTGTACATCAGCATGGAGGAATTTCGCAAACTCAAGGTTGAGTGATAAAACCAAGTATGTAAGAATATATACAGTATGATTCCCTTTGTATAATTTTCAAAAACATGCCAAACTGAACAATGTTTTTAGATAAGCATATGTACAAAAATATTTTTTAAGTGAATGAATGACTGATATATACTCTATCATGGATGAACCTTGAAAACATTGTGTTAAGTGAAAGAAGCCAGTCACAAAAGGCCACATGCTGTCTGGTTCCATTTATATAAAATGTCCAGAATATACAAATCTGTAGAGACAGAAAGTAGAGTAGTGGTTGCCTAGAGCTGGGAGTTGGGAGAAAATGTGGACTGCTGGTGGGTATGGGACTTTTAGGGGGTGACAAAAATGTTCTAAAATTGATTGTGGTAATGGTTCTACAACTCTGTGAATATACTAAAAAAGAGAAAAAACATTGAATTGCACACTTTAAATGGGTAAGTTGTATAGTATGTGAATTTTATCTCAATGAAGCTGTTATAAAAATAAGTAAGGGAATGATTTTAAAATTCAGGAAAATAGTTATTTGGGGAAAAAGGGACTTGAGATCAGGATAAGGCACACAGTAGTCTTTGAAGATATAAGTAATAGTCTCTTTCTTAACCTAGATCTTAGGTACATAGGTGGGTTTTTTATTGTTATTGTCTATACTTTTATAAATTTATTATAAATTTTTATATATTTAATACTTAATAAAAAACTTCTTTTTTTATGATGCTAACGGTAGATTTTTTTTTTTAAGATTGACTCCTGAGCTAACAACTGTTGCCAATAATTTTTTTCCTTTCTGCTTTTTCTCCCCAAATCCCCCCAGTACATAGTTGTATATATTTTAGTTGTGGGTCCTTCTAGTTGTGGTAAATGGGACGCCACCTCAACATGGCCCGATGAGTGGTGCCGTGTCCCCACCCAAGATCCAAACCAGCGAAACCCTGGGCCGCCATAGCGGAGGACACAAACTTAACCACTTGGCCACGGGGCAAGCCCCCAAAATTTTGTTTCAAGAGAAACAAAATTACATTTTTCATATTCTTATATACCTATGTCTATTGTGATCAAATTTAACACAGAATGTCGAAATTCTAGCATAAACCCGGACTGGGACCAGTTTTCATCAAAATATGTCCCATTTAAAAAAATTATTATTTATGTATTTAAATTTCCAAAAAATATATTTTAGAATAAAAATGTTACTGTCTCGAGGAGATCCAAGATGGCAGCTTGAGTAGTCTTCTTTGTCTCTCCCCCTTCGAATCTACAACTAATTGGACATTCATCGCTTAACAAAGGATATCCATATAGCATCTCAGGACGCTTGAGAGACCCACTCTGCTATACATCGGAAGGCGGACGGACTTCCCTCTGGGAGGAGGTGGAGATAGGTGAAAACTCTCCGACCCCGACCCCTGAACAGCCTAGTACCTGCAAGTGGCTTTCTTCCAGCAGACGACCCCAGAACATCGCCACACACCAAGGGCAGGAGGGAGTGCACACCAGAGGAGCGACGGTGGAAACAGGTGACCAGAGCCCTACCTAAGCCCCCTGCAATTACATCTAAGCCCAGAGGGAAGCTCCAGAGTTACACACCAGAGGCGGCTGGGAAAAACCCCTACCCGCCATGAGCGGAGAGGCCCCACCTACCATCCACAACGCCGGGAGCCTCCCATAGAGAATCCCCAACGGGGCAGCAGCCTGCCAGCTGCCGCCGCCGGTCTCATGGACTGTGGCTGTCGCCCGATCCGGGCTCGGGACTACCAGAGACCTCCTGGGAGAGGACTGGGACTGGGTGGAGCTCCAACGGCCAGCTCCGTGGCCCGGGGGGGAAACTCCAGAGTTCCGTCCGGGCAGCAGGCAAAGTCTCTGGGCTTGCATCGTGGCAGCAGGCATAGCCTCTACCCGCAAATAGCGGAGAGGCCCCACCCAGCACCCACAACGCTGGGAGGGTCACGAAGAGGAGAATCCCATGCAGGGCAGCAGCCGGCCAGCTGCCACTGAACTCAAGGTCTCCGGCTATACCCCAGACAGGCCAAGGGGTTCCCCGAGATCCTGGGGGAGAGGACTGGGGCTGGGTGGAGTTCCAGCGACCCGGCTCCGTGGCCCAGGGGGAAACTCTACAGTCTCACAGCTGCCTCAGCAAAAGCCTCTGCACAGCGCTAGTAGATAGCACCCACCCAGCAACCATAAGGCTGGAAGACCCTGGTACAAAAGTAGCATAGCTACATGAGCTAACCACAGTCTGCAGAAGATGGCCATAGCTCTGCTGTGACCCATAGTGGACAAGTGAGATTTTGTGGGCACCAACAGTGACAGAGCTGCAAATATAAGTGATCCTGCCCCTGGCTGCTGGGAAAGCCCATAACACTGCTGCAGACCCTAAGGAGGGAGCATGTCTAGGTGGTCTGCAACAGTAGGCACCAGCAACCTGAAGCCCCCTTGTGACGGCCCCCACAGCTGAAGAGGGAACCCACAGAACCACTGTGACTATGAGGAGGGGCCCAGGCCCAGTTAGCAACAGCTGATATTGTTCCTGGTTGGGGCACTATAAACAGCTGTTCCACCACCACACCAGTAGAAACAAGTGGAAGCAGTAACTAAACTCTATCTCTATGTGGAGGCACAAATCAACAACATCAAGCAATATGAAAAAACATATTAAATCTCCAGAACAGAAGGAAAATGACAAATACGCAGAAAACAATCCCAAAGACAATGAAACATGTAACCTAAATTATGATGACTTCAAAACAGCCATCATTAAAAAACTCAATGAGTTAAAAGGGAATTCAGATAGAGAACTCAACGAGTTCAGAAGCTGTGTCACAAAAGAGTTCGATACTATAAAGAAGAACCAAACAGAAATACTGGAAATGAGAACACAATAGAGGAGATTAAGAAAAATCTAGATGCACTGAACAGTAGGGCCAATAATATGGAGAAAAGAATTAGCAGTTTGGAAGATAGGAATATAGAAATGCTGCAGGCAGAGGAGGAGAGAGAACTAAGACTAAAAAGAAATGAAGAAACTCTCTGAGAATTATCTGACACAATTAGGAGATGCAACATAAGGATTATAGGTATACCAGAGGGAGAAAAGAGGGAGAAGGGGGCAGAAAGCCTATTCAAAGAAATAATGGCTGAGAACTTCCCAAACCTGGGGGGAGAGATGGAATTTCATGTGACACAAGGCAATAGATCTCCAAACTTTATCAATGCAAGAAGTCCAACCCCAAGGCATATAGTAGTGATGCTAGCAAAAGTCAACAACAAGTAGAAAATACTAAGGGCAGCCAGGCAGAAGAAATTAACCTACAAAGGACCCCCCTCAGGCTATCAGTGGATTTCTCAGCAGAAACTTTACAGGCTAGAAGAGAGTGGAATGATATATTAAAAAATCTGAGGGACAAAAACCTGCAGCCGAGAATTCTCTACCCAGCGAAAATATCCTTCAAATACGATGGAGAAATAAAAACTTTCCCAGAAAAACAAAAACTAAGGGAGTTCATTGCCACAAAACCTCCTCTTCAAGAAATGCTCAGGAAAACCCTCATTCCTGAAAAATCAAAAAAAAGGAAAGGGGCTACAAAACCAAGAGCAAAGGAGATAAGTAGAAGGACAACAGCAGAGAGTAGCAGCTCTCCTTCAGAACAGATTAAACCATGGGACGAGAAACAAAGGAAATTGAAGAGAACCGGAAAACAAGACATAAAATGGCAGCGGTAGGCCCCCACATTTCAGTAATCACTCTAAATGTAAATGGATTGAACTCTCCAATCAAAAGACACCGAGTGGCAGGAGGGATCAAAGAACAAGACCCAACAATATGCTGCCTCCAGGAAACACACCTCAGCCCCAAAGACAAACACAGACTCAGACTGAAGGGATGGAAGACAATACCCCAAGCTAATAATGAACAAAAGAAAGCAGGTGTCACTATACTAATATCAGACAAAGTAGACTTCAAAGCAAAACAGATAAAGAAAGACAAAGAGGGACAGTATGTAATGATAAAAGGGACTCTCCACCAAGAAGACATAACACTTATAAATATATATGCACCCAACACAGGAGCACCAAAATTTGTAAAGCAACTCTTAACAGAACTAAAAGAAGACATCAACAACAATACAATAACAGTAGGGGACCTCAACACCCTATTGACACCAATGGATAGAACATCCAAACAGAAAATCAACAAGGAAATAATAGAATTAAATGAAAAATTAGACCAGATGGACTTAATAGATATATATAGAACACTTCATCCAAAAACAGCAGGTTACACATTCTTCTCAAGTGCGCATGGAACATTCTCAAGGATACACCATATTTTGGGAAACAAAGCAAGCATCAATAAATACAAGAGAGTTTAAATAATATCAAGCATCTTTTCTGATCATAATGCTATGAAACTAGAAATCAACTACAAGAATAAAGCAGAGAAAGGTGCAAAAATGTGGAGACCAAACAACACGCTACTGAACAAACAATGGATTATTGAAGAAATTAAAAAAGAAATCAAATATTATCTGGAGACAAATGAAAATGAGAACAGGTCATACCAAATCATTTGGGATGCAGCAAAAGTAGTCCTAAGAGGGAAATTCATTGCAGTACAGGCTCACCTCACTAAACAAGAAAAAGCTCACATAAGCAACCTCAAATGACACCTAACAGAATTAGAAAAAGAAGAACAAGCAAAGCCCAGAGTCAGTAGAAGGAGGGAAGTAATAAAAATAAGAGTAGAAATAAACAATATTGAAACAAAAAACACAGTAGAAAGGATCAATGAAACAAAGAGTTGGTTCTTCAAAAAAATTAACAAAATCAACAAACCCTTAGCCAGACTCACCAAGAAAAGAAGAGAGAAATCTCAAATAAATAAAATTAGGAATGAGAGAGGAGAAACCACAACAGATACCAAAGAAATACAAGGGATCATAAGAGAATACTATGAAAAAATATATGCCAACAAATTGAACAACCTAGAAGAAATGGACAAATTCCTAGACTCTTACACAACCTCCCCAAACTGAACCAGGAAGAAATGGAGAATCTGCATAGGCCAATCACAAGTAAAGAAATAGAAACAGTAATCAAAAACCTCCCCAAAAATAAGAGTCCAGGACCAGATGACTTCTCTGGAAAATTCTACCTAACATTCAAAGAAGATTTAATACCTCTCCTTCTCAAACTATTCCAGAAAATTGAGGAAGATGGAGTACTCCCTAACACATTCTATGAAGCCAACATCACTCTGATCCCCAAACCTGAAAAGGACAACACAAAGAAGGAGAACTACAGGCCAATATCACTGATGAACATAGATGCAAAAATCCTCAACAAAATTCTGGCAAACCGAATACAGCAATACATCAAAAAGATTATACACCATGATCAAGTGGGATTTATACCAGGGACACAGGGATGGTTCAACATCTGCAAGGCAATCAGCGTGATACACTACATTAACAAAATGAGAAACAAAAACCACATGATCATCTCAATAGATGCAGAGAAGGCATTCGACAAGATCCAACATCCATTTATGATAAAAACCCTCAATAAAATGGGTATAGAAGGAAAGTACCTCAACATAATAAAGGCCATATATGACAAACCCACAGCCAACGTCATACTCAACAGACAAACACTGAAAGCTATCCCTCTGAGGACAGAAACAAGACAAGGGTGCCCACTTTCACCACTCCTATTCAACATAGTACTGGAGGTGTTGGCCAGAGCAATTCGGCAGGAAAAAGAAATAAAAGGGATCCAAATAGGCAATGAAGAAGTAAAACTCTCGCTGTTTGCAGACGACATGATCTTATATATAGAAAACCCCAAAGAATCCATAGGAAAACTATTAGATACAATCAACAGCTACAGCAAAGTTGCAGGGTATAAAATCAACATACATAAATCAGTAGCATTTCTATACACTAACAATGAACTAACAGAAAAAGAACTTGAGAACTCAATCCCATTCACAATCGCAACACAAAGAGTAAAATACCTTGGGATAAATTTACCCAAGCAAGTGAAAGATTTATACAATGAAAACTACAAGACTTTCTTGAAAGAAATTGATGACGACATAAAGAGATGGAAAGACATTCCATGCACATGGATTCTAAGAATAAACATAGTTAAAATGTCCACACTACCTAAAGCAATCTACAGATTCAATGCTATCCCAATCACAATCCCAAGGACATTCTTACAGAAATTGAACAGCAAATCCTAAACTTCATATGGGGCAACAAAAGACTGCGAATTGCTAAAACAATCCTGAGTAAGAAAAACAAAGCCGGAGGCATCACAATCCCCGATTTCAAAACATACTACAAAGCTACAGTGATCAAAACAGCCTGGTGCTGGTACAAAAACAGGTGCACAGATCAATGGAACAGAATTGAAAGCCCAGAAATAAAACCACACATCTATGGACAGCTAATCTTTGACAAAGGAGCTGCTGGCCTGCAATGGAGAAAAGAAAGTCTCTTCGACAAATGGTTCTGGGAAAACTGGACAGCCACATGTAAAAGAATGAAAATTGACCATTCTTTTTCACCATTCACAAAAATAAACTCAAAATGGATCAAAGACCTAAAGATTAGACCTGAAACAATAAGGCTTCTAGAAGAGAATATAGGCAGTACAGTCTTTGACATCAGTTTCAAAAGAATCTTGTCGGACACTATAACTCCTCAGATGAGGGAAACAATAGAAAGAATAAACAAATGGCACTTGATCAGACTAAAGAGTTTCTTCAAAGTAAGGGAAAACAGGATTGAAACAAAAAAACAGCCCACTAATTGGGAAAAAATATTTACAAGCTACTTATCCGACAAAGGGTTAATCTCCATAATATACAAAGAACTCACACAGCTTAACAACAAAAAAAACAAACAACCCGATCCAAAAATGGGCAGAGGACATGAACAGACATTTCTCCAAAGAAGATATAAGTATGGCCAATAGACACATGAAAAGATGTTCATCATCACTAATCATCAGGGAAATGCAAATCAAAACTACACTAAGATATCACCTTACACCCGTTAGATTGGCAAAAATATCCAAAACCAAGAGTGACAAATGTTGGAGAGGTTGTGGAGAAAAAGGAACCCTCATACACTATTGGTGGGAATGCAAACTAGTGCAGCCAGTATGGAAAACAGTATGGAGATTTCTCAAAAAGTTAAAAATAGAAATACCCTATGACCCAGCCATCCCACTACTTGGTATCTAGCCTAAGAACCTGAAATCAGAAATCCCAAGAGTCTCTTGCACCCCTATGTTCATCGCAGCATTATTTACAATAGCCAAGACGTGGAACCAACCTACATGCCCAGAAACTGATGATTGGATAAAGAAGATATGGTATATATACACAATGGAATACTACTCAGCCATAAAAAAGGACGAAATTGTTCCATTCGCATCAACATGGATGGACCTTGAGGGTATTATGTTAAGCGAAATAAGCCAGACAGAGAAAGACGAACTCTATATGACTCCACTTATAGGTGGAAGTTAACATATAGACAAGGAGAACTGATCGGTGGTTACCAGGGGAAAGGGGGGGTGGGGGGAGGGCACAAAGGGTGAAGTGGCGTACCCACAACATGACTAACAATAATGTGCAACTGAAATCTCACAAGGTTGTAATCCATCATAATCTTAATAAAAAAAACATGTTACTGTCTCATTATATTCTCTGTACTCAGAAAACACATAAAGAACTATAACCTGTCCATTTTTCCTCATCCACCATTGCAACCATCGTAATTCACCTCTCATATTATTCCAGCGTTCTCTTAACTGGTTTCTTTACTTCCTGTCTTGCACCTCTCCAATCAGTTTTATACATTGCAACCTAGAGATATGTTTTGAAAACATGAATATTGGTATGTTATTCCTCTGCTCAGTACTTCAGTAGAATCTCATTTTCCTATGGATAAAGACTGAATTCTTTAAGATTGCTTTCCAGGGTCTATATAAGTTGTCCCTGCTAAGTATCTTCTGTAGCAGTATTCTCCTACTGTCTTAATTTGGGCTGCTATAACAAAGTATTGTAGACTAGGGTGGCTTAAAAACAACAGAATTTATTTCTCACAGTTCTGGAGGCTGGAAGTTCAAGAGTAGAGTGCCAACATGGTCAGGTTCTAATGAGAGACCTCTTCCAGGTTGTAGACTGCTGATCTCTTTTCGTATCCTCACATAGTGAGGAGTGAGAGAGCTTTCTGGAGTCCGTTTTATAAGAGTACTAATCCCATTGATGAGGGCTGCACCCTCATGACCTAATTACTTCCCAACGGCCCCATCTCCTAATAAATCACATTGAGGGTTAGGATTTCAACATGTGAATTTTGGGGGACACAACATTCACTCCATTTCACCCACCCAGCTTCATTGCTGTTACCCCACACATCAGGTTCTCCTGCTAGCTTCTGAGTCCTTTGTATGTGCCATTTCCTCTGCTTGGAATGTTTTTCCCACTCTACCTCTGTAACACCTGTTCTTCAGGTAACAGCTCAGATTTTCATACCTTGTAGAACCTTCCCTTACCACCCGTACACTCCCTCACCTAAGACTAAAATGCCCTGCCTATCGTTCCCATAGCTTTTAATGTACTAAAGCACTTTTTAAATTATCTTAACATTTATTGATATTTTCCTCTAAATCTGTAAACTCCCCTAAGGCAAGACTCTACACATTGTTGTAGGCCCATTAGCTAACACTGCTTTGCCCATGGTAATTAAGAATTTGCTGAATGAATGAATGAATTCACTGTGGTGACTATATGTATTTTGGAAGGTGATTTTAAATAACAAAAATAAGTTAAATTATCTCACAAATAATCAGCAAATAGGTTCAGGGTTTTTTGTGCTTGTTTTTTACCCCTGGTAGCTCTCCACTAGATGAGTTTATACTGAAATTAATGACAATTCAACATATTACTCAGGCTTGTGCACTAGCCAAGTTGACTTAATTATTAAATATGTTCTTTAAAAAAAGACTACTTTGGCATTACCATTTAATATTGACTATATCTGGCTCTTTATGCCTCTTCTAATTTGATATGTTTGAAGATGACGAAAACTAAAACATTCTTTCAAAGGAAATAAAAATTTTTATCTATTTCTTTTTCCTTTTTAATTTCTGAGGTTTATTTTATAAGTATAAATTCAGGTAATTATATCTCAGCCTTTCATTGAATAATATATTGTTATTTTAACTATAGTGCTGACAAAAATGATTTATTTTCTGTATCAGATCTAGAAATATCTGAAAATTTGAACTAAAAGGCAAGTAACATCTGTCAAAAGTGACAGTAATTTATAGTTACATATAAAAAACTAGAAAATAATATACAATACCTACCTCATGGGGTTGTTGTGAATGTAACATAAAAATATCAGTAAAGTAGGGGCTGGCCCCGTGGCCGAGTGGTTAAGTTCGCGCTCCGCTGCAGGCGGCCCAGTGTTTCGTCGGTTCGAATCCTGGGCGCGGACATGGCACTGCTCGTCAGACCACGCTGAGGCAGCGTCCCACATGCCACAACTAGAGGAACCCACAACGAAGAATGCACAACTATGTACCGGGGGGCTTTGGGGAGAAAAAGGACAAAATAAAAAAATCTTTAAAAAAAAAAAAATATCAGTAAAGTATATGCCATAGAACAAGCACTAGTTAAATGTTAGATGTTAAGTTATTTACAAGACACCTCAGTCTCATTGCCATATCATTAATGGCAAAAGAAAAAGTCATTCCTCCGCCTCTTCCCTCCCCTAAAACAGAAAAGAGAAAAAAAAAAGTAGAAAAGGAAGTAAGACATCTCTAGAAAAAACAAGCCACTGTATGAGGTACTGAAACCCCTATATCACAGAACATGAACCAAAAATCATTCAACTTGTGTTTATTTTTTTCTATCAGACATCATTTTCTTTATATCTCATATCATTCCCTTTCAGTTTATCTTAAACTATTATTCCTGAAATAGTGCTTGATAATACTGAACAGAATCCATCAATGATCCCCCAATGTCTTAAGAACACATTCTAGTTCTTTATAGTGAATTCATGACTTCCACTGTCTAATCCCAATGTACTTTTTAGGGGTAAAAGGGCCAGGTATTTGAGTATCCATTATGTACTAGGCAGTATACTATACATTATATTTCAAGGATTATATTAATCCCTACAGCAATTCAGGTTGTGAAAACTAAGCATTAGAGGGAATCAATATCTAAGCCAAGATTACACTGATAGTTAAGAGTAGTACACAAGTTCAAGCACAATCTATTAGAGTAGTTCTCAAGCTTTACTATGGAACAGAATCAACTGGAGAGCTTGGTAAGATACTGAGTGTTGGATCTTGTCCTGGTAGTTTCTGATTCAGTAGGTCAATAGCGGTGAGGAGAGGAGAGGAGTGAGGGCATTGTGGGATATTTCACATTTCTAACAAATTACCAAATGATGCATATGTTACTGTTGCAGACATCACACTTTGGAAACTACTAATCTTATCAGACTGCAACATCTTTCCACTGGTACTTCTTATCTCACGTTAGTGCTCTGAGTACAATGTGCTCTCACTAAATGAAAAACTTAATACACCCAAAATGCACTTGGTAGATTTTCATTTTTGTTTTTGGTCTCTGTGCTATTACCTTCTTTTTCCCCTCCACCCAAACTGCCCTCTTTTTCTGGTTCTTCCCCCACACTTGCCTACCTGTTAAAATATTTTCGTTTATAAGATCACTCAAATGCTACCTCTTCCATAAAGTCTTAGCCTCAGACCCAGAAGTCGATTACTTTTATTTTGAACTCATGGTACTTTATGTCAATTTATATAATTACCTACTGTCTCATAGTTACTTGTTTGCATGTTCTAATGTTCTGTGTTACCTTTGTAAACTCTTTAAGGAATTGGGTTGCATTTATCCCATAATACTTACTGCAGATCTTTAGTTGTTTAATAAGTATTGGAATATGCTAGAACTATGGTGCTTATATTTTGAAAATTATTAAATGAGATGGTGTTTGTAAAAATCCTTTATTAACCAAATAAGGTAAAGTACTTTCTTCTTGCAATAACTGTAGACATTCTATAGCTTAAAACTACATCTCAAAACTGAAATAAATTTTTTTTTTTTTTTTTGGCAAGGAAGATTGGCTCTGAGCTAACATCTCTAGCCAGTTTTCTTCTTTTTTGCTTGTGGAAGATTGTCACTGAGCTAACGTCTGTGCCAATCTTCCTCTCTTTTATGTGGGATCCTGCCACACTGTGGCTTGACAAGCAGTGCTGTGTCAGCACCTGGGACCCAAAGCAGTGAACCCCAGGCCCCCAAAGTGGAGCACACGAACTTAACCACTACACCACTGGGCTGACCCCTCAAAATTAATTTTTAAACAATCAAAGAGACCAGGGAACTGACAAGTTTTTTTTTTTAAGTCTGATCTAATTTTTGGCAAAACAGAAGGCCAAAGATATTGAGGGGAAATAACAGGTATAATCTCTCATGGCCATATCCTAAGGCTTTTAATTATATCATACACACACACAGAGAAATAATGGTCTAAATATTATACCTATTATGTATGTACAATACTGATTGAAATTTATACCCACAGCTTTATCAGCACTGCTATTAGAGTGTCAAACTAGAGCAGATGAAGTGTTTTTGGAGACATAACAGGCCTGGGCTTGATGACCAAAAAATTGGAATAAAAAAATTAATTGACTTTTCATTTGCCACTAACCTTGTAGTGGAGGGAGTTAAAACTTGGAACATTCTTGAAAAGTACTATTACATTTTTGGAAAGTAGAGTCCAAGTTCCATAATACTTGATAAATTAAAAGTATAGATAGAAACAACATCATTGTCAGGCAGGACAAATTCTTGGCCATTATACTTAGAAAAGGAAACTGCATAAATGCAAATGGGATGAACTTGCTGTGTAAAATTACAAAGATCTCTGAGGCCTGTATCAATCATATTCTCTGTACCCAAATGAAAAAAACTTAATGAACCAGAAGATAAAACCAGAAGACGACCTTAATGAAATAGAGATAAGTTATTTACTAGATAAAGAGTTCAAAATAATGGTCATAAAGATGCTTACCAAGGTCAGGAGAACACTGCATGAACAAAATGAGACTTTCAACAAAGAGACAATATAAGAAAATACCAAAGAAATCACCGAGCTAAAGAATACAATAACTGAAATGAAAAATTCAGTAGAGGGGTTCAACAGCACTAGATGAAGCAGAGGAAAGGATCAGCAAACTTGAATACAGGGCAATGGAATCCGTCCAGTCAGAGGAGCAAAAAGAAAAAGAGTGAAGATAGCTTAATGGACTTGTCGGACAACATCAAGCAGACCAATATTTGCATTATAAGGATCCTAGAAGGACAAAAGAGGGAGGAAGGGGCAGAAAACTTATTTGAAGAAATAAGGGCTGAAAATTTCCCTAACGTGGGGAAAGAAACAGACATCCAGATCCAGGAAGCACACAGTGTTCTAAATGAGATGAATTCAAATAGACACACACCAAGACACATTATAATTGAATTGTGAAAAGTTAAAGACAAGGAGAGAATCTTAGAAGCAGCAAGAGAAAAACAGCTTTTTATATTCAAGGGAACCCCACTAAGACTATCAGCAGACTTCTCAGCAGGAAACTTTTCAGGCCAGAAGAAAGTGGCAAAATATATTGGAAGTGCTGGGGAAAAAAACCTGCCAACCAAGAATACTTAACCAACAAAGTTGTCAGAATTGAAGGAGAGATGAAGAGTATTCCAGACAGGTAAAAGCTGAAGAACTTTGCCACTACTAGACTGGCCTTAAAAGAAATGTTAAAGTGACTTCTTTAAGTTGAAACAAAAGAGTGCTAATTAGTAACAGGAAAACATATGAAAGTGTTAATCTCACCAGTAAAGGGAAATATATAGTTAAATTTAGAATAATCTAATGTTGTAATGGTGATGTGTTGATCACTTATAAATCTAGTGTGAAGGTTAAAAGACAAAAGTGGTACAAATAACTATAACTACAGTAATTTTTAATGAGTACATAGGATGTAAATTGTGACATCAAAAACAAAACAGGGTGGGAGGAGTAAAACTGTAGAACTTTAGAATGTCTTTGAGCTTAAGTTGTTATCCACTTAAAATAGATTGTTATAAACATAAGATTTTTTTCTAAGCCTCATAGTAACCACAAAGCAAAATCCTATAGTAGATACACGAAAGAGAAAGAAATCCAAGGGTACAGAAAATCATCAAATCACACAGGAACACAGCAAGAGAAGAAGAAAGGAACAAAGGAATTACAAAATAGCTGCAAAACAATTAACAAAATGACAATAAGTCCATCCTTGTCAATAATTACTTTAAATGTAAATGACTAAATTCTCCAATCAAAACATATAGTGGCTGAATGGGTAAAAGAAAACAAGACCTCACTATATGCTGCCTACAGGAGACTCACTTCAGGTGTAAGGACGCACAGAGACTGAAAGCGAAAGGATGAGAAAAGATATTCCATGCAAATAGAAAGCCAAAGAAAGCTGGGGTCACCATACTTAGATCAGACCAACAGACTTCAAGAAAAAGACTGTAATAAGTGACAAAGAAGGTTATTGTATAATAAAGAGGTCAATCAAAAAGAAAAAGAGGTCAGTCCACCAAGAAGATATATTTGTAAATATTTATGCATCCAACATAGGGGCACCTAAATGTATAGAGCAAATATTAACAGACCTAAAGGAAGAAGTAGACAATAATACAATAATAGGAGGAGACTTCAATACCCCACTTTCATCTTTGAATAGACCATCCAGACAGAAACTCAATAAGGAAAAATTGGATACTAATGACACTTTAGACCAGATGGACTTAGTAGGTGTTTAAGGAACATTCCATCCAAAAGCAGCAGAATACACATTCTTCTCAAATGCACGTGGAACATTCTTCAGGATAGATCATATATTAGACCAAAACAAATCTTAGTAAATTTAAGATTATTGAAATCATATTAAGCATCTTTTCCAAACACAATGATATAAAACGAGAAATCAGTTACAAGAAGAAAACTGGAAAATTCACAAATATGTGAAGATTCAACAACATGCTGCTAAACAATCAATGGGTCAAAGAAGAAATCAAAAAAGAAATTAAAAAATATCTTAAGACAAATGAAAATGGAAATACAACATACCAAAACTTATGAGAGGCAGCAAAAGCAGTTCTCCGAGGGAAGTTCATAGCTTTAAATGCCTACTTTAAGAAACAAGAAAGATTTCAAGTAAACAACCTAACTTTACCCCTCAAGGAACTAAAAAAGAAGAACAAACTAAACCCATACTTCGTAGAAGAAAGGAAATAACAGACCAGAGGAGAAATAAAGGGAATAGAGACTAAAAGGACAATAGAAAAGATCAATGAAATTAAGAGCTGATTCTTTGAAAAGATGAAATAGACAAACCTTTAGCTAGACTTACCAAGAAAAAGAGAGATAGCACTCAAATAGATAAAATTGGAAATGAAAGAGGAGACATCACAACTGATAGCGCAGAAATACAAAGAATCATAAGAAATTATGTACAATTGTATGCCAACAAACTGGACAATCTGGAAGATATGGTTAAGTTCCTTGAGACATACAACCTACCAAGACTAAATTGTGAAGAAATAGAAAATCTGAACAGACCAATTACTAGTAAGGAAATTAGTAATCTAAAATCTCCCAACAAAGTCTAGGACCAGGTGGCCTCACTGGTGAATTCTACCAAACATTTAAAGGGGAATTAATACCAATCCTTTTCAAACTCCTCCAGAAAATTCTTGGAGGGAACACTTCCAAACTCATTTTACAAGGCCAGCATTACCCTGATACTAAAACCAGACAAGGACACTACAAGAAAAGAAAATTACAGACCAATATGCCTGATGAACATAGATGCAAGAATTGTCAACAAAATTTTAGCAAACTGAATATAACAATACATGGAAAGGATCATACACTATAATCAAGTGGGGTTTATTCCAGGGATAGAAGGATGATATTCTACATCCACAAATCAATCAGTGTTATAGACCGCACTAACAAAATGAAGGATAAAAATCATATGATCATTTCAGTAGATGCATAAAAAGCATTTGACAAAGTTCGGCATCCTTTCCTGATGAAAATTCTCAACAAAGTGGGTATAGAGGAAACATACCTTAACATAATAAAGGTCATATATGACAACACAGCTAACATCATTCTCAGTGGTGAAAAACTAAAAGTCTTTTTTACTCTAAGATCAGGAATAAGACAAGAAGGCCCACTCTACCCACTTTTATTCAACATAGCACTGAAAGTTCTAGCCAGAGAAATTAATCAAGGAAAAGAAATAAAAGCCACCCAAATCAGAAGGGAAGAAGTAAAACTGTCTCTATTTGCACGACATGATATTATATATAGTAAAACCCTAAAGACTCCACCAAAAAATGTTAGAACCAGTAAACAAGTTCAGTAAAGTTGCAGGATACAAAATCAACATATAAAAATCAGTTGCATTTCTATACACTAATAGTGAACCCATCAGAAAGAGAGATTAACAAAACAATCCCATTTACAATTGCATCAAAAATAATAAAATACTGAGGAATAAATTTAACTGAGGAAGTGAAAGGCCTGTACACTGAAAACTATAAGACATTAATGAAAGAAACTGAAGAAGACACAAATAAATGGAAAGATGTTCCATGCTCAGAGATTGGAGGAATTAATATTGTTAAAAAGTCCTTGTTGCTCAAAGCAATCTGCATATTCAGTGCAATCCCTATCAAAATTCCAATGGCATTTTTCACAGAAATAGAATAACCTTTCCTAATGGAAGCACAGAAGACCCCAAATAGTCAAAACATCTTTGAGAAAAAAAAACAAAGCTGGAGGCATCACACTTCCTGGTTTAAAACTATATTACAAAGCTATAATAATCAAAACAGTATGGTATTGGCATAAAAAGAGACACACAGATCAGAGGAACAAAATAGGGAGTCCATAAATAAACCCACACATATATGGTCAATTAATTTATGAGAAAGAAGCCAAGAATATACAACAGGAAAAGGATAGTCTCTTCAATAAGTGGTATTGGGAAAAATGGACAGCCACATGCAAAAGAATGAAATAGTATACTATTAAATAGGATACTATTAAACCGTACATAAAAGTCAACTCAATATGGATTAAAGACTTGAAAGTAGCACCTGAAACCATAAAAATCCTAGAAGAAAACATAGAGGGTAAGCTTCTAGACATGGTTCTTGGCAATATCTTTCTGGATTCATTGACTCCAAGAGCAGAGTCAACAAAAGCGAAAATCAACAAGTGGGACTACATCAAACTAAAAAGCTTCTGTACAGCAAAGGAAATTATCAACAATGAAAAGGCAATCCACAGAATGGGAGAAAATATTCATAAATATAGATCTGATAAGGAGTTGATATTCAAAATATAAGAACTCATACAACTCAATAAGAAAAAAGAAAATAATCTGATTTAAAAATGGGCAAATGATCTGAAGAGATATTTTTCCAAAGGCGTTCAAATGGCCAACAAGTACATGAAAAGTACTCAATATCCCTAACCATCAGGGAAATTCAAATCAAAACCATAGTGAAATCACCTCACACCTGTTAGAATGGCTATTATCAAAAAGACGAGATAACAAGAAGATGTGGACAAAAGGAAACCCTTGTGCACTGTTGGTGGGAATGTAAATTGTTCAGCCACTATGGGAAACAGTATGGCAGTTCTTCACAAAATTAAAAATAGAACTACCCTTATGATCCAGCAATTTTATTTCTGGGTATTTACGCAAAGGAAATGAAATCACTGTCTCAAAAAGATATTTGCACCCTCATGTTCATTACAGCATTATTTACAATAGCCAAGACATGGAAACAACCTAATTGTCCATCAGTGGGTGAACTGATAAAGAAAATGTGGGGGGAGGGGGTGTATGTGTGTATACATATATAAAGGAGTATTAGCATAAAGCAGAAGGAAGTCCTGCCACTCACAACAATATGGATGCACTTTGCATTTTGCTAAGTGAAATAAGTCAGAGAAAGACAAATACTGTATGATCTCACTTACATGTGGAATCTGAAAATAACCAAATTCGTAAATACAGAGAATAGAGTGATCATTGCCAGAGACAGGAGTTGGGGAGTGGGCGAAATGGGTGAAGGTGGTCAAAAGGTACAAACTTCCACTTAAAAGATAAATAAATTCTAGGGATGTAATGTACAGTGTGGTGACTACCATTAATAAAACTGTATTGTATATTTGAAAGTTTCTGAGAGTAGATCGTAAGAGTTCTCATCAAAAGAAAAAAAATTTGTAACTATTTTTAGTGATGGATGTTAACTTGTGTAACCATTTTGCAGTATATACATATATGAAATCATTATGTTCTACACCTAAAACTAATATGATGTTATTTGTCAATTATATCTCAATTAAAAAGAAAAGATACAGAAAGTTTTAAATAAATAGCTATCAATTCTTGTGAATAGAACAAGAAAAAAAAACAATAAAGTATAAGACAATTTTAGGTTGTTTCAGAGAGTGAGAGCAGCTAAAGAATAAACTCAACCATAGGAAGAAGTTTTGGAAAAACATTTCCTACGTGACTTTTACAATCTTAGTTGTAAAACTTTAGAAATAGACTATTCTAATCCCTTTGTTTTCAAATTATGAAAATGAGATGTTGCCAGGTCAAAGTAACACAGCCAATTAGTGGCAAAACATGATTACAACTCTCATATGAAATCCAGGTCTTGAGAGGGCCAGCCTGGTGGCGCAGCGGTTAAGTGCGCACATTCCACTTCCACGGCCCAGGGTTCGCCGGTTCGGATCCCGGGTGCAGACACGGCACTGATTGGCAAGCCATGCTGTGGTAGGCATCCCGTATATAAAGTGGAGGAAAATGGGCATAGATGTTAGCTCAGGCTCAGTCTTCCTCAGCAAAAAGAGGAAGATTGGCGGCAGATGTTAGCTCAGGGCTAATCTTCCTCAAAAATAAATAAATAAATGCATACATACATACATACATACGTATGTACATAATACATACTTTAAAAAAAAAGAAAAAAAAGAAATCCAGGCCTTCAACTCTTGACTTTAGTCTTCGGTGCGTTTCCACTCTTTATGTTTCTTATTGCAGCACTTAGTTTAAAAGTGGCCCGGAAATTTACAACGATCTCTGAAAGACCTTTCTACTTTAAATTGCCTGTGTTTATCAGTGGATCTGTTAGCAACTGAGCTCTCCAAACTTCCCCGCTGCCATTCATTTGTGAGAGACCTTATTTTACTTTAAAACTTAGAGACTTCCTGAGATGCAAGAGTGTAAATGTAAGTCTCAGCTCAACTCTTGGGTGCCTTATGTGTTAGACTTCTGAACATAAATATTACTATACCAGGCATTTTTTAATACACTCTCTCATTGAAATCTTTGTATGAGATATGAAGAAGCTGAAGTTAGAGAAAGAAGATAATTTGGCCATTATTTCTTTCAAATGGTTAATTTATTCTGATCCCATATTCAGTGCATTTTTCCAGTCCATCACACTAACCATTATTGTAAAAACCTCACCAGAGTGCCCAGTTTGGATAGCAATTGGTGAATCTCTAGCTGTAACAATTTTATTCCTAAAACATTTGTTCACTGTACAATGGTTGATCTTTGCTGTTGAATGTATTTAAACCAACCATTCTTTGCAATTTAGTATTCATCCAGTTTCTCTTTCCTTTCAGGCCTGTATGTGGAATCAGAGGGAAAACTCTCATAATTAACCTGCCAGGTAGCAAGAAAGGATCTCAGGTAAGCAACCTTGACATTTATATGGTTCAGTGTAAAGAGTTTTGGCCAACTGTGAGAGTTAGCCAACCAAAAATTTAGAGCACTCTACAAGATTGCCCTCACTTCTGACACCAATTTCAATTTAGTACATTCCCCAAACTACCCTCAGTTTCAATAATTCACTAGAAAGAGTCACCAAATTCACTGAAAGATGTTATACTCATGATTATGGCTTATTAAAGGGAAAGGATACAGATTAAAATCAACCAAGGTAAGAAGCACATAAGACAGAGTAGAGGAGAGGTACTAAATTACTCTCCTGGCATCAATGTGTAACAACACAAGGAATATTGCCAAACAGGGAAGCTGCAAGCCTTTGATGTCCAGAGTTTTTATTGGGGGTCATCACATACTACCCATGTGGCTGACTTTTAGTCTCTAGCCCTTCCCAGAGGGTGGGCTGATACCTTTACTAACACTTTCCAGAGGCAAAATTGATTCCACATTGACCAAAGACTCCATCATAAATTACGCTATTAGACTGTCTGGTGGCCAAAGTCCTCCAGGCAAACAAAGACACTCATATTACTTGCCAGTAACTGAGGGCAAAGGCAAGACTCTTTTTGGATAAGGTTAATTCTTCATTACACAAGGAATCCTCTAGCCTTTGACCCAGGTCTCTTACAGCAAAACAATCGTATTTGACCAGGCATCTATATTTGCTATATTTATATTACAGATATGTTTATATATATACAGATACATGTATATGTATACATTTATATTACATTTATATACATTTATGTTACAGATACAACAGTATCAGTGTGAATATGTCTAAGATTTGAAGGAGCCAGTGTGGGATAGGGATATATTTAGGGAAACAACCAATCCATCCTCTAAAGCCATTATACACATTTTCATATTTTTGTGCTAATTTAATAATTTTCCACCTTGATGTACTTCTATTTGTACCTTATGATACATTTGCACAGAACTATTTACCATAGAAATTAGTTCTCTTGCTCAGACCAGTCATTTTCCATTGGTATTACATTTTGAGGAGGCTTTAACTCAATTTCCCAATAGATATGACCATCAATATCTGTATTATAATCTTACTGACAATGCCAGTATTATAATATATCACAGTACAGTGGTAGCTATAACCTGACAAATGAGAGTCAGAATATAGAGGCATATTACTGGAGTCCTGCACAGACGTTAATAGTTAGCCTAGACCATCATCATATCGTTTGACCAAAATCTCCCCCAGAGCAATGCTACTTAGGTTTACAGCTTGTCAGATTCCAAAAGCGGTAGTCATCTCAGCAGCATATGGCTTTACCTTTTCCATCATCTGTTACAACTGAGCTAAGAAACAATATCATCTCTTGGTCTAAGCCTCTTTTGAGACACCAATATAGTATTGGATTTCCCTTGTTGCCTAACCCATTTATTCATTCCTTTACCTTCAGCTACCATTCCTCCTTCTCTCCATTTATATAGAACTTTTCCTTTGATAATCTTTGAACGAGGCACTTGGTTTGGCCATTGTGCTGGTACAGATTGCCAGCAGTATTACTGCTTTAGCAAGTGCCTCCCGCTCAGTCCATCTCCGTTAATATATGATAAGGTTACATAAGAATAGAACTAATGGACGGTCTCAAACACCAGGCAATATAACTGCATTCACGATTAACCCCAATTTGGCCAGATGGAGTAAGACACAATCTACCCCATCAGGCCCTTAGGAATTCTGACATAAAGGTTTAAAGGTATAGTTACACTTTCTGCTGAGGAATCATCCCTGCTTCTGGCACCTAGTTGCAGCCCAGGTCCTAGGACCACTGCGTCAGTAGTAGAAAAGACAGTTGAGGTGACATGGGGCAAAAAGAAAAATTAAAGTCCTAAAGAAAAAAGTACAGTCATTCCAGCATCCTCTCTCAACCCTCTCTTCCCCAGAAAAGTAAAGGAAGCTATCTAGTGGGGACTCTCCCTTGGCCTCCTTCATGTTGAGTGTGATCACATACTAATGAAGGCATGTCAGCCAGCCCTTCATGCCTTTATCTCCTTGCATTTTAGACAACACGTTTCAATTGCCCATTCCAATTTTCTATCATATCATTGCTCTGAAGATGAAAGTGCGTTCCTTGATCTAAAGAAATGTGACTCCATGGTCATTGATACAATTTCTTCTGTTCTAGTCCTTTTACAGTATGCTGAGCTTTTGCACCTACCACTGGGTAAGCAAAGCCCAGTCCAGAGTGTCTATTTTTGTTAGGACCTATTTGTAGCCTCCAGCGGCTACTGGCAGCAGTCTAACTGCCAGCCATGTGCAGGACCTTCCCCTGTGGAATCTGCTGCACAGCCCTCTGCATTCTCTGTCTCTCTTGTTAGCAGACAGAGCAGTTCTTGTTGGCATTTTGTGCCTCAGAGGGTGCAAGGGGAATATATTTAGATTCAGCCCATCTCTGCATTGCCACAGCCTCCCAGTGTCCACTCATCTCATGGGCTCAGGTGGCCATGTCAAACAAGCATACCGTGCTATCTGCTCACCAGTTCCAATCAACTTCCAATTCTGGAAGGGGGTTCTTCTGATGGGCATTATCGTATCCTACTTTAATATCCTCCTTACATTCCCAGAGTGATTTCCAAAGGGCCATACCCTATACCGGCCTCCCTTTAATAGACCAGTTTTCTATTGCCCTTCTGCCTGACTATATGGCCAGGCCATTGGACACTTCCCATGACTTGGTAAAAACCTAAACATAGGGGCAAACATCATGTAGTTCAGCCTATTGAGCTGATTTGTTTTTACCTTCTTCAATCAGAGTGGCGGCCTTCCAAACAGGATGTTGTCCCTTCATCTTGGAATTGCCATCCATAAACCAAGCAGCTCTTTGTTGATCACTAGAAAGCTGTTTATAGGGCACCGCCCAGGTGGCCCAAGTGGCCATAGGATCCAGCAGCTCCTCAGGTGGTTCCGAAGTCGGCCCTAGGTGAAAAGAGGCTACCTGCTCGTGAGTACCTCCTTGCATTCTACTGGTAGCATGATCTTTTATACACCATTTCCATTTTATTATGGAAGTCTCCTGGGCATAGCCTTCCTCACTAGAGTGTTTCTCAGACATTACCCAAGACATTATGGGTATTTCAGGTTTCAAGATTATTTTATCTACTTCAGTCAGAAGGACGCTCAATTAAAGTCCACTAGCAAGCTAGTAATTATCTCTCAAATGGAACCTTTCTGGTCCAAAATCCTAGCAGTTATTGCTAGGTGGCACTCACAGCTTTTTGCCAAAAGCCCGGTCTGCACTCCACACAGGACCATTGTACAGCAAATTAGTGACCTGTGTAGGCTCAGGCAATCTTATTGGTTCCCATTTAGTATGTCCAATCTACATTGACGGAGGAGTGAATTTACATGCCTTCTGTTTTACAATACTAGGTAGGAGAAGAATTCTCCAGTCATCAAATACAATATCCATCCCATAATACATTCAGGTAAAGGAGACTCACTACTTAACATAAAGTTCACTGTCCAAACGTTCTAATTTTCATCCAAACTTTCACCTTAATCCCATCAACTGTTGCATTCCTATGTCCTCCCAATCTAACTGTAACCCCATTAGGACTTCAGTGGTTTTAGAATAACAGCACATGGGGCTCCCATGTTAAAGAGTCCCAGAAAATTCTCTTCTCCATCCCCTGACCATTTTACCCATTCATGTGCAACATGGCCTTGGATTTCTAGGCCTGGGTTTGAGCCAAGGGATCCAGATCCTTTTGTCTGGCCTTATCTTGATTAGATTATGGGACTATCACTTAAGGTGATTCAAGGTGAGGTTTCTTATAGTCATCTTTGCCTTCTAGCTTTTTAAGTTCCTCCAAAATAGGGTAAATAGAGATTTGTTTAGGACCTTTCAGTGTTGGGAGACCAGCAGGGGCTCCCATTTGTCCATTCAACCCACAAAAGTGCTACATTAAGCCCTTTGTTTGCCCCCATCAGTATTCACTTTATTCATTCATTTCTTAATAACCATTTAAATATTTCCACCCTGGTAAGACAAGTCCCTTGAATCTCTAGTTTCTCTTTCCCCGTTCTCTTATTAATCAGTCTAACTTTATTGACTATTTATTGCTTCGACTTAACTTTTTCCTTTAGAAGCAGCTCTGAGGCTCGCCAGCCAGAATCCAAGTTTGGCCCAGCCTCAGGATCGCCCCCAATATTATCCCTTACTTTCGTTTTAGCTGGTACAGATAAAAATAACCAAGGGATTGTGTATTTACCTAGTTTCTTGTTATTTTGCATTTCTTTATGCATCCACTGACACAGCTCCTTAGGAACTGGATCTTTCATTTAGAAATTCCATTGCTAATTTTTATTTCCAATAACTAATTGCAGCACAGCTGCAATTCCTTACTTGGGGTGACCCTGTGTTCATCCAGGCTCTAAAGATTTTTCATCCCCTACTCTCTGTTCCTTTCTTTTCCCAGATCACATGTTTCAGTGAGTCAGGATGTTTCTAGCAAACCCCACTTCTAACACCAACTGTGAGGAGTTTTGGCCAACTGCAAAACTTAACCAACTGCAAACTTGGAGCACTCCACAAGACTGCCCTCACTTCTCACACCAGTTTCAATTCAGGGGATTTCTAAAACCACCCTCAGTTTAATAATTCACTAGAAGGACTCACAGAATTCACTGAAGGCTGTTATATTCACAGTTATGCTATATTAATTACAAGAAAAAACTCCAGATTGAAATCAGCCAAGGGAAAATGTGCATAGGGCAGAGTCTAAGAGATGGACTAAATGAGGAATTTCTGGTCATCGTCTCCCATGGAGTCAGGGACAGCATTACCTACTCTTAATCGTAATGTGAGACAGTACCCACAGAGTATTGCTAAGTAGGCATTCTCACCTTTGCCTTTGGTGTCCAGAAGTTTTACTGGTACTCAGTCACATATTGCCTGCATGGTTGACCTTTAGTCTAGCCCTTTCCAGAGGGGAGACTGATGGCTTTAGTCTCCATTTCCTTCCAGAGGCAAAACTGATACCATGTTTCGCAAAGCTCTCATAATAAACCACACTGTTAGACTATCCAGTGACCAAAGCCCCCCAGGCAACAAAGATGTTCCTGTCAGTCATGACATTCCAAGGAACTAGAGATCACCTCCCAAAAGCTGAGAATAAAGGCCAGACCTCTCTTTGGTCAAGGTTAAATTCTTTCCTATATAATCTTTATCAATAAAGTGATTGAGTCAAACAAGGAGAGGTCACAAGATGAGGTACCCTTCCAGGTATTCCAGTAGCCCTCTGTAAATTTTAAGATATTTCTTTACATCTTAGATTTTAAGGTAAGTTACCTTAACTATAAAAGAAAGACCTCTGCCCAAACTTATTTCCCAAACATATCTATCCCTATGTTCCGATTTTAAAGTTCTCAGCTCTTTTCTTTTGGTGATACATTATAGGTAATAGTGGGCACCTGAGCAGGAAACTGAATTGACTTTTATGCAATGCTCTGTACAAATTTGTATGTATTTTTACATGTTGTACAATGTTGTCTCGCTATACTTTATGATGATAGTCAGAACTTTAGCACTGGGAATAAAATAGTTCAGTCCTCAGTTAGTGCTCTGCTCTACTAGAAAGCTGAAAACTATTCTTGCCTTTCACATAATGTATCTTTTAAACCCCAAAGTTGTGAGGACATTTAACTTAAAAAATGTATTGTGTGCTTATAGAGTACTGTAGTTCTTCAGCTTATGGAGAATACTGTAATATATGCCATGCTTACTTCATATTTCACATTGCAAAGGCAATGCTTTAAATATTCCTTAAGATGATGGAGAGAAATACAGATCCAAAGTCACAAATAAATTTGATTTCTCCCATTTTGTATACCTATGAAAGTGCTTCATCTTCATGTTTTTTCTTCCTCTTGCATACAGGAATGCTTTCAGTTCATACTGCCAGCTCTACCTCACGCCATTGACCTTTTACGTGATGCCATTGTAAAAGTAAAGGAAGTGCATGATGAACTTGAAGATTTACCTTCCCCACCACCTCCACTTTCCCCTCCTCCCACAACTAGCCCTCATAAACAGACAGAAGACAAAGGGGTTCAATGTGAAGAAGAAGAAGAAGAGAAGAAAGACAGTGGTGTTGCTTCAACAGAAGACAGTTCTTCATCACATATAACTGCAGCAGCCATTGCTGCCAAGGTAAGCCAGCTGAGAGAGGCCCAAAGATCTAAAGGACCCGCAGGTAAATGTACTGACTTCATCCCTCTTTCCATTCCATGCTTCCATAATACCTCTTCAGGGCATCCTTAAAAAAGAACTGTGATATTCATGACACTCCACAGCTATGTTCCCTCCATAATGTAGTGTCCTTGAAGGCATTGATGTTTGTTCTGAGTTCTGAGGCATTAAAGATACTCCTGTTACCTATTGAAGTAATAGCTGCAATGATAAACAATATGACATTTAGGAACTATTTGGAGATGTCATTTTTGTGGACATATTAAATATACTATATCTATATATTCAAAACATCAAATATTCACAGATTTTTAAAAGAGCACCAAACTGAAGGTAAGAGACCTTAGACGATTCAAAAAGCTAGTTGAGAAAGATTAATAGATTTTTTTAAAAGACAAGGCTTTTCAGCAATTAACTAAGCACTTATTTAAATATTACTTGGCACAAATTACCCTAGTGGTATAGAGAGGAAATGGATATATTTGCATTTTTAATTTAATAAAGTAATAAATATTATTAGGACAGTACCAAAGTATTACAAATTCTCTTTGGATACTTCTGAGAATAAATAGAGTACCATGAGGTACTTGAGTAAATTTAGTCATCTTAAAGGCACAGAACATGATTTACATTATTATCCATACAGTATGCTTTAAAATCTTTAGAAAGTAACATAGCACTTCTTGGAATAATGATTATTCATTGATTGAGAGTATAAAGACTGAAAATCAAATCACTATATGAAGTAATTCCTAAACTTTCATGGATCATCCAGATATTTTGGCCATGAGCATAGCATGAGAGGATTTTTTGACAACATACAGATTAGAAAGGATCATAGAGATCCTTTGAAGTGTCCATTCAGACAACCAGTAGATGGTTCTTTCACTGAAGACCAGGTGATCCTGTCTCAAGATCCATTCAATGATTTATTAAGTCCTTACTTAAGCCTAGCAACTATTTAACTTGTGTGTGAGGTTTGTTTTGTTTTGTTTTGTTTCGTTTTTATAGAACTCATTGGTGAAATAAGTACATTTTAAAACCATTTTATCTTCTTTCTCTTTTACTCTTAATAAAAATTACCATCAATTTCAGTCTTAAGAAAAAAGCTTCTAGAATTTGAAATCTAAACTGATTTTGTCATTCTACATTTGAAAAATTTTGACATTTCATTGTTCCATTTGTTTTCACCCTTTTTCCTTTCCAGTCATTTTGCTTGTATAGTTTCATGTTTTCCTGTCACTATATTCATAGTTGTTATGTGTTGTGCATTAGAAGCATCCATTCTACACCAGTCCTGCTGTTATCATGGCACACGGTGAGCAGCCCATCCCTGGTCTCATCAATTATCCCCATCATGCAACAGGCAGTGCAGATGAACGGGTAAGACCACAGGCTTTTGCATTAATGATTTTGCAAGCATTCAGCCTATCTCCTATCCTTGGAGGTAGGCTATAACATATTATGGAAGATGTGTTTTATTCTGAAGGATCTTCAGCTGTATGAAAGTTTAAGTGCCACTGAGTATATTTCATCAAGGAATGTAATTTACTAGAGTTTCTCCTCTACCTAAAGTACTCTAAAATTATTAAGATTCTGTAATATGTGGCAATGAGCTTTCATCACATGACTTCCAAGAAATTCATTGCTCAGAAGTTAATTTTTTTCTTTAGCAATTTCGATACATACCTTTAAAAACATTACCTGGCTTAATTAAGATAATCCCTTAAGAGGATCACTTTGTCTTAAAATCTAAATAGATTGGCCAAGCTAATATTTACAGTCATGCGCCACATCATGACGTTTTGACATGGACGATCAACAATGGACCACGTAAATGACAGTGGTCTCATAAGATTAGCACCATATAGCCTAGGTATATAATAGGCTATACCATCTAGGTTTATGTAAGTACACTTTGTGATGTTGTTTGCACAAGAAAATCACTTAATGCATTTCTCAGAACTTATCCCCATCGTTAAGCAACTCTTGACTGTACTTTGTGTTAACCTTGCTTTTTTTCCTCATGATTTTGCATCTTATTTTCTTTTCCTTCACTATGTTCTTATACAACCATTTAGAGAATTGAGTCTTGGTACAAATTCTGAGATTCCTAATCTTCAGATTGTATCACTTCTTTCAGTCAGTGGCTGAATGATAGTTTGTAAAAAGTGCCAGGCTAGAAAAGATTAAACTGCTAAGCATAAGTGACTAAGCAGTGATAATTTAGACCAAGCCTGCAAAAAGATCTATCTCAATCCCTAATATGGATATAAAATGAGAGAAAAAAAGAAACAAATAATAAAGTGAAATTTGGCTTTAAATACTTAGGAAAAACACCCAGAATTTCAGAGGGGATGGAGGAGAAAACTAACATTAATAATCTCTTGGAAGATACACTACCAAAGGTATACACTTGGAAGATATGCTACCAAATGAGGACTTTAACCCTTATATCAACAAGCCATGCCTGGTTGGCAGTAAGCTTGAGTTAGTGAAAGGCCAAGTAGAAAATTTAAACATTGATTAGTAAAATTATTTATGAATTTCAGTTGACATCTCATATGTGAATGCTCCAGATATGGCTTTGTTATAAATTTGAAACATTCCAAAAAGTACCAAACTTGAAGCAGGACTGTCTTTTGTATTCTCATCTTATAAAGCAACACGGCAACTACAATAATCATCTTGGTTTTCAAACTATAGTATTTGCAAGTTTTGTATTCATAACCAAGCTTTTAAGTTACCATATTCTCAGTTTCATATTATTACACTGAAAATGATTTGAGTGACTCCTATTTTTGTTCAGTTCTTCCAAAGATTGCACATAACTAATACCATTCTAGATGCATAGGACAGAAATTAATTATTACATACAAAGGATTCCTTAAATTATTACGGCTTAATTCTCTGGAGGAACTAGTTGAGAATGGCTATTTAAGTGTTGTAACTGGATGTCCTCATATGGCATTACCCAGAAACTTCTTACTTATTAGCTGATATTTACTAATCCTTTGTAAGTAGCAGTTATGGTCTTTTTGACAGATATGCAGTTTTGTAAGTAGATTTTTATGCTTCCTTTGACAAATGATAATCAGAACTATACATCAAAGAGTATAATGTTCTTGTTCTTCGGACCTAGCATCCATAGAAAAGAATGAAAAAGAAGAAATACGTAACAGAAAATAATGAAATGGAAAGCCTTTAATGTTCTTGGTGCTCCTAAAGAAGCTGTGTTAACTCTGTGAATGCTTATCTGGCACTAACTTCATTAATGAACCTCATTGGCTCTGAGTGCCCTGGTTTGTGGTCAGTGTTTCAGATCTCTATATGAGAACAGTAATTTCAAATGTCTCTACAAACTATTTGGCTCATTTTTACAAGCTTTATTGAAGTAAAATTTAAAAATTAACTTTTGAAAAGGAGAATCTGATTAACTGTTGAAGAGAAAAATCACAATTTCCGTCAGCTAGTCACATTCTGAGGCATGTGAAGCAATGTGGAATAATGTAAAAAAATATGCAGCTTAAAATCAGAAGACCTGACTAGAAGACCTGGCTTTACCACTTAATATTTGGAGCAAATTACTCAAGATTTAAGATTCAATTTCTCATATCCACGATGGAAATTATAATAATTGCCCTGCATGTCATAAGAGGTTATTATTTGTAGCAAATAATATATGTGGGTTAAAATTATAAACTTTGTAAATTTAGAGTTTAATATTTAAAGAATTCTTTGTAGGTGCCAAACACTGTGCTTGGTTCCCAGAATACAATTATAAATAGATTGTTCTAGCCCATAAAGAGTTCACAATCTAACTAGGGAGTTCTTTTTATTAGTTCTTTACTTTCCTAACTCAATTATCTACTTCTTATAATCAAGAAAGTAAAACCTGATCAATGTACTGACTCTTCCAATAGTTAGTTACCGGTGATCTGATTACTCGTTATTGCCAAACTGGTCAACTTGTTTTTACAGGAAATAAAGAGGCTTGAGGAAAGCCTCTTGTATTGGATATTTGTTAGTTGCCTCTCCAGCAGCCATTTTCCATTCCCTCTTCCTAACACTATACCACAATTCTCAGTAATACAGTTTGAGTGGGAATGACTAAACCTCCAGGGTAGGTTGGCTTAATGTAATCAGCATATCCATTTCACATAGTCACAGTTTTTAGTTAAAGGAACATGTAGTTCAGGCCAGTCAGAGCAAGTGGGTCTCATCTCTTAGATTTTATTTGAACCACTGGGAACACAGATTCCCTGTTTCCTACTGGAAACAGAGGAATATGAATGAGGAAATATATATAAAGATTTTATTTAACTAATTAATTAATAAGAAAACAGTAACCTGTTACAACCAGTTTAAAGAAAAATTCAAAGGACGTACACATATATCAACAGCCACAAAGGCTGAGATGAATTTATAAATAGATGCAAAACTTGGTTAATATACATGGAGCAATACTCAATTGTTTCTTCTCAGGACAAAGACAAGTGAAGATAATCCAAAAGGGTATACAAATCTGGACATTTAATAATCTTTCTTGCCCATTTTCCTGACAACTCCCTCCTCCCCATTATGATCATAATTTCAAAGATTATTTTTAAACAAAAAAATTGCTGGTCTCGTTAGTTTTGGCTTGATTATTTATATAGGTACAGCAAGATCTTAATTAACCATATAGCCTCCTTGAGTTTGTTTTGCAAATACTGAAGCCACAAAATTAACTTCTCTCTGGAATTTTTCATTGGAAATCTCAGATCCTACTTTAAAAATCTCTATTTTTGCCATCCTGAGGTTAGGAAACCAAGCCCAAGGAACTCTCTTCACCAGATTTCACCTGCTAGTACTTGTCATTTGAGTAAGTTCCTCTCTTTCCAGGTCAGTAAAATCCATTATCATATATTAGTGACCTTCCTTACCACATGTAAGGCTGAAACCCTCTACTCCAAGTACCAGGTCATTTTTCTTGGCATGGCTTTGTAGGCACTGGCCTCTTGAGTACAGCCAATCTTTGTTCTTCCAAAGTGGCAGTCATATCTGATTAAATGAGCACCATTCTCAAATATGACAGTCCATGTAAGTCCTTGGTTTCAGCATCAGTTTGTCCAATTATATCCTGTTAAAAAAGGAGACATTTTTATTAAATCTGTGGAAATCACTATCATGTCAAGAAAAGTTACAAAACTTAGTAAGAGGTTCTGAATTCTGAGAGTATCAGTGAGAATCAAATACCATTTTTAAACATTTCATTTTAGTTTTAAGAAATCAGGATCTACTAAATTCTGTGGGTTATACATAGCTTAAGAAGAAAGAAAAAGAGCTTCCTCACACATCCAGAAAATAGAACATTTGAAACATCAATGATATTCCAAACAAGCAGCCAGGAAAAAAATTCTTCTTCAGTCCTATGTAATTAATTCTCATTTCACTGGATCTTAGCTTAGCAGTCTACTTTCATGACGCTTTCAGCTTCTGCACTAAAAAGGATTTTGAAAATACTCAGTCGGCTGTTACGGTCTAAAAGTTGTCTAAGCAATGACACTTCAGAAGTCTGTACCCAAGAGTATATTCTTTGAAGTGTTGGTAGTTTGAAGTATCTGGTACGAGGCTTGTGAAAATATCCTTCTTTGTTGAATACACAAGCTCTGGCCTATAGCTTATAGAATAACTTTCAAGCAAGCATCAGAATCCATCTGTAGGGGCTGGCCCGGTGGCGCACTGGTTAAGTTCACACGTTTTGCTTCGGCAGCCCGGGGTTCGCTAGTTCGGATCCCGGGTGCGGACATGGTACCACTTGGCAGGCTATGCTGTGGTAGGCATCTCATATATAAAGTAGAGGAAGATGGGCACGGATATTAGCTCAGGGCCAGTCTTCCTCAGCAAAAAGAGGAGGATTGGCGGCTGATGTTAGTTCGGGGCTAATCTTCCTAAAAAAACAAAAAATTACGTCTGTAGATGACAGAAACATAATAGCTGTAGTTATTAACTGTAACCAGTAATACCAGAATGGAATAGAGTAAATTCTCTATTGGAGAATAGAATATAACTATTTCAAAAGAGTTTTGAGCAGTATATCCTCTTAGAGTAAAAACATTAGGGACAGAGGGTATTTGACAATTCTCCAGGGACTTTACATAAAGCATACAATTTCTGAAATAGTTATATTAATAACATTTTACTTACATAATTTTAACTGGGAGAAGGCTGGGCTTCTCTTTTGATATGACAAATTCCCATGAAATTTACAATTGTAATGCATGTAACAAACCTAGTTATATCTTTCATCACTCTTTTTCTGTGCTGGAAAAACAAATTTTTGTGATTTCCAGGAACCTACTGGGAAGTCTCAAAGATAGTTTTAGGTGAAAAAAATACCCCGAAATTTTTTTAAAGTTCTATATTTAGGATTCAATTTTGAGTTGTCAGAGGAAATTTGGACACTTGATTTGAGATATGATCATGGAAGCCTGAGAAATAATTTTTGGTTGCATTTTTAATTAAAATGACAGTAAAACATTTTTTAAAGCATAAAAGGTAACACAATTGGTAAGAATTAGCTTTTGCATAAGTAAGGAACTTTTGTTGTTTGGTTTTTCTCTCTTAAACTCTCAAGCATATAATGGAGTTAACATGTAGCACAGAAAATTATTCTGGTAAGACACAGCATCTCTCCTGTCTAGGAAAATTACGTAGACAGACAGTAGGTAAAGGGACTGATCAGTAAGCCAAGGAAAAAAGGCTCATCAAAATTAAGTGAACTTGAATATTTTAACAAATTTTGTAACTTATCTTCAGGCTCAGGTATTATAAATCAAAAGAAATAAACTTCATTTTCCAAGTTTTATTCTTCATTATGTTCTTTCAAATACTCTGATACTTTACTTTAGGACTGCATTTCTTAGGTGATCCACAAGATGAAAACTATCTTCGTAATAATATGATGATATAATTTACTTAACATGCAATGTGTTAATCATTGCTTTCCTCAAATGAGTTAAGTATTTTAAATTTTCATTTTGTTTTGTTTTGATTTCTAATTCAGTAAGCATTAATAGTTATAACTCATGTGTACAAAAACTGTAGAAATTTTAAATAAATTTTAAATATGTAAAGGGGTCCATAGACCAAAAAGTTTGAGAATTGCTGCTTTAGGACAAAACTTTTTTTCCCTTAAAAAAAGAAAAGCACATGCTCAATTGTGTTTCTGTGTCACTGTTGTTACCAACATAGTCTCAGTGATTCATGTGAATTATAACCTCTAATGAGAGTAAGTCATTTCTGTTTCATACAGAAAACCTGAGGGGTTTCTCTATGAATTAAGATAATTAAGGGGCTGGCCCGGTGGCGCAGCGGTTAAGTTCGCACGTTCTGCTTCTTGGCAGCCCGGGGTTCGCCAGTTCAGATCCCGGGTGCTGACATGGCACGCCATGCTGTGGTAGGCATCCCACATATAAAGTAGAGGAAGATGGGCACAGATGCTAGCTCAGGGCCAGGCTTCCTCAGCAAAAAAGAGGAGGACTGGCAGTGGTTAGCTCCGGGCTAACCTTCCTCAAAAAAAAAAAAATCTTAAGAAAAAAAATGATTTAAAAAAAGATAATTAAGAACTATCTGACATGTTTATTTTAATAGACAGCAAAGATCATGAACATACATAATGAAATTTTCTGCAATATGCAATCCTTTGACTACTTGTTAAAATAGCAAAAAGAAGCATGTTCATAAACATGACACAAAACTCTACCATCTATATAGCAAATAAAAATAAGCAAAAGTACATAAACTTAAAATTATGATTAGATATCAATGTAACAAAAGAAAAATTAGATAAATTGGAATTCATCAAAATTAAAAACTTGTGCATTAAAGAACACTATCAAGAGTGAAAAGACAACCCACAGAATGGAAGAAAATATTGGCAAGTCATATGTCTGATAAAGGATTAATATCTAGAATATATAAAGAATGCCTGCAACTCAATAGTGAAAAAAGAAACTGCACAATTAAAAAATTTGAATAGACATTTCTCCAAAGAAGGTATACAAATAGCAATATGCACATGAACAGTCAACATCACTAGTCATTAGGGAACTGCAAATCAAAACCACAATGAGATACCACTTTATATCCATTAGGATGGCTATTTCAAAAAACACCAAAGAATCTCCCCCTCTCCCAAAAATATTAAAAATGAGTGTTGGCAAAGTATGTAGAGAAATTAGAACCCTTGTGTGTTGCTAGAGGGATTGTAAAATGGTGCAGCCACTGTGAAAAACACTTCTATGGTTCTCTAAAAGTTAAACATATGATCAAACAATTTCACTTCTAGATAGATATCTAACAGAATTGAAAGCAAGGACTAGTGCACGAATGTTCATAGCAGCATTATTCACAATGGCCAAAAGGTGGAAATAACCCAAATGTCCATTGATGTTCAAATGCGTAAATATGGTATATACATACAATGGAATATTATTGAGCCACAAGAAGAAATTAAGTTTTTTGATACATTCTACAACATAGATGAACCTTGAAAACATTATGCTGAGTTAAATAAGCCAGACATAAAAGGACAAATGTGTAATTCCACTTACATGAGGTACCTAGAATAGTCAAGTTCATAGAGACAGAAAATAGGATAGAGGTGACCAGGGGCTGGGGAAAGCGGGGAATGGGGAGTTATTGTTTGAAGGATACAGAATTTCTCTTTCCGATGGTGAAGAAGTTCTGAAAATGGATAGTGGTGATGTTTGTATTACATTGTCAGTTTACCTTATGCCATTGAATTATACACTTAAAACTGGTTAAAATAGTAAATTTTATGTATATTTCACCACAATAAGAAGATTTTTAATTATGATTAGCAATCAGTTTCCTAATTTTATCTTGTTTAAAAATTATCTAGGAATCTAATGATTATCCAGTAATTAACTGAAGTTAATGTCTGTCCAAAACTTGTTACCTAAAGATCATGGAAATTATCTTCACGCGGGCATGCTAAAAACATAAATACTGTTGAAATATAATTTGTCAGACTAATGATTCAATTTAGTCAAACATTAAATATATTTTTTCATAATTCTAAGCATTATGTAATGTTAACTTGTTCATTCAGTAAACCTGAGTACATTTAGGGAAAATGACCCAAGGAAAACAAAATGTATACTTGTGTTATATTTAACATTGATAAATTTTTTTAAAGACACAATTTTTAAAACCAAAATTATTAAGCTAGTCTTGTTTGCCAAGGATTTACCCTAATTATATGAACATGGATTCTTAAAATATTTATGAGTTAGTTTCTATTAGAAGTTTTTTCTTAAGTCTAGCATATTTGAAGTATGAGAAATTCAGTTTCCTTATTTGGGAGAATTATAAAACTAATTGACTTCTTTAAGCATTTTTTTATCTCCTAAGCCAGTTACAACTGAGCTCCTTTAATTTAATAGACCATATAGTTTAATTAATACTTTCCAGAGATTGGGAAACATTTCACACTAACACAATAGGTAAAGGTCTTTCTGAATTACAGACACACAAATACAGAGAGAGCTCATAGTTTCAATTCTACAACTTAAGCTACAGGTCCAGAGTAAACACGGAAACACAAAAACTCATCCCCACCAAAAACAAAAAACCAAAGACCTGTTCTCCTTCCCAGAGGGCACCAAATTCTTAATTGTTTTCAGCTCAAAATGGAGAAATAGACAAATAAAAAGGACTATAAACATGATTCTCATCATCTGTCACCCAGCAATGAATAGACTTCTGTAATCCATTTACAGAGATCACCAAATGGTCAGACCATAAAAGCAAAGTCCCAGGCACTGCTGCCACCAGAGGGCAGTAATTTCCTGGCAGTGCACAAACCAGAAACAAAAACAAACATAAATCAATATGATGGTTTTCTTTTTTTTTAAGTTTTTTTAAAACTAGAGAAACAGTCATCTAAGTAAAGTTCTGTGGGCATTTGGGATTCACCTCTGGTTACCAAGAAAAAATACATGTGAGCTTAAGCAAGTGCTTACAAGTGCACTCCTCTGGCAATGCAGTCTACCTGGTTTTATTAGCTGAATCCATGGGACATCTCAGTGGATGATCTCTAAAACTGTTAAGGAATAAATTTTTTTAAAGGTAAAATCCTAACTTTATTACAAATGCCAAATGGCTACATATCAAAGATGATATTTCATTCATTAATTAATGAAGGAATCAGAAAGATGTTACCACTGGTTCACAGGAAAATTCGAAGAACATAAATATCTAGGCATTGGGAGGCTGAAATGAATTTACCAATAGATGCAACACTTGGTCATTATCTGCAAGGCAGTTCATCGCACTTCCATGGTACAAAAGAATCATTTAGACGGAAACCATTTACATTACTATCAGTTTTTACAACTTGAGTTGTAAAAAAGCTAAAAGACTGTGAGCAGTGCAGATAATCCAGAATGGTCCACTACACAGGACACCTAGTAATATTTTTTTTCCACTTCAGTCTTTTACAATTTTTCTGAGGTGTGAGACGAATACAGTGATGCCTGGATGTTTACAAAAGAAAATAAAATTTTTGTTCAAGATGTCCACAAGCCTAGTGTGCTTTTTTATTGCTTATACTATTATTTGTTTGTTTCTACTCATATGGATGCCACATAGCAGGATTTTGTAGAGGGCTAGATGACCTTTAATAATAAATGGCTGTTTGATTTTCTCAAAATTTGAATTAGAAAAGCCAAGACATTTTTATATCACTACTGTAGTTGCTAATAAAGGGGTTGACTTGCTAGGATGCTAGTTGTTTTTTCCTAGCATTCACCTTTGAGGAATATTGTAGACTGGTTATGTATGTATGTGTGGTGAATTAGTAATTATTATTTGAGCTGACAAATACATGTTCTCATGAGTTTTTCACAAAAATTATCAATAAATAGGAAGCTGTATTAAAGTAAACTACATAGACCTTTTCCAAATCTGGAAAACAGTATACTTTGTGCTTTGCTTAACAACATGAGCTTTGACATCAGATAGTTTCAGTTTCGTCAGTTATTAGCTCTGACATTGGGTGAATTGCTTCTCCTTTCTAAACCCCAGTCTTCTCTAAGATAGGAATAATAATGATATTAAGCCACCTCTTACTTCATAAGTGAGTTATGAACATTCAAATAAGAAAATGGTTGTAAAAGTACTTAACACTGTATCTGGATAAAAGTAAACATTTAATATTAGGGGGTTGATATCCTCACTGATCTGACTCAACCTTCAGATGTTACTTATTCAGTTCTCCCTTCACACCTCCTCTCTCCCTTGCCCAACTGAACAATTATTTCCTTTTCCTTCTTATTCAACCTTTAGCCATCTTTTAAGGCCTAGCTCAGTGGTTCTTACATTTTTATAGGTGGTGACCTTTGGGAACGTGATTAATGTTGCTGCCCCTCTCCAAAGGCTCACACACACCAATGTTGAGTACTATTGCAGGGCAGATACCTTAGATTAAGAACTCCTGTGCTAGCTAAAGTCCAGCCTCCTCCATAAATCCTTTCATAAATCCAGTCTATATTTATCTTTTCTTTTGTATTACATTCATTCACCAAATAGTTATTTTGACAATATGTATGTATCACTCTGCTAGATGCTGTGACTTTTTAAATGATTATGTATGACTTGGGCTTAGCTCTTGAGGAACTCACAATGCAATATGAGAAAATATGTTCTTAAATGAACCAGTTTTATAGGTGTATCATAACTATTAGTGTTCTCATGAGATGAGAACCTGGTCTACTCTTCCAAATTCCATTTTAGGAAATCCTGTGAGATTTATCGGTGGTTCTTTTGAAACTACTTGGCATAATAAGTTCCCAGGGAACAAACTGGTTTAACCCAACGTCATCTTTCACCTTAATTTTTTCAGTGGCTAGTCTCATCAGTTCCACCTTCCTCTCTTCAATTAATTCTTCCCCTTATAGCCAGAGTCAGCTTTTTAAAACATGAAGTAAATCATGTCACCTCTCTACTTGAAACCCTCAATGGATTCTCATTACTTTAGAATAAAACCAAAACTCGTTGACGTGTTCTGCTAGATTTTACATGTCCTGGTTCCTCCCTACTCTTCTAGGCCCTTCTCTTACCATTCCTCTCCCTCTCCTCATTGCTCACTAAGCTTCATCAAGCTTTTTCTTGCCTCGGGGAACGTGTTGTCCCCACTACCTGAAATGTTCTTAACACCACTCTGCCTGGCTAACTTCTATTTATTCTTTCTGTCCCAGTTGAAGTATCTCTTCCTCACAGAAAGACTTCTCTGATCTGCTTCCTCCAGTCTAAATTATGCTTGTAGTTATTCTCTCTCATAGCACCTTGTTCTTTTCCTTTATATTACTTATCACACTTAACAATGATATAGTACTTATTCATGTGTTTCATTTCTATATGTGTAGACTGTAAGCTCCATGAGGACAAGATCATTTCTCTTAGTTTATATGATCTATCCAATATCTAGCACAGTTTGGCACATAGTATACACTGTAGTAATATTTGTTAAATATGTTCCATCAAAAAAATATGATGCATCATCCATCTCCAAGGAATAGATGTCCATTAACCAACTTCACAAAATAGATACAAAAAACCAAGGTATATTTATCAATTCCCATGATGTCTAAAGATTCTTCCATGAAATAGACAAATAATCAGCATGTTCTCTCCCTCTAATAAGCCAATATATTAAGTGACTATAGTAATAATGATATAGATAATATTTGAATGCCAGCTATATAGCAGACACTATTCTAAGTTTTTTATATATACCATCAGAAATTCATACTGGAATACAGGTATCAGCAAGATTATACTTTTTAATTTTTTTGGAAGGCAAACTTATGTGGGAAAACAAATCATAATAAGGACTCTGATAAATACCACTGAGAACAAGAAAAATCCTGAATAATTTTAACCAATGGGAGAATAATTTTAATACGTATAAATAGTCCACGTAAAGAAACAGACTCATGTGAATATTTAAAGTTTTATTTTCATAAATAAAAGCTCTGTTATAGTCATACTTCATATGTTCACTATCTAGATGAAATCATAAAATGTGGCTTTTCTTTGTAAATATGATTCATAAATTCTTGTAGATTTTTTATAGCATCGATTTTAATCTAAATTCAGGTCTTCATATTTATTCTCATTAAATTTTATTTTGCTGCATTCAACTGATCAGTCTAGCTTAAGATCTTTTTAAAATCTCTATCAGCCATCGGTGTATTACCTGTCCTTTCTATCTCTGTCATATGCAGATATGTTTATCATGCTTTCATTCAAGTCACTGGTAGAACTTTTATTTAGGATAGACCATTTCACATACTACCAGAAACCCTGTTGGTTATAATTGCTTAACCAGCTAACATATATTTCTCTTCTAGCCCATCAAAACCTACTTTCTCTATCTTGTCCACAAGAATTTTATGAATGACTTGTCAAATACCTTACTGAACTCAAGATACACTGGTTTGGTAGTTTTGTTCTTTAGTAAAATTTTCTTAACGCTTAATCATAGCCTCTAAAGGATCAGTATCACAAGCCCTGGGAAGATAGATGAAGTATATTTTGAACCCATTTTGGTATTCATATGTGATCTATTTTTATTATTAGTTCAGATCCTGTATTGCACACTTGGATGTCTAGTAGGATTTTTAGAAAATGCAACCTACCTTAAAGGCCTCTAAACAGAGAAATTACTAGGAAAGGGTATACATGATGAAGCTAACCAGCAAGCTGGACAAGAATTCCAATAGCCTTACCATGGAGACTGACACACTGTGGTTGTGGAAGCCATACTCCTTCATAACATGGCTGCTTTAGAAGACTCACTCCAGTGATTATAAATTAGCTCACTAGCTTCCCAAAATTAAATCCAAATAACAGAGAGATCTTCTGTTGTATTAATCTTGTGACTTTTCTGTAAATTTAAACGTATTTTCAAAACAAAAAAAATTTAAGTGATGGAAAATAATGATTCAAAGAAATTTATGCCCGCTTATGAATTTCCTTAGCATCAGAGTACAAATTTGTGTGTTTACTTTATTGGTATTCTTACTGGCATTTCAAAAGACTATTGAGTTCAAAAGGGGAAATGATACTTTGGCTTTGTATTCTCATTTTGATAATATAACTTTCTTCTTTTAGAAGTGTTCACCTAATTAGTCAAATTAGCTTTAGGGCAAAACAGCAACATAGAAAGAATCAGCACAGTTCCTAAGAAAGTGTGTATTCCTGTTATAATTTCCCTTAAAGAGGAAAATTCTATTGTTTAAAAATTCACAGTTGAAATTACATTGCATATCTACATAGGGTTTGAGATCAACTGGGACAAATTGTTTTCTCCATGCTATCAGTGCATAAGAAAATAGGAATACAGATTAGTTCTCTAAAAGTAGGAATGTTATTTCTTTTGGAAGTGATTTTGGCATTTCTCCTTCTCATTTATGCTGAGTTAACCCAGTACAAATTCTACTTACCCTAGGTGGATCCTCACTACTCCTTGGCAAGCCTTTGGTTCATCTCTCGTCTCTTTTATATACACTGATGAATTGCAATTTCAGTCCTTTACCTTTTTTCACATCCTCATTTCCCCTATTCTCTCCTCTTGTTTCTTGTCATAGTAAAATAAAGACCATCAAGGCTAAACATCTGTCCTTTCTGCTTAAACTATTTTTCTGAGTTTAAACTTTGTTCCATTCCTTCTGTCAAAGAGAGCTTGTATTTCTCAGTTAATGGCTGCTTCTATTTCTTTGTTTTTAAGGAAATAATTATTGTGTCAACTGTGTGCAAGACATTGTTCTCATTCTTTTCCTTCTCTCTAGTTGTTGAGTGTGTTGACCATTTCTTGATTTTTGAAACACTCCCTCTCATGGTTTTCACTAAGTTTTTTTAATTGTACAAGTAATATGTGAATACATTCTCCTTATTAAAATCTAAAAATGAAGCATAAATAAGATTGGTATCCATTTGAACCACCCTCTTATCTCATTCTCATTTGCCTTCCTGCTACCCCAGAAGTAGACACTTTTTTGTTAGTTAGAGGGGTATCCTTCAAAACTTTTCTATATTTCCTGTACAAATGTGGTAAATAAAATTCTAACACTTCATAAGAGTGTGTGTGTGTGTTTAATTAAGACAGGGAGGAAGAGAAACTGACAAGCTGCTTCTAAAATTTATATAGAATGGAAATGCAAAGGGCCCCAAATAACCAAGACACTCTTTAATATGAAAAATTAATGTCAAAAGAACAAAGTGGGACCTGCTCTATAAATATCAGGAGTTAATATAGTTAAAGTAGTGCATTATTGGTACAAGAATTAATAGTTAGTCCAATGGAACAGAATATAAGCCCCAAAACCACCAACACACATGGACACTTGATACATAACAGAGTTTGTATTACACATTAGTGGAGAAGTTCTTTTTTCAATAAATGATACAGGCTGTCCACATGAAAAAAATGAAATTGGTCCCCCATCTCATACAATATACAAAAATCAATTCTAAGTTAATTAGGAATCTAAATAAGCAAGGCAAAACTATAAAGCTTTATGGATTGATAGAGGACAACATTTTCATTATGCTGGATTAGGGAAGGATTCTTTTTTAAATTTAATTGAATTAAAATTCACATAACACAAAATTCACCATTTTAACCGTTTTGAAATGTACAATTCAGTGGCTTTAGTACAGTCACAATTTTGTGCAACCATCACCTCTGTCTAATTCCAGAATGCTTTATCAACCCCCCAAAAACACCATATCCATTAATCACTCATTCCTTATACTTCCTCCCCCCTTTCCACTAATTTGCTTTCTGTTTCTATGGATTTGCCTACTCTGGACATTACATATAAATGGAATCAGACAATATGAGCTTTATCTCAAGCTTCTTTAGCTTAATGTCACGTTTTCAAGGTTCATCTGTTTTGTTGTATGTGTTGCCCCTTTTTACAACTGCACAATATTCCATTGTATAGATATACCACATATTATTTAGCCGTTGATCAACTGATGGACGTTTGGGTTGTTTTCACTTCTTTGTTATTAAAATAATGTATCTATGAACATCCGTGTACAAGTTTTTGTTTGAACACAAGTTTTCAGTTCTCTTGGATATGTACCTAGGAGTAGAATTGTTGGGTCACATGATAATTCTGTGTTTAACTTTTTGAGGAACCACCAAACTTTTTCTGCAGAGCTGCACCATTTTACATAGCCAACAGCAATGTATAAAGTTAATTTCTCCATGTGTTCACCAATATTTCTTATTTTCCTTTTTTTAATTATAGCCATTGAGTGGGTAGCTATATATCTCATTGTGATTTTGATTTACATTTCCCTAATGACTGATGGTGATGGACATCTTTCCCTGTTGCACCTTGGCCATTTGTATATCTTCTTTGGAGAGATGTTTATTCAAGTCTTTTGCCTCTTTTTTAAAATGATGGTTTTTTTAAATGTGTTACTTTGTCTTTTGTTGTGGAGTTGTGACTTTTATGTATTCTGGATACTAGACCATTAACAGATATATGATTTGCAAATATTTTTTCCCATTCTATAGGTTGTCCTTTCAACCTTTCTTAATGTCCTTTGATGCACAAAAGATTTTAATTTTGATGACGTTCAATTTGTCTAAATTTTCTTTTGTTCCTTGTGCTTTTGCTATCATATTCTAATAATCCATTATGAAATCCAAGTGATGAATATTTACCCCTATGTTTTCTTCTAAGAATTTTGTCATTTTAGCTTTTACATTTAGGTCTGTGATCCATTTGGAGATAATTTTTGTATGTAGTGTGAGGTAAGGGACCAACTTCATTTTTTTAAAGGTAGATATTCCAGTTGTTCTGGCACAATTTATTGAAAAGACTGTTCCTTTCCATTAATTGTCTTGGCACTTTTATCAAAAGTTAATTAACCTTAAAGGTAAGAGGGTTTATTTCTGGATGCTCATTTCTGTTCCATTGGTCTATATGTCTATCCTTATGCTAGTATTACACTGTTTTAATTACTGTATCTTTGAAGTAAGTTTTGAAATTGGAAAGTGTGAGTGCTCCAACATTATTTTTCAAGATTGTTTTTGCTATATGGAGTCCCTTGAGATTCCATATAAATTTTAGGATGGGTTTTTCTATTTCTGCAAAAAATTCTGTTGGGATTTGATAGGGATTGCATTGAATCTGTAGATTCCTTAGGGTAGTATTGCCATCTTAATAATATATGTCTTTCCATTTATTTACGTTTTGTAATTTTCGGTGTACAAGTCTTGCACCTCCTTGGTTAAATTTATTCCTTAATATTTTATTCTCTTTGATGCTGTTGTAAATGGGATTGCTTTCTCAATTTTCTTTTTGAATTTTTCAATGTTAGTGTGTAAAAATACAACTGATTTTTGTGTGTTCTTTATGTATCCTGCAACTTTGCTGATTTTATTTTATTAGTATACATATTAGAGAGAGAGACTATAGAATATTATATACTATATATAACTTATATATAGTATATATATATAATCCTAAAGAATCCTTTTCATGTCATCTATGAATAGAAGTAGTTTTACTTTTTCCTTTCCAGTTTGGATGCCTTTTATTTCTTTTTCTTTCTAATTTTCTTGGCTAGAACTAGTACAATGTTGAAAAGAAGTGGTGGGAACAGACATCCTTGATGCTAATCTTAAGGGGAAGTCTTTGGTCTTTCATCCTTAAGTAAGATATTGGCTCTGGGTTTTTCAGTGATGCCCTTTATCCAGTTGGGGAAGTTGCCTTCTATTCCTAGTTTTCTGAGTGTTTTTATCATGAAAGGGTGTTCTATTTTGTCAAATACTTTTTCTACATCAATTGAGATGATTGTGTAGGGTTTTTTTTCTTCATTCTATTTTATGTTGTATTACATTGTTTATATTTCTTATGTTAAACCACCCTTACATTCACGGAATAAATCCCACTTGGCCATGGTATATAATCTTTTTAATAATGCTGTTGGATTCAGTTTCCTGTTATTTTGTTTAAGATGTTTGCATCTATATTCATAAAGGATATCGGTCTTTAGTTTTCTTTTCCTGTCATGTCTTCACTAGTCTTTGATATCAGGGTAATACTGGCCCCATAAAATTAGTTAGAAACTGTTTCCTCCTCTTCTGTTTTGTGGAAGAGTTTGTGAAGGATTTGCATTAGTTCTTTAAACATTTGATAGAATTCTTTAGTGAAGCCATCTCATCCTGAGTTTTTCCTTTTTGGAAGTTTTTTGATTACTGATTCAATCTCTTTACTCGTTATATGTCTATTCAAGATTTTATATTTCTTCTTGAATCAATTTTGATAGTTTCTGTGTTTCTAAGAATTAGTCCATTTCATCTTGGTTATCCAATTTGGTGGCATACAATTGTCCATAGTATTCTCTTATAATCCTTTTTATTTGTGTGAGATCAATAGTAATGTCCTCACTTTCATTCCTGATTTTAATAATTTGAGTTTTCTCTCTCTTTTTTCTTGGTCAGACTAGCCCCGATCATAAACTAAATTATGCATAGTTATTTTAAAATTTAAAATAAATTTTATAATTAACATAAATATTAATTGTAAAAGTAATCCACAATATTTGTCCTTATATTTGTATATTTTTAGAATAGTGCTACTCAATTACATCAGTCTTTATCATGTTGATAGGTATCATGAAATAATAATAGCCAACATTTATTAAGTATTTATTGCTTGGAAGTGCTAGTGTAATTATATACATTATCTTATTTAACCCTCAGAAGTAATCCAGTGAGGCAGATGCTGCTATTATCCTCATCTTTTAGATAAAGGAAATGGCAATTTTAAAAATACATTCATCAGTGTCCCAGCAGAAGTCATAACATATAGAAAATTGAGAAGAATTTAATAAGGGACTATGGCATTTACAAAGGTTTGGGCAGATTTTAGAGAAAGCAGCAAGGCATAATGCAGTGCCCTGGGACTAGTAATAGTGGGAATTAATTATTAGTACCCCTAGTCCGAATGGGGCAGAGGTGGGGAGCTGCTGTTGGAATCCAGAAAAGAGCTGTAAATAGGGTCATCTGACAGGGTCTGTGATCTTAGCCAACCTATGGTGACCTGGTAGAGAAGAAGCCAGGGGAATAAATAGCAGACCATACTCTCCTCCAACCCTTCAGCTTCCTGACAGTGCCTCCCCTTGGCTGAACCCAAATAGAAACCAGAAAGCACAAAATAGCTTGTTGGTTCTATCCATACAGGTCATCTTGGAGCAGAGAGTGAAGGAGGGTGGAGAATGAATCTAAAAGCGAAATGGAAGATACCTACGAATTAAATAACTGTTAAATGGCAGAGGCAGTACGTGAATGTCAAACACTTTACCCTTATCCACAATACTATATGCCTCTCATAAAAGTTTTGTGAAATATTATTTGGCCAGGGAAAATATTCTAGATCTGAAGATTTCTGTTCTATCCCAAATTGTTGGGTGCATTTATACCTAACAGTAAGTGAGACCAAATATGAGAGCTAAGCAGCAAAGAACGTCAAAAGAAAAACACGTGTGGGTATTGATTTTACATGTTGGTATTTTCAGAATATTAAACCATACTTGTTCCCCTTGCTCAGATTCCAGACTCCATCATTTCTCGTGGCGTTCAGGTGCTCCCACGAGACACAGCTTCCCTCAGCACTACTCCTTCAGAATCACCTCGTGCTCAGGCTACATCTCGCCTTTCCACAGCTTCCTGCCCAACACCAAAAGTAAGTGCAGTTCCTTGGCACCTTACACCTGCTCTACTATGTAAATCTGGGAAAACTAACCAATATTTCCCTCTGTTTGTCAAGGTTGGATTGCATGCAAGATAATATAGTTATCACCTACTGTTTCACAAACTGTCTTATTAGGTCAATAGTAGGACAATAGAAATTTCATGCAAAATGTCTACTCCTGCATCACTGCTACAGCTCTCATATTCTGTAGCTCCTATTTCTTTGTTGTAGAGCTGCTATTTTTTAGCATACTGAAGTTATTTGTTTATGCAGAGGATGAATGTATTTGTGGCCAATAAACAGCAAAATTAACACAATAAAATAATGTTACCAGAGGGATTTTTTTTAACTTGTCCAGGCTGGGGTAGCTCCCTGCTCTAGTATCATTCCAAATTTTTTCAAATATCTTCAACTTGGAATGTTGCTGCCTAATATTCGGAAACAAATCTAAAATGATTAGAAAGAAAGTTTTAATGCCAACCTTTTGGGGAGGGAGGAAGTATCTTAGTATTTATTTTTTATACTTTTTCCCAAGTGTCAAATCACATATGGGGGGAAAAAGGTTTAGACGTTTATTTGCTGCCCACATCTTCACGTATATGATAAATTAAGTAGCAAACTTAATTATGTCTCTGACTGCTGTCTTTTGGAATGTCCCTTCCCTGGTTATGTTAGTTGTTGCTGCTTTTGAGTTTTCTATGTGATAGATCCAATACTGGCATCAAAAAGTTAATAGTAACATTCCTTCTTATTTAATAAGATATGGTGTTAGCTATCAGGCTATACACTTAATTTATTCTAGGGATCCGCAGGTAATTTTTCAAACTGTGGCTTTTTCTCTGTCATCAAATTTAAGGACTTATGTAGCTGTCTTCCTCAATTCCAACTTTTCTATGAGTTTTATGAATGTTATAATTAGATTTAACTAGAAATGATATCAAGCAGTTCTTGATATGTGTAGTGCAATTGCTTTTATGTTCCATGGTACAACCTTCTCAGCAGTCTTCAGAGTGTTGCTGTTGTATATCATTGTTTTTAGACTTGTGTCAAAAATAACTGATACTAATTTTATAATTTTAAAAAATTGAGTTCCTAAATCTTAAATAAAGAAAAACTGTAAGAACATTCCAGATATGAAATGTATGTTAATGCCATTCAAGCCAGTCAGCTACATCTTTCTCTGAATGAAAACATGGAGTTCTCAAGACTTGAACTGGATAGAAGACTCTCATCCATGTCTTTTAAATTTTTGAAACAAAATAATTTATTGTTTGCATTAAATTCCGCCTGTACAATCTTTACTCATTTATAAAGTCTGGGAAATAATTAAAGCTAAAAGTTAAGTCCACTATAAATGTTTAGTCATTCACAAAATATTAGGACCAAGGTATTGGAAATACAGAACTATCCAAGACACGGTATTTTTTTCCCTAATAATATACTGTGAACATAAATATGTTAAGCTAAATTTAATTATACGTAATAGTTCCTGAGCCTTTTTAAAACTTTGTGATTACACTTTTAATTACAAAGGGAGTATAAAATACAATTTTTAAAATCACTTAGTATTTCTAAATTTGCTAAAGTGAAATCGTAAAAATAAAAATGTTCACATTTCTTAAGTTATTTTGCTTATTGCAAAACTTTGGGGGAGCAAGTAGCTTGTCTTGATATTTTTTCCTTAGTTAATGCTTAGATGTTCAAACTGACAATGAATTCAAATAAAACAGTGTATATGAATATCTTTTTTTCGAAGAATTGTTTTCCTGTATTTTTATCTAGGAATAAGATTCTATCCCTTTTAGATAATTTTGATCAGCACTAGAATGTCTACTTCAAAGATAAAATATTGCTTTTATCTAATTTTAAATTTAAACTTTTATGGGTATAATAAAAAACTAGTTTGAATATTGATTTTTTTTTTAAGGAGTAAAGAAAGTCAAATTAATCCTTCTATTAAAAGTCTCAAATTATAAAACAGCTTAATTGATTCTAAACTACATGCTCTTATATGTGCTTTTATGTCAGTGACAGATATAAGCCCTGTCCTAAACCTTACAGTTTAGTCAATGGTATATTAAAATAAATAGGTAGATAAACATAAATACTAATGATTGTAATTTCACAATAATAATTATAAGTTGAAATTAATGTTAAGAAGAAATGAAAAAGTTGTAACGATAAAAAATCATAGGAGGGAAACCTCACTTAGATAGATGATCAGAGAAGGCCTCTCTAGGATTTCACCAGGGACGTGAATAATGAATAGAAACAAAACAAAACCTTTGGGCTGAGTGGAGGTTTTGAGAATGATATTCAGCAATAATGACCACTTTAAAGGCAGCTGTTACTAGGCATTTGTCACCAATCAAGAACTCTCAGACTAAAACTTCATTGGTACAAGAATAGTCTAATTCGGTGACTTCAAAATCCAATTTCAGATATCAGGATTTTTTTATTTTAAATAATGAATTTCTTTTGCCTTTGCCTACTGAATCAGATTTCAGCACCATATGTTGTAGCACTTAAATCTGTCCTAGGTAAATTATTTATTTGAATTTTGTTACATAAAAATTTAGAGCAGAGAAGAAATCAAAAAGAAAGTCAGGTTTCTAATTTGAGATATGGGTAAATGATGATGCTATTGAGTATATTAAGGACTAAAAGAGAAGAAGCAAGTTTTGAGGGTAAAAGAAAGGAGTGTTAATGCTTTTTGGTTTTGAATGTATTCAATTTGAGATATGTGTGAGACATCCCAGGAATAATGTCCAGCACAAAATTAGAACACAAGTTGAGTTTGACATTTTTTTGCTACTGCATCTTGGTAGTGATACTTATAATTTAGTTCATATTAGTGTTAGCCAAACCCCATAGAAATCTCCCTTCTACATTTCAGATTATCCATGCAGTCTGTCATGTGCAGAAATATATGTGCAAGTATATTTTCTTTACATCAGAAATACATTTTGAAAATTGAATGATCAGCACTGGAAGGAGCATTTGACTTGATAATAGAAGACCTGGATTCGAATGCTGGCTTCTCTACACAATAACCACACTACGTTAAGCAAGTTGCTCACCTTTTTAGAGCTTCATGTCTATGATAAAACTGTTAATCCTTGCCTCCCCAACAGGGTTGATTAATTTATTAAATAAGTCTTTGCCTGCTGCTGGCAAAGCTGTAGTGAGCAAGTAGACATTAGTCTTGCCTTTACAAACAGACAAAACAGGCAACTACAAATTATAATAAAGTGTAAGTGCTATGACTTATCAGCAGGGGTACAGAATACTCTGAGAATAACCTTCAGCAGCCCTTAATCTAGTCTTCGTGAAAACACAAAAGGGTTAAATATCCAAGTTATGATTGAAAGCTAACAGTTCCAACCTTTCCCTCTGTAGCTTTTTATCACTGAGCAGTATTTAAGATGAAAGACTTCCTGTCTATTTGCATATGTGCATCCAGTTGTCTTAGATCAACAACTATAATATTAAACATTATTTTGGATTCACATTTTATATGTTCACTGCAATATAATATCCTAGATTATACTTTGATCATTTAAGATTAAGATTCTCCAGCCATAGTGAGTATAAGATCTATAAAATATACCAAGTTTAGATTTCCTTTTGAGTACACTCATCACAATCTAATGAAGACAACCATATATTATCTTTTCTAAACAATTCTTCGTAGAATAGCATTATCCCCAGCAAATATTTACTTGCTGAATTGAGGTAATATTTTATTGCATATGGGAAAAAAGTCATTTCTCTTTTATATCAGGTATCTCCTTTTAATGAAATCTGACTGAAATGAAGAATGATTTTCACTCCTCTTGCTTTATGACACAGTGAAGTGTCTTTTAAGAACAAACTTGAGATTTTAGTCTTTCATTGCCCTAAGTAAAATAGTGCCTAATCCAAAAAAGGTCAAGTGGTAGTTAGATTCTGCTTAAATAAGAGTAGGCAACATCTAGAGGACTCAAGTTCATAAGTGGTGATAGTCCCGCAAAAATAGTTTGCTAAAGGAATAATTCTGTAGCAGATAAACTCTGTTTTAAAGTGAGCGTGACTCACAGCTTAAATGAGTGCTGATTCTCAGTTATGAAAGGCAGCAGCATCTCTATTAGAAATAAAGAATAATGACCAGAGGAAAACCAAAAAAAGAAAAATCTGAACTTTCAATCATTTTACCATTCCCTATAGATGTTATTAAAATAGAGAATTTTTTTAAATAGAGAATTTTTAAAGACTAATTTCATTCTTCTTTTATTCTCTAAGCATCTGAAGTTTGACTTAAAAAATAAATAAATAAATATAGTCTGTTGTCACATACACCCTTGTACCTTACAGGTCAGAATAGAATTTTGTGCCCAGAGTAACCAGCAAGTTATTTTTTTTTCTCTTAGGAAGAAAATATAAGCACTGTCTATCTAATTGAATTAAAGTTTATAAAGTGATTAAAAAGTGTAGGTATTGAAATATCTTTATATGAAGGATGTGTTCATTTAATACACTAATGTGTAATCTTATATTCAAACAAAATGCAGAATTATGACTTCTCTATAGGTTTCTGTTATTGTCCTTTGAGCTAAAGTATTTAGATTACTCTGGATAAAGAATAAACTATTTTCTTAACTCACAGTTTTTAATGTATATGTTTGAAAGGCAGTATGATTTCCTTTACATATAAAAATGACATTATTGATCCAGTATCAGGATAATAGTCCCTCTGAGATTTTTTCCTAGTGATTGTAGTTTTTACAAACTATTCCATGTCATCACCACTTTCCTTTGTGAACATCAGGGTGATCATGTGATATGGCTAGTTCATTGGTTCTAAACATGAGGTTCCAAAGTCACTGGAGAATCTCATGAAGTTGCTCAAATTCTAGCCTAGATCATGGCTCTAACCAGGGCCTGCAAATTATTTTCCACTATTTTTAAGAGTTTAAACAAAATCAGTAAAACTACACTAACCATCAAGTTTCTTTACTTTTGTTTGAAATTACATCAACATTGGTATATCAACATCTGTTCAACTGTTAATGACATTATAGAAATTATAGATTCTACATGTAAAGTGAACAAACACCAAAAACGTTGGAGAACACTGAATTAGTGATATTAAAAGTACATTCTCTAGACATAAAAATATGTTTTCTTTTGTGCAAAGTTAACTGCCCTATCTGGGAGTACTGACCAATAATATTCTCAACATTATTGGTCAAATCCTGCAGTTCTCAAACTTAATGGTCTCAGGACTCCTTCACACACTTAAAAATTAATGACTCCAAATAGCTTCTGTTTATGTGGGTTATATCTAGTGATATTTGCTGTACTATAAATTGAAACTGAGAAATTTTTTAAATGTTTTTTTCTTCAAAATAAGACTAATGAAGCCTTTATATAAGTAACATTGTTATGAAAAAAATATTTTCCAAAACAAAAAAATATCTGCTGAAAAGGATGGAATTGTCTTACATTTTTTCAAACATGTTTTGATGTCTAGTTTAATAGAAGACACCTGGATTCTCACATCTTCTGTATTCAGTCTGTTGTGATATGTTGTTTTGGTTGAAGAATATGAAGAAACAAATCCAGCCTCACACAGTTATGTAGTTAGAAAAAGGAAGGACTATTTTAATGGCATTTTCTGAGAATTATGGATATTCTTTGACACTACGTCAAAAATTTACAATTGATAGCCTATTAAAAGTTAATTGAAGTGTGGAAGCTAAAACCCTGTCAAGGACCATTTCATTCTCTCATGTATTAAAATCCAGTGGTCTATCTTGAACTTTGAATGGATCTTGTATATAACCAGGCATGATTTTGGAACACATTTCTTGGTCACTTGGAAAATATAAGTTCTTCCAAGTGTTGACGTATTCTATTATATTATATAAAAACATCATCTCTGTTACTATAACAACCAAGCTCATCAAAAAAAGCCTTGAGAGCATTAGAAGCTCTCAAGCTCACGGTGATATATGTTTTCCACAATTCTAATTTTTGCTTCAAAGCTAGAATTTTATTTTTGGCAGAAAAAGCAACAAATCCTGTCTTTTTTCCTTGAAGTGACAGGCTCATTTCATTCATTTTTGAGAAAATGTCTAGCAGACCTCTAAGTCTGAATAATCATAGTCTGTCAGTCATTCTTTCATTCTTTCAAGTGAAAGTGGTGTTCTGTATAAAACCTGGCTACTTCAGCTTACAACTCCAAACAATTTCATAGGTGCTCTTCCTTAAGACAAGCATCATCCTTTGGTATGCAGTGGAAGTATTTTATTCGTACTTCCCATTTTGTTACACTCAAGGGACAAATTTTAGTTAAATTAGTATTTACTGTTTCATTGAGGACAATGGTAAATGAAACTAGCTTTTCCTTTTTGAAACTGTTAGGTTTTTTTTCTCTTAGTACACAGTAGCGAATAATACAATGACTATTCATACTATTTGGATCCACCACTTTGATTTGCACTAAGGGGCCAACCAACCATTGCTTTTATACCATTAGTGCAAATGTCAACATAGTGAAAGAGGTAAATAATGTCTTAATACTATTATCAAAATAATTCTGCCTGTGGACCCCTAAAAGGATCTCAGGGACTCTCATGGGTCCATGAAAAACACTTGAAGAACCACTATTATGGACAAATGAGCAAACTGGCTTGTTTCTTGAAAATATCCTGGGTCAAATTATGTATGTTGAATCTTAGTTTTCATTATTTTCCGTTGAGACAACGTTATAATGATATTCTCAGTCCAGAAATCTTATCCTTTATGTAAATGACCACTAGTACCATGCTTAAGCATTATAAATGATTCACCCTGACTCTGTGATCCAGATTAATTCTAGGGCAAGGAACAGAGATTCTCCTCCCTGATTAAAAATGAGAGAAGACATCACAAAGGAGTCACAAGACCAGAAATTATAATTCCCAGCTAACTCTACTCATTTCCATTGTGATACTACTTCTGCATTTGGATAGCAACTAATATTTCCCCAGGATATCCTGTCTACTAATAGGTACACAGAGAGCCCTCTTTATCTCATAACCTAGTTATTAGAAGATAATTTTATTAGGGATATAATTGGGAATGCCTCTTTTTTTTTTTAATTAGTTTGAAACATTTAAAATTAGTGAGATTTTAAATAAAAATATCAATTTTCAGCTTTTCCTAAAAATATTAAGTTGACATTACTGGGCCAGCACTGACATACATCAATAATCAGCTGGCATTCTTTATACCCTCCAGGCTGTTTTACTCATTTGCATTAAATGACTGGCTCCTATAGACTTTTGAGAACAATTTCCACTCTTGTTCATTGTTGTCCAGTTTCTCCTTTATAACAATGTTTATTTTACTATTTATTCTAGTTTGATAGCAAAATATATTCTTGAGACTTCAAATAAAGGATGGTTCTCTTATGTACTTTTTAATGAGAAAGGCACTATCCAATATGGTAAAGTATTTTGTATTTTGATAAAACTAAAATTAGATAATAATATATTTTAGCTATTAATTTTGAGTTTACAAATTATTTTCAATGGTTGTTCTATGACATTCTGCTAAGTGTACAGGATTTTACATTTGTTTCTGTTTCTTCATTCCTCTAAGTGTCCCCTCTGCATTTATATATAATGATAGTTGAAAATGGAAATCCCACATTCTTTTCTAATTAGTTAATATTCACAGAGTTATATTCATCACTGAAGCTAAGTATAACTTAACTGTGAAATGTATAATTGCAACTTTGAAATATGACCTCACAAATGAAATTTGATTAGTTAGCCCAAGAAAATATAGCTAATGAGAAATCATTAGCTATAGAGGTAACAGTTTCATAGCTTAGACAGTCTAAAGTGGCGTGGTCTTTTTTTATTTAAAAAAAGTACATACATACTCATTTTAGAAAATTCATATAGGCAAAAAGAGGAGTTCTCATAAGACTACCCTTAATAAATAGCGACTTAAAATTTTGCTGTGTATCAATCATTCTGTTATTTTTTTCTATGCATGCAAATATTTTATATAAATGGATCTAATGGGAAGGCAGTGATTAAGAGCTCAGGTTCTCGAGTCTAACAGGCCTGGCAATGAATCTCAGCTTTATCACTTTCTATATGTGTGGCTTTCAGAAAGTTACTTCACCTCTATAACCTTAATTATCTCATCTGTAAAATGAAAAATACTACTACTGTTTGCCTTATAGGGTTCTTTTAAGGTTTAAATTTTAAAATGCATATAAATCACTTATCACAGTGTTTGAAATGTCAGAAGTGCTCACTAAATGTTAGCTATTATTATTAAACTATATAATATTGTAACCTGTCTTATTCATTTAGTAATATGAGCATCTTTCTATGTCATGAACGTCTTTATGTTTTTAAATTACCTTCTCTGATATTAGTATTGATTGTTGTTTGGTATTCTAATTTGTGGATGAGGCATAGGTATTTCACCTACCTCTATTTTGGATATTTTAATTGTGTCCTATTTTGCAGTTTTAAAAACAATGCCATGATACTCATCTGGAAGGTAAATGTTGTAGAGTATTCTTTTAATTAAACTTAGCAACTTATGTTAATTCTACCTTTGTTGAAAGTATCTGCAGAACTTTTAGGCCCTTGATTCCTGTAATTTATATGGATACCAGGAAGAGATCATTTTTGCATCTTCATGAATTGAATTTAATGATATTCTGGAAGAAACCGTTTTTAACGTTTGCATTTGACTGATTTATTGGCAGACATTTAAAAATTATGGATCCAAAGTTGTTTGAAAAGTTAACACCGTTGGATAGGTAAAAGTATTGCCCTGTGAAGCACTAAATATTGAGTATCAGTCCTAGTCTGCCACTTTGTAACTGTGAGAGCTAGTGGACCTCAGTTTCCATATCTGTAACATCATGGCATTAAATTAAGTAACTCCTAAAGTCCCCTGTAGGCTTACAATTTTATTCCTTTGAAATAAGTTTTTACACTGACTGAATAAGTATTATTCTGTTTAGCTGTCTTTTTGATATTACATTAATATCTAGTTCATATAAAATAATTTGCATTTATTTATTTCACCTTTTGCATTCCCTGCTACTACGTAAAGGTAGAGATTATAAACTGAAAATATTCTAGCTTCTTTTAAGATCTTTCTCATTTAGGTGAAACGTGTCTCTGTTAAATGGAGTATTGATTTCTCTTGGTATCCATTGGAATTTTGTTCAAGTTATAGGAAGACAGGGAAGTAAGAACGGTAGAAATACAAGGAGTAGTGAAATTAAAAATACTAGTTTTCAGTTTAATAGCTTTAATTCCTATAAACTTCTTTTTAATGGTTTGGGGCATGTTTTGTGCAAAAACAGCTCAACAAAAATACTCTGTGCCATCATTATTTCAGCAGCAGAATTGATTAGATATAGCCATGATTCAGATTGATTAACTGGCTGTGTCTCATTCATGTCTTTAATAGAAAGCATATCCCAAAGTAAACTATTCTCTAGATGTTTATATTTTAAAATGATACATATTCTAAAGTTGTGCATTCTCACCCAAAACTTGAGGATTATCTGCTCTCTCATTCTACTTTCGTTAAAGACAAATCATACATTCATTCAGAAATGTATTCAACGAATATTTTTTAGTGCATATTGTGTCAAATACTGTGCTAGATGTTGGGAATACAGCGATGGATAGACTTACTAATTCTGCCCTCAAGGGTCTTATAGTGGAGCTGACGTGGAAAAAAATCTATCAGATAAAGGGTTGAGAGCCTAAAAGAGCTCTTCTAATCTCATAGGAGAAAAAAGAAATAGAATGAGTAAAGGGTAGGAACAGTCTTCATAAAAGGAAGGAAGTTCGGCAAATATGTGGGAAAAAACGTACCCTTTCTCTAAAAATCTATTAAAAATTTTAAACAATACAGATTTTACAATCAAATTGATAACTATTTTAAAATTATAATCCTCTATGCCATAATGAGCAGTGATATGAATATTTCCTCTGCACACTAGTAGGAATATAAATTTGTATAATCTTGCAAGCAAACATTATTTATACATATGTACATAAATTTAAAAATTTAAAATTTTTCTTATGTTTTAACTAATCACGTTGTTTCCAGAAATTATCCAGTGGAACTTATCAGAGTCCATCAGAGACTTATGTACAAGATTATTTATCACAACATTATTTATATTCATGAAAAAGTAGAACCAACTTTAATGTCTATGGTTAGATAACTTGTAGAAATACATATATGGGTTATTTATATAACCTAAAAATCATGTCTTTAAGAATATTTAATGACATAGGAAAATGCTCAAAATAAAATACGTACTTTAAAAAAGTAGTAAACAAAACTGCATAGAGTTGGAAGTCTAGGTTATATTATTTTTTAAACCAGAATGATAAAAGTTTTTGTTTGTTTTGTTATTTAGATAATGGTCTGTTAATGACAGGGTGTCTTTTACCTGATTTTCAGATTTATAGCAAATCTTCATAAAGCCAACTATGATTTATTCATTTTTTACCTGTATTTTACACTATAGCATTTTTATATCCAGACTAATCCATTCTATTCTTAATCTTCCTAGTAGAAAATTATATCATATTTCAATAGAAGTTTTAAAATAAACTTTTTTCTGTCTCATACACAAATAATACATAATTCTTAAGAACATATACTGTACTATTTAAAAGTTATCTATTTCAAAGTGCCTAATAAATCCTTTCATACCACACCTTTGATGGGCTTCATAATTGCTTTTTAGACAGATAAGAAATTTGGGAAAACAGAACATAGATTGGATTATTCTCTGGCTAGTGGACAGGAAATAACTTGCTTAAAAGTCTAATTTTGTATAGATTGTCTTATTTTGGAATCAAAGCTATTATAGAAACTTAAGAATCAAAATTACAAATGCATAATAATATATAAATAATTTCAAATGTTAATAACCCATGAGAAATCAGAGCCTTTAAAATAAAAAATGTCCTAAGGATAAAAATTTTTTGTAGGGGGAGGGGTTGGTGGTCTGTGACTTACTATGAAGATTCTAATTTTTGTCTTCTTATTTCTTCATTATTTTTCACAACTCTTTCCTTGATTGTCTCTATCTTTATATTGGTTTAGTTTATAATCGTATTATCTTTCTCCAGAAGCGCATTATTTATTTTTTCTTGACGCACCTCTCATTTTCATTTCTTTCCTCTTTTTTTACTTTGCCGTAATAATCACAAATGTTGAGCTCACAAGTAAAACTTTTTAAAAAATCTCCTCCTCCTAAGCATAACTACCATAAACAATCTATAGCTCTACGTGTATATACTGAGTGATATTGGATGGAAGATAAAAACAATTTTTAAGAAAAAAGTTTTATTTCCTATCATTAATAACTTATACTTTAAAAAAAAATTGGCGCAATAAAATAGAGTTAAAAATGCTTATCTCGGGACCAGCCGGGTGGCACAGTGGTTACATGCTCATGTTCCGCTTCAGCAGCCCGGGGTTCACAGGTTTGGATTCCAGATGCGGAAATGGCACCACTTGGCAAGCTATGCATGTAGGCGTCCCACATATACAGTAGAGGAAGATGGGCATGGATGTTAGCTCAGGGCCAGTCTTCCTCAGAAAAAAGAGGAGGATTGGCAGCAGTTAGCTCAGGGCTAATCTTCCCAAAAAAATAAAAAATGCTTGTCTCTCAGGGTGAACATCATTAGATAATTCTAAAAACAGAATAGTTCAGTCCCTAGGGCAAACAAACAAACAGAAATTTTTGTTTAATCTATATAATCTTAATCTAAATCAACATAAAATATATCATGGGAGAAGGAGGGGAGATCTACATTAGTCATTCCATAGATGAGAACCTAAATTTAATGAAAAGTCCTGAGCGTCAGAGAATTTAATACCAGCTGTGTTGTTTTGTAATTTATGTCTCCAGAAATCCATTGACCTTCTCTAGACCTGAGTCCTCTCATCAATAAAACAAACAAACACTAAATATACCACCTTTTCTCAGTTTTTCACCAGACATCTTGGAAGTAAATAAAAGTGTGAAGGCATACACCTAGTGTTAGGGGTGCCTACCTTAATGTGGTTTCTACAAGCCTGAAATTTCTTTGAAGTTTCATATTTTATTTTAAAAATTAATATAAAGTTGGCTTTCTACGCTAAAATCTATATGTTTGCTTTAATAAAAATATAACATTTACAGCTACTTATTATTGGCAAGGGAGGTGAGGGTGGGATGGGATAGTCTTCTACCTTGTTAACAGTGTAAATGATTTTATAGTGAGCTCAGTTTTGGAGAAATGGGCTAAATCAAAGGGAATCAACAATCCATATTGTGTTAACATCCAGACAGTTTCTTTTATTGCATGATATTGCTAGAATCCAAAGGCGAATACAAATAGCAGATTCATCCTGGTAAATAATCCCTGATGATAAATTCCCCAGTAATTACCCCCTGAAGAAAGATTCCTGGAATGTTGCAAAAGAGGTGATACAGTGCAATATTGTCACACTGTTTTTAATGGATATTTTGTTCAATATATTTTAGTTGAGAGCCTGAATAGAAGATAAAATGTTTTGGATCCTCTGGTTTTTCTTTTGCAATCTCAGTGAAATACTTCTAAGAAGATTTCTTCAGGGTAGAAAAATTATTAGTGTTAAGGTTTTTTGGTTTGCAACTAATTTTAATTTTCAATATATTTAAATAAACTAGTAATCTCAACTGGCTAACAATCCCCACAACTCTTTACATCCAATTCTCAAACTTCATTTATATTGCAGTGATCTTATATGCAATGTAAACATTTGCAGTTTAACTTCTCTTAGTTACTGATAGAGAATGTTTACGCTCATAGAAAAATATGTATAAAATTAGCTAATGATTTGAGGCTCTTATAATTATCATAAACAGTAAATTAATTCATCTTACCCAGATGCTAATATTTTGTGATTTCTTTTAAATTCTTATCAAAGAAAAATAATAATCAAGCATTTGGATTAGCTGTGAACTTCTTTTATTTTATACTGCTCTCCATCATAATTGATAATTAAGGATTGACTAGAATAAATAAAAGCATTACATTTTAAAATCTATTGATTTGACTTTTCTCTACTTCTCAAGTTTTTGTTTATGAGACAAATCTTTTTCAAATTCTTTCTGAAGTTTTTCAGAATTATTACCTCTTTCAGGGACCACAAAAAAATCACATGACACTTGAATTACAACCACTTCTGGCTTTAATAACCACATTGTTTTTCTAAAGTCTTCCTCTTATGATAGTTTCAAATTTACAAAGTCACTTTATATATAGAAAATTGATGTCAAGCATTGACAGATGAGCTGTCTGCTTCCAAAAATCGTTGTTTAAATTGGTATTATAGTCTATCTGTTTTTCACGTTCAGAGTTCAATGGTGACTATCTTTTCTCTTATAATTCATTCTTTTAAGTTTTTGTACTTGCACTTGCATTTGGAACTGAAATGGCATAGGAATATTTTCTTCCATAAATATAATAATATAAAATTTCTTCCATAGATGGAGAGTTAGATAGACAGAGACATATATACATGTACATCCTCTTATAAGCATCACTTTTTTTCTAACCCATTTGTTCCAGGTATATTAAGGGAATACAACTTTAAATTAGAAATCAGGAACCATGGATGTTGTTCCTAGATTTGTCATTAATGTTCTATGTAACCTTGAAGAAGATACCTTATGTTGCCAGACTTGGTGTAATTTTAAGCCTTCTGCTAATAAAAGACAGTGTCGAAAATAATATTCACTTGTTACTATATAACAGTTCTGAAAATCTTCAGTTTCTGAAAGTTTTCAGAAAACAGCAGAGGCATTAGACTTTATATTTTTTTAGGAAACTACCTAGTTTATCTTTATAATCAAGATATTGTTTTGAGTGTTGCTGTTCTAACTAGTATCCATTGTTTCTAAATTTGAAAATTCTGTTATACCAAGACGAGTGAGAATTGGTGATTGTCTTTTGGGCATAACATTTAGTTAACGTTGAAGATAAAAGTAAAAAGCTTTTTATATCAAGTAAAACCAAAAGTTGACACAATTCTTATGTACCAAGAGGCTTTTTTTCAAAATGAAAATTCAATTTTCTCAATATGACTCCTAAATAATCTCCATAGGCTATCAGAGATGTCCTAAAAGGGATAAGACAATCTATAGCCTGCCTCCAGGAAATATAATTTTGTAGCATGGTCAGGTTTATTATTTTTCCCGAGGAGTTTAACACTGGGAACTTGGCATCACATTGATACTTCCTCTACAAGCAGGAACATCACAGCTAACTTGACCGTACTGGTCTGAACGGAGACCATCATTCTGCATGTGTAGGAAGGAATTGGTAATGGAAAAAGCACTTGGTCTGAAGCTCCGTTCCTTTCCTCCCCCATTTTGTTTGTTTGTCTTCCTCTTTAACCAATATATTATTTCTTGTTACAGCTCTATTAAAAAGCAAAAGAATTTCTAGTTTATACCTTATCTAATAAAACACTTTCTGTTGAGAATCTTCCTTTTCTCATTTATATAGTGATATGAAACAAGTTTTTAAAATAACGCTTTTATTTTTTTTTTTTCCTGTCTTACCCGAGGAAAATTCAACTGAAATAACAGAAAGCTTTGAGGGAGTGAATGTATCTAACATTGGTCTGGCATTAAAATTTTCTGGTTGGGCAGCACAATTGTTTAATTGGGAATCTCAGTGACAGCTGAACAACCTCAATGCTTGGGGTCTGCAAGCAGAGGGGCTTCACTCTGTCACCTATCAAGAATGATGCTTGTCAGGACTTTGTTTCCACTTAGGGAACGCTCATGTTTCTAGTCATACCATTGATGTTTTCTGATATTACAATGGAATAGACACTAAAACACTGAAAGAGACAAAATTCTTTGCATAGGTATATTTGTAATTCTTTGTTTTTCATAAACCAAATGCAAATGTAACACTACTCCAGATACTGCTTCATCAGAGGTCCCCAAGATAACCAAAAGTAAGTGCCCATTTCCTCATTTCAGGAATAGTACCATAACAAAGTGAATTTTAGTGACTAGCCTGTTTGCAGAGCATGTCATATAGCCTCTGAGTTAGTTAACTCCTTGGCCTCCTAAGAGGTCCCTCAAAGAGTCAATTGATGTTTTTGCATGTATTACTTACTAATGTGTAGAAAATTTTTTAAGTTCACTTTTTCTTTATTCTGTCTTTTTTACCCATCTTCCCTCATTGTAGCAAATTAGACGGCCGGATGAAAGCAAAGGAGTTGCTAGTAGAGTTGGATCCCTCAAAGTAAATATGTTTCTAACATTTTTTGGCAAGATTTCGTCTATAGCCTACCCTTCTTCCTTTTTGGAGGGTGGTGGGAGGAAGGGGGCTTTTTCCATTTTTCACCATCCCATTTTTTTTTTCTTTTAATATTTTTATTGGCTGTTGGGTCATATTTTTTTTGTTTGTTTCAGCTACACATAGAGCAACCAGCTGAAGGCAAGCTGCCAAATAACTAGCTTTGAATGGCACCACAAACAAGACAAAGGGCAACTGCCTCATTACAGGTGCCTATAATTTGGGGCTCTAGAGTAAACCGTTCCTCTGATTGATGTCACTGACTGTGTGTTAAGTTCCTGTAACACAGAGAACTAATGTTTATTTTCAGAATATTATCTCCCCTTTATACTTTTTTTGTAAAAAGTAATTGTGTTATTTTAGTGTCATTACCATTTATAGTTCATTCCAGAAAAATAATTATGAGTTAGTCACATGTATTTTATGTACATAATCTTAATTAAAAGAAAAAGAATTTTATATGATGCTAGTATAATGGGCTCACATATAGCTAATAGTATTTAAGCATTCTTAATCTCCTTTGTTTTCTTTTTTAAAAGTTAAAAAAATTGATATAACAATTAACCGAAACCGATATATGTCTAAATGTTTGCCCATGTGTGTATGTGATCTGCTAATATCCAACTTAAAGATTTCTGATCTGATGGTCCCATTTGCTAGTTGTTAAATATTCCTTTGGTCAATATATCTTGGGCACTCAATACTCTAATATTTAATCACAATGAAAAAGTGAACAAGTTATCATCCTTAAGAAACACAGACATAGCCAGTGATCACTTTTAATGCTGCCACCATAAATGCAAGTTAGGAAATTTGCTGCATTTTAAAAACATGCAGAGGAATTGCCCCCAAAATTAACCACTTCTTATATCTCAATCCCATTTGTCCTTACAGCAATAGTAACTGTTAAAGTAATCAAAATGACAGATCATTTACTGCCCTGGGATGTCCCAAAATTCAGTAAAAACCTGGAGGCCTAATATAAAGTCATTTCAAATTACACACCACAAATTTATTTCCATTTAACAATTTATGAAGCACTAATTTCTGCACTCTTCCTCTCCTTGCCTCTTCTGCCTTCTTAATTTTACTTTTTTGTTGTTGTTTATTTATTTGTGTCTGTGCACATGAGTGCACATGGATGAAGGTGTGTCTGTATGTTTGTGTCCTTTATTCCAGACAAGCCATCCTCTCTGTTCTCTAACACTGCTATATACTGGGTAGCTTTTTTTTTTTTTTTTTGATGTTATTTCACTAAGGATAATCAGGGGCTGGGAAGTGTTGATTATATGCCTATTAGAAAAACAAGGCAAGTTAAAATTATTCAGTCATAAAAATATGAGTTTATGTATCCTGATGATATATTAGTAGCATTCCTCACTGTCTTCCTGTGAGGTATCATATTTTACCCTGATGTTTAAGAGAAGATAAATCCATTCTTGTTTAGACTGGATTATGACTCAAAAAGGTGCAGTGTGACATAACTTTGTGAAAATTACTGATAGTGAAATCAAGATAAAGTGGCATCCATAACTGCAGCACCATCCGCTATAAACTGGATTGTGTGAGTGAGTGTGCGCATGTCTAATTAGATCTAAGTTCGACCTTTGGATGTACAGAACTTAAGTTATAATTGTATGTGTATTGTTTTTAAGAGTATATACAGTATGATTATGTATATACACATATGTATAAAAACAAAAGAATATTTTAGGGTTCAGTCACTTTACTTTAAGATGGATGCAGCCTTAAATCAAAAAGTGTGTTTGGGAAAGAAAGACAAATTTTATAATTCTTAAATATCTTTACTCCATATTTCTACCAAATAGAATATTTTAAAGTGAATCTCTAGGGGATTATAAGGGTAGTTATAGTATTTATTTTCTCTAACACTTTGGGGAGAAAAGATGCTATAATTAAAATGTTGGCTTCCTAGTCACGGGTTTATTGATCATTTATTCTTGTGTTACACAAAGATCTTTGATGTTTTGAAATGTTTGCCAAAGGCAGTGAGAAATGTATAACGCTATGATCTTATTTTTAAAAGGAAAAAGGAAAACTGAAAAGAGAACAAGTTGCTTTTTCAATTCATTTTCTGATGTTTACATGTAGCTCCATCGAAAGCTGGAGGAGCTCAGAGATCACCTAGAAGGCAATGTGAAAGGATACTCTCTCAGAGTAAATGTACGATTTCACTCGGTGATTTTTTTTTTCCTAAACTTCTGCTGACTGGTAATCCAAATCTGATTGGTTCGTCCTCTCATCTCCATCTTTTTTACTTTCTGTCTCTTTTCTCCCTATCTCCTTCTTTCTTTTCTAGCTGCAGCTTCATGCTCACATTTACTAAATAAACATTAAATTGGCAGGGTAGAGGACTCTGAAACCACACTAACATTGCAGTTAATTTAATAACTTTCTGGCTCCAAAGCAAAATAAAAACTTTCTTTTCAAACTCTGTTTCTTATACAGTTGTGTAATTTTCTGAGGGTCTTTTCATGAGACTTCATTGGATCTTTTCCATTGGCTTTGTCTTCTACCCCTTGTTTGATGTGTCAGCAGGATTATAAATTATGGGCTGGATCCAAGTGATAGAGCTTTGATGATTCAATTTAAATTGTCAAGGAAAATGGTCAATGTTAGAATGTCATCGTAGGCAATCTGGCAAGTAGACATATTTTTTCTGAGTTAATAGGCTTCTTTTAACTCAGACTCTTTGGGAATAACTATAAGATATCATCTTTTGTTTAAAAATAAGAAAATCAGGCAGTAAGCATCTTCACCAGGAACACCATCATGTAACATCTTACAAATACTTGAAATAAAAGCTACTATACCTAAGACAATACTTTGAAGGAGAACATAACTTAGAGCCACTGAATACTGTACATACATCATATTGGCAATTGTAACAAAAGGATTTTTTGTGACCAATAGTTTAGACTTAGAATGCTTGGTCCTTCTGAATATATCCTTTCAAGATAAATGGAAGTAAAATATCTAAAATGGTATATGGTGTAAATATGGCAGAAGAAAAGCTAAATTATTGCAGTAAATAATTTCTGGCTCCATTTAACACTGCCCTCCCATTCCTGAGACTTTTTTAAAAGTTCATATGAATCCTAGCCCTGATTTACTTCTCCCAAGATTATTGCTACACATTTAATTCATATTGCTGTAATAGTTATACTATAAAGGGTAGAATAAAAAAATAATAGTGATATGATAATTCTCTGGTTTCTCAGCTTGTTTTTAATTGTATATCGTATGTAGTTTTGAATGTCTCTATATTAAATTTCTGATCATTAAAGTCTGAAGGTGTTTTTATTAATATCAATCATTAAATTCTGATAGCTAAACAGAGAAGGAAATTAATACAAATGTCTCATTTTTCTACTTCTTTCTTTTGGGCCAGTCCTTCTTTTCTATGCGTATTTTATAGAATTTGAAAGTTGATCCATAACCCCGGAATCTAATTCACTGTTTAAAAAAATAAGATTAGTATGAATTTTATGGAACTAGTCTAAACATACCTGGGTTTTATTCTAGAAACCCCTAAAAAAGATTCTGATAATATTAATATGTGCATTTAGTGTCATACTCTTCCCTAACCAATCCTGAGAAGTGATACTATTTTTCTTTCAATCAAACTGGGACTAGAAAGTTGAGATTTGCTAAGATGTATATGGTTGGGAGTTAATGTTAGGTCAGGGTTAAATTAAAAGTTTTGTGCTTCGAAAATTGGGTTATCTCATGCCACTTGTCAGTTTCTTTTTTCCAACACCTATACTGCAAGGTAGAGTACATAATAATTCATCTCAGTGTCTTAATCTTTTATTTCATTTCACTGGGTTGCACTTTGTTCTGATTACCTTTTTTCTAAAATGATTGAATGTGAGGTATATCATTCTAAGATTCCCATTAACTAGAAAAGTATAGGGAAGAAAAACTATCAAAAAGTAAATAATATCTTCTCTAGAGAGTTCAGCTAAGAAAAGATACAAATCAATTGCTTAGCTGAATGTTGTCTCTCTCCCTCCCCTTTAATTCCTACTACCCCAGCATGCCTTAAAATATGCCTTGTATATTAAAAGCTGTTGCTTAGAAGCAGAATAGTTATTCTCAGTACCATAGGCTATATAAACAAATTCTGTTTCTAAAATGAGATAAATTGGCATAGAGTGACCATTCCATTTTGTGAAAATTTATTGTAGGTATACACACACAAGAGCGTTTTAATTCATTGAAACGTTGCTAAATATTTTAGGAAGATGAAAGATTAAGAACCATGTTGCCACTTCAATATTTTGTTTAGTAGTTAGAGAATGTGAGACATCATTCAGAATTTTGGAATAAGGATTTAGTTAAACCATCAGTGCTTAAACTGGTATCATCTATACAATATATTATTTTTAGAGAGGAAAGAATCCTGCAACCTTATTTATTATGGATAATCAATGATATAAAGTAGAATATTCTGTTCAGATGTAATTTTTGGAATAATACTAAATTTTATTTATTTTTCATATGAAAATATACTTTTTTATCCTACATTAACTCTAGCAAAAAGTAGGATGTATTAGATTCTTGAATTCTAAATCAAGAATGTATCATCTTTTTCTGTATGTTTTACTAAACTGAAATGTTCTGAACCCTAAATGGGTTTTTAGTAATTTTAATAATAATAAAGTTGTCATCTGGTATGTAAGCAGAGTTTGCCTAATTTAATGACCACAAATATTACTATAAATCTTTAGATTGATAATGTGTTGAAAATGACTGTAGAGTGAAACCATATAAAGGGAAAAATTATTTTTCTATTTAATCAAATGCTTGAATCTAGTGGGAAGAATATTAAAAGTAATGCACAAGATTGAAGAATAGTGCAGACAGTTCTTATCCTATGGAAAACATAAGATAAAATAATGCAAACTAATACTTTGTTTAGATAATATAAGTCAAAGCAAATTTACAAAATTGGAGTTAATTAGTTAAAGAGCAATGGGACCCTGGGAAGTTTGAATGTTAAAATATTCAGAAAAAGTAGATCAATGCTCATGAAATAAAGACAAGTGGAAAGAAAAGAGTAAAAATACCTCAAAGCCGCAAGTTTTGTATTTTCACTCAGTCTATGTAATATCATAGTAAATTTCTGTTCAGCTACACATATATAGAGATAGATTTGGGGTAACCAAATATGTTAATTTTTAAAGGCTTTGACAGACTATGATTTGGGAATCATGATTTCTGAGGACTGATTATTGGCACATAACTGAACTAAAAAGAAAGATGAAGTTGAAGAAATATAAGTACTTGCTATGCTAACACAAATAAAGGGATGGTATTATTTGAAGTCGAAAAAGTTAAGGAAGCAGTTATCATTTAAAATAAGACTATGTTTTTAATAAGTTTAAGAAAAATATCTGAATCAAGTCAGAAAGTAATGTCTATCGAAGAGTGATTTTTAAACTTTTAACTTAGTTGTCTGAAGGTTGAAACAAGATTAGTATGAAATAGGGCTAATATAAATAATGAATTAGATGGTTGTGATTTTATAGATCTTTTAAGATCATTATTTTTATTCTAGCCTTAGTTCTGAGCTAACTCATCTAACACTTTTAATGAATTTTCTTTGGGTTTCTTTGTACTTTTGTATTCATCAAATTAATGTTGTAGCTCAGGGTTCAGCAAACTACAACCCTTGGGCCAAACCGTTTCTCTTTTGTGGGCACACAAGCTAGGAATGATTTTTGCATTTTTAAATGATGGGGGGAAATCAAAAGAACATCGTTTCATGACGTGAAAATTATATGAAATTCACATTTCAGTGTCCAGAAATAAAGTTTTATTGAAACATAGCCACACTCACTCATTTTCACATAATTTCTGGTTGCTTTTGCACTACAACAGCAGAGTTGAACAGATGCAGCAAAAACCATACGGCATGCAAAGCCTAAAATATTTACTATTTGACTGTTTACAGAAGAAGTTTGCTGAGACCTCCTATAACTGGGAAGTTAATCCGCTGAAATCTTCTACCCTTACCTTTTTATTCTTCCTTTTTTCATTGTGTTTTCTACCTACTCTTCACATGATACACACACACATGCACACAAAGTAAACCCACCATGGAATTACCACTAAACCCTTCAAATGTAGAACTATCATATGGATAAAGTGTAGATTATAAATTCTTCCTTTTTCGGCAGCCCCTTACAGAGATTTATAGTATAAAGATAAAGTCACTTCTTGCTCTCTCAAACTTTTTAAAAATGTTTTTAAAGTATTTTTTGCTGTACACATTGCATTTTTCTGTTTATTACTTCATTACATCTTAATAAAGATATTTTCCCTTAAGACCATGATCACCTTTTGATTTCTGCTAAATTTCCTATTTGACCGCACCTAAAGTCATACCTTCTTATAGAAAATTTCGTACAAGTGGGAAAGACACCCTGACATAATCGAGTAATACATCATATCTTAATATACAGAACTTAAAAATCTAACAGATATCTGCACTGAATCAGCCAACTTTGAGGTGAGGAAGAACAGCTGGAACATCAGTTCTTAGACGAATAAACATTCAGTAGCTTTTAAATGAGTAAATATCAGTTACTTGGTATATTCTACTTTCTTTAGGGAAATTTCAGTCTTTTGGTTATTGTATGTAAAACATTGTTTGAGTCTCCTAAGTCTTCCTTGTTCGACATTTTGGCATTTACTCATATTAATAATATGCATTTATTTACTATTTAGTTTGTAATAATTATGTAACATTCTGAGTATTTTGGTAATGATGTCTTATATGACCAGACTATTATGATGAAGATGACAGTAAATCAATTTTAGGATTATCTCTTTGGAAAACAGGCTAATTTTGCTACCTTTCACTTTATTAGAATTCGCTTAACCTATAAAGTTAATTAGTACAATTCTGAGGTTACAACTCTACTGAAAAATGACAAAAATCTATCTTGTGCTTCAATCCAAAAAATTCTCATCTAATACTTATGAAATTGCCTACAGTAGCCTAAGGCATCGTTTGGAGTGGAAATGACACATCTGTGAGATTTTTAATGCTTACTGTGGAACTGTCCTTCTCAGAATTGATTCTAATACAAAAATAAGGTACTAATAAAAGGTTTCCTTGACAAGTAAATTTCCCTAGTAATAGAAAATGGAGAACTGAGGGGAGAAAAACAGATAAGACTTTGTTTTGAAAGATAAAGTTTTTCAGTTTTATGGGTATGGTTATAAAAGCAGAACAAACATGCAAGGTTTTCTTAGAAGTAGCATCCTGCTAAAGAAAATCAGATGTGTATGTGATTGAAAAAAAAGTTTAATTTCTTAATATGTATAGAATTGACCATAGTTTTTAAACTGCCTTCAAAGTAACCCATTAAGTGGCAGTGATTATTTTTTTTACAAATCTTTGTAATGGTAAGTGTGAAACCTTCTGAATGTTATTTCGCACAGTTCAGTTTTTTAGATAGAAGAAAAAGAGTTTGTATATTCATTCATTCAATAAACACTTATTAGCTCCTACTATGTTCTGTTGTGCTGGGTGGGGTGATGGAAATAGAGTGAAGAACAAATCAGATATTTAGGGCATTTCTGATTCCTCCGCTGCACTATCTTCTCCTAAACCTTCATTTCCCCACCCTAACTTTGTATTTGGGAACTTTGTGAAGAATTTGTAACTAGAGAATGCATACTTAAAAATTTAGCTCACATGGCATCATGACAACCTCATGAAAGAAGAGGCCACAGAATTGAACATGGCAGTGTGACAATCCGGAAAGTAAGAACAGGCTAGAAAATTATCAATTTGAAGTCATGAAGATTAAATATGATTTTAAGCATAAAATAGCTGTTTGAAAAATCAGTGAAATATTCTGATAAAAGGTAGGTTTGGAGAAGAGTTTTATGTTTAAGTTTTTATATCTTTTATGGTGTTGCTATTAGCATGTATATATATATGGAGATTCAGTAATAGTACTGAGAACGGAATAGTAGGAACAGGAAATCAGAATCAGATCACTGAGCTGGCTTTGATGCCCTCTTTAAAGAATAATATGACGATGTACAGTAGAGTCATCTTATAAATAACCTCACATGTAGTTTGCCAGTGTTAAACCAATGAAGATCAGTGTGGTATCATAGGAAAAATTGACCAGAGTTCTGCTTTCCTGTTAACCTTAAATGAGCATCTCCTCAGCAAGATCTTACCAGATTCTGATCAGAGTCATCTTCACCATGGATTTTTTTTTTTTAAGCCGGATATTTTTTCATCACAAGGTTTTCCTCAATGGCTTGAACCTTGAAATTTCAAACTCAAGTGTCTGCTGATAAAGCTGTTTTACTATCTGGCAAATGTGTTGGTGATGGAGCCATCTAGACTTCTGAGACCCTTACTGTGCTATCATTTCCTCTTTAACAGTGTTTTCTTTTCCCCACTGCAAAACCAGGCTCGGCTTCCCTCGTGCTCATCTACCTATAGTGTATCTGAGGTATACTTTGCACGTGTTTTCTTACATGGTCAACAACATGCTCGCCCTCACCATTTTTTCTTATTTTATTTTCCTTTTGCCTTAATTTATTTTGCCTTGCACTTTGCACTTGGCTGAAAGGGATGAGAGTACAACAAGGGAAAAGTTAATGATTTGGGGGGAAATTTCTATATTTTTATATCTCACTGTTTTCGAGTAACTTTTTTTTGGCACTGTATCACTTTGAAATAGTTAAAGCCCAAATAGCCAACTTGATTTTTACTACCACCTGAATTCCGTAACAGTTCCTTTGAACCAGGTGATATGTTATTAAACTTATATTGGCTGAAGGCAAAGATTCCAGTTTGCATACCTGTGTAGGTCTGTCTCTGGTAGCTGAAGATTTACATTAAATTAGTGAGATCCTGTCCCATTAACCATAGACACAGGAAAGCTTCTAAAATTGGTTATTTAAATGGAAAGTTAATATGATTCCCCTATTTTTATATAAAATGGAAGATTCAGTCCCTTTTAAAACTGACTAGGTTACTCAGGAAAATAGTTTCCTTGATACTTGTATTCTTATAAGGTTCTTACAATCTAGAAGAGCTTATCTCTCATGAAATTCGTGTTCTGTTAACAAAATATTTTACATGAAATTTGACCTGTGTTCTTTGCCTTTTTAGGGGTTTGATTTTTTATTCTTACTGTGTTAAACCTTAGCACAAATGGGTTTTCTGTCTTTGTAAACCAGATTCGTTGAAATATTATTTACACACTTTGAATGTCCTTTAAGTCTACTTTCCAAAGCATGGGCACTGTTGAGTAGCTATGAGGAAAGAGTATATGTACCTCAAAATTTGACTAGTAAATAAAAAAGACTTTAATAGCCTGTGAATTTTAAGATCTTAATTTTTTACTTTACATATATATTTCTATACTTATTTACTTTGTACAGGCCACTATAGCTCCATATGCAGGCCAGTATTATCAGCTTAATTCTGATCATAGCAATATTATCTCAGAATAGCATGCAAAAACAGAAAGATGGTACTCTCTAAAGTACCAGGTAGTGTATACAGAACCAATGGCAGAATATCATCTTTTGACTTTAAAATTTAAGAAAAAGATTTGAGAGGAGTATAGCATGACTAAACCCATAGCCTCCCAAAGTTGAATTTATTGAGTCAATAGAAATTCTTTAATATTTTCATTTGCTAATTACAGCTGTTACAGATTTTTTTCTTAAAATTGATTTTGTGGAGAATTAATTTCTTCTTGAAATATGTATTTCTAGGGAGAAGCAAAGTAATGAAAGGCAAATGAATTACTTGTGGTATCAGCAAAGACTTTTGAAAGAGAAGATTGATATCATCTCATCACCACATTTTCCATAGGTCTTTTCTTAATTCCCCAGGATTATGATTCCCAGTGTAAAAAATATATAACCCATTTCTTTCTGCCACTTCATCCAGGCAATTCTCCATTTCCCATGAGAGTGTATAAGAAGTCTACCATTGGCATCATCTCCAATCACAGCCTACAGCATCCATCAGGGTATTACTTTCTCTCTGACAGCATGTGTGCTGGAAGGCTCTCAGGTTGGAATGTGGAACTGGCTTCTGGGGGGTGGGATTGTGTATGCTGTGGCATTTGCTCCATAGCACTCAGCTCTTAAATGAACTCTGGCTTCATTTGGGTTTGTTTCTTTCATTGTGACACATGAGCTTTATTTGTCATGAAGTGTGTTTCTCTTTTTGTCATTTGTGGTAGGGTTTCTATATTCCACTCAATGCCCACATCTTTGTGGACTTCATAGGTAGTGTTTATGTTTAATTTATGATGCTATAAAGACCCATACATGAAGAATATCTTAGGGAATCTAATATTCGTGATAATCCTTCAGACAGAAATAACCTTCCGTAATTGTTTCCTGTTTCATCTTAAATTAGTAAAAGATTGTTTCACAAAATTTTAGACTATAAGCCTTAATAATTAGAATTTCAAGGAATGTCCTCATGTTTCAGTTTTTCATTTGGAAGCCTCTTGATGGGACTGTTGGTCAAGTGCATTATTTATTTTATAGCATTGCTTTGGAGGTAGCCAAAACTTCCTTGGCTCAATTTCTTCTTTCCCTCACATTTATATCATCTTCACTTACCTCCACTACTGAAGAAATATATTCTCCAACCCATAACGTAACACATTGGCTTTACCAATTTCATGTCACTATCTTCTGTGGCATTCGTAACACCAAAAAGAAATAAGCCTTGTTCAAAGATTAATCTCTCCATGAGTTGTACAAGAACAGGATAGTTTCTAACCTTATCTGGCTAACTGCTCAGCAAATGTTACTCCATGTAGTTGATGGCCCCTTTGTAAAAAATGCAATTCTCTTACTGTGTGACAGGCTGTGTTTGACATCTCATTTATTTTATCTCAGTTAATCTGTACTACAGCTCTGTTTGGAGAAGACGTTATTGTCATCTTCATTTTACAGACGAGAAAACTGAGGCTCAAAGATAGATGTATTGCCCAAAGTGGTAAAACTGCCAAGTATGTAGCAGAAAATTTTTTCTTAATTACCATGCTTTCTGCTGTTCAGGAGTTATTGAATGGCATATATCTTGTATTTTTATAGTGTCTATTTACCTGGTCCAGGTTGATTATATAGTTTTGGGTTTTATCTTATGAGAGGATGTAGATGTATCCATAAGGTACAAAACTTTAATTCGAGGGAGTGTTAGAAAGACATCCCTTTGTGGCATTTATTATTCTTATTTTTCTTATATTTAGTGATTCAATAAATATTGAGCACCTACTATGTTTTATTTACGTGCAATTATAATCTGCTAGCTATTTCTTGATGATGGGAATTAGCTTCACATTTAGAATGTGTAAAACATCATGAATGTAATGAGATTGGTGTCTTAGGTTCTACGTTATTGTTTATCCCTTCAAGCCAAGTAAAAAAAAGAAAACTCACCTTCCAAATTTCTAACTAATCTTCAGCTTTGTTCCAGCAGTGTTCATTTTTTAAAATCCTTTGAAAAAGTTGCTTCAGAATTCCCTCAGTTTAAAACAAATCCAGAATTAGTACCATCTCGTGTTTGAAATAGTGCTCTTTCTGATTTCTTTGAAAAGCTGGAATATACACTAGATATAAATTTTTTATGATTTGTAACAGTATCTAAACCAAAAAAAAAATTAATAAACATTGAACCTTTTAAAACCTTATCTTTAATGTCTTAGATTTTTCAATAGCAAGGGTAATTTAAATAGCTTGAAATTTTGAAGCTAAATTGATTTTTCCTGTTGAGTGGATAAAGACTGAAACTTCATTATATTTTTATTGCTTAAGAACTTTTAGCTACCTAAAGAAAAGGTGGCATTTTTAAGTTGTAACATGCAAAATAGTTGCCCCTTTGAACTCTTAACACACTGTTGGAACACCATTTCTGATCTAAACAAACCTTGACTGGCTGACAGTTTGGAGCTTCTGCAAATGAAAGTTTCAGCTGAATTGCAGATGGTAGATCTACATGTACAAGGAAGGAAGGAGGGATAGAAAGAAGAAAGGGAAGGAAAAAAACTGAACTTTAAACACAGTAGCATTTCCTGTGTAATAAAAGTGGGGGGGGGGGGGCATTTTTTACACACCAGCAGGACCACAAACTATTTAAACTAGAAAAAAATGTAAAAAAATAAAGATTCCTAAAATGACTATTCTGCACTGTGAGATAATCACCTAAAATTTTTGTACTTTACAAAATCTCACTTAGGAAATCTTTAATGATTGATTAATTATTTATTTCAATATAGTTTTCTTTGATGTTCCATTCTTTCCTTTCAGTCTTATGTGTATTACTTTCATGCTGTTTGTATACATTAGTTGGGAATTTGGAGATAGTAAAAGGAAATCTATTAGAAATAGTATCTTTTGAAAACACTGCAACTGCTGCTACCAAAGTTTGTTGATTCCTACCTCACTTTTCAATTTTTTAAAAAAAATGTAAATTGTGTCAAAATAAGAAAATTAAGTGCATACCTCTCTCTGACATCCAAATAAATGACCTGCTGTAAAGCTAGGGGAAAGCTCATAACTTTCTTTTTGACAAGGATATTTAATAAATATATCTAATCAAAATGTTCTTGAAAAAGAATTGGTTGATAATTTTTGAAAAAAATGATGAAGGGGCCACCCGGTGCCATAGTGGTTAAGTTCACACACTCCCCTTCGGTGGCCTGGGGTTCGCAGATCCAGATCCCGGGCATGGAGCTGCAATACCGCTCATCGGATCATGCTGTGGTGGCATCCCACATACAAAATAGAGGAAGATTGGCAACAGATGTTAGCTCAGGGCCAATCTTCCTCAAAAAAGAAAAAGAAGGAAAGATGGTACTTCTGTGTACTTGAACAGGCATTTTTTAAATTTCCATAATAAAGAGATTTTTGAAAACACTGTTGTAGTTGACACTAGTAAATTTCTGCTTATCCTCATATACTGCTTCATATACTGTTGATCATTTGAAGTGCAAAAGAGGTCATGAATGAAAATAAGGCATGAGAATTTTAAAGTTTAACATGAGAAAATAATGCCTGGATAACAAGTTTAGGAAGTTTTTGAGGTAAGCATCTTTAAGTAAGATGTAAGCTGTATATCTTTGAGAGAGAGAAGAGATATTTTGTATCATATTACATAAAATATGTATATTACATAATCTCTTCTCCTTCATAGAAATAGAGTCTATAAAATACTTAGGGAAATCCAGCTTTATACAAAACAGATTAGCTTATCGTCATGCTGTTCTCACTTTTCCTATGCTATAGAGAATTTACAAATGAAATAGATTAGTTAGAAATATGGATAGTTAAAGCCCAAATAAATGTTGATAAATCATAGTATGCACTAAAATGACAGAGCTCACTTGCGTTCGTACTTCTATTTCTAACTACTGTTTGAATGTCTTTTTATGCTCTCCAACTCAGTATATCTGACTCTGCTGTCTAAATCCCTTCTCTCTATCATGTTTTCAGAGTTTCTTAGGTCATGTTCCTGCAGTTTCCCAGCATAAAAATCTTCTAGTTACTTTTTACTCTTGCTTATTTTTCATCTTTGACGGTATATCATTAAATTTTGACATTTTTGTTATTTCTTCCTTTGAATTATCTCCTTTTAATTCTTACTTCTTATACATACAGTGAACTTTGTGGCTGGATCTACTTTCAAATCCTGCCTTTAGTAAGACAGGTAATGAGCTTGGCCTGTCATGTTCACGCATTTTTCTCATTCATTGAAGCATATACTAATCTAGGTCAATACTTCTAAACATTTTAATAACATTTTAATTCTACACTGCCTGACTGTTCCTAGAGTATACTCATATTCCATTTTTTTAAATAAATAAATAACAGGGGTAGCTGGCCCAATTTTTCTTGAGTGTTGGCTCAAACAGTATCAAACAGTTATTCCAATCTCTACAGCTCACTTATTCCTTATTGACTTTGGCTGTAATAGGAAGGAGGAGAGTCTCAAACTGTAGAATTGACTTTCTCGCCCCATTGTTGAAACTTGAAGTTTACCTAGGCAGTGCATCTTTGTTCTCCATGACCCCAATCAGTCTCCTTGACATCCTGTTTGAAAACACTGGGAACTAAAAGTCTGTGAAAAGTTTTGCTTGTAAATTCAGATGGCAATTCATATGGGAATCAGAATTGGTAGACAAGCAAAAGTATATAGAAAGCTGAGGTTTATTAGTAAGCCAGTAGGAAGTATTTCTTAGTTAGCTTTCTTTTTTTTTATAATTTTTTTTAAAAGATTTTATTTTTTTCCTTTTTCTCCCCAAAGCCCCCTGGTAAATAGTTGTATATTCTTCGTTGTGGGTCCTTCTAGTTGTGGCATGGGGGATGCTGCCTCAGCATGGTTTGATGAGCAGTGCCATGTCCGTGCCCAGGATTCGAACCAATGAAACACTGGGCCGCCTGCAGCGGAGCGCTTGAACTTAACCACTCGGCCACGGGGCCAGCCCCTCTTAGTTAGCTTTCAAAAAAATTGAAGTCAGAATCTAGTGTTATTGATTGATAAATCAGTTGGATATAGACCTCTGATTAAAGCGTCTTCGTCTATTACCAAGACACAAAGGGAGTATTGGCAGGCAATTTAAGTCAAAAGAAGGATCAACATATAAATTTTCAGTGACCTTTTTTATTGCTTTCTATCTAATAGTGAGGGAAATAGACATCAAAGTGATATTTACTCCTCACTGGGCTGATGCCCATCATTCTTTTCCTTCATGTGCCCTTATGCACCACAGGCCAACATTTTGTTTACATTTCTGTTTTTCTTCTTAACCAACCCAATTGTCTCTTCTATATGGAAGGTAGTACCAGTGCATGTTTGCACAGCTTCCTGTAAATTGTAGAAGTTTAACGAATACCAAACAGCTCATGGTCATAACCTGCAGTGGTTCATACCCATAGATTTACAGACAGGTTTGGTTTACCACCAATCCTGGTCTAATTTTTAAAGATTCAGATAAGTATCGTCTTGACTACCAGCAATGTAAATTTCTTTTGCTTGTTCACACAAACATACATTTGAGTACAATGAAGTGTATAGCCTGGACTTCAACAAATAGAATTATCAGTTTTCTCTGGTCATCTTTTTTTCCCCTTTCAAAATCACCTCCTTTCTCAACCAGGGTTCCTCATCTAAACCGAAGAATGAGAAGTGATTTGTGTGGCTGTTTTCTCAAGTTCCTGAGAAGATGGTGCCATTCTAGATTCATAAAAGAGAAGTTAATTCATTATATACAATGGATGTATAGTGCCTCAGGGCTTAATTCTCTCCTGAACCTGAGAAAGATGTAGTAGTTCTTTCTTTGCTTTTACGTAGTTCAGTACTTCTTGAAGCCATTTGTTATTTAAAGCCATACTTAAAATTTCTTCTTTGGGAATTCTCCTTATTGCCTTTTTATGTAGATACTAAAATCTCTAAATAGCCTCGTGGTTACCATGTGAATTTAAGACTTGAGAGTGGGGCATGTTTTAATTTGAGTTTTTTAAAAAAATAAATGATTTTTCTGAAAGAATCAAGAAGTTTACCCAGGATCTCACCATATTCTAAATATGTTCATGCTTTGGTGGTTATCAATATTTTATTGGTTTTCTCACAGTATTGAAGTAAACTTACTGAAGATCAATTCAGTGTAGTGGTTAAAAGTTTGAGTTTGGCCTAGATTTGAGATTTGAAACCCAGCCCTGATTCTTACTAGCTATGTAATCTTAGGCAAGTTAACTTGTCTGCACTTCATATTCCTATAAATTGGAATGATGTCACATTTTTAGGGTACCTTAAGGATTGACTTGCTTACTACTGCTTGGTGCAGGTTCTGATACGAATAAATACTCAATAAATATTAATTATCCTTATTATCAATACTGATTGTTATACTAAAAATTTAAAGGTAAAGTTATTTTTAGCTTGAACTCTATCAAACATGTTACCTGCTACATTTGTCACACGGTAAAATACGTTTTATATGGCTATTAGCCACATCCTGACTGAAAGATCAGTTACTATTAGCTCCACTATTAACTTGACCTAAGTCAACATCAACATTTGTACCATTCCTGCCTTGCTTCTTTTTCCTAATCATTGTCAAGTATATTGAATATGATATATATGAACATCTATTTATGAGATATATCTCTTTTTTCATTCAGCCAGTTGACTGTCTTCTAGTTTTTGTCTTGTGTTTTTCTCCAAAATCACTTTCCTGTTTAGTGTCTGAGTTTCTTATGCACACACACACCCCACCTCACTGAAGATTATGGCTAATAAGAATAGTGTTTTCAATTAAAATTGTTATTTTAGGGTAAGGAAAAAGTTTTTCTTGACCCTCTTAGGGTCCCTGGTTGGATCTGAAAATTAAACTAACAGATTAACAAGAGAGAAGCATAAAAATTTATTTAATATAGCATTTACATGACATGGGAACTTTTATAAGGACATGAAGATTCAAAGAAAGTTAAACCTGAGTGTTTTTATGCTAGATTTGATGAAGAGTGGAAAGTCATGGAGAAATATGATAGAGCGGAGAGTATGAGCTAAGGGTAGTAAACTGGAGGACACTTAGCAAGCCCTCTTCATTCTTATTCTTCTTGGTGTCCCTCCTTCTTGGACATAAGGATGCTCCTTTCCTTAGGGTATAGAGAGGGCTCCTCTCGCTTGAGGATCTTATGACCTGTCTCAGGAGAGAAGGATGGGGGAAGGATAGAGAGACCTTCTTGCTTCTGCCATTTTCTCAAACTTCTTCAGTTTAAAATATTCAGTATGCCAAGGTACCATATTTTGGGGTAACATGTCTTGAACCTCACCATTATATTGTCCTTGAATGCCATTTTATGTCGTACTCTACAGGCACTCACCAACTTATAAGTGGGGCAAAGCAGTTTCCCATGAAAACAACTTTATAAATGGTGACCATATTTCTAGGTTAGTGCTCAAAACTTTATATAACCCTTAATAAGCTGAAATAGCACTATAGTTTCACTGAATTGAGGGTCAGATAGACATATATGGACTAATGTAGGAATCTGTATACTATTTGTAACATTATTTCTTGGGAAAATGCTTTTTAACCTCTAACAGAATCCAGCCTACTCCAAGGCATTTTTACCCTGACAAATTCTGGATGGCAACAGGATCTTGCATCTTGTTTTATTCCTCCACCAGCTCAAATGGGACATCTTCCTTAGAATACTTATTGTAATGAGTGGCAAATGGGGAGGGAAACTGGCAATTTGGGGCAAGGACTTCTCCACAGCATCATCAATGTATGTTTGTTGAATGAATTTATAAATTGGATATTTGTCAAGGGTTTATGCCTATATAGTTAAATTTCAATAAGCTTTCTATAGTGTGGTATTCTTGGTTTTAAAAACTCTTCTTAGTTAATGCTGATTTTTCTGACATTAAATGTCTTTTGTGTCCTTAGTATCTTATGAACAAGATATAGGCCTCTGAGGTAGCTGAGCAAAAAGAACAAATATATGACTGTGAATTAAAAGAGGTGATTTCTACTGCCTGGTCTGTTCATGAGAAAGCTAATTCATCATGGATGTAGCAAACAGAAATTTTAATCCTGTTAAAATATTAATGGTACAAGTTTGAAGGAAATGGATCTTGATTATCCTGTGTGCATTTTGTTTGTTTCTACATGCACCAAATGTGGATAAAAACATGCTGTGAGCTTGAAAGTCTATTGTGGATTTTGATGTCCTGAGTGAATGTAAAAATTGAAATTGGTATGATTGTATTATTTTTACTTGGTTGTTTATACTTTCAGTTTTGCTAATACTACCAGTAGGTCATCATTGGTCATCAAGTATCTATTCAGCATCTACACTACGGAGCAGATATTGCCATATTAGGTATATGGAGAATGTAGCAAAAATTAAATATGGGGCCTCACTTAAGGATTTTATAAATTAGAGTACTGTCTATATTTTTTAAATCATATTCTAAGGATGCAGGCTGTGGTGTTCAAAAATATTGCTCCAAGGAAATGCCTTTGGCTTTGAAAATTAAAGCTCTTCACTGTTTGTGCCAAAAAAGTACATAGGAAAATCACCACTCTTGGGTCCCGTGTTTCACAAAATAGTCATGGAGGAGTTATTTAAAAATTCACCAAATTATTGTTTGTTTTTATTATTGAGGTATAATTAACATATAACGTATTAGTTTCAAGTGTACAACATAATGATTCATATTTGTATACACTGTGAAATGATCACCACAGTAAATCTAGTTGCATCTATCTCTATACAGAATTACAGATTTTTTTTTGTTATGATGAGAAGTTTTAGGATTTACTCTCTTGGCAGCTTTCAAACATGCACTACAATATTATTGACTTAATCACCATGCTGTATGTTATATCCCCATGAATGACTTATTTTATAGCTGGAGGTTTGTACCTCTTGACCCTCTTCACCCATTTTGCCCACTGCCCTCCCTCCTGCCCTATGGCAACCACCATTATGTTCTTTTCTTTGAGTTTTGTTTTGTTCTGTTTGTTCATTGGTTTTGTTTTTTAGATACCACATATAAGTGAAATCATATGTGATCATAAGAAAGTCTTTCTCTGACTTATTTCTCTTAGTATAATACTCTCAGGGTCCATCAGTGTTGTCACAAATAGCAAGATTTCATTCTTTTTTATAACTAAGTAGTATTCCAGTGTGTGTGTGTGTATGTGTGTCCATTCATCCACTGATGGACACTTAGGTCATTTCTATATCTTGGCTATTGTAAATGCTGCAAGAAACACAGGGGTACATATATTTTTTCAATTAGTATTTTCATTTTCTTTGGATAAATACCCAGAAGTTGAATTGCTGGATCATATGGTGTTCTATTTTTAATTTATTGAGGAACCTCCATACTGTTTTTCGTAGTGACTGCACAAATTTACATTCCCACCAGCAGTGCCTCGGGGTTCCCTTTTCTCCACATCCTCGCCAACACTTGTTATTTCTTGCTTTTTTGATAATAGCCATTCTAACAGATATGAGTTGATATCTCATTGTGGTTTTTGTTTGGTTTTGGTTTTGGTTTTGTTTGTTCTGTGAGGAAGATTGGCCCTGAGCTAACGTCTGTTGCCAATCCTCCTCTTTTTGCTTGAGGAAGATTGTCACTGAGCTAACATCTGTGCCAGCCTTCCTCTACTTTATGTGGGATGCCACCACAGCATGGCTTGAAGACTGGTGCTAGGTCTGTGCCTGGAATCTGAACCTGTGAACCCCAGGCTGCTGAAGCAGAGTGCATGAACTTAACCACTATGCCCCTGGGCCGGCCCCTCATTGTGGTTTTAATTTGCATTTCCCTGATGAAAAATTCATCAAATTATTGTTAAGTCCCAAAAAAGAACTTGGCTTAGGACAGATTTTCCTAGAATAGATTTGAGTTCTTGGGGCCTTATTGTATAACTTTAAAAGTGCCATAATATTTCTTTAGGCCACATTTTCTCTATACAGAGATGGTGTCTGTTATTCCAAGTTGGTAGTAAGGCTTATCTAATTTGTTTGCTAAGTATAGACCTATTTGGAAAGGAGAAATAAAGGCAAAGCACAATATTACTCTTTATTAGCATTACTTATTGGAGGAGAATGCAAATTTCACCCTTTAAATGCTCTCCTCTGCTCTGCTAAGTTATCTAATACACTAGGGCGGTATAGAAGACCCTGAAAGAGAGAGGGCTCCAGTAAACATGATAAGTCAGAATCCATAGCATATACAAAGGAGATAGAGTTTATGAAAAGGAGTTTGATATTTTTTAAATCCACTTAATTGAATTTAAGGGCACATTTTGAATCCTATGGAATCCATTTTAATCACAGTGATAGTCTTCCCCGTGTATTTTAGCCACTCGTGTTATCTAATAAATGCTTTTTACCTTACTCTACAATTGTGGCTATCATTTCACCAAGTAGATTAATCTATAATATTTACAGCCTTAATAATCCTGTGTGTACCATGCCTATTATTCAAGAATTCTTTTTAATAGTATCCTTTATCTTCTCATACCATCTAAGACAGAATTTTCATTTTATTCTCTTTTTTAACAAGAATTACAGAATTAAGAATCACTGAAAAGCCTTGAGGGTTTCTCCACAAGGTAACCTTTCATCTTCAATAGGCTAAGCTAGGAATAAAAATAGAGAATGTATAGTAATGTCCTTTACATTAGCTTTGAAAAGTTCAACTGGTATAATTATGTATACAATGTCAGAGTATTTCATGGGTATGCGCATTTTATTATATTGACTTAATTCTCTTCAGCTTAAATACTTTGGGTGCGGTGTTTTATATCCAGGAGTAAGTATCAATGCAGTGGATGATAAATTGAAATCACATACATCTTGAAGTCACATACGCACACTTTGAAATGTATGTGCTTGCGTAATTTATGAATCTACCTTTTCAAGTGCTTTTGGCTTAATTTCCATGTGACTTTTGTTACTACAGAAAGCCAAGTATTATGAAACATAGGTTATTGTAGAAAATAGTATTATTTTATAATAAAACAGCTGGATATGTATTATGCATAAGAAAAGTAATATTACATATATCCCTTGGAATTGAGAGGGCAGAAAAAGTAGGTGTGCTGGTACTCAAATATTTTGTATTTTAAGGGAAAAAAAGAATGGAAAAAAATGGGGGGGGTGTGGAAAGGGAGGGATGGAGAAAGGAAACAAGCTCTGGTTTTTCATTCCCTATTCCGCTTCAGTATTTAGAGAATAGGTCATTTATTCTGACTTTCCCATATTAAATAGTTGCAGAGCATAAGCAGCAACTTAGAGAACAAGGGCGAATTCAAAAAGACCTGAAAGATATTTTTGGATTCATGTTCCATGAAACCCTGAATGGAATTCAGATTCATATAAACTTTTATAGCCATAGTTTTCAATTATATTAGCAATTTTCCTTGTCCTATTTCTAAGTTGCCTTAGAATAAGAAAAAACAAGTCTATTTGTGAAATTTTGTCCATGCCATTCTGCACTGAATAGTGCCTAGAGTCATGAAAATCAGGCTTGCTGCTTTTTTTTTCTTCTCTTTGGCAACTTGCTGCTATCCCAGCACACAACAATTAAATCTAATTCTGTTTGGGTTGCCATGTCTAACTGTTCTCGTTGAGAAGCATGGCATGAACTAATGCATGGCTGTTTGAGAAGGCTGCTATGTATATCTGCACTGAAAGAAAAATTCCTGTATCAATCTAGCCCTCTGAATTTGTTATTGAAGCTGCAGTAATTAATGATGCACTTCTGTACAGTCTTGACAGCGAAGAGAATTCCCCAGGAATAAAAGTGGGAACCGAGGCAAAAAATGGTCTTCTGCGGTCAGTTGCTACTAAATCAGTTATGGGTACTTCTCAGTTGTGGAGGTAGTCATCCCTTCAAAGAATGCACGTGAGTGGGAGAGTGGGAAAGAGAAAAAGGATGCCATTGAGCTCTGAAAGAGATTGGATGAGGAAATATTGAGTCAATCTTCAATCTCAAATATTTGACTCAGGGTCTGAAGTAGTTTTGGTCAGATTAAGACTATTTTAATTGTCTTACCATCAGATTTCACAGCCTAATCATCCGGCTTTAAACATATTAAACGTGACTTAACTCCTTTATATCCACGAAAGTTCCAAACTGTTTTTTAAACAAACCTTATAATGCCTTCAATATTTTAAATGTTTTTTAGGAGCATTGATTTAATGATCAAGTGATCAGTATCCTTCATTAATTCCATTAGGCATTCATCTTGTTTCATGTATGCATTTTTTTTTTGTTTACTACAAAATAAAGTTCAGTAATTGAACCACACAACTATCAATTACTCCAACCTTTGATATGGAGTTTAAACAAACAAAAAATGTTGTATGACCAGAAGCTAGGAATCATCTAATTGGCCTCCTTTAGGAGCTCATTTCCCTTTATACATTGCAAGTTTATCTGTAATCTCCCTAATTCATCTGTGTTAGAGCCATGTAGCACAGTTGAAGAGTTCACAGAATAAGTCAACATAATCTTGGATTATTCATTTAACCTCAAGTGCCACCATATAGCAAGGGTCTCTGTAGCTATTCTCATTGTTACAGATCAGTGATAGCAGCATTTCAAACTGTTCTTGGGCATATAAGTACTGCTCTTTTCAGTCTATCTATGTCACTATCCTTTCATTTGCAGTTATCTAACTTTCAGATATAACTGAGCTCTGTTTCAAGGCTTTGGTCTGAAATATTCCCCAGCTAGAGATATCTACTTGGGCGTTGCTTGACTGAGTCGTTTATCCTGGTAGATACAGTCATACTGTCATTACCTTGAGTTATGTTTGAAATCACTTTAGCTTCCTTTTAAACATCTTATCTGCAAAGGGAAATTTTGCTGCTGCTCTTAAGATTAGTCGTGATGTGATTCAAAATATCTGTCTTTTCTCTTACAAACACACACACCTTTTTAAATGTTATAAACTATCCCTTTTGACTATGACCTGTTGACTTTCAAAGACAATTTCAAAGCAGGGATGATATTTGTGTTTTTAAGATCTGCCATGTGTTTTGAAGTTTGAAGTAAGAAGTATAAAGAGGAGAATAATGTATAATAATCTCTGTTTCGTTATTTATTACCTCATTTACGTTCACCTACTTTTTTCCTGCTATTCCCTACACTTTACTATTTTCTCTGTTTCTTTTTTCTTTCCTTATGTGTGTGTTTTTTAGTAGATACTGCCTATCTTCCTTATCCCTAGCTGTTTCTTGATTTCCTTTCCTTTTTCAGTGAATAATAACCCAACCCACCTCAGCCACTGAGAAAGAATATGAATCTTAATAATTGTTAAAATGAATATGTGCATCTCAGTTTGCTATAAAGGAACAAAATGGGATGAGCATAGCTGCTTTAGTGTTTAAATTTGGTGATTCAACCATATATTGTGCCTAAACTAGGTGACTGGAATATGAGAGAGAGAATCTGGATGAAACTAGCATAAATGAGTTAGGTATAAATTTCTACCTATAAAATTTCTAAGTCATACAATGTCCCTGTGAAAAGACTATTTAAGAAAAGAATTTATGTGCCTTTTTCAGCTTAGATGAGTTAAAAAATAATGCTAATGAGTCCAGGGTTACAGATTTGTAAAGCCACTTAGCTTCACAGCTGTTCTATGATTATGGACTGTAAACTAATCCAAAATTTCTAATTGCAGATAGTATGCAGGGGAAGGACTGAGGAAAGATGTGCTGATGGTTCAAAATAAATCTATTAACAGTTAAATGAGACTGATTTGAACAAATAATATAATGACCAGTCTATATTATACTAAAAGGTTTGAATTTTAGAATTTTTTTAAAAAATCAAATGTTTATCATTTTCAGTAGCAGTTTCTATTTTTATTTCATTTTCAATAACTTTTGTTTTTCACATGTTCAGTGAAGAATATAGATAAGCAAAGAGATAAAAAATCACCCATGAATTCCCCCTTACTAATTGATATTAACATGTAACAGAAAGAACAAATAAGGATGGTGAATTGAAGAAAAAAGAGAAAGTACGGAGTTCTACAGAGAAGGTAGAGTCAATAAAGAAGCATATATAAAATGAAGAATTATCGTTGAAGGATCCCCTATGTGAAAAAATTTTAAGAATAGCTAGTATATAAGAGATTTGAGTTTGAAAACTGATGGATGAGTTTCTGCAGAGTTTGACTTGATTGTATTCCTGATGTAACTGAGCAAAGCTCAGCAGCTGAGCAGAGCTACCTGAAGCAACCCTAGGAAGGGTAGAGGGAGTAAATTGGTTAATGGTGAAACTGTCAAGAACAGTGGTAACAGTTTAACAGCATTCTCAGCTCAAAATATACTTAGTGAAGGAAAAAAAAATGAAAAATATATGTGTTGAAAACATTGACATTGTGTTTGTTCTTAAAGAGAGCAAAAGAGTTTCCAGATGATCCCAAATTCTAAATTTGAGAAATCTAAGCTAAAGAGTATGGGTATTGGCAGCCTTGTGAAAATGTCCTTTGATGAGTCAGTTCCCTTTTTTCTTTTTTTACAGTTCTCACTTTTTAAGGAAATATTTCAAATATATATATAAAGAATAAATAATATAATATACCCATACACTGATCACCTAGATTTAACAAATATTGTTTTATTATTTCTTTAGCTCTTTTAACATATTTTTAATAACTAAAGAATTATGACAAAGCTCAAGTTACCTTTGCATAGAAGTGTCATTATATAAGAATACCTTATATGATAGAAAATTAGAAATATATCCTTTCCCCATGTATGGCATATACTGACCCTACATTTGAAGGATAATGAATATTTCTCAGGATCCGTTTTGCTCCCATGACACCCTGATTTGTTTCTGCTTATATTTATTTTTAAAATAACACTAGTTTAGTAGCATGATTTTAATGATTTTCGGTATGTGCTAGTGGAGATAGAATACACACACGTGCGCATACTGTATGTGTATATGCTGTATATATATTAAAATGTATATATACTTATATATGTGTGTTTTATACATATACGCAAATCATATATATATGAACATTTTCCTGTTTGTTATGCTGAGACAGCAATAAAATAATCTGGCCAGCAGTAGGCAAGATATCTCAAAAACTGCTCTTACTGACCCCAACCAAGCCACAGTGTCATAGATCTAAACTGGGAATATATAGAAAATCTAAAGGAACAAACAGGAATGCAAAATAAACAAAAGGCACCAACACTGAACCAAAACACCCCCTGTCATGATTAATAACATTTTTCTGTTCCAAATGAAACTTAGTATATTTTGGAGATGGGTATTGATGATTGCTAAGAGTAGAAATTCTTTATAACTCACTTTTTACTAATTTGACGATTACCATATCCTATGTGATGCATTTTTCTATAAACTTTGAAAATGCCTCAACACTTCTAGTTAAGTACAGATCCACTGTCTGGAGAATACATACAGTGTAGTAGTTATCATGGATTAATAGCAATATGGTATCACAAGAGCTTTTATGCAGAAATTTATAGTACAACAAATAAACAACAGAAGATTGTATTCTCTTTTATCAGAGATGCCTACATTGATTTTTATGGAATAGCAAATTCTTTCCAAAAGACATTTTTTATGCCCTACTTTGCTGGTACCCTAAGTTTAAACACCTACTACATCTTTTTATTAACAATCTTTGGCCCTTCTGACAATACTCTTCTTTGGTCTAGAAGAGGTTGCAAACAGTTCCAGGCTAGGACAGCTTCAAGAGAGTAGTTCGGTGCCTGGCTTTTGATAGTTGGTATCATAATCATCATAGCCATCATCATTCTCACCCCTATTATCATCATCAGAGGTAACGCCTTTATCCTTTATTAAATGTCAGGTATAGTACCAAATGTTCCACCTGCATTAGTTTATTTGATTCTCACAACAATGCTATGAGCTGGTAACTCAACAAAGCATGATCCTGTGCACACTACTAGCTATTCCCTCAGTCTAGAATGTTCTCTAAGTGCTTCATCTGGCTGTCTCAGATCTTAACTCAAATGGTACCTTTTCAGAGAAATCTTCTGTGTCCACTCTATCTAAAATAGCTATACCCTATCACTTTTTATCACATTACTGTTTTATTTTATTCATAAGCACGTGTTACTATCTGAAGCTATCTTACTGATTTACTTATTAGTTTATCTGCTTATTATCTGTCTACTCCTGTTAGAATGTAAGCTCCAGGATAGCAAGGTCCCTGTCAATCTTGTTCATGTTTTAACCTCTGCACCTAGATCAGATCCTGGTTTATAGGAGGTGCTCAAGAAATATTGTTCAGTAAATGAATGGTGTCATTATCCTGATTCTTATACATGTGCAAACTAATGCTTAAAAAGTTAAGTAATTTAGCCAGGGTCATGTAGCTAGCATAACTTTCTGCTTTTTGTCTGCTCAAAGAAGGATTCGTTGCATGCACAAGTCTCCAACTTTAGCAGATCAAATTAGCACATGTCCCTGGACCTACAGCTATAGGGCTTATGTTGAAAAAAAATACACACATCTAAAATAATCTTACCTATCCTGCACATCCTGAGAATGAGTTATGTGAATGTGAACCTTCAGTAACATGGGGGAATAGAACCAGTAATATAGATGGAACAAATGCAAATTTTGCAAGATAATTCAAGTAGGCTGAAACAATTCAAACTACCTATAAACCTAAATTTAACAATGTTCTAAGAAAGAATATCCCTTCTTCTTCAGACTTTTTCTTACACATGATTATTTAGCTTTGTCTTTTTTAAAAAAAGAGTCTAAAATGAAACTTCATCCAGAAAATATAATGCCTAATTACATAGTAATCCATGGTCAATATACTTATATAATATGTTACGTGACATTGCATTTCTTTAATTTTAATAGGTTGTTCTCTTTCCCTTAGGAATTTTTCATGATTGAATCTTGACAAGGTGAGGTTTATATTCCAACTGAGTTTTCATTAGACTTGGGTAAAAAAGAAAACTACAAAAATTTGTTGTGTGTTAAGACTTAATTATATTTCAAGTCAGATTTTAAAAGAGAATGTATATTTCATATACATTTATTCCATTTTCATTATGGTAAACTACTCTTTTAATGTCACAGTCAAAACAAAAAGCGCAGTCTGTTTAAAACTGACTACCAAAGGTATTTCATACAATCTTAGAAACCGAAGTTATACACTAGGGGATAAACTTAAGAATAAACTGGAATCCAATTAACAGACATAAATTCTATTAATAGATACACCCAGGCCATAAAGTTCTCAGGTAAAATTGTGAAAGGCTTTGAAATAGACAAAAAAGAGTATTGGCTGTTTTGTCTAGGGCACCCTTCTGGGTCATCTCCTTTCACTATCTGAGTTATTGTACAACACTAAATTGTAGTATTAAAAAACAAAATTCAAAACCAGCGCTGATAGCCTAGTGGTTAAAGTTCAGTGCTGTCACCACTTTAGCGGCCCAGGTTTGTTTCCCAGTGGCAGAACCATACCACCTGTCTGTCAGTTGCCATGCTGTGTCAGCAGCTCACATAGAAGAACTGGAAGGACTTACAACTAGGAGATACAACCATGCACTGGGGCTCTGGGGAGGAAAAACAAGAGGAAGATGGGCAGCAGATGTTAGTTCGGGGGAATCTTTCCCTGCAAGAAAATAATAAATAAAAAATTAAAAAATTCAATTGAGTAAATATGGAGATCTAATTGGCTTTATTCAGTGATTCACGGACTGGGCGGCATCCCATCTAGCAACCAGAAAGGAGCTCCAAGGGGGCAGGAAAAGGAAGTTTCTAGCAAAGAGTGGATTGTTTCAGGCAAGATCACCTTGCTTTGTTGGAAGGCGGGGGTCTATCAGACAGACTACCTCACTAGTACTGACCAAGTAATTCCAGATTGACTGGTTAAAGGTTACATTCCTGGCAGAGACTAAAACTGCAATTAGGTTAGGTATTAAATCTTAGTTTGCTGACATGGGGCTTAGTACAAGTGGCTCCATTTTGGGCCTGTTGTTTCTTTTTTAATAGTAATATATGAATAGTAATGTAAATTATCCTAATCCATAGAAATGCACATTGTGTCCAGTTGGAGTTGCATTTGATTTTTGCTCAGTAGATCTGAAAATTCATTTCAACATTCCTGATGGTCCATGTATGTATGCATGTTTAAATCTCTTTTAAACCAATTATCTTAAACCAGACATCTTTCTGATTCCCTCATTAATTAACACTTTAGATAAAATCTTTGACACATGTTCATTTTTTATTTGTATGGGAGTCATGAGTTTACTTTTTAAAATAGTTAACTTTTAACACAGTTATCCCTTTTCTGTAAGCTGAAAGTTCAGTTTTAATGGCAGTGGACTTTCTGCCTTTCCATGTGAGTTAGCCCAAACATCCAAAGCTTGAGAATTCAGAGAAAATGGAAAGGGCATATATAATGTAAACAAGAGTCTAATAATAATATGAAACTATATCTGTTAACTGTTTACTTGGTTAGATCTTGAGAGACTTGATTAACTGCATAATATACACCACACGTAGTTGCTAAATAAGACTTCAAAAACCTTAGCTCTTATCTCCAGTCCTCAAAGGAACTTCCTAAACATTCCCTAAATCATTGCTACTTTACTAATACAGTATAGAAATGTCTTTGCCTTTATATAACTTCAATGTGCCTTACGAAGGCTAATCATTTAGAAAAATAAAGGTTACAACTTTTCTAACTGCAATATAGCAGCCTTTGATTTAGAAAGGAAAACAATTACATGGTGTAGTATGATACTCAGGAGAAGCAGTAGTTTGGGGTTTTTTTAATGAATAAATAAGTGATATGACATGGCATTTAATAATGTGTAGGCAAGGAAAATAATTTTCCATCTACCTTTCTGAGATCTGGAGTGAGACTCCCTGTGATAAAAGATTAACGAGAAAATCAAACAGAGGTTTATTAGCATGTGTAATTCATGTATACTTCAGAGATTCCCAGGAAGAAAAAAAGAGTAATTTCACAAGATAGCCTGAACCACCAACTTAAATACTATTTTCAGCTAAAGACGAAACGTGGGGCTAGGAATCCAGTTATGCAGAGATTACCAGGAAAAGCACAGTAAACAAGAGTGAGGTTTCTTATGAAGACTTAAATTGATGCCTTCTCCATTGGTAAGATTCTCTTGTGGTTTAGAGTCATCCTTCTCTTACAGAGAGGTACAGAGAGGGAGACACCCTTATAAATGGAGATTTCTTTTAAAAATATAAATGTCCTTTACAAAAAAGTAACTTACCCTGTTTTCAGAGCTTCTTCTGTCTCTGCTCTTTCTCAAAATAATCTTTATGCCGAAGAGGCACATTTCGGGGTGGCAGATTATGCTACCCTTCAATGAAAACCAAGGAGAGTATTAAATCTAGTTAGAAACTCAGCATTTCAAAACTCATGTTTAATGAAAACCAGTATGACTTTCTTCCAGAAGTGGCAGAAAATGATAATAATTACAAATGCTCAATAATTCAAGTTTTGATGTTATTGACTCTTAGACTCTTAGGCTCTATTTCATAAGTTTATCAGTGTTTTTTTTAAGCTTTCTATTCAAATACTTATTTACTCTTACTTGATCTTGCTTACGAGAGCTGTCAAAATCACAAAATAAATTAGTCAACCTTCTTTATTACATGTCCAGAATATCATCCAAACAAAAGAAGGATAATAGTAACAACAGCAAACTAATAATAGCTAATACTCATACACTGTTCACTCTGGGCCAGTACTCTTCTAAGCAAACACTTTACACATGGTATCTCATTTTCTTCACAACAACCCTATGAGAGAAGTATTGCTACTCTCATTTTATACGTAAGAAAAAAAGGCAGAGAGAGATTATGACTTATCCAGGGTTGTACAGCTAATAATGATAGAGTAACATTCACCTCCAGGCAGTCTGGCTCCAGAGTGCTACTCCCCAAACTGCCTTTCATTATACCAGGTTTCCTTCACTCCTACATCCATATGCCTATTCTGAGTGGTTCTCACTGCTAAGAGAAAGAGTCAGGAGAAAAAAGGCAATGAAAATTCAAGGTCTGATTAGGAATGCAATGATTCCCGTTAGTAGGTTAGAAAGATAGGGTCATCTACTAGTGTACAGAGGAATGAATTTGGAAGTCAAGAGGGCCAAGTTCAGTTTCTACTTTGCTGTGTGATCTAAAGCCAGTAACATTCCCTGCTTTCTCATCTCTAGAATAAAGATAAATTATTCTGTAAAATAATTAACTATTCATCTGAAGATTGAGAAATGGTGCCATGAGTAATCCGAAATCCCTACCAGTCAAAAAATATTTTATTTAGCTTTGTTGTACATATAATTAGATAGTATATTTTCCTCATATTTATCACCATTGAAATTCTTAGAACAAGCATCAACTCAAAAATAATGTTGATACCAAAGAGAGATCAGTTAAGTATTTACAAATTTTCTAGAGGTCATTGAGAATGACTCAGTTTAGAATTAAAGCTTTATACAGAAAATAAATTAGAATATTCACCATTGATGTTCGAATTCATATTCCCTGAGTCATGCTGATAACCAGTTCTATTCTTAGCTATGTTCTACATATTATAGTATTCTCTTTGAGAAGAAGGAGCTCACCAAGTTACCTATAAAACAGCTGCTTTGTTTTAGGGGACGAAATTATGCTCAGCGACTGAGACTGTCTTTGCCAATAGTTTATTTAACACAGGTTCACTGTAGGGTTTATAATAGTTTCACAAGCCAGTAGCATACAGGATAATATCTCTTAATAAGAAAATAAAGAAATAATATACTCCAAACCAATAATAGATTAATCACACTTTTGTTCCAGACAAGGGGAGATGAAAGGAATAAAGTTCAAATACAGTTTGAGATGTACCTTTTTAAACAAGTAGGCACTCAGGAGAGATGGCTTGACCAACCAAGAGCTGACATCCGGCTGCTAGCGCAAAATGAAAGTGAAAATTCCCCCACTGCAAGAGCACACTGCTAGGGAATGACAGTGCCAGTGTTGGAGAGCAGGATAATCTTCCCGGGGCGCTGCATGGCCTTCGTCCCAACCAAGAAAACAGTCACCCTTGCCTTGGTAAAAGCTAATGCCCTAAGGTCTAAGGAAGTTTATTTAGATCAGCAAAGAGTGTCTTGCTCAGACCAAAACTTTCGAATAGTTCTCACAAGCTCTCGGTATTTATAGTCTTAATGTTCACTTGCTATAGTTGCTTCTTCACATGTTTTTACTGATAAGCACCCAGCAGAGCCCCTCAGCAGCTGGGCTGTTGAGTTCTTATCAACGACAACAAATGAGATGATGACATCCTGACACAACTTACTTCATTCCTATATCAAAACAACAACTTAATTTTTATCTTTGTCATAAACAAATGCATTAAAATAATTTCACTTAAATCATAAACAAGTGGATTTGAAATCATGTCAAACTGTTACACAACAGCAGCATCAATAGACTTTTGATTTTCAATGGTAATTATATTTCGCTTCACCAGCTGTGTAACTTGCCATAGTTCGAGCTTCTTTTAAGAGGTAAATACTGAAAAAGAAGAGCTCTTCACATTTACCTAGAACTTAAGAAACCTCAGTGGTATATAAGACAATAATAATTACTTAAGAGTGGAAAAATATTTAAGAATAGTCCTCTGGAAAAGATTTGTGAAATTGTATTGCTTATAAATATTGTCGGTGTACCTGCAAAGGCTTATGTTATATATAGATAACAACATTGTTGCTTTCTAGCTATGATCAACACATAACTAAGAGTTCAAAGAATAATTACTTACGGATACATACACACTTGGGTGGGTGTGTGTGTGTGTGTGTGTGTGTGTGTATGTATGTATGTATGTATGGAAGTTCACCCTTGGTTAGAGAGTTTTAAATGTGATGACTCTGGCTATTGCAGTTAGTTAATTATCTAAACAAATGGGAAAAGAGCAAGTGAAGCAGTAGTTTTTTTAAGTCTGAGCTTTTAATAACTTGTTAATAACCATGTTCCTTTTTTGATTCTTAGATGGTATATTAAATGTGCAATTGGTTAATTCATTGCCCAATTTTATATAATTTTCTCAAAAAAAGGAAGACTTGTTTTATATATGCTTTGGTAAAGGGCAGCAGATGGAGGTGGGAAAGGTTTCTTAGAGCCACAAAATCCTAGAGATAAAAAGAAGCTTGGAAATTATCTAGTTCAGAGTTTTTTAACCTTTTTTCTCCTACGGACTCATTTGGGAATCTGACAGAGCCTACAGGCTTGTTTTCAAAAATATATTTTTAAATATATAAAATAAAATACATAGGATTACAAAGAAAACTAATTAAATTGAAATCATTATCAAAATATCTATAAAAAGGGGGCCAACCTCATGGCCAAGTGGTTAAAGTTCTGCACGCTTCACTTCAGCGGTCTGGGTTCACAGGTTCAGATCCCAGGTGTAGACCTACTCCACTCATCAGCCATGCTGTGGAGGCATCCCACATGTAAAGTAGAGGAAGATTGGCACAGATGTTAGCTCAGGCCTAATCTTCTGCAAGCAAAAAAAAGAGGAGGTTACCAGTGGATGTTAACTCAGGCCTAATCTTCCTCACCAAAAAAAACCTATGGAAAAAAACCAAATTCTGATATGCTACTACCTCTTTTTAAATGCGTTAAATAACAAAATCTAGCAACAGGTCATTACACTACTGTAATTTGAATCTTGGTGGACATGAACAATATTTTGATATCCATAGTAATTTGAAGCAATATATTCTGCTATGTTACTATGATTTGTCACCTAAGCTTATAATGAAAGAAAATAATAAAATTTAATTAGGTTGGTGGATATAAAAATTGTAATTTTTTTCTCCATTCCAGTGAGTGGACCCCTGACTTTTATCCACAAGTTCTCTCAAGAGGCCCATCGACTTCAATTGAAACCCTTGGAAACATCCTCATTTTGCAGATGAGGAAACTAAGTCCCATAGAAGTGAAATAACTTCAATAAAATCATACAACAGAGGATTAGGTTAATCCTTGCAGGGGTAACCTCAGACCTTAACTCAGCCTTTTTCTCTGAAGCTTTCATCTAGAAATTCGTAGTTATGGTCTGTTGTCACTGATTCATGGCATAATCTGGAGCAAATTCTTTATTCTTATTGTGCCTCAGATTCTACCTATATAAAATGTAAATGACTTAAAATAAACATAAGGATAATAATAACAACTTAGATTTATATTGCTCTTTTTCCTTTACAATAGTTTTCACTTTCACATGCATTATCCTACTTAATTTTCCCCATTTTATGGATAAGGAAATTAAAACTCTAAGATGTTGAATATCATATGTAAGGTCAAACAGCTAGGAAAGGGAAAAACCAATATAAGAAACCATACCACTGGACTCCAAAGGATGTTCCCTTTATCATGATGCCTTTCATGTCATAAATAAACCAAAACTCTGAGTTCTTTAGTTAAGTATGTGTTGTGATATCATAAATCTAAATAAACACAAATGAGTTGTCATTAGGCTCAGATGAGCCAAATACTTATATCCTAATTTGTCAAGATAAAGTGATGAATGAACGGAACTATAAAAGAGAGCTTTTCTAGACAAGTTCTCCATTTTTACTGTAAAGTGAAAAGAGAAAGAAATAGAGTTTAAAAGTCTGAGATTGTAGAGTTGACTTAATGTTGTTTAAATCAAACCTTTCTTTCCTTGTGTTTCTGGGTGGGCTAAAGAGGCAAGTAATCTGAGTAAATGCCAATGAAGTCCTTTTTCTCTATCCTCTTAAGTTTTATTTTATGAGTAAATGGTATTCAATGAAGTTTGTTCTTTTAGAGACAGATTATTCTTAAATAGGGTTAATAAAGTAGAAAAGTTAAAATCAAAAGGGCTGTGATACATCAAAAATCTCTATCATCCCTGTCATTCTAGTGACCTGACGATAGAGATTTAGAACATCCTGTTCTCTTAGAAAATAAGGAATCTTCTTAACCTGACCTGAAACCTTTGGTATAGAATAACCTTTATTGGACTCCAAATGTCACTATTTGATTAACTTTAAGTAGTATTAATAGTAATATGTTTTCCAAATTCTTAAGATCATTCTGTAAGATACCCAGATATTTCTCAGCTATAATCCACATACTTTTCATATTATATCTCTTAATATTAGCAAGCCCAAATAAGTAAAAATCATTGTTAAGATAGTACAGGAATGGCCATGATCATACTTATACTATAAAAAATAAATTTTAATCTGAGATTGAAAAACACTATAATTACTACAAAATAAACAAACAGATTTAGCAAATATTTACTCTGTACAAAGCACTGTATTTGACATGGTAGGAAATATAAAGAGAATTAAAATGATGGTCCTTTCCCTCAAAGAGCCTGCAGTATCTTTGAGGATCCACACCAATAATTGGAATATGAATACCTATGGTAACTCTTACAGTAGAAGTTCAGATAAGAGGCTTTAAGAATTTAACTAAACCTAAAACTAGATTGTGGTATTGGTGCTTCAACCATATAAACTTATTAAAAGTCATCAAACTGTATACTTAAAATGAGTGAATTTTATAGTAGGTAAATTGTATCTCAACAAGGCTGTTAAAAGAGTTTAGGGAAAGAAGGAATTATTTCTGATTGAGGGACTTGGGAATATTTTTTCCAGCTGGTACAATTTAAGCTGGATCTTAAAGGACGAATAGTGTTTGGATCAGAAAATGAGCCACAGGGTATTCCAGAGAAAGGAAATAGCTTGTCTAAGGTCTAAAAGCTTAAAAATACAAGGAATATGCTAGAAGAGCTAGATCAGACTTTGTTCCATGCCTTTGATTATATGGCTTGCATTTCTACCAGTGCATGTGGCCATATGGCTACGAAGCTTCCAGAAACTTTTGGTCAATTCCCGTTGAAAAACATAGAACTGTATGTGGATTTTTTTTTTTTCTTTCTTTGGGTCAAAAACAAGAATTTCCCTCCATTTTGAGCTCATGAGGAAGTTACAGTGAGGAGGATGTATAATTACAGAGTCATTTCACAACTGTCGGTGGCTCCACTGATCATAACTACTTGTTTCCACCCTGATACCTTAAAATCGCTGATACATGTGTTATTTCCATTAAGCCCCATAATAGTCTTTCTTTTCCCCATGAGGAAACAGATTAAAGGAGCGCCCAGAGCCAAAAATATTAAAGACATGCTAAAGGGAAGGTCAAGATATTCTGGCATATAAAAAGGGAGAAAAAATGGTAATATAATAAATGATCTTTGAAGAATTAAAAATCTGCTAACTAAATTGCATGCCACACATGAATCAAAATTCATATCATATAAAAAATAGATGAAGTTAACTACTATCATCAGTAATAAGAAAGCAAAGTTGAAATTTTTCTAATGAGCTGATATGACCATATTATTGACAGGAAAAGCCCATGTTAAGTTTTATTGACAGTAGAGAAAAGTATATAGGAAACTTAGTAACAATTTCTAAATAGGTAGTCTTTTTTGTTGTTTGCTTTTTAAAATGTAAAAATATTTAAATTTAAATTAGGTCTTTCCAAACCATTGCCATAGAATATCTCAGATTATGTAAGTAAGAAGATATACAGAAGCTTAATTTCTAATTTAAAATGTGACTGCTGGCCAGTAAAAGCATGCTAAAAATGGAAAGAGTGAGCTTACTTAATGTCTATCAAAGAGGATTACTTCTTTTTTCTTGAGTTTGACCCCGTCTGACCAACTGCTCATTTTTCACTATGAGCCATATTGTATAGATTTATTCCAAGTATTTACAAAGAAAAAGAATACAAATTAGCCTGGTGAGCAGCAAAATAGAGGCAGTTTTTATGAAACTTGAGTGGTATTAACCTGTAGTCAGATGTAATTTCCATTTTAATATTTTTACATCTTTATATTGTTATGAACCTATTGTTAACATGGGTTTTATTTTATTTGTTTCTCTCCTCCCTCACTTCTGTGAGATGCAGAAGGGAAAGGATGTTTGTTATTCACATATTTGTACCCCTACTAACTGGTGTTATACATCTGGCTTCCACTGGAGAGCCCCTGACATCGCAGGGAACGGTGATCAAAATTCCACACACTAGCTTCAAGCTGGGGGCTCGTAGCTACTGCAGCATTGAGGGGGTCTTTTCCTGGCTTCTTTAAAATAAGCATGGTGATGGGATGGTTTAAGGGACGAACACCTCTCAAATCACATGACCACTGCTGCGCTTCCGTGTGTCCTGCTTTCTTCATAACAGCTTGGCACGACATTCTTTCCCTGTATCTCAGTGGGCTTGTGCGTGTACACTTGGGATAGGGGTTGGGGAGGGGGATTATCAGTGGATGGTTATACATTATGCATGCATCTTTCAGTGTTAGAGTGATGTGCCTTCCCTTATGTGTCACAGATTATGGTCACAGATTAAATCTTCTGCGTTCCTAAGAAATTGGGCTGTCTCTTATTGGTGTGAGATTCATGTGTTTTGATGTTTACACCCTCAATTGTTCTTTATGTTATTAAACATAAGTTGAAATGTTTTCCCATAAGAGTTAGCTTTTCATGTTGGGCTGAAAAAGTCTTCATTTCTGTGTAGCAATTCGTGTTATTATAACCTATGGCTTTCAATTGTACCTCCCATAATGAAGAGCTGACTTTAAACACTGTGCTATTCTTGTTATGACCTAAGCATAAGGTAAGTCACTTCTCTAACTGTATCTAAAGATTGTGGTTGTTTGTTAAAATTTTCTCAGCTTTGTTTAAAGCATTTCACTTTTTTTCTTACCATTTATTACGTGCTCTCCCCTCCTTTTGTTTTCTGTTTCATGGCTTAAGATTTCTTAATGGACAATGTGATCTTCAGCAAAAATTATATTATATGTGTAAACAAATGTTGAAATGAATTAAATGAATTATTTGATGTCTGAAAGCAGTCTTGATTAGTAAATGAATACCTATATTTTCACTAAGTCTCTTGTGTTTTTCATTTCTTCCTTTGACTTTAATGTAATATACTATTTCTACACATTATTTTAGTTTTTATGCCACTTGAAAGGGGAATTGTCAACACCATAAAATCACATGTTAGTTGTAGTAAAATAACATAATCCAATAGAATAAAGTAAAAGACAACCTGATAACCATACCTTTCATTTTTAATCTCTGACAGATTTGGTATTAGGCCAAAATCTCGGTTTTATTTCGTTTTTCAGACTGTCTTTTTTTTCCCATTGAGTGAAAAGACAGGGTAAGATAAAGAAAAAAGAGCAACAAACCGTAAACTTTGAGATAGACCTGTGTTACTTTCTTTATAGTCCATATGTATTCAAACAAGAATAATATTTGTTTCTCAACTTTATTCTTTCAAGTAAATCCCATTGTGAGTTAGGTAAAATCTTCATATTGGGATTTTAAAAAATTAAGTAAATATTATAAAGATGACCAGTTTAATGATGCAAGAGAAAGGGGCATCTACTACAAGCGTAAATATTTTTTAAATGTTTAAATTATTTTCCTTAATTTTTTTTATATATACTCGAGATCACTAAAGTAAAGAAGTTCATGTAATCATTGATTTTAAAAGTGATTTCTCTCAAATCTGGATCAAATAACCAATGGTAATGTAAATGAGAAAACATTGGTTATACTGCTGTTGGCAATTCATTAACCTAGGTATTCAGATTTAGGGAATTGAATTGTTTTCATCATCCAGATTTCTCTTCTGAAACTGTTTGAAACATATAGTTCTAAACTGAGGTGCCACAAAGCAAGACTTGGATTTCTTTATTAAAATTCATGCTATGAATGAAGTTTTTGTTAATTTTTCAAGCCACCTGAGGAAGGGAGAGGGTGGTTTTTTATTGTTTTCGTTTGGTTTGGTTTTTTTGGTTAAGCCAGCTAGTTCTTCACCGCTGTTTCCATTTAGACATATAAATCTGTTGCAACATTTGATGAGACAAGTTGAACTACTCATCTGAACTGCTCTGTTCACTGTAAATCTCTTGTTTCTATCTATACACTAGCTCCACTCTAGATTGGAAGGGCTTAAAGATGAACTCTGGAGGAATAGAGGCTACGACTTAAGAGTAACTATTACTGATCAAAGGAGCTGCTTTCCATTCGCAAACGTTGCTTTGCGCTATGGGTTTGGGCTCCTTCTGTTTCTACATCTTGTTGAAGACTTTCTTGACTTCCATTTGACTTCTTTGAACTCTGTTTTTGTCTTTCAACATTTTCCCCTTTCTTTTCCTTCTCTCTCCCAGATTTTTCTCTCACTCTTTTAGCTTTCTCTTGTGTTCTTTGAGTCACTTTTTAAAACGTAGTTCTCTCTTTTATTAAGCTTGTCTATTAATTTGTCTATTAGTGTTTGTTTCTTTTCTCCTTTAAGGTTATAGTGGTATAGTTACACTTATTTTCATTCCATGGTATGCCAACTTGCTTGTTTATTTTGCAGCAAGTGCATTAGTCATTCTTATGCTCTTGGTATGAATTTTGAATAAGAAATAGCAGAACATTTTGCATTTACATATTGTCCCTTCTATAAGCCCATACTTTCTTTTTTATTGTCTAGATTTACTCCCTCAAACCTCTCTCTCTTTTTCTTTTCCTCACTCTCGTGTCTTCCTCCCTGTTTTGTTTTCTTTAAATAGTCATTAATTTCTTTCTCATTTGGTCCAGAATTGTTCTTTAATAAAACCTCCAAGTAAAAGAATATAAGAATATCTCTTTCAGATTAGCTTCTTCATTCTTAGTGTATTTAAAACTAATTAAACAATCTGGGCCAAAAGAGAATAACTTTAGCATCTGAAATTATTTTTCCCTTTTTTTTTCTTTTTTTGGTGTGTGTGTGTGTGTGTTTTTCTTATGTGTATGTTTGTGATTTTTTTATTGTTGTTTCTTTAAACATTAACAATTGTTTTTTTCAGGGAAGGACAACCATAACCCACCCTAAGTTTGCAACATTCCTTTCATAAGTTGTTTCATTACAATAGTAGATTGTGTTAAGCGATAGAAATTAATTTGTTGTCTATAGATCCATTTGGGGCAAGCTGCTGGGGAGTGGGAAGAAGAGGTGTGGAGTTTAAATACAGTTTCCTCTGAAATTGATGAGTGTTAATGCCATCCAACGTGGCCCTTGAATTCACCAGTTTTGTAACATTTCAAAGAAGTTCTACTTTGACCCAAAATATTTGAATAAATAACAAAGGTCATTAGAATCACACATAAATATTGTATATGAAGATTTCTCTATCTTCCTTTCGTTAGCATATATAACTAAAATTACTACAATGGAATATTTCCTTACAACTTTATTACTTGAATTGCATTATTATTCTTGTCAAGAGACATGCACTGTGCCTTAAGATTAAGAGTCTGTATTCACAACTGAAAATGTGGTAACTTGAATTTTTTTCCACATACTAATTTCAGATACACATCAATAAAAAATTGCCTTTGGTTTTACCTCTATCCCATTTATAGTACTGTACCCCTAATTTTTTCCAGAAGTCATTTCTTTCTTTAAAGTAAGGAAAGAATAAATTAAAAATGTAGAGAACAAATTCAACATGTTTTTACTAACATGTTATGATAGAGATATACAAAGCCTTTGCTCCTAGACCTCAGGAGCTTGCCCATTAAATATGCATACATATCTGGCTATCCATGTTATAAGCCCTAAGTTACTGACTTTATGCTCTCTCTGCAGGTCCAGTCCAGGTGCAGCAGCAAGGAGAACATTCTCAGAGCCAGTAAGTTTGTCATCATTTCAGATAGACTACTGAATTAGAGCTTGTGGTTCAACAGGAAGGAGCACTAAAAATGACATTTTGGTGTAAGAATGAGGAAGAGGAATGGGGAAAGTTGATATCAAGAATATGAATATTAGGGCTTTCACCTTCTTAAAATATTAGTATCAATATAGTAATGAACATTTCCCTTATTCCAATTGTTTTTGCAAGCTGAGAGCAGAACTTGGATAGCGCTCCTAGCTAGGGTGGTAATGAGCTCTTCTATGACCCTAAGATGAGAACCCTCTTTAATTGCCCCACTGCCAAAAGTTTTTGAAAAGAGACTAACTGAAAATAATAATAATATAAATCCACTAAAGGAATCTAACTAAAAATAAATAAGTGACTCCTAAGAGGGTACATCATAATCATTTTGTGAATATTAGTTCCTGAAAGATCTCATCTTCACAGGCAGCATGTTTTAGAATATAGTGCCCTGAACCAAGGATGAAGAAAACTTAATTTTATTTTTTTTGTTTGATAACTAATAGCCTTATCTTGGTAGTCATTTATCTTTCGGTATTATTCATTTTCCTATCTTATAAAAAGGAACTAAAAATAGTTTACCTGTATCCTTGAAACGATGTGACATTGAAGGTTGTGGCTTAAAAGCTTTGGGATTCTAAGAGAAAAATGCTGTGTAAGTGCTAATTATTTTAATATTGTTCTATGTCGCTTAATATTAATGATATCTTCCTATCTTCTTCCTGATCTTTATCAAGAGAAGTAGTACACATGGACCATACTGAAATGGGTCTATTGGATACTTACACCACTGGCAATGTTAGTAAATGGGATGATTTATATTTCCAGTAGGATGTCTGTATTATTTAACAATCAAAAAAGTAACTGGAGAATGTCAAATTGGTAAAAGTTCGTGTTTTATTTTATGTTCTTTAATGTAAAATTTTCCCATTTGGTATTGTGACTATGTTCCCTTCGCTTGAAACCCTTGAGATGAGAGACAAGCATACTGCACTTCTTTGCCCAGGACCTTTATATTATAGTTATATAAAACAAAATGCATACAGGCATGTTTAATTTGTATAGTTTTGTGAGTTTCTACAACATCTGACAAACGTGAGTCTGAGGGAGGCTTTTCAATTATAAGAGATGTAAGGTCCTATAATCCCTTACTGAGACCTATGGTTGAGAAACCTGAGAGTCAGGGGAATGAAGATTAAATATTCACTAAAATAAAACAATAGAGATAAATGAACTTTAAAAATGAAATTTTTTGACGATTACTGTATGATTTCCATTTATTGTTGATCCTGAGATGATGATGGATCATTAACAGTAATTAGGGTAATTAGGAACAAAAATAATTTCTTACTGAGAAGAGATTTCTTTGAACCCTTTTTCACCTCTGTCATGAATCTTTGTGTTGTTTGGACTGTCTTTTGTTTCAGTTATGCTCTCACTGGCTTGTTGGCTAGTAATCACTTTGGATGGACATCATTATGGTCCAGGTTTTCTGATCAAGTTTTCTTAGGATGAATTAGTCATGTAGGTAGTCCATATAGCCACTTAGATCTGTGTAGAAAGCCCATCCAACATCATAGCCTCATAGTTCTGTGACTTCTGTAGGTTTAAGGTCTTTCCTCTCAACACCACTTTAGTAACTCATACTCGTACCCATAGCCACACCCAGAAGTCTTTCATCACCATGAGCTGTTCTACCTCTGAACTTCTTAACTTCAATATCTCATTGCTTATTTAGTCTGCTTTTATCTCTCTTTTTTGCTTCCTTTGCCATGTACTACTCTATGGCAGTCATATAGACCCTATTAGCAGTTCCCCATTCTCTCAATTCTGTGTCCTGCCTCTATTCCTTTGGACCCTTTCCTCTACTGCATAAAATATCCATTCCCCTGTTTTCCTAGAAAACTCTTACTTATCCTTCAAGACTCAGTTCAAGTGTGATCTCCTCTGTGACACCTCCTCTTAGTTCCCCCCCCCAGGCAGGGTGACTAATCATTCTTGTATACCCCTACTACTACTTCTACTTTAATCATTTTTCATTTATTTACTGAATTAACTGTCCTCAAGGAAAACATTTCCAGAATGTTTTGAAAGCTGTAATCAACTTCTTTTCCAGCATATATTAAAATGTGTCAAAACAAAAGATCAATGGGGGGCCCATCCAGTGGCATAATTGTTAAGTTCGTGCAGTCTGCTTTGGCAGTCCAGCGTTTGCAAGTTCAGATCCCAGGCGTGGACCTAGCACCACTCGTCAAGCCACATTGTAGTAGCATCCCACATAAAATAGAGGAAGATGGACATGGATTTAGCTCAGGGACAGTTTTCCTCAAGCAAAAAGAAGATTGGCAACAGATGTTAGTTCATGACCAATCTTCCTCACCAAAAAAACCCCACAAAAACAAAAAGCAGTGGATCCTAGAGAAAGGAGAAGAGTTAGAACTTAATAGAGCTTATCTAGAATTGGTAACTTTGTCCAAATAAGAGGTAACTCTCCTTTGGCTCCTCAAAAATATTATCAAAACAACCTGTTGATAATAAAACTGAGCTTATTCTCACCATATGGTAAGGAAGAATGCCACTTCAACAGTCTTGTGTCAGAGTCAGAGTCAGAGTCTCAGAAAGGAAAGAGCAAACTCAGGATATTTATGAGATTTTGAACTTTGATTTAAAGCAGATATTTTAATGTGGGGGCTTGATTAGAATTAAATAAGGATCATGATACAATCATTTAGGAATCATAGACACAGCAAGGCAAGGGGTTCTGAGAGTCCTGGTAAATAAACTTTCTTTTGATACTTTCTATTTAAGAAGTTTCTGGAATGAACAATAAAGTTATTTACAACTTTTATCTTCCAGGGAAAAGTTTTCTGGAATAGTAAAGTTATGGTGAAAATGACAGTAGAATAGTAATGTTATACTAATGAAGACAGTAAGCTGTGTAGTTACAGATGGTTTCAGGTATCAGGGTTCCCTTTGTGGAGTCTTCAGCCTGAACTTAAAGATAGACCATTAGCGTCTAAAAATGTGATCACTTGATCGATCCAGACCTTCACCCCTACTTAAGGAATCATAATAGTATAACAACTATCTAGAGAAGTTGTTTCAATCTTCCTAAGTGTCAAGTTTTTCTGTGTTTGTTGTTGTTGGATGATCATTTATTGAACAATTTTATACGACTTTGGCTGTATAGTAGCATTTAGGACTGTGGAGATCACACATCTGAACCCTGCAACAAGAATGTGAGAAGGATTATGATCAGAGTTTGCAGTCCTTTTCTCAGCCAGGAGCCAAGAATGTCCAAAATTAAGCCAAGAACAACTATATGCCACCAAACTGGACAACCTAGAAGAAATGGAAAAATTCTTAGAAGCATACAACCTACTAAGACTGAATCAGGGAGAAATAGAAAATCTGAACAGACCAATTACTAATAAGGAGATTGAATCAGTAATCAAAAATCTTCCAATGAAAAAAAGCTAGGACCAGATCGTTTCACTGGTAAATTTTACCAAATATTTGATGAAGAATTAAAACCTGTCCTTCTCAGATTCTTCCAAAAAATTGAAGAGGAGAGAACACTCCCAAACTCATTTTACAAGGACAGCATTACCCTGATACAAAAGCCAGAAAAGGATGCTACAAGAAAGGACACTATCAAGGGCCAATATCCTTGATGAGTGTAGATGAAAAGTTCTCAAAAATATACTAGTAAACTGAATTCAGCAACACATTAAAAGGATCATTCACCATGATCAAATGGAATTTATCCCTGGGATGCAAGGATGTTTCAATATATGCAAATAAATAAATGTGATGCATCACATTAATAGAATGAAAGAAAAAATCATATGATCATCTCAATAGACACAGAACAAGCATTTGACACTCCGCTTCGGCAGCCCAGGGTCTCACCAATTCGGATCCTGGGCACAGACATGGTACCACTCATCAAGCCATGCTGAGGCGACATCCCGCATGCCACAACTAGAAGGACCCACAACTGAAAATGTACAGTTATGTACTGAGGGGTTTTGGGGAGAAAAAGGAAAAATAAAATCTTTAAAAAAAAAAAAAAGACAAGAGATAACAAATGGTAGTGAGGATGTGGAAAAGAGGGGACCCTGGTGCGCTGTTGGTGGGATTCTAAATTGATATAGCCACTATGGAAAACAGTATGGAGGTTCCTTAAAAATAGAACTGCCGTATGATCCAGCAGTTCTACTTCTGGGAATATATCCAAAGGAAACAAAAACACTACGTTGAAGAGATATCTGCACTTTCTTATTCATAGAAGCATTATTTAGAATAGCCAAGACATGGAAAGAACCTAAGTGTCCGTTGACGGATGAATGAATAATGAAGTTGTGATATACAACATGGTGGAATATTATTCAGCCATTAAAAAGAAGGAAATCCTGCCATTTACAGCAACATGGATGGACCTTGAAGGCATTATGTTAAGTGAAGTTAGTCAGACAGAGGAAGATAAATCCTGTGTGATCTCACTTTTATGTAGAATCAAAAACAACTAAAGTCTTAGAAAAAGAGATCAGATTTGTAGTGACCAGAGGCAAGGGGTGTGGCATGGGGCAACTGGATGAAGGTAGTCAAAAGGTACAAACTTTCTGATATAAAATAACTAAGTACTGGGGATGTGATGTACAACATGATGACGATAGTTAACACTGCTGTATGGTATATATTTGAAAGTAAAGAAAATAGATCCTAAGAGTACTTGTCACAAGGAAAAAGAAATTTTTTTTTGCATCTGTGTGAAGTGATGGATGTTAACTAAACTTACTGTGGTAAGTATTTCACAGTATATGAAAGTGAAGTTACGCTGTACACCTTAAACTCAACCAGTGCTCTATGTCAATTATGTCTTAGTAAAACTGGGGAAAAAAATGAAAACAAAATTAACCCAGGAGAATGGATCTCATTCTCAATCTGAGGAACATTCAGAATAAGATATATGGTTATTAGCCAAATTACCTAATTTTCTGACTTTTTTGTTTGCTTCCTGGATCTTTTTAGTAGTGCACAGTGATCTAAGAGAAGTCTACAGGCATGTAAGAGCAGTATTCTCACCCAAAAGCAGCTCAAGTTATACCTTGACAGGCTAACATTGTATCTAAAGTGGTTGAGTCACTGCCATTATAATTTCATTAAACTTTCAAGTGAGGAGTCCTTTAGCCTTGGTGGCATTATCTAACTTGCCTCCTATTCTCTGAATCATGGCATATAGCAACTCCCTACTTTCTGGGCCTCTTGTAAAGCTCAAAGTAAAGAAGTTTAATTAAGGAAGTAAGAAATCCAGAGTTTTCCTTGAGCAATTAGCATTTTCATTCTTAAATCAAGGCTCACTTTTCCTACTTTTTAAAAAATTAAATAATCTATCCTTTTTTCTTTTTGAGAAAGATTAACCCTGAGTTAACAGACGCCACCAATCTTCCTCTTTTTGCTGAGGAAGATTGGCCCTGAGCTAACATCCATGCCCATCTTCCTCTATTTTATATGAGGGATGCCTTCCACAGCATAGCTTGACAAACGGTGCGTAGGTCCGTGCCCAGCATCCTTGGGCCGCCAAAGCAGAGCACTTGAACTTAACCACTACGCCACTAGGCCAACTCCCTATCTTTTTTTTCTTAGAAAAGAAACTGATGGGCTAAAATGGACTCTGGATGATGTTATCAAGATAATAAGTTCCTGTCCAGTTTGCAGGTAGTAGCCAGCAGGCTTTTGTACCACAAATCCAATGCCAATCACTGGGGGACATCCAATGATGTATTTTTGGCCAAAATACCCCTGTGTGCTTATCACATGTTATAACATTTGGAGCCACTCGTCAAAAATAATTTGGTACCAAACAATAAAATTTGAAGTATTGAGATCAGTTAGTAGATCTAAAACAGAAGAGAAATAATGTATCTTACTTGTAGGATGTATGAAACTGGGACAGCCTCCAAATAATACATCACTGTGTCCTAGTTCTCTTACAAGTTCTATTTCTGTTAAACTTTGGTTACAAAAGCTAGTTCCCACCAAAAAAAATCCCTGAGTATTGTTTTGATGGAGACAGGAACTTTCTCTTCTAAATATGACCTAAGAGGGGGTTTAGAATTTTCATCTCATTTCATGGCCTACTATGTAGTTTGTCATCTGAAAAGTCACATAATAGTTGAGTCCAGTTACCCAGGAAACCAATGGATTCATTACAAAGACATAGAAACAAAGGAATCTGGGTGGCTACCAAAGAAAAATGTGTGCAAAACCCGTTTGGTTATATGCCTTAGCTAGTTCACAAGTAAATAATAGACAGATATTAGACGCATACTAATGAACGATTAAGGATGTAAAGAGCAATATTAAGAATATGGCAATATAGATAACAGTTCAAAGAAGCCTTAAACCAGAGGGAAAAGAGAGGAAAATAACAGCAAAAGTAAGGAACAAAAGAGTGCAGTTTAAGGGGGGCAATCAGCCATCTTGTTCTATGGATCTTGGCTAGAAGCTCTCTGCATCTCATATAGTCAAAGGTCTTAAGAGGAAGATGTCTCTTTCAGAGGATTCTCTGCTTCTAGAAGCTTCCTAAAAACTCCTCAGCTTAAGATCTTCCATAAATTAAGGAATGGATTATGCCTCTTTGAGAGCCATGAATCCGAGGATCAAACCTTTGGAGTTATCCTGCTGTGCTCATTGTTAACAGTTCTTGATAAGGTCCTTTCCAGTGGGGTTCCAGAGCCGTTTTTCTCTGATGTCATCTCCAAAAGACCATGTCTTTGGGTTTTAGGTCATGCAGGGGTTATTTGGAAGGGTGTTGAGGAAATGCTGCTCATACCTTATAAGATTTAGTATATAGCATGAATAATCCCTTGCAATATTTAGCCATGTCTGCATGCAGTAGTGTGGAATTTAGAATCAAAGGTGATATTCCTAGATGTGTGGACTGGCCGGTTACTAATTCGTGTGATAGAGTTGATGAACCCCAGAAGGATTTTATCTCATTGGCGTTAAAAACAATCCTTTAGGCCATGGAAGTTCAAGGTCCCTAAGAGTTTAGCTAATTTGATTTTCAGAACTATGTTTGTTCTGTCTACCTTTCCTAAAGTTTGAGGGTAAGATTAACAGTGAAGTTTCTTAGTAAGTGGCAAGGCTTTATAAAACTCTTTAGTAATAGGCCCAGTAAAATGGATGCCTCCATCACTAGAGATATGTCAGAATTCCCTGAGTTGGGAACATGAAACCAAGAAAATTTTGCTATTGTTAGAGTTGTAGCTCTCAGTCAAGGAAAGACTTCAAACCATCCCAAGTTTAAGCAGACAATGACCAACACGTACTCAAAACCCACTGCAGAGAGTAGTTTTATGAAATCCGTTTGGAGGTGTTAAAGAGGGCTCTGAGGTTTGAGCTCTTCTCCATGTCCCACCTCAATAGTTTGACCAGGATTATGTTGGTGACAGATGAAATATGGTAAAGCTTTCCCACCAATTATGTACAGTGGCAAATTTGTTTTTCCACTGATAGGTAATTTCATGTAAAATTTTTACAAGATTGCTTTCTGAGGTTTCAGTTCTACTAAATAGCCAATAGTACAGTTTACATCTATATTTCTCCTGGTACCTCTTTTCCAACTCTGGAGCTACTCCCTGGCATTCTATAATAGAGGCTTTGAACTCTATTTTGCTTTTAAACCAAAGACTTGGTCCCTTGGGATATTATATGGGCCATAATCTTAGTGAGGGCTGTCTGTCTGCCATGATGATCAGTCAAGGCATTTCCTTTAGCCTCCATAGGATCTCCTTTTGTCTGAGCTCCTGTTTTTATAAAGCAACATCCTCAGGAAGGATTAGAGCACTTAAAAGTTATATAAATTACTAACAATTCTTAATTGAGCTTCCTGCTGAGGTCAAGACCGCCTCCTTGTTTCCAAAGCATTTCAAAATCGTAGAATAACCCAAAAGCATATATACCATCAGTGCATATATTAACCCTGTTATCTCTAGCTTACTGAAAGCTCCCGTATGCTCAGAGAGTTCTACCATCTGGGCAGATTTGCCTCTGGCAAAGGATCATATTCTAGGGATGAAGTTTTATGATAATTAGATAGGAAGTTATTGAAGAGCTAATTTTAACTCACGAAAGGCCTGTTCATGTTTGGTGCCCAGGAAAAAGGTTCAGTTTCTAAGGACTTGGTTAAATCTTATATTGGCATGGCAATTTCAGAAAAGTTGGGAACTCATTGCCTGCAATAGTGAATGAGACTCAGGAACCCTTTTAATTATTTTAGTTACTGACATAGGAAAGCTTTTTAAAGTCCATACTCTGTCAGGAATAAGAGATTTACTTCCTTGAGATAAATCATCTTCTAGGTAATGAACTTTACTTAGATAAAATTGTAACTTCTCTTTGGAAACCTTTGTGAGTTAAAATAGTAAGGAGATAGATGAAATCAGTCTTAGAGCTCACTCCATCTTTAGAACACAACAAAAAGTTATCCACATATTGAGTAAGAGTAGAATCACAGGGAAATATAAAGTCCTTCAGGTCCTGGTTGAGGACTTGTGAAAAATAGGAGAGTATTTCAATAAACCCCTAGAACATAACAGTCCAGGTATATTATTAATTTTCTTAGGAGAAGGCAAGCAAATAGTGACTATTTGACCTAAAGGTTCATTAAAGAAAACAGAACATAACTCTGCACTGTCAAACATACAGCCTCAGGAGCACTGAAGATAAAATAGGTTTGGAGATTGGTACTACATGGAAGTGGGAAATGACTATTCTATTCTGGACCTGATGTGCCGAACAAATCCGTATCCCCACCCATTGGGCTTTTGATTGGAAGAATAGAAGTGTTACAAGAACTAGTACAACATATGTTGAATCATTTCTCTATTTACCTTCACCTATTAGTTTTAGTGCTGTTTTAGCTTCTGGTTCAAGAGAGTGTTTTGCACTCTGGGATGGAGGTTTAGATGGCTTGATTTGAATCTTTTTTTTTTTTTTTTTGCTATCTTTCTCCCCCAATCCCCCCAGTACATAGTTGTATATTTTAGTTGTGGGTCCTTCTAGCTGTGGCATGTGGGACGCCACCTCAACATCGCCTGATGAGTGGTGCCATGTCCGTGCCCAGGATCCAAACTGGTGAAACACTGGGCCACCGAAGCAGAGCATGTGAACTTAACTGCTCGGCCACAGGGCCGGCCCCTTGATTTGAATCTTAATGGGTTCAGCTCCAGTAATCTTCCCTATATTCATTGAATTTTTGCTCACAAAATGAAAGAGATCTGGTATCTCCTTGATCTTCAATTTGGATTTGATTTAAACACAAAGGTGCCAGTAAATCAGTATCCAAATTAGCTGTAATCTCATTACAAGTAGAAAAGTTGTTAGGGATTTCAAGTAAGAGACTTGGGAATTTATCTCAAGGAAGTAAATCTCTTACTCCTGACAGAGTATGGACTTTAAAAAGCTTTCCCATGCCGGTAACTAAAATATCAAGGGAATATTTAATCTAGCAATTCCATTTATACAGTATACCTTGCCTATCAAGTTAGCAGGTGCAAGATCACAGAGGAGGAATGAACATTCCTCTGTTAAATGTCCGAGGGTGACAGTATGAATGACATGGAACTATCAGAAAATTATTAGGGATACCCACCAATGAGTAGTTTTTTGCTCCAAAGGAGAGATTGTGTAACAGTGGTAGTGTTTAAGGTTGCTATTGTATGCCTACATCAATAAAAAAAATTTTGCAAGATTGTCCTTTAATTTTCAGAGAAATTTCACCCTGAGAATTTGAGGGTAAAACAAAAAATTGGGCACTTGGTTCCCCCTCAGAGCACCTTAATTAACTCACTTCATTTTTCTTCCTTTAGCTTCTTAGCTAAAACAAGATAGTCTTTTTCTCCATGTTCTTTTTATATATAGTATCTATACATGTCTTTTTCAAGAGATCCCCTCTTTTGGAATTTACTGACCCTGGTAGGAACATCTAGTAGTTTTATCTGTAAGGCCATCAATTTTTTCTGAATTTTATTTTATTTTTGTTTTAGGATATTCAAAATATTCAGGAAGGTGCTGGATGAATGGCATTGGTATTATTTTTCATATTAGTTTTTGCTTGCATACTAAATCCCCTGTTTGGCTTAAGACTGTTTACAAAAAGCTAAAGGAGAATTAGGAGTCACATCTGCTTTAAGATCTACTCCTGAGTGCCATCTAAAGGTGTTAAAGAGCCTATCCCTGATGTCTCCAATGTTCTCATCCTTTCTTTGCCTGTAAGATTGAATCAGAACCCAGTCTACTTTCTGGGGAAAGACTTTAGAAATAGCCTTCAAGTTGCCCAACTTCGATATCCTTTCTAAACCCCCCTGGTTTCCGATGCAATTAGGGTCTTCTAAGTCACTCTCAAGTTCTTCTCATTCTGCCTTTCCCATGGAATTTTTTGCATCTCAAGCTTCCACTAACATATGAACTAATTGTTATAGATCTGAAAGCCCTGGATTATATATTTTTTAAAATATTCTAAATTTCTCTGCAAATTTCACCCTGTCCTTTCTAGGCTTTGCACAGTCATTGATGTCTCAACTCAGAGGAAGAACAAGGTTTAAAATCAACTATGAGGGGCTTTTTTCTGTTCTGAAGGAAGTTTAAGAGGTAACTAAGCTTTGGAATTTTCTAGCCAGCCAGAAGGAAAGGGGAGTACAGCAGAGGGAGAGATGGGGCAGAGGGAAATGGAGGAATATCAGATGGGGAAAGAGAAATAGTAGGACAAAATGTACTAGATTCAAGATGTGGTTTTGGAAGATCTAAAAGGGGCATTATTTTAAGTTTTTCACATTTTTATTTTGCTTTGGCCAAAGAATTTCTTGAAGCAGTTTTGGAACCTGAAATTCTTTGGGATATTTCCTCATACCAATAAAAAAATCCAGCCCATTACATGTGTGGAATTTTGTTCTTTTTTGTTCAACAGCACCTCTCAAACAATTTTGTTCATATCAAAATTCTCCAAAGTGGCCACTGTTATTCTACATTATCCTTGGCAGAATTAGGGATAAGTGCACAAATTTGGGTTATAGCATAAATACATATAAGAAGTAGGAGTCTGTCTTGGAAGGGGCATGGATTTAGGCTTAGACTAAGACAGACTTGTGGACCTATGAATAGTCCATCCAAAGTGTTGCTTGGGCACTTCATGCATCAGGCTCTCCAGCCTAATGGCTGAACCAACTACAAACTGACATATGTATAGTTCCAGAGCATGGAAAGGTTTGAAGAGGAGCTCTCCCATAGCCAGACTCTCACTAACAAAACAAGAACAAGGGAAGTTCTCAGAGGTTGATGAGCGCAGGGCAAAGTTTATCCAAGGACACCACTTTGAGAAGAAACCTGAACCTCTCAATTCCCATGGCCAGTTTTCAAAATAGATTTATTGGGGCCTATGCCCATCTTTTTCCGTATAAATTTTCCCCTTATAGAGGTATAGCAAAAAAAATGACAAGGATAGACAGAGACAGATAATAATATTGTCAGTAATAAGACACGTTTCTACCAAGGATAAAAGTTTTTTCAAATTTGATCTGATTATCAAAGGAGTCTTAAAAAAGTTTTTTTACTCCTAAGAGACAAAATAAACTTGGCAATTGGGAAACTCAAAGAAAAGAAATCAATCAATGTGAGACTGACTTACCTCACCGTAGTGATTAATGACACTCCCATTCCCCAAAGCAGGAGGCTCAAGGGGCCTCAGAGGAGCTTGCTGTTGTCAAATCAAGGGTCTTGGGCTTTGGTGGGAAGGTCAGTTTTGACTGGGTCTCCCTTATGGCCTCTAAGATTGTTGAATGCTGGCTCCCACAAATAAGAGGTTACCATAGTAAGGGAGAGCACTACCTTCACAGAGTCTTCGTAGCATGTCAGTGTGAGTTCAACATTGAGATATTTATGATATTTTGAAGCTAGGTTAAGTTGAGTCTTTCATTGTAGCAATTTGATTAGAATTGGGTAAAGATTATGATATGGTAGTTTAGGATCGGTGGACATAGCAAGGCAACAGCTATCTGTGGGTGGTATGGTTTTGTTTTATTTTTTAAAATTTTGGCCTTTCTACTCTACAGAATAACATTTCCATGTAAGCAAAATTAATTATAACCTGAGCAAAGCTCAAGTTGAGCAAAAGAGCCAGTGCTACCTCCAGGAAGTCCTGCTGGGATCCCCAGGAATAAAGACAACATGTTAAAGTTGTGATTTGAATGGATTGATTTTTTTTGGTGTATTAGATCATTTAGCTACAGTCTTCAGGTGTCAGTCAGCGTGAGTTCCCAGGAGGTAGGCATGGCTTATGCTAACAACATAACCAACTAGGTAGAGATAAGGAGCTATATTTTTCAGAGAAGCAAGTCATTCTAAATCTTAAGTGACTAAAACAGTTCGTTTCATTTGATTCATACTCAAATTCCACTGGAGTCTGAGATGAAGTTGCATCTTCTCTTCCAAGAATGAAGTCTCCAGGTAATGTTTCAGATGCTATCTAAAGCAACTGTCGTTCAAATACAGGGTCCATAATTTCTCTAATTGCTAGGTTACTCTGGTTTCTGGAACATCAAATGAATCACCATGGCTGCCAAAGTCCACACAGAGCCAGTTATCAGTGTCCTTTATTTTTATTTTTTTTAATTGAGATGAAATTCACATAGTATAAAATTAATCATTTTAAAGTGAACAATTTAGTGGTACTTACTAAATGTATGATTTTGTGCAACCACCGCCTTTAATTCCAAAACATTTTCATCACCCTAAAAGGAAATACCATACCCATTCAACAGTTACTCTCCGTTCCCCACTGCCTCCAGCCCCTGCCAACCGCCAATCTGCTTTCTCTCTCTAAGGATTTGCCTATTCTGGATGTTTTATATAAATGAAACTATACAATCCCATTTGAATGTAACATGTGATGATTTTTGTCTGGCTTCTTTTGCTTACTGTTTTCGAGGTTCATCCATGTTGTAGCATGTATCATTATTTCCTTCCTTGTTATGACTGTGTAATATTCCATTGTATATTTATACCACATTTTGTTTATACGTTGGTCAGTTGATGGACATTTGGGTGTTTCCACCTGTTAGCTATTGTGAATAGTGCAGCTTTGACCATCCCTATACATGTATTTGTTTGAGTACTTGTTTTCAGTTCTTTTGGGTATATACCTAGGAGGTAAAATTGCTGGGTCATATGGTAATTCTATGTTTAACTTTCTGAGGAACCACAAAACTATTTCCCCTGGTGCCTGAACCATTCTACATTCTCAACAGCAGTGTACAGGATTCCAGTTTCTCTACATCCTTGCCAAAACTTGGTACTTTTCCCTTTTTTTCATTATAGCTATTCTAGTAGAAGTCAAGTGGGTCTCACTTTGGGTTTGACTTGCATTTCCTGAATCAGTAATGATATGGAGCGTCTTTTTATGTGCTTGCTGGCCATTTGTATATCTTCTTTGTAGAAATACCCATTCATTCAAGTCCTTTGTCCAATTTTTAATTGGGTGGTTTATCTTTTTGTTGTTGATTGTAGGAGTTATTTATATATTATGGGTACTAGACCCTTATCAGATATATCATTTACTAATATTTTCTCCCACTCTCTAGGTTGTCTTTTCACTTTCTTGATAAAGTCCTTTGATATACAAAAGTTTTTAGTTTGGATGATGGTCAGTTAATCTAAATTTTCTTTTGTTGCTTGTTTTGTTTCTTTTGTTGCTTGTGCTTTTGGTAATCTGTCTAAGAATTCATTGCCAAATCTAAGGTCATGAAGCTTTGCTCCTATGTTTTCTTCTAAAAATTGTGTGGTTTGGCTCCTATATTTAGGTCATTGATCCATTTTGAGATAATTTTTGTATTTAGTGTGAGGTAGGCATCCAACTTCATTCTTTTGCATGTGAATATCCAGTTGTCCAGTGCCATTTGGTCAAGACACTATTCTTTTCTCCATTGAAAAGTCTTGACACCCTGGTCAAAAATCAATTTCCCATAGATATATTGGTTTATTTCTGGACTCTCAATTCTATTCCATTGATCTATATGTCTATCCTTATGCCAGTATTACACTGTTTTGATTACTGTAGCTTTGTAGCAAGTTTAGAAATTGGCAAGTGAGAGTCCTCCAACCTTGTTCTTCTTTTTCAATATTGTTTTGACTCTTTGGGGTCGCTTGCCATTCCATATGAATTTGAGGATTGACTTTTCCACTTCTGAAAAAAAAAAAAGCCACTGGGATTTTGATAGGTGTTGCTTTGTGTAGTATTGTCATCTAACAATATTAATATTGTTTACTTATTAATTAACATTAATAGATTAATATTGTCTTCCACTTTATCTTCCTTTGGATCTTAACATGAGGCTCACTTTTACGTCTCAGGTATTTGTACGTTTTCACAATGAAGTAGGCCATGGCATGTCAGCATCTGGTGGAATTATCACAGAGTAATTGGAATATTTCATCTCTGGAGGAACTTTTATCACACAGATGTTTCTTGCATTTTCTTGCCTCAAAAGTGAAACCAGGGGCCGGCCCCGTGGTCAAGTGGTTAAGCTCACACACTGTGCTTCTACAGCCCAGGGTTTCACCAGTTTGAATCCTGGGCGCAAACACAGCTCCACTCACCAAACCATGCTGAGGCGGCGCCCCACATGCCACAACCAGAAGGACCCACAACTAAAAAAAAATGCGCAACTATGTCCTGGAGTGCTTTGAGAGGAAAAAGGAAAAAATTTTTTTAAAAAAAAGTGAAACCAGCGTATCAATGTCAAACTTGGGACTAGTATGATCTGCTATGCCAGAACCTAGACATCCCTCTCTAGCTGCCCCTCCACCAGTTTCTCCAGCCATGCCAAGGGTCAGGCAGCCCAGGCCAATCTCCAGTACTGCAGTAGGTCACGCCATGGCCAACTGTGGACACCAAGGCCAGAGCCCTGTGCCCAAAGCATGCCTCACTCACTGGGAAGGGGCTCTGCACCACAGCAGTTGCCAAGCTGTCTCCAATGTAAGGATTTGGGAGTGAGGATTTAAAAGAGTCTTGGTGTGCAAACTGTCTTTGATGCTGTTTAAGAGCTAATGGGTCTTTCAGGAAGTTCCTAGAATGAAAAATGAAGTTATTTGCAAGTTTTATCTTCCTGGGCAAGAATTTTCTGGATTAATGAAGATGTGTTGATGAAGATAGTAGAATAGTAAAGTCATGTTTCAATTCTCACTCTACTGTAATCGCCACCATTAGTTATCTAGGCAGAAATATCCCTAGAGTACAAAATAATTTATCTGCACCCTGACTTGGTGAAAAGGCATCCTTGTCCATTTAACTATATGTAAAATTCTATGCTAAAATAAGTAAAATAGAGGCTTTGGGTTTTGGGTTAAAGACAGACTGACTGTCTCCTTTGAGTGAATTAAAAGATTTTACCACTTCAGCAGCAAGAAACTGGAATAAGGACTCATCTGAGTCACTACTGAAGTAAGGGATTTCCCATGGCCCTGTTTCGGAATGGACTCAGCCTTGCCCCCCTTTTCCAACAACTCTTTTCTTTCAAATTGTTTTGCCAGTTCTCAGAGACTAGCACATTCATCCTGGGTTTCTAATGGGCTTTTAATGTAAAAATAATTTTATCTTAAAGACATTTTTACTTGAAGACATTAGTATTTTATTGGAGACATTCATTATATAATAAAACGGGGTTCAATGGGATGCAGATGAGATAAATATCATTCATTAAAATTCTTACCAGAACTATTAAATGAAAATTTTAGATATGTTAGTTTATCTGCAGCTAACTTTCGTGAGGCTTTGCTTTTTTTACTTTATGTGTAAAAGTTTGCTGGTCTAATTCTAATCCACTGAACCTTATGACTTTAAGGGTCCCTCCCACTGATCTTAATACTCCAGGCAAAGGTTTCAGAAATTAGATTTAATTTAAAATTGTTATATAGCAAATGATTTTCTATTTATAAGACCACTTATCTTATATCTCCTTCTTGTTCACATTCTTTTAATACTCATACATAAATATCAGATATTCCATTTTTGCAATCATTTTAATGATAGTGATCTTAAATATCTTCAAGAACCCTGTTTATCATTCTACCATCAGGTTTCATAAATATTACCTGTAATGATAGATCCAGTCCATTAAAACCCCTTAGTATTTAAAATATTATAGGTCCCAAATGTTAATTATAATTTAAGAAAGCATTAAAACAATTTCCAATACACAAGATTTGTGATGTAACCAGCCTGTACCCTCTAAATTGATGTGCTGCTAAAATTCAGGCTTATACACAAGCAGAGCAAGTCATTGCCTTTTTAATGTATTTTGAGGTACAATGAAAAATCTGCTGGTCTCAACCACCTACCCTCGTTGGCTCATCTTATAAAAGGAAACATACTCCAAGGTTAAACTACCTATGTTCAAATCTTGGTTTCTCTGCTTGCTACCTGTGTGAACTTAGGCAAGTGCTCAGTTTCTCTGTGCCTCAGTTTCCTCATCTGTAAAATAAGGATAATGAGAGTATTTACTTCATGAGTTACTGTGAGGATTAAAGAGTAAAATGCTTGGTACACAATAATCACTCAATAAATGTTAGCTGCTATTATTGTTATTACTCCTAGTACTACTAGTAATTACTGTTGTTATTATAATAATTGTTCTTCGGAGTGAAGTCATTGTCTTCAAAAAAAACTACTACTTCAATGAAAATCTGCTAACTGATTCGGGTGGCAAATTAAGCCTTTAAAATCCATTAATCAGAGGCCGGCCCAGTGGTGCAGAGGTTAAGTGCCCACCTTCCGCTTTGGCGGCCAGGGGTTCGCTGGTTCAGATCCTGGTGCGGCCATGGCACTGCATGACAAGCCATGCTGTGGTAGGCATCCCACAAATAAAGTAGAGGAAGATGGGCATGGATGTTAGGTCAGGGCCAGTCTTCCTCAGCTAAAAGAGGAGGATTGGCAGCAGATGTTAGCTCAGGGCTAATCTTCCTCAAAAATAAATAAATAAATTTATCAGATAATCTGGCTGCCACCTCTGAGGGTTGAGTTTTAAGAAAATGGGTCCATACAAAACTAAAATTATACTCAAAATTACACTCTATTAATAGTATAAGAGACAGAGAAAGCCTAAAGGAAGGCAGGTCAAGGTTGGATACTACTTTTAATCACTCCCTCCTTCTCGAAACAATTATCTTCATTGGAATTACTCTCCTTTTTTTTAACTATCTGTTTCCTTTTTCTCCAGCCTCTTTGAAGGCCGCTACTTTTGGCCCAGTCATTAAATAGCAGTGTTTGAATACAGAGTTCTCTCTTAGATCTTGCGTTCATACTCTATGTTCTGCACGAGCAAGGTCATTCACTCACGAAGCTTCAGTAAACCCCTATTTTTTCCCTACTTGAAACTTATATTTCTAATCATCTATTGTAGCTCTCTTCTTGGATATTCCAGTAGTATCTCATACTCAACATGAGCAAAACTAAACTTATAGTATCAACCTGCTCTTCTTCACATATCTCAAGGTATGATATCACAATCCATCAGTTGTCCAAACCAAAAATCTTTACAGTGTTTGTTTTTTATCCCTCTTCCTACAGCCGTTTTTATCTTTCTAAAATGCAAATCTAAACCTGTCATGCTACTTTCATGACTTTCACCTTTTAATAGTTGCTTATTGTTCTTAGATAAAGTCCTAACTCCTTAAAATTGTTTACTTTCTAGCTTCTGTTTACCTCTAGTTTGACCTCTTCCACTCCCACCTTGAATTCAGTGCTCCAGCCATGTATAAACTTTGAATTTGCAGATAGTTCCCTCTTTCCCAAAATGTTGTTCTCCCATATCTTTTCCTAGATAACTCCTAGTTAGCCTACATTTCCTCTAAGAGGTTTTTTGTCACCTCCCAAATCTGAGCAAAGTGCCCCTCATATGTTCTTCACCGGTGCCCTGTAGTTCCCTTACTTTATTGGAGGCCTATTTACAGGATAATACTTTTCTGTCTTCTTCACTGTTTCCTCCACTCCACCCTAAGCTCCTTGCAGTACCTCATCTATCTTGTTCAGTTGTACTATTTCCAGGAACTAGCACAATGACTGTCTCTCAATAAATGGGTTGAATGGATGAGTGAGTAAATAATGAGAGGAAAACCTTGGGCAAGGAGAGCAGGCAAGGGACAGCAGAACATCCAGAGTAAAAAATCGGAAAGGGAGCAGAGAAGGAAAACAATAATCGTTAGCAAAAACACTAATCTCTTTGTTACCAATACTGTTTTTCTTAACTCCTCATTCTATTCAGATTATTTCGTATTTTCTTTCTGGCCCTTATCCCTTCGTTGTCTCTACTGCCACCCAGATTTAGGACCTTTTACTACCTCTTGACTGGAGCATATTATCATACTTTTTGGTTCTAGTCTTATGCCCTTCAATCTATCCTAGAAATATAAGGATATTTTTAGTCTTCTAGTTAATTTTCTTGCACTTTGCTATTTAAAAAAAAATGGATGTCTTTTGTCTTTATGATCCCCAGAAAAGAGAATTATGAAATAGGCCTTGAAGAGGTATGCTAATTTCTTATAGTTCTTATTTTTAGAAGATTTTTCCTAATTCTCTCCTGCTGCAATCTAATCCCTTACCTTCTTGGTTGGCACTTACTAAGTCAGACAAAGGCTGCTTATCATCATTTTTTCTTTTATTTTTTGCATAACTAAAGACAATTAGCAATTCACATCTGTAAATATTTATTGAGGTACTGTTTATAAGCACTGCCCTTCTCAACTTTGTCATCTAATCTCCTAAATAAATCAACTGTTTCTTTCATATATCTTCATGTAGTGTATTGACCAAGTTCTCAAATATTGTTCCTTTTTCTGTTTGTGAAGAAGAGCCTTTTCACTTTACCTGTGATCTCTCTTCCCCCAAGCCAGCACAGCTCACCATGATCAGCAGAGAAACCTGCCTTGCAGCCTCTCAATGGAGGGAACACAAGAAAGAAGAATGGAATGTGCATCCAATGTTCCATCTTTTCAGAAGGCTGCTGAAGAAACCAGTTTCTGTCTCACCTGACTTGGAGCACTGTTGGAACTGGCATAGTTTGAGTGCCTCGGGGCCATAGAAAGCAATGGAGAACAGGAGCAGCTTGCATGACACCAGAGAGCCTGAAAAGGTGCAGAGGCCACATGGCTCAGAATGATAGGGAGAAGGCACCCAACTCACAGCTTCTCCTTTGTGAAGAAGGGAGAGTGGAGCATGTGTCCAGCAGACCAGTTTTTCAGTGGACTGCCTGAAGGACTGATTTGTGTCTCACCTGACTCATGGCACTTGTACTGGCATACTTTGGGTGCCCAGAGGCCACTGAGAATAAAGAAGAGCAGGGTGGCTTGCTGCTGCAGCACCAAAGAGCCTGCAGTACTGTAGACAGACACCAGAGGGAATAAGACATTATAGGCTCTGGGAAAAAATTGATAAACCTCTGATTAGGAAATTACACACACAGTCAAGACAAGTTATATAACCCAAAGAAGATTTCAGAGGTCCCAAGAATCTCTTGCCAGGTTGGTTGGTGAAAGTCTTCCCCTGTACGAAGCCGGTACATAAGGACTTGGAGATGTGACTGGTTTTCCAAATGCATAAAACTCAGCAAAAAAATCACAAGGCACATGAAGAAACAAGGAAACATGGTCCAATCAAATGAACAAAATAAATCTCCAGAAACCAACCCCAAAGAAATAGAGATCTACAAATTTCTTGACAAAGAATTCAAAGTAATTTTCTTGGAACTAAATGATTTACAGGAGAACACGAACAGCTATGCAAAGTCAGGAAGGCAATGCATGAACCAAATGAGACTATCAAGAAAGAGACAGAAACTATAAAAAAAGAACCAAACAGAAATTCTGGAACTGAAGAATACAGTACTAAATTGAAAAATTCACTAGAGGAATTCAACAGCAAACTTAGTCAAACAGAACAAAGAACTTGAAGAAAGATCTTTTGAAATTATCAAGTCAGAGGAGCAAACAGCAGAAAAAATGAAGACAAATGAAGAAAGCCAGAGGGACTTATAGAATAACATCAAGTAGACCAGTATATGCATCATGGGAATTCCAGAAAGAAAGAGAGAAAGAAAGGGACAGAGAGTTTGTTTAAAGAAAATAATGGCTGAAAATTTCTGAAATCTGAAGAAAGAAATGGACGTTGAAATTCAAGAAGCTTAAAATATCCCAACTAGGATAAATCCAGAAATGCCCACATCAAGACACATGGCATTCAAACTGTCAAAAGTCAAAGATAAAAAGAAAATCTTGAAAGCAGTGAGAGAAAAGCAACTCAACATGTATAAGGGAGCCCCCAGAAGATTATCAGTGTCTTTCTCAGCAGAGACTTTACATGCCAGAAGAGAGTGGGATGATATATTCAAAGTGCTAAAAGAATAAAACAGCCAAGCAAGAATACTATGTCCAGCAAAGCTGTCCTTCAAAAACGAAGGAGAGATAAGACTTTCACAGATAAACAAAAGCTGAGGAGTTCATCACCACTAGACCTGCCTTACAAGAAATGCTAAAAGTAGTCCTGCAAGTTGAAACAAAAGACACCAGACAGCAACACAAGAGCATATTAAAATATAAAACTCATCAGTTAAAGGTAAATTTATAGACAAATACAGAATTCTATACTATCTTAATGGTGGTGTGTAAAGCACTTTTAATTCTGATTTAGAATTTAAAAGATAAAAGCATTAAAAATAACTATAACTGTAAGACCATTTTACTGGATACACAATATATGAAGATGTAATTGGTGAGATCAATAACATAAAGTGGGAGTGGGGAGATATAAAAAAAGGAAAATTTTTGTATATAGTTAAGTTATTATCAGCATAAAATAGATTGTTATAACTAAGGATGTCTTATGTAAGCTCCATGGTAACCACATACCAAAAATACCTACAGAAGATACACAGAGAAAAGGAGAAAGGAATCAAAGAAGATCAATAGAAAACATCAACAAAACACAAAGGAAGGCAGCAAGAGCAGAAAAGAGGGTCAAAATAGCTACAAGACAGAAAACAATTAACAAACTGGTGATAGTAAGTCCTTCCCTATCAGTACTAACTCTAAATGTAAATGGATTAAACTACCCCATCAAAAGATAGAGTGGCTGAATGCATTAAAAAAATAAAATGCAGTGGCCGGCCCAGTGGCGCAGCCGTTAAGTTTGCCTGTTCCGCTTCTCGGTGGCCTGGGGTTCACTGGTTCAGATCCCAGGTGCGGACATGGCACTGCTTGGCACACCATGCTGTGGTAGGTGTCCCACATATAAAGTAGACAAAGATGGGCACGGATGTTAACTCAGGGCCAGGCTTCCTCAGCAAAAGAGGAGGACTGGCAGTAGTTAGCTCAGGGCTAATCTTCCTCAAAAAAAGATAATAATAAAATGCAAATATATAAAATGCAAAAAAATATACTGTCTGCAAGAAACTCACCTTAGATGTAAAGACACACACAGTCTGAAAGTGAAAGGATGGAAAAAGTTATTCTTTGTAAATGGTAACCTCAAGAGCAAGAGTGGCCATGCTTATATAAGACAAAATAGACTTTAAGTCAAAAACTGTTATAAGAGACAAAGAAGGATATTATATAATGATAAAAGGGTCAATTCTATAGCAATGGAAGATATAACAATTATATATGCACCTAACATCAGACTATCCAAATATATAAAGCAAACATGGACAGAATTGAAGAGAGAAATAGATAGTGACACAATAATAGTAGAACTTAATATTCCACTTTCAATAATGGCTAGAACAACCAGACAAAAGATCAATAAGGAAGCAGAGGACTTGAGCAACAGTGTAGAATAATTGGACCTAACAGACATGTAGAACTCTGCACCCAACAGCAGCAGAATATACATTCTTCTCAAGGGCACACAGAACCTGCTCCAGGATAGATCACATGTTAGGTCACAAAAAAAGTCTTAACAAATTTAAGAGGATTAAAATCTACCAAGTATCTTCCTACTGCAATAGAATGAAACTAGAAATCAACAGCAATAGGAAAATTGGAAAATTGACAAACATATGGAAATTAAACAACGCACTCTTGAACAACCTATGAGTCAAAGAAGAAATCACGAGGAAATTAGAAAATATCTTGAGAATAATGAAAAGAAAACACCCAAACTGGAATGTAGCAAAAGCAGTAATAACAGAGAAATTTATAGCTGTAAATGCCTACGTTAAAAAAGAAGAGAGATCTCAAATCAACAACCTAACTGTACATCTCAAAGAACTAGAAAAAGAATAAGAAACTAAACACAAGGTTAAGAGAGTAAGAAAATAATAAAGAGTAGAGTGCAAATAAATAGAGAACAGGAAAACAGTAGAAGAAATCAACAAAACTAAGAGTTGGTTTTTTGAAAACATCAACTAATTTGACAAACCCTTAGCTAGACTGAGAATAAAAGAGAGAACACAAATTAGAAATGAAAAAGGAGACATTACGACTGATACCACAGAAATAAAAAGGATTATGAGACTACTGTGAACAATTGTATGCCAACAAATTGGACAACCTGGAAGAAATGGATAAATTCCTAGAAACATTCAACCTCCCAAGACTGAATCATGAAGAAATAGAAAATCTGAACAGACCTATAACTAGTAAGGAGATTGAATCAGTAATCAAAAACCTGCCAACAAAGAACCCAGGACCAGATGGCTTTATTATAACATTCTACCAGAGAGGAATTAACGCCAGCTCTTCTCAAACTAATCCAAAATATCGAAGAGGAGGGAACACTTCTTAACTTATTTTATGAGGCCATCATTACCCTGAGCCAGACAAAGATAATACAAGAAAAGAAAACTGCAAACCAATATCCTTGATGAACATAGATGCAAAAATCCTCAGCAGAATTCTAGAAAACCAAATTCAAAAGCACATTAAAAAGATTATACACCATGACAAAGTAAGATTTATCCTCAAGATGCAAGGATGGTTCAACATACGAAAATCAATAAATGTAATGCACCACATTAACAAAACAAAGGACAAAAACTACATGATCATCCCAATAGATGCAGGAAAAGCATTTGACAAAATTCAACAGCCTTTCATGATAAAAACACTCACCAAAATAGGAATAGAAGGAAATTACCTTAACATAATAAAGATCATATATGAAAAGCCCACGGCTTATGTCATACTCAACAGTGAAAAGCTGAAAACTTTTCTTCTAAGGTCAGCAACAAGGCAAGGATGTCCACTCTCACCACTTCTATTCAATATAGTACTGGAAGTCCTAGCCAGAGCAGTTAGGCAAGAAAAACAAACAAAAGGCAACCAAACTGGAAAGGAAGACGTAAAATTATCTCTGTTCACAGATAACTTGATCTTATATGTAGAAAACCCAAAGGATACAAACTCGATACTCAAACATCACTTGTGTTTCTATATGCTAACAATGAACAATTCAAAAGGAATTAGGAAAACAACCACAGTTACAATAGCATCAAAAAAATACTTAGGAATAAACTAAACAAGGGGGCAAAAGACATATACACTGAAAGGTACAAAATATTGCTGAAAGAAATTTAAAAACGTAAATAAATGGAAAGACATCCCTTTTTCATGGGTTACAAGATTGTTAAAATATCCATAATACCCAAAGCAATCTACGCATTCAATACACTCCCTGTCAAAATCCCAATGACATTTTTTGCAGAAATAGAAAAACCATCTTAAAATTCAGTGGAAAATCAAAGGACCCTAGCTAGCCAAAACAGTTTTGACAAAGAACTTAGTTGGAGGCCTCACATTTCCTGATTTCAAAACATATTACAAAGCTACAGTAATCAAAGCAATGTGGTTCTGGTGAAAAGACAGACATATAGACCAATGAAACAAAATAAAAATCCCAGAAATAAAGCCTCGCATCTATGGTCAAATAATCTTTGACATGGGAGCCAGCTACACAATGGGGAAAGGACAGTATCTTCAACAAATGGTGTTGCAAAATAATGAAGATGGACCTTTATCTTATACCATGTACAAAAATTAACTCAAAATGTATTAAAGACCTAAATAAACATAAGACCTGAAACTATAAAATTCCTAAAAGAAGACATAAGGGGAAAGCTTCATGACATTGGAATGGGCAAAGATTTCTTGGATATGACACAAAAGCACCAGCCACAAAAGCAAAAATAGACGAGTGGGACTACATCAAACTTAAAACTTCTGCACAGCAAAGGACACAGTCAACAAAATGAAAAGGCAATCTATAGAATGGGACAAAATATTTGTACACCGTATATCAGATAAGGAGTTAATATCCAGGATGTAGAAAGAATTCCTACAACTCAATAACAACAAAAAAAATTTTTTTTAATGGACAAAGAACTTGAAGAGACATTTCTCCAAAGAAGATATACAAATGCCAACAAACATATGAAAAGATGCTCAACATCATTAATCATGAGAGGAATGCAAATCAAAAGGGAATGTGGGGAAATTAGAACCCTTCTTTACTGTTAGTGGGATCGTAAAATGGTGCAACTGTTATGGAAAACTGTAAGGAGCTTCCTCAAAAAATTAATAAAACTACCTTATGATCCAGCAATCCCACTTCTGAGTATATATCCAAAATAATTGAAAACAAGATCTCAAAGAGACATTTGCAGACTCATGTTCATTGCAGCATTATTTAAAATAGCCAAGCTGTGGAAGCAACCTAAATGTCCATCAACAGATGAATGAATATATACATGCAATGGAATATTATTCAATCTTAAAAAAAGAAAAAAATTCTATCATATGCTACAACATGAATAAACCTTGAGACATTATGCTAAATGAAATAAGCCAGTCACAAAAAGACGTGATTGGACTTATCTGAGCTATCTAAAGTAATCAAACTCAAAGAAACAGAAAATATAGTGGTGGTTGCCAGGGACTGGAGGGAGGAGGAAATGGGGCATGTTGTTCTATAGGTATAGAGTTTCAGTCATACAAAATGAAAAACTTCGAGGGATCTGTTGTACAATGTGCATAAAGTTAACAAAACTGTACTGTACACTTATAAATTGTTAAGGAGGAGGAAAAAATCTGTATTATTGGATTTACCCACTGTATACTAATGTTTCTTAAGTATAGGCCTACCTTCTCTCACAAACTCGACTCCCCTTACTGTTGCATACTGGAATCTCCCCATGATGTCCTGCTGTCCTCTTAGATTTCCCTCATCATCAGTAACCTTCCCTCCAAATTATTCCTATATTGCTCTTAGTTAATGACACTCCCACTTACCCTAATAACCAACTTGAGATCTCGCCATAATATCTACGTTCTCCTTCCCAAAGCACAATTAGTCATAGAATCCTTGTTATGACTCTTCTAAATAGCCTTTTTTTCAATTCCTGTTGTATTAGTTCAGGCCCTCTTCGTCTTTCACCTTTAGAATTGCAGTAGAATACTAACTGCTCTGCCTGTCTACAGTCTCTCTTCCTTCCAATCTACCATTAGTCAAGTATTACATTTTAATGTATCACTTCTCTATAAAAAAAATCTTAAATAGTTCTCCGTTTTCTACAGTACTAAGCCTCTTCAAAGTTAGTTTTTAAGTGAATTGGCCAGCCTTATACCTTATGTTTCATCTCTCTCCATCCTCTAACCTCATTAGGTGATTCCTCATTCTCAAGAAGTACTTTCAAATCTCTATTATTTTGTTCTTTCTGTTTCAAATGTTCTCCCTTGTTCGTGTTGTTTAAAACTCAACTCAGTTGTCACCTCCTCTGTGAGGGTTTACAGTTTGTCACATCAGAATTAGTTATTCCTTTTTCTGTGGTATCATACATAGTATTTTGTTTTTACATTAAAACATAGGCATTTATAAGATTTTTGACTTTTTCCTTAAAGCATGACCTGATTTGTTCCATGAGACTGTAGCAAATAGGAATCTCATCTTATTTATCTCAGCATTTCTCCCTAATGTTTAATAAAGGCCTTTTACAGAGAGAGTATTCAATTCGTATTTATTAAATGAAGTTGAAGGAAAGAAAGTTCCCCTAGTGTGATACAGCAGGAAGCACACCAGACTAAAAATCTAGACACTTGGTCTTTTTATCTTGACCTACTGTCTATTTAGACATATGACTTTGAGCTAATCTTTTAATCTTTCTATGGTAGAAATTGTTGTCTACAAGAAATCTTTGTGGGTGTCACTCCCATGTTTAAAACTTTAGGATGTTGGCTTACATGATAGTATTATGTAAATGGTTCCGATTGGCTTACATGGTAAAGTTCAGACTCCAAAGCCTAACATTCAGAGGTCTGGTTTTAGTTACTTTTCTAGCCTCAGTTCCCACTGATCCCCAGTAATGACCCAATGCTCTAACCGTACTGATCTCTACATTCTTCCCTAAACACATTGTGTCCAGTCTTGCCTTGGCTGCTATATCACTTAGTCCGAGCAGGAGACAGATGGTGCAGTCAAACAGGATAATGGAGGAGAATTTAATGAAGGAACTAGTTACAACAGAGTGGCCAGGGGTAAGGAATAACAAGAGAAGTTCAAGAACTTTTGGGGCTAGCAATAGCTTGGAATTGTTACTACCCCTAAGCCTCAAGGAGCCAAGGAAGGGGGAGCAGTTATCTAAAACAAGTCTGTTAGAAAGGGCTGCTTCACAGAACTGATGATTTTCATTAGAGGAACGGAACCACTGCCAACCAGCAGACAGGAGACCAAAAGGATAAATACCTCATCTGTACTCTCCTGTTCTCCATTCACCTGCCAGTGCTTCCCACTGGCTGAACTCAAGCAGAAGCCACAGGAACAAGGAGACTTTTGGTCCTATCCATAAATGCTTGCCCCTTGGGGGCACAGACCAGGCTAGAGAGGAGTGGGAAAGTGATGTGGAAGAGCAAATAGATCTGCTTTATTCAAACTGTTCTCCCCACCTGAATTTCAGTCTATTTGTCTAAGATGATGGCTCTATTAAAAATGTTAATGCAAGTACCTAACATTTATGGAGAGCTTACATGCTCTAGGCATTGTGACACACAGATAGAGGAGGGGGTGCAGTTGGGGAGGAGGAGGAGGAAGGGAATAAATAAGGGAAAGAAGAGGCTGGAAAAGTTACCATATCATGACCTCCAATTGGCCATATAGTTTTTCCAGATGCACCTCCTAATTGCCATGCTAATGGGTTTGAACTTCATTGTAAAGGCCAATGAAGGAATTTAAATGTTTAATTTCCATTGAACATGGAAATGACAAGACCAAATTGAACTTTTAAAAGAATATTTACTACTGTGTGAAGAATACACTGAGTCAGGAATCTGATGAGAGCTTGAATTAAAGCTGAAGCAGTAGAAATATGAAAATAATGCAGGATTTTTGAAATATTAAGGAATCACAATTGATAGGATTGGGAACTAAATGTGGAAGGTGAGGAAGTCAAGAATGACCCCCAATTCCTAATTTGGGCAATATCTGAATTACAGTAGCTTATATTGATGTGACCCATATGTTGTCTTCATAGTCATAAAAGTTAAGCAGGTGTTTGCTGGTTGGACTGGAAGGAGAAGGGCAGTTGAGACAGCTCTGTATACTAGAAATTATTGTTTGCTATAGCTAGAATAAGGATATGTGTAAAAGCAAAGAGAAGAAGTTGAAGAGAAAGGACAGATCGTAAAAGGCCTAGCACATTACTCTAGGTAGTCTGAACTTTACCCCCAGGGCGGTAGGAAGCGTTTGAAGGTTTAAAACACAATAAAATCAGATGCTGTTGAGAAATTTTCCTAGAACCCCAGAATTCGGACCATGACTTTGGAAGATATTGGCGAGAGTTACCTAAGAAAATAATTATTTCAAATTAAAAACCATTTATTAAATTTTTTTTCTGAAGATTGGCACTTGGGCTAACAATTGTTCCCAGTCTTTTTCTTTTTTCCTCCTCCTTCTCCCCAAAGCCCCCCAGTACATAGTTGTATATTCTAGTTGTGAGTGCCTCTGGTTGTGCCATGTGGGATGCCACCTCAGAGTGGCCTGATGAGTGGTGCCATGTCTGCACCCAGGATCCGAACAAGTGAAACCCCAGGCCACCAAAGCGGAGCACGCAAATTTAACTGCTCAGCCATGGGGCCAGCCCCCTATTTAATATTTTTGAGTCAATAATCTGAATAATACGGAAAAGTAGGAAGAAAAAAATCACTCTCATCCTATTACTTAAAAATAACTACTACTAACACATATAATTATTTTTTCCAGTATTTACTTTGGATTATATTTATTTCTACAATTATAATGCCACTGTGATTTATACGTTTTTTAAAACTATAGCACTCATATCAGCAGAATTAGTTGTGAATTAACCCCACTTTTTAGGCCTATAGAAAGACCTGGATCAAATCAAGTGCCCAATAAACAGAATAAACTACATAGTTTCTATCTGTCTATGTGCAAAGTACTTAAAAAACTAGATTTCTATTTTTATCAATGACGCTGACTCAGTATTCACATTTGCCTCATTCTCTATGATCACCTGTTCTAAGATTTCCTTTCTCATCTCTACAAATTAACATCTACCACATGCCTAAAGATTATGTTAAACAATGTTTACATCTTTTTTGTTGTTGTTACTGCTGTTGAGTCAATTCCAACTCCTAGGGATCCTATACAGCAGAGTGGAACCCTGCCTGGTCTTTTCACACCATCCTCTCACCTTTCAGTGCTGTATCAAACAATGCTCTGCTGCTATTCATAGGGTTTTCATAGCCAGTTTTTTTCCAAAGTGGGTGGCCAGGTTCTTCTTCCTAGTCTGTCGTAGTCTGGAAGCTGTGCTGGAACCCATCCATCGTGGGTAACCCCAAATATTTGAAATACCAGTGGCATAGCTTTTAATATCTCACAGCAACACAGCCATCACAGTATAACACCCTGACCGGGAAGCAAACCTGGGCCATGGCAGTAAGAGCTCCCAATCTTAAGAGCTAGACCACCAGGGCTGGCTGTTAATATCTTACAAAAGGTATTAACTAAAATTTACTTTTTTATTTGTCTGTCGTTGAAATTAATATATAGGGTGGACCTTTTGGAAGTTGAAGCCTTATGTGCTTATAACTAATAGTATGAGAAACTCTGCCACGTAGGGAAGATTAACTAAGGGAAATGCAACTTTCATGAGCTGATAAAATTCTTCTAACTGCAAAGACGACTTTGAACTTCTCTTGGTCCTTTTTCCCAGGGCATTATAGAGACTAATGCTTTCTAATGCTTAGAAAGGGCTTTAAAAGGTATTTGTCAGATTCCACTTTTAGAGATAAAATAACTTACGATTTCTAAAGAAAAGTTACTTTTTTTCTACCTTTGTCTAGAGAATGTTTAGAACAAGGACCTACTGAAGAAAATAAAACAGTAATTTTGCATTTTAATACCAGTGGCACTTACAATGAAGACATTCCAAATAGAAGCTGACCAAAACGATGTATTTTTACACTTATATTCATGTCTCTGAAATTACATCCTGACAACCTCTTTCTTTGGGCAATAAGAGAACTCTCAGTCAGCTTTTTGGCTATTTAAGATTTTTAAAAGGGATCCTAACAGCCTAACAAAGCAACTTGGGTTCAGAAACCCAAAAGGGCACCAAACCAGTAATCAGATAGCAGGACAGGAACGAACCAAGGGATTCAGATCAGATAATATACAAGCTATGAGGTTTATATTCCTGAACTACAATGACAGCAAAGCAAGGGTGATTACCTACGGTGTAAGCAAAGAGAACAACAATCTGATGAAAGAGGGTACACCCTCTAGGAAAGGGATCTAGGAAAGGGAGTCTTTTGCCATGGTGGCTATAACCAGTACCCACAATTCTTTTTTTTTTTTTTCCCCAAACATTGGCCCTGAGCTAACATCTATTGCAAAATTTTTTTTTTCCCTTCTTCTCCACAAAGCCCCCCAGTACATAGTTGTATATTCTAGTTGCTGGTCCTTCTAGCCCTGCTACGTGGGATGCCGCCTTAGCATGGCTTGATGAGCAGCACTAGGTCCGCACCCAGGATTTGAACCAGCGAAACCCCAGGCCACCAAAGCACAGCTCACAAACTTAGCCACTTGGCCAGGGGACCGGCCCCCAGCAATCTTAACGTATATACAGCACTAGCACTGCTAGTAAGGGCAAGAACCCAGGGATCCCAATTTGAGGCCTTCCTCAAGAGCCATCAGTCTTTAAGAACACCTTGTCAAGTCCACCCCAAAAAGAGTCATGAAAGACTCCTGTTATCTGAAGCCACCTCACCTCAAAAGACTTTGCTTGCCTTTGTTGGAAGCATTAGCAATTGACGCCTACATTTATAGCTTTTTAAAATAATTTTATTCACTTTATTGTTACTTTAATCTACTTTATCATATATCTTCTAATACCATTTTTCACTTCATCTTTTTTTACCCTGTTCTTTCAGGTAATTTTATCTATTTGCTTTTAACATTGTATATTTAGCTTACTTATTTGTGACAAGTTGAAAATAAAAGCCAAAGTAAGACAACTATAAAGACAGTTCACACCTGATGATGGGAAATGGATTAGTTTTCCTCCTTTTGGCCTTATGATTTTTCTGTAGACCTGTTTCTTTTTTTTTTTTTTTTTAAAGATTGGCACCTGAGCTAACAACTGTTGCCTTTCTTCTTTTTTTTTTCTGCTTTTTCTCCCCCAATCCCCCCAGTACATAGTTGTATATTTCAGTTGTGCATCCTTCTAGTTGTGGCCTGTGGGACGCTGCCTCAGCATGGCCTGATGAGCGGTGCCATGTCCACACCCAGTATTCCAAACCAGTGAAACCCTGGGCCACCAAAGCAGAGCGCATGAACTTAACCACTCAGCTACAGGACCAGCCCCCAAATAAATCTGTTTCTATTGATCAGTTTTCCTGATCTCAAAAATAACTTGTAAAGATTTACGTAAGTGTTGCTTGCAGGGTTATCATTTAATCTTAAACTAAGTAATACGTACATTGAATAAAGCTGATTTTCCATTTCCCTGATTACTTGACCCTAGCAGCTAAAGTGATCATTATCATATTTTTTAATTCTCCTTTTTCTTTTCCCTACTGCATTAACTCTTTTGCCACTTTTTAACAAAAAAGAGAAAAGACCTAGTTTTAAGTCTGTTGTCAACAAATGTTTGCAATTGTTTCTTAAAAAGACAATTCTACTAAAGAAAATATTGAAAGTATTGACCGGAATAAGTTTTGAAATTTTATGTAGTGTTTATCTCTACAACCCATCTTCTTTGTTACTCTGTATATTCTGGAGTGATTAAAATCAAAGATTTAGAGACTCATTCAACAAAAATTTTCTGTGTGATCACTATGTGCACAGCATCCTTGGGCCTTGACGGTAAGACACGTGTTCCTTTCTCAAAGAGCTGGTACTGTAGTTAAGAAAACAGACGTGAATATAAATAAGTATAATTGTTGTAAAATATGGAGTTAATACAATATGCAGTGAGAATTCTGATAGTATTTTATAGTGTCTCATTGCAGATAAAAATAGGATGGTCATGCATTACTTCATAAAGGAGGGACTATTGAAAAAAGTTTTTTTGTTTTGAAATAATTTCAAATTTCAGAAAAGCTGCAAGAATAGTACAAAGAATTCCTGTGTATCTTTCACTCAAATTCCTCCAAATATTAGCATTTTGCCATGTTTGCTTTATCATTTCTCTATGTATTAAAATACATATTTTCTTTTTCTTTTTTAAAGATTTTATATTTCCTTTTTCTCCCCAAAGTCCCCTGGTACATAGTTGCATATTTTTAGTTGTGGGTCCTTCTAGTTGTGGCATGTGGGATGCCGCCTCAGCATGGCCTGATGAGCAGTGCCATGTCCAAGCCCAGGATCCAAACCTGCGAAACCCTGGGCCACCAAAGCAGAGCGCATGAACTTAACCACTCAGCCACGGGGCCGGCCCCTAAAATACATATTTTCTTGAACTGCTTGTGACTAAATTGCAGATGTGATGCCTCTTTACCCCTAAATACTTCAAATATATATTTTCTTTATTTAAAAAAAAAAAAAAGAAAAGAAAGGAAAAAGAAAAAATACTCTCTTACATAACCACAGTACAATTATCAAAGTCAGGAAATGAACCTTGCCACAATACTATTATATAATCTTATTCAAATTACATTTTGCCAATTTTTCTGATAATGTTCTTTATAGCAAAAGGAAAAAAAATTCTCTTTTTCTCATTTAGGATCCAATCCAGAATCATGCATTACTTTTAGCTATCATGTGTCTTTAGGCTCCTTTATCTGGAACAATTCCTCAATATTTCTTTGTCTTTCATGACCTTGACATTTTTAAAGAGTGTAGGTCAGTTATTTGGTAAAATTTTCCTCAAATTTAGACTTTTCTGATGTTTCTGATGGTTTGATTCAGGTTATGTATTTTTATCAGTAATACTTCATACATGATGTTTCATCCTTCTCGGTGCATCATGTCAGGAGGCTCATGATGTTATTTTGTCCCATTATTGGTGATATTAGCTTTGATCAATTGATTAAGGTGGTGTCTGCCAGGTTTCTTCACTGTAAAATTACTATTTTGCTTTGTAGTTAATAAGAATCTTCTGGGGATCTATGTTGAGACCATATAAATATATTGTTTTTCTTGAAGTTTTCACCTTCTATTTTTAGTATCCATTGGTGATTTTTGCTTGAAGCAGTTTTCTAATTCCAACATTTCTTCATTTATCAGTTGGCATTCTGTTGTAAGGAAGAATTTTAATTAATCATTTATTTATATTAGTATATGTTTATAGTCTTCTTTTTATTTTATTAATGGACTCTATAATCTGTTACTATCCTTATTTATTTATTTATTTATTTATTTATTTATTTATTTATTTTTGTGTGTGTGTGTGTGTGAGGAAGATTGGCCTTGAGCTAACATCTGTTGCCAATCTTCCTCTTTTTGCTTGAGGAATATTGCCACTGAGCTAACATCTATGCCGATCCTCTTCTCCTTTATGTGGGATACCACCATAGTGTGGCTTGACAAGTGGTGCTAGGTCCGCACCCAGGATCCAAACCCGCAAACCCCAGGCCCCCAAAGCAGAGCACGTGAACTTAAGTTCACTATGCCCCCAGACCAGCCCCTATCCTGATTTATTCTCATGCTTAAGTTGTCTCAGTTTTGGCCAGAGGGAGTCGTTGACTCCAAAATCCTTTTGACATGTTCCCGTCATTATTTGAGTACTTCCTTACCAAAGAAGGTTGTAAGGGAAAGATCATAATTTCCTAGGAAAACAAAAAGTTGGAAGCAAATTTATTCCAGGCAGAGAAAACATCTTTTGCTAAAGCAAGAAAATATGAAATAGTATGGTGTATTCTGATATCTACAATATCATCAATTTTCTAAATGATGGGGTAATAAGTGATGAGGCTAAAAAGGGAGAAAGGAAGGGTTTTATATACCGTTTTAAGGAATTTGAATTTTATTTTGTGGGTGATAGTGAACCTTGATATAAATTATAGAGCAAACATTTTGTGACAACAGTACCCTCTTTTATAATGATGCACAGAAATCCCAGAATACTTTCCTTTAATATTTCTTATACAGCCCTGGAAAATAGCACAATCCTTTCAGTTATGGTTTCTAGGTTTTTGTCAGAATACTATAAAGCTCTTTATCTTGAACACACAGGTAGAAAAACGTATAAGACTATTAAATTGAAAACAATATGTGAAATTATTTTCAGATAAACAAAGTGCCGTATAGTCCTGAGCCTACGAACTCTACCATTGCCAGTATTTCCCTAGAGCTTTGGTCTGATTTCTCTTAATTTGAGAGGTTTATATGAAAGAGTAAAGGCTTAGTGTATCTGAACCACACATTCTTTGAATTACCAAAAGCTCTAGCTATTTAACCTGAACAAATTACTGTCATCTTAGCTCTTTAAGTTTCCCAGAAAAGATATTCATTATCTTAGGTGGTTTGCTGTTGAGAAAGATGTAGAAAGTAGAAATACAAGGAATTCAAGCTGCAAATACTATAGGAAATAGAGGTAATAAAATTAACAGGGCAGAACAAGTCTCTTCCTTGAGATATTCTGTATACTCAAAGAATGAATAATGATTTATACTCTAGGTAGTGTGGGGAACTGTTTTCTTGATTGTTTGAAGAATGAAGTTTCCTCTTGAGGTTTTGAATTTAATCAAGAAGAACCTACATGAACATCTTGTTTGTATTATATTTTGTTCTATCATCTGAAAGCATTTTTTCTTCATTTACTTCTAATTTGAAAAATGAATTTTCAAGCCAAGATGAAACACTGTATGTTAAGATTTGGCAGATTGAAAAGGATGCGTTTGAAGTAGGAAAAATAATTTCATTGGTATAAACAGCTCCATTTCAAGATGGCCATGCCGTGAGAAAAAGATTAATACTACATAACAAGGATCCTTAGTTACTCTACTCAGTGGAAAGGAATCTGTTGTTTCTACTTTCTATGTCCCTTTGAAGGCCTTGTACATCATAGACGTTGCCATTAGTATTTAAACATGTCTTTGATGATGGCAATCCTGAGTGAACCCATTCTGTTTTTACACTGTCTCCTTATATAGTCTTTATAGTGATTATAACTGCTGCATGGAAGATAGGAAATATCAATAACATTTTGAATACTTTACCTGAAAAGATTCTGAACTCGTATATAATCAACCTCATGTCTGGACTTATGCAACAGAAAATATAAAAGAGACAAGTTAAATTTTACTTATGGAAGTGTAGGCTTATTCAAGAAACCTCTAGATCATCAGTCTATGGTTCATTTAAAATTGCTTTAATCCTACAAATCTACTTCACAAAATTAAACCCATTGTAGAAGAATGCTGTCAATTTAGATGTTATAATAATTCAACCTGTTACTCTTTGCTCAGTTCAGATAGCTACCAGTGGGGAGGATGTCTAGACTTCCTTTCTCCATCCCTGCCCCAACTCCCATATCCTAAAGCACTGTGTAGTTTATTTTCATGAAAGTAACTAGCCAACTGCAAATTATCAGTGACAGCCATACATTACTAGCTAATTTTACTATTGTAAGTTGAAATAAATATTCCCTTGAACACTATAATCTTCTCCGTAAGACGCATATTTTCACGTTAGTTTTGTTTTGTTTTGTAGTGTACACGAGTTGAAGGGAGCTAATGCCCTCACAGATTTTCTTTGTGACCGCTGGCATTCATTTGTAAAGTAGCTATCAGAATGTATTTGTGGCCATGAAGTAGTTTTTGCTTTATGGGAAAAACTCTGTCCAAATTTTCTTTAAAAGTTTTGGCTATTTCCTCTATCCAAAAACCTGAATTCTTTTCATTATAACCTTCTTACTTTTTAAAAAATTATTCTCTTCCTTTCTTTCCTACTTCTGCATAAATGGATTTTGTGGATCACTCAGTGAAAACTGGCTGCAAGGCTGTAACCCATCTGACCTTCAAGAGGCAAAAGTACATACTTTTTTCCTCAAATTTTTTCTCTTCTACCAGATTTCTGCGCTAGGTTGAGAATCAAGAAGAGGGTTGGGATGTGAGGCAGAATGTTTTTTGATCCTTTTTCATGTCTGGTTGAGTTCTCTAATGGCCCAGGACAGTTAGAAGTACTTCGGGGTTGTAACTTGCAAAATAGGAGAAATCAGATATAACTGTTCTTAAATTTTCTGAAGCTTTTGGTTTGAAGCTTCTTGTAAATCATTGGTGTCAGCATCAGAAAATAGTTGAAATTGTGTTTCTTTAAAAAATGGAAACAAACCAAAAAAAGGAAACATAACCGTTTGCTTGCCAGATTTATTTTGGAAATTTATGCCTTCTAAAAATGGCCACCCCCATGCCAGTCTTTGGGAGGCCTGCATAAGAGCCCCTAGCTGTACATCTGAATGCTGTGCACCCTCAGCCTGTGCCTCCAGCTGCTGGTGCCTCTCTGTGTGTGTCCCTAGTGCTGTCCCTGGAGCATTGTTTGTCACTTTCAGTTTGAAAACGAGAGCACTGGATCACCTAGATCAATGATTTTCAAACATTTTAACTATAATCTATTGTTAAAAGGAATCTTATATGGACACACAGTCCTCCTGCATGTGATGAGGGATACAACAGAACTAAGTGTGTTAATGTTATTTGGTAGTTCCTTTGACTTAAAAAGAGCAGCTATTATCTGTTTCATTAATTCTGTTCTTGTGTGTAGAAGGTTAGTGACAAATACTGTTTTTCTCATATTTACAGGACCAAGTTAACCCTTCTGAAGTAGCTGACTGTTTCTACTATGTGATTTTGGGTGGATCTTGAGTGGGAAGAAGTTGCTTCACACATAGAGGGTGCTCAGTAAATATTGAGAACACACACACATGCACACATACACACCCCTGCTAATGTTCCAGAGAATTAAAGTACTCCTCTTTTGAGACATTCCTTTCAGTTAATTTATTATACATCCAGAAGGCCCCTGTGATAACAGGGAAGTAGCTTAGCCAGTGACCAATATTAACCCATTTGCATCAAAGTTTGGTTTATTTATCCAGTGAGGCAGTCACTTCATGACAGAGAGTCTATAAATGTTGAAGGGCTTAGAGAAGCAAAAGGGCAGAGTAGGTGCCACTTTGTTTTTCCCTCCCAGCTTTTGACTTTGAAGGATTTGCTATTCATTCATACCTTAAGTATTTATTCAGTACCTACTATAAGGAAAGCATTGTTCTAAAAGTGGCAAAAGATGCAAAGATTAATAAAATAAAGATTCTGCCTTCAAGGAGTTTACAGTCAACTGACATAGTTAAGACAAATATTTAAATGTCTATAACAAGATGGAGAGTGGTAGGTTCCATAAGAAAAACATAAACAAGGTACAAAATTGTTTAAAGATGGGAAGGATTTTTCCAGGCTGGTAGATATTCAGATTTTTATCCACAATTTCCAAAAACAAAGAAAGAACTACCAATGTGTACAGTTCGAGAACTGTCAGGTGGTTTACTACCCTCCTGCTCTTGTTTTTTAACTTACTTAAATACCTCTCCTTTCTGCTGAGCTGTAATGTTCTTCATGGCAGGGTATATCTTACTCTGTGTATCCCAGGTCCCTAACTGTGCCTGGTTCATAAAATGCATTCAGTAAATATTTATTGAATGGATGTGTGTGTCACCAGTAATCAAATTTGCTTTCTAATCAGAAAATTTCTATTCTATTACAAGGCATATTTAACAAACTCAGTGCAGTTAAAAAGTACAGTTTTCTCCTCAGAAACTAAACATTTCAAAAGGACAGCTTTTATAAGGTTATACACAATTTGCACCATAAAGAAGGTAAAGCATATCTTAGAAAAGATTAGATAAGAAACCTATAAACCTGAATAAAAAGCAGAAGCACCTGTCTCTATCTTTCTCTCCAGTTACACTGGTTGTGATAATATGTTTTTATGATGTTTAATGATAAGACCGGGACTTCAGTGAAAGTGAGTTATAAATAAATTTATATTTCAATTGTAAGTAAATGATAAATCATACATAATTCTTTTTTAAGTGTTCACCTACTTAAATTTTGAGTATAAAATGTTTTTCATATTTAGCACTAAATAATCTCTAAGGTCCTTCAGGCTTTGAAAATTTTGTAATTTTACAATTGCCCATGGGGGAGAAATGTCATAAGTATAAGCATCTTTATGTGTCTTTTTCTTTGAGTACTTATGACGTGTCATTTGTCTTAGAATGGGAACTCTTTGGGTCGATACCTTTTAGTCAATTCAGTTAATATGTCTGAAGCAGCTGCTCGAGTTGGGGTAGGAGTACTAAATTCAATAAATTGCAGTGACCAGGGACTTGCAGACGATCGAGGGATATATACAATCATTATAAAGTAGATTAATGAAATAGGAGCTTATTTGTCTCACTTAGCAAAAGTCTAGAAGCAGGCAGTCTAGGGCTTGTATGGCAGCTCAACACTGTCATCCAGAGACTCGGGCTCTTTTTTCTTCTCATGTTTCCATATTTACTGTGTGGGTTTCCATCCTCTTGGTGGAAAAATGGCTACGACACCTCCCAGTATCTAACCACGTTCCTAGTAGAAAGAACGTAAAAGGGCAAAAGCTTTCTCTTGTTAAAGCTTTATCTCTTCATCAGGGACTTCCTACATCTTACTGGCCAGAACTATATCATATGGCCACTGTAGCTGCAAAGTGACTGGGGAAGAAGGGAGTTGTGGATAACAGTTAAGATAGCCAAGCAACAATGTTTGCAGTTACTCCTTTTCTGTTTTCCCTTTGGGCTGTAGACCTTTAAGATTCCAAAGAACAGGACAAGTTATTTATGCATGAAGATATAATTCTCTAAGAAGTCCCTGTTTGTCATTAAATGATTCATTTACTAATTCAAGAAATATTTATTTTTTTATTGCTTAATATGTGCCAGGTACTGTTCCAGGTATTGAGGATAACAATGATTAACAAAAAAGACAAAGTAGCTGCTCTCATGGAGCTTGCAGTCTACTTAGAAGAAGGCTATAAACAAATAAATATAAATACATATTATATAGACTATAGAATATGGTTATGAATATCCATATATATGTGTATATGTATATCCATGAAGAAAGGTAAAGTAAGGTAAGGAGGATGGAGGGTCATGGTAGATAATATTCTATATAGGATGTTTAACATCAGGCCTCTCTAATAACGTGATATTTTAGCAAAGACCTGAAAGAAATGAGAGATGGATGGAGCCATAATATCGGGAAGAATGGTCCAAGTAGAGGAAACAGCTAGTACAAAGATCCTGAAGAGAGATAAATTTGGCGTGTTCAAGGACCAGCAAGAAACCAGTATGGCTGGAGCACAGTGAACAAGATGGGAAATGATAGGAGATGAGAACAGTGAGGGCCATAATATGTTGGGCTTTGTAGGCCATAGCAAAAATTTTTCTCTGAGTGAAATGGAAAGTCATTGGAGGCTTGTGATCAGAGATTAGCATGATCCAACTTACAATATAAAAGGATCACTCTACTGAATGGAGAGTAAATTGTAGTGGGACAAAGATAGAAGCAAGGAAACCAGTGAGGAGACTTCATTTTCCCAGGAAATAAATGATGGTTCCAACTATTGTAGTAGTTGTGAAGATAGTGAGTAATGATCAGATTCTAGATATATTTCAAAGGTAGTTTAGATATGGTTCTGATGAAAAGAGAAGTTTTGGATTAGTAACTGGAAGAATGGAGTTGCTATTTACTGAAATGGGAACTACAAGAGAATAAGAGATCATATGGGTTGGATAGGAAGGTGGTAATCAAGAGTTTGATTTTGGACATATTAGGTTTGAATTGCCTATTACACATCCAAGTGCATGTTGGATGATTTATAAATTTGGATATATATATTGTTATCCACCAGTTATTTGAATGACAAACAAATCTATAGTTCAAGGTAGGCGTTGGGATTGGAGATATAAAATTAGGTGCTTTAGAGTGTGGGTGATATTAATGCCATGGGACTAGATAAGGTTAGGTGGGGAATGAGTAGCTAAATAATAATCTATTTCTATGACTTTTTTAAGAGGAAGGAAAATTTCCTATGAAATCTTAAGTAAATTCAAGTTTGGATGCAGTCATGCACTGTTTAATGACAAGGGTACATTCTGAGAAATGCATCACTAGGTGATTTTGTCATTTTGCAAACATGATAGAGTACACTTTCACAAACCTGGTAGCATAGACTACTACACACCTAGGCTATGTGGTACTTATCTCATGGGACCACCATCATATATGTGGTTCATCATTGACTGAAACATCAGTGTGTGGTGCATGACTGTGTTTCATTTTACTAACTAACTCATTAAGTGTTCAAAGTTTAGTATAGTGGTTAAGGACATGGACTCTGAAGCTAAGCTACCTACGTTTGAATCCTGGCGCTTCTGTTACTAGCTCTGTGATTTAGACCAAGATATGTAAACCTCTCTTTCCTCATCTGTTAATAAGGATGCCTCCTCATAAGGTTGCTGTGAAGATTAATTAGAACAGTTCTGTGACACATGGTTAACACTCAAAAAGGATTAGCCAGTATCATCATTAAATTTCACCAAGTCTTGACACATGATGTAGCATCGTTAACTTGATTTAATGTTCCAATGTTTAATGTTAAAGTCATTCCCACTTTTTAATCAGTGTTTCAGCATCATATTCTTAGTTAATTATCTTCCTGTTTAGGTCACAGTGCTGTTGATATCACCAAGGTGGCTAGAAGACATCGCATGTCTCCTTTTCCTCTAACGTCTATGGACAAAGCCTTCATCACAGTCCTGGAGATGACTCCGGTGCTTGGGACAGAAATCATCAACTACCGAGGTATTTACTCGTTGCCTTTTCTTTTCATTTTTTTCTAAGTAAGATTTATATAACATTAATACACAGTTTTCCTGAAAGAGAAAATTTATTAACCATTCTAACAATTACTACCATCATTCTTTTTGCTTTTTATTTCTACTCAACTCTAAGATTAGTCTTAATGCTATACAGAGTAAAGCACCCATAAAATTTCCTTTTCATTAAAAAAAAAACATATGAAGGGGCCGGGCCCGTGGCCAAGTTGTTAACTTCACATGCTCGGCTTCTGTATCCCGGGGTTTGCTGGTTTGAATCCCGGGTGTGGAGCTACACACTGCTCATCCAGCCATGCTGTGGTGGCGTCCCACATAGAAGAACTGGAATGACTTACTACTAGGACATACAACTGTGTCCTGGGGCTTTGAGGAGAGAAAACAAATGGAAAAAATCAACTGGTTCTCCTGTCCATCAAAATACCAATACTCTAAACTAAAGTCAGGACTATCAGCACTGAGTGACAAAAATAGTTAACTGAGTCTACCTGATATCCTTTCAGACATGGGAGATGACTAATGTGTCTCCTTTCTGGAAAACATGTTTTTAAATGTAAAATGTAAAAGCTTCATTAATTTATCCATGGATCACTGAGCAACCAATCTGATCTCAGTTTTTCTGCTTCATCTATCTTCTCATTTTTTGCTCGTAGTTTAGTAGCAGGTTGAGGGCAGCTTGTGGAAAGACCATGGAAAGGTACTGCTCCCCAGTTTTTTTGGTTTTTAATCAACCATTTCCCTTTCTAAAAATTCAGCATAGAAGGTGTATTTAGTGCAATCTGAATAAACTATGGCGTCTTAATTGTTTTATTTTGCAGATAAAAATAGCACAAAAGGATTAATCTTACCAATAAAGGACTTTATTCATAGATCATAAAATATTCAAACTTCAGTGAATGTTAGAGAGCATCTATACAAACACCCTAATTTTTCTGCAGGGAAACTAGACACAGCAGAAAAGGAATAGGATTAAGCCTCAAGACTTATGTTCTGGGCCTGGCCTGGTGGCACAGTGGTTAAGTCTGCACGTTCCGCTTCAGCAGCCCAGGGTTCGCCTCTTCGGATCCCGGGTATGGACATGGCACCACTTGGCACGCCATGCTGTGGTAGACATCCCACATATAAAGTAGAGGAAGATGGGCATGGATGTTAGCTCAGGGCCAGTCTTCCTCAGCAAAAAGAGGAGGATTGGCAGCAGTTAGCTCAGGGCTAATCTTCCTCAAAAAAAATAAAATAAAAAAATAAAAAAGACTTACGTTCTTCTTTGTAGTACTACATGATAGTGCTGTTCTTCCAGTATTCAAATATAAAAAGTAATAGTAGATAACATAATAAATTATGTTAAAATTAAAAGGCCTAACCTAGTGAAATATTAAATGTCAAATTTCTAGCTCTTTGGTCCCTGACCCTACTTAGAAAAAAAATATTTTTATATAGTTTATACTTATCTTACATCGTTGACTTACATTCGTTTAGATATGTATATCATTAGACTTAAACCTTTTCTTTTGTTTTGGTTTTACTCTTCATTAAAGGAAATAAAAATTAGAAAACTGACTAGAGTGGAGAATTAGTCAGGAATTAACTATAAGATTTCAGAAATCAATTTTAATGAAATAGGTTTCTTTCTATTACTAAACACAGAATATTCAGATATTTTTTGATATCAGTCCACACCAAGACATTTTTAGAAAATATGAATATAAACTTAAGTGGGGAACAAAATTTAAATAATACTTTACCTGTTATAAAAATAAATCAACCATCCCTGGCCTCTTGTAATTTCAGGGGAGTTTCCATTAACATCAGTCCTTAGAAAAATTTCACTGTGTTTGCCAAGCCACATTTAGACAGAAATTATAATCCTTTTAAGGAAAAAACCATTGGAAATGGCCATTTCTCTTTTTCCTCTAGAAAAAAAAATACTGTCAGATGGATTCTCTTTTCCCCTCATGTGCTTGTTTACCCTTCATTTGTTCCTCAAATCAGTTGTCACTCATAAGTAAGCAAACACTTCATGGATGGTTGACTTCCTTGTCAAGTGTTTCCACCCCTGAAGATGAAAAATAATAGTGAGGTTTACATTCAACTTTTGAATTGGATCAAGCTCCATGTTTACTGCAAGAGTATTGTAATCAAACCTCCTAGGCACTTTAGTTAGGTGTTTAGAAAATACCACCATATATAGAAACAAAATTAAATTTGTTCAACAAATATTTGTTAGACATCTACCAAACGTCGGGTACTGTGTTAAGTCCTGGATGTACAAAGATGAGTGAAACAAAACTCCTGCCCCATGGATCCTACTGTGGAGGGCAGAAGAGGGACAGGTAAACAGTGTGGTACTTGGCTCCCTCATTGGCTCTTTTGTAGGCTTGCCTTCGTTTGTCAATTCCTTAAATAAAAACTTTCTTTAGAGTTTTTGTCTTTGGCCCTTTTCACATCTTGCACATTCACTTCAGATGACCTCATGCGTGCCAGTGGTTTCAAATACCACCTATGAAGTGATTTCTAATACTACCCAGACCTTGCCTGAGCTCCAAACTCATACCAGATGTATACCTGCTACTAGTAAATTTAACATGACTTACACTAAACTTATTTTCCTTACCTCTACAATACTTGTTTCTTCTACTTCCTCCTGAATCCATCCTTTGTTCTCTATCTCCACTGCTATCAGTTAAGGTCTTTATTATTAATTTCCTGGATCATTTTAACAGGCTCCCCTTCCCCTATTAGCGTCCTCCCAGTCTTTTCTCCAATTAGATGCCAAAGTAATCTGTTCAAATGGCAAATTTATTATTAACGTTTCTCTGCATACAACTCTGCAGTAGTTCTCCTCAAAACCTCCAGATAAAATCCAAAATCGTTGACATGTCATATAAGGCCCTTAATAATCTAATTTCTTCCTACTTTTTTCAGTTTCTTCTCTTCATTCCTTCGCATCAGAATTTGCTTTTCCCTAAACCTACCACGCTGTTTCTTACCTTTTATTCTCTTACCTCCAGGCCTTTGCATATACTATCTTTTGCTTGGAACAACTTTATCCTACTTCTTTGCCTGGCTACTACGTATTCTTTTTTTTTCCCCTAGCTTTATTGAGGTATAATTGAAAAACAAAAATTGTATATATTTAAGGTATATAGCATGATGATTTGATGTTCATATATATTGTGAAACAGTTACCACAATCAAGCTAATTAACACATCCATCACCTCACAGTTACCTTTTGTGTGTGTGTATATGTGTGTGTAGTGAGAACACTTAAAATTTACTTTCTTAGCAAATTTCAAGTATACAATACAGCATTATTAACTATAGTCACCATGCTGTACATTAGACCCGCAGAACTTATTCATCTTATAAATGAAAGTTTGTACCCTTTGACCAACATCTCCCCGTTCCCCCTACTACGTGTTCTTTAAGATTAAACTTAAGTTTCTCCTCCATGAAGACATTTCTGATGTTCACTTCCCCCCTCCCTAGCTCGGTTAAGTACCCCTCCTCCCTGTTCCCACAGCACTTTGTTCATACGTTTTATGATAGAACTGACTGCCATATTTGATCACTCTCTATCATAAATGCCCTAATAAACAACGTGAGTATAAAAAGCAGAGTACTCTAAGTGTGAATCACTATAAATTGAATTGTCATGAGTCAAATATGGCCTTACTGAAAGTAAGAGATTTCTGCCCAGAAAAAGGATTAGAAACTCATTCTCACTGCACTTTAAATGTTATCTTTACCAAGGATGTTTGCATTTTAATGAACAAACTCTCAGTTTGTTTTGATTTCAGCTAGATGTACCTCTAACTATCGAATTTCCTCTGTCAATCACTGAGTAGGAAAAGTGTCGGGGATGGGAGGAGGGACTGAAAGACCTTTACAGTTCTCTGAAATCTCAAATATTCTGCCTCTGCAAATACTCTGACATCTACAAGTATAGAAGCCCATGGAGGAAAGGCCATGTTTCCTAAGAGAGGTCCAGAACCACTGAATCTATGAAGCAGTTTAGAACTGTAACATCTCTAAAATTACTTTTATATGTCTGAGAAGGCTCAGCAATAATCCCAGAAAACTAAGGGTGAATCCTATACAGAAATACTGGAAGTAATTGTTGTAAAGGTCATAGACATAGGGTAACTCTATGAAGGAATTCTAGAGTATAATACATGAACTACGTAGAATATTATAATAAGAAGGTAACTTTGAGATCAAGTCATCTTTCTTACTTTAAAGACAAGGGAACTTAAGACCAAGGAGGTGTAATAATGTTCTTAAAGTTAGACAAATAGTTGTGATTGAAAACAACTAGAACCTAGGATTCTCGACTCCTGGTCTGCTGTTCGTTCTACTATGGCACACTACATCTCAAATCAATATGAAAATTATTCTTCTAAAGCAAGTGCCTAGATGTGCATGTATGTATAAAGTATCGTTTGTTTAATCTGTTTTGGCTCAGATAAATTTTCTCTTGTCTCTGGTCTGTCCTTTAGTATATCTACTATTTTCAGCCCCTATCTGCAAGCAAGGCCTTTAAGGAGCAAGTGCTCCAGAGATTATAAATACCTTCCTTTGGTTTCTTGGGAGAGGCATACATGGCATAACAATGGATGATAATAGTTGTAAGACTACCATTTATGGTTCATTTTCTTTGCTTGTAAATGCATGACATGAATAAATTCCAACTTTATATTTGATACAGTACTAGCTACTGTAAAATAGATTAAAAGATTCTGGCACTATTCCTTATAATTCCCAATCTCTTTCAATTAACAATGGAAAAGCTATAAGCTTTTAATAGAAAGGATTCTGCTTTCTCAGGAGCATTATTTTAGATTACAAGCTCTAGGCTTTCTCATTTAAGATTACATGACCAAAGACTTCAGCATCTCTCACCTGGGTTCTTTGTTTTTCCACAAAAGACTTAAGCAGCTCTAGTCAAGGAAATTTAAAGCTTTGTTGTTGGAACTCAGTTTGAAGCAGTGAAATCTCTCTTTTAGAATACTGACCATAGCAGAGGCGCTTCTCCCTGTTTCTGAATTATCGTTAGATAACTGCCTGAAGATAGATGGTTATCTTAAGCAGAAATTCACTGCCCTCTGGAAGCAATGCAGAAGCTCCTGATTCCAAGCAGTAGGAGGTTCTTGCAAAAGTGGTTCACAAGTCATGCTAGGAATTCATTAACTCCTCCTGACGGTTCAGGGGCTATCAGAGAATAAGGGAGAAGGAAGTAAAGGTATACTGGAAGGGGCTTTGCCATCAAAACATATTCTTTACCTTGCTTTACTTTTAACTAGCTGAGAGACCTTGGGCAAGCTGCATGAACTTTCTGAGTCTTATTTCTCTCATATGTAAAAACTAGAAATAATGTCTACCCAATAGGGTCATTATGAGTTACTGTTAAAGGAAATTTTATATGTAAAACATTTAGTATTCACTAAGCTGCCATGTTTGGAATATAGCAACTTGTTCCCATCCCTTCCTTCTCCACGTGGGGACTCTGAGATCATAGCCCTAGGCTAAGCACTTGTAAATTACTGAGTCAAAGCTACAATTCCTTGGCTCAGCTCCATTTGTTGATCCACGTTAACAATCTCTGGTTGTCTATGTATTTTGTTGTAATCAAATTTACATTCCACCCACCCAGGTCATTCAGGCATGTGCTTCCTATCTCATTAGAAAATTTAACTAAACAGCAGTTTTCATTGTTTTTCTGCTTATCTCTGGTTGAGCTTTACAAAATTGAAGCAGAGAATTGAGGTAGTTATTGAAATATTTCAAGTGACAGCATATATTTTTATTAACCAAATTACTGCCTCCACTTTCTACCTCCAGTCTAGTAAGGTCTTCACCTAGGATGATCTCATTTACTTGCAGATTATCTCCTGGGATATTGGTCTTTGCTGGCATTTTCTGTAGATTTTTCCATGAGTGCGGCCACTTGAACTCATTCATAGTTTCCTTCAGGTAGTCTCATCCCTTTAGACTCTTTAGTTCATAAGCTTTATTATACCTCTAAAAATATGTGCATCCTATTATATCCTTCATGTTTATGGTTCTTATTACACCCTTACCTTTATGCTTCTCCCTGCATTTCTCAAATATGAACATTTCATTAAATCCTTCTCTGTATAATATTCATGATGTGTGTGTGTGTGTGTGTGTATAATCACAGCCTCTAGGCAATTATGCTGTTCTTCATATCCAAAGATTACGATTGATTCCCAAACTGCTTTCTGTATATGTGCCCTCAGTTGCTTTTTTTCCTCCAATACTATGGATACCACATGTGTGCTGTTATCACAGTACTCACAAAGGTCCCTTGTGTAGGGGACTTGTTTTTATTCTTATTTTATTGAATAAAATTAATTCACTCAAATAGAAATCAGACCTATAACCTTGGCCTAGTTATCCCTATTTCACAACTAGGTAGACTAATCTTCCTATTTCATACTTCCTTCTGTGCATACAATTATGTATCTCTATCTATGTAGCATCTTTTTTTTTAAATAAAGCATATTGTAAACGTACCTCACTTTGAGTAATTTTAACAGAAAGTAATTCATATTTAATAAAAAAAGTAAGGATGGGCCAGCCCAGTGGTGTAGTGGTTAAGTTTACATGTTCAGCTTCAGCAGCCCAAGGTTCACCAGTTCAGATCTCAGATGTGGACCTAGCACCGCTTATCAAGCCATGCTGTGGCAGACGTACCCCCTATAAAAGAGGAAGATGGGCACGGATGTTAGCTCAGGCCCAATCTTCTTCAGCAAAAAGAAGAGGATTGGCGGCAGATGTTCGCTCAGGGCTAATGTTCCTCAAAAAAAAGAAAAAAGTAAGGAGGAATTAATTTTTCAATATGGTTTATTTAAGTTAATTTACATAGCTTTTATTGAATATATTGGTGGTTAAGACAAGATACACTCTTTAAATGAGATTTTTAGTTTTCTATTCTTTTTGGGTACTTCATTATCTTCTCATATTTTAAATATACATGTCTTATTTGGTATAGTTTATTTAGCAATCTTTTTATTCAGTATCTATTTTGAAGTGCCATAGTCTATGTTAGTACTATTAAGTTAGGGTTCAGAATGTAAGCAATGGAAAAAATTTTGGTTAAAATGGAATGAAAGTAGAAAATTTCTAAGAAGGAATAACATCAAAATACCTTATTCTTGCAATGATCAAAATTGTGAAGAAGGATCTCAGATTTTTAGCAATAACTCATTCCTGTCTATTCTTAATGTTATATTGGTAGAATTATGAAACTTCATGTAAATATACAGGATTTCCCAAACTGTAGTGAAGAAAATTAGTGCAAATGAAAAGAGACAAACATAGGGGCTGGCCCAGTGGTGCATCAGTTAAGTTCTCACATTGCACTTCTCAGCAGCCCGGGGTTCGCCAGTTCAGATCGCTGGTGCGGACATGGCACCCACCACTTGGCAAAACCCATGCTGTGGTAGGCATCCCACGGATAAAGTAGCAGAGGATGGGCACAGATGTTAACTCAGGGCCCATCTTCCTCAGCAAAAAGAGGAGGATTGGCAGTAGTTAGCTCAGGGCTAATCTTCCTCAAAAAAAAAAGAGAGAGACAAACATAAGTGGAAGTAAAGGATTTACCATTACCAGCAAGAGAATTACCAGGAATGAAAACTTGGCAGTAGATTTTTTCTTTTTTTTAGGTTTGAATTGATTAACTTTCCCGTTGGAGTCCTGCACAGGAGTTACCTTTGTGACTATTTTCTCAGTTAAGGACTTTGCAACTCCTGGCAGGCTGTTAGCTCACCCCAAGCAATATGGGCAGGGAAACCCAAAACTTCCTTTCTTTTAATTGTGAGACAAAAGGATATGAAGAAAATCAGAAACACAAGGAATCTATTGTAATCAACATTCTTCTTTGTAATGTGTCTGAATGTCTATAAGAATGGAATAGATTTGCAATAATTTTTAAAACTTTAACTCAATTTTTCCAAAAACGGAATTCATTTAAATGGTTAAAAATCTTATTTTCTGTTTCTATAAACTCCTTTTCTGCAGAATCTCAGTCTTTAGTTAACTTGCTAAAAAAAAATATCAACTATTAACATCTTGTCTTATCATTTGGAAATAACACTGAATGGTTCAATGAAACCATTGCAACCTTGAGACTAAAACACCTTACTAATTTCCTTACTTTGGTTTTAGCAATATGGAAATAAGCCACCAGTATTTCTTCAAAGTCAATATCATAATTGGTATATTTGGTATTGATTTCTTGTTGCATCCCACCTAGGAGCTTGATTTCATTATGTATTTGTTTCTTTTTATAAAATACTTCCTACTTAATACATTTTCCCTTTTTTTTAATAGCCGTAGTAATATCCTACTGTAGGACCAATCAGTGTTGGAAAAGTTAGGAATTATTTTTAGGATACTAGGATATGTGGTTCAAAATTGTGGAAATTATAGTAAGAAAATATTTTTTTCCTCTGCAGCATATGACAGTTTATAGGACAGTGATTGAGAAATTACCAATCAAGTAGGGTTTAAATTGTTCCAACTATAGAACATTTTGCTTGTTTGTACCAAATCCTGACGAACAAATTTACCTGTTAGACCTACCTGCTACACATTTATCAGTGACACATTTGAACTGGGTGTAGCAGAGTTTCCATCACTAAGTATAAAAGGAGTGAGCACTTACTCTCAATTCAAACATTTTCTAACATTTTAGATATTTTTTGAAACTAATATTTCCCCTAAAAAATATATCTTTCATTTTAATTAAGTTAAATGTTTTCTACAGTTTTACAGTTATTATTTTTAAAGCTTGATTTTTATATATAGAAATGAATATATATAACACAGAGGCACTCAATAATAAAATAGACATCATGAAACCACAACACAACTGAAATAATTCATAATCAATTTCGTTGCATCTTTTTGTATTACTAAATCATGACTTAATCATTTCTGATAATCATAACGTTTGTGTTTATTCCAAATTCTATAACCTTCTACAAAACTTATTTTTATTTTATGACATAAGAACTGTAATGCTTGCCCTTATTTATCATGTTGGCAGGCAATGAGCATCCTTAGATGGAAAAATACAAATGTGCAACACAATACCACTCTGAACAAGCCAAGAATTTTAAAAGCATAGGGTTTTTATTGTACTATTCCATAAACATGACTTCTGGAGTAACTAAAGATTAATTAATGTGCCTGTTTTCACCAAAGGAATATTCACCCCTAAATCATTCAGTCTTTCTCACTTTACATATATGTGAATCCTGTAATACATAAGTGAGGTCCATAATGTACCAAAATGTTGTCTAATTAGTCTCAAATTTACAAAGAAGAAGACGTGTAGAATAAATTATATTGAGATAGACTCAAGGGCATCCACTATGTTTAAATGTTTAGTGTCTGTTAAATAATCATGATGCTTTCTGTAAGTATGTTATACTTCATTTAAAAAGTTTTGGTTTTTTTAATGCTGTAGTGACCCACATCTGCACATGCTTCAGCTTTCCTTTTAGTTCTTGACCTTAGCTAACATTGTTGCCACCAGTGGTCACTTGGCCAGAGTAAGTGTATGCATCAAGACTGCCTTCTCAACTATTTTGGTGAGCACAATGGATAGCTAATAGGTCATAAAGATTGGTTGTGATGGCGATTTTTAAATGTTGCAGTATCATATCAATGCTGTCTCATTGAACTTAATTAACTTTTGAGGAATTAATAATCAATAGCACACTGACTTATGTCTATGTTTTATATTAGGAAGTCTTGGATGGCATTTTTTCTTTTCAACCTTCTGTTATCTACCACACTCTTCCTACACTCTCTTCCTACACTCCTGATTCGTATAACTGATAATATCTTGGTTAGCCAAAGTGAGGACAAGGAATCAATTTCCTGGATCACTGAACTCGCAGTTTTCCCTTGACTTCCTCCAAAGCCTTCTTAGAACTAACGACACAGGGAACTTGACAACTGTGGAATCATTTTGATAAGTGACTTGGAGAAATTAAAATGCTTTTCTCTCTTATATCCAAAGCCACTCAGTTCTCCTAACATCTTAATTTAGATTGCAAGAAGCAAGTATTATCTGGGCCAGAATAAATGCCCAACCAAACAAATTGAATATTTGACTTTTACCATTTAGAGAATACATTTGGGTTCGATGCTCACAGATCATACTCAACTTTATAAATAATTCTCTATCCTGAGTTCCCTTGTATGTATGTCCCTTGTCAGCCATTTGAATCTGTAAAGACTCTTTCTGAAGATATTTTTTAGCCCAATCATCCCAGTGTAAAACAACTAGCACCCCAGAGACTAGGGAGTTCGTTAATGACTCTTATCATGTGGAAAGCTAACTCTTATATGAGTATCCTGCTGGCTACATAAAAAGGCTACCACCCTTTGACCAAGCACTCTGCCACTGTCTTCTTGCAGCACAAGTAAGCGTACCACACAAAACTGTGTAAATCATCAGCAAGTCTTTTCCACTCCTTCCTTCTTAACAACCTCTTGAGATCACTTAATTGTGTATGTGGCCCAGGATCCTCAGTGATACATATTCTTGCCTTTTAAGTTTTCTGACCTCCACAGAATCTAGAAATATGCATATTTGTTATCATCTTCATCAAATTGAAGTAGATTTTTTTGGAGTGTGGTTTTTTGAGGTGTTTTGTTTTTGGGGGTTTTTTGTTTGTTTGTTTTGGTGAGGAAGATTGGCCCCGAGCTAACATCCGTTGCCAATCTTTCTCTTTCTTCTTAAGGAAGATTGTCCCTGAACTAACCACTGTGGCAATCTTCCTCTGTTTTGTATGCAGAATGCCACCAACAGCATGGCTTGATAAGCAGTGTGTAGGTATGCGCTTGGGATACAAACCTGCGAAACCCAGGCCATCGAAGCATGGCACACAAACTTAACCACTATGCCATGGGGCCAACCCCAATTTTTTCTTTCTTTAAAAAAATCTCTTATCCTTGCCCTTTAAAAAGAAATAACGCCTTTATTGAGATACAATTCATATAGCATACAATTCACTCACTTAAAATACACAGTTCAAGGGTTTTTAGTATATCCACAGATATGTACAATTATCACCATAGTCAATTTTAGAAGATTTTCATCACCTCAAAAAGAATCCCCATCTCACTTAGCTATCATCCTCCTCCTATCCCTTCATCCCCCCAGCCAGCCCTAAGCAACCACTAGTCTATTTTCTATCTCTGTAGATTTACCTATTATGGACATTTCATATGATAAGATTATATAATATATGGTCTCTTGTGACTGACTTCTTCTACTTAGCATAATATTTTCAAAGTTCATCCATGTTGTAGCATGTATCAGTACCTTATTTCTTTTTATTATTATTATTATAGTAAAAAACACATTACCTAAAATTTATCATCTTAACCATTATTAATTATACAGTTCAGTGGCATTAAGTACATTCATGTTGTTGTGAAACATATCTCCAGAGCTTTTTCATACTGGATATCTGAAACTCTATACCCATTAAATAACGTCTCTCCTTTTTCCCCTCATCCCAGCCCCTGGTAACTACCATTCTACTGTCTAAGATTTTATCTACTTTAGATGCCTCATATAAGTGGAATCATGCAGTATTTGTCTCTTTCTGGCTGGCTTATTTCACTTACCATAACATCCTCAATGTCCGTCCATGTTGTATCATGTCATAGTGTATTTTGTTTATCCATTCATCCATCAATGAACATTTGGGTTGCTTCCACCTCTTGACTGTTATGAATAGTGCTACTATGAACGTGAGTGTGAAAATATCTCTTCAAGGGGGCCAGCCCCGTGGCCGAGTGGTTAAGTTCGCGCGCTCCGCTTCAGCGGCCCAGGGTTTCACCAGTTCGGATCCTGGGCATGGACAGGGCACTGTTCATCAGGCCATGCTGAGGCGGCGTCCCACATGCCACAACTAGAAGGACCCACAACTCAAAATATACCACTGTGTACCAGGGGGCTTCGGGGAGAAAAAGGAAAAATAAAATCTTTAAAAGAAAAAATCTCTTCAAGACCCTGCTTTCAATTCTTTTGGATATATACCCAGAAGTGAGATTGATGATCAAATGGTAGTTCTATTTTTAATTTTTAAGGAACCTCCTTCCTGTTTTCCATAGTGGTTGCACTATTTTGTAATCCCACCAACAGTGCCTAAGGGTTCCAGTTTGTCCATATCCTCATCAAAACTTATCTTCTGCTGTTTTTGATAGCAGCCATCCTAATGAGTGTGATGTGATATCTTCTTGGTTTTGATTTGCATTTCTCTGACGACTAGTGATGTTGAGCATGTTTTCATATGCTTGTTGGCTATTTATATATCATCTTTGGAGAAATGTCTATTCAAGTCCTTTGCCCATTTTTAATTGGGTTATTTGATTTTTTTATATTGTTGAGTTGTAGGAATTCTTTATATATTCAGGACATTAACCCTTTATCAGATATATGATTTGCAAATGTTTTCTCCCATTCCATAGGTTTCCTATTTTTTTCTTTTTTTTTTTTTTTGAGCAAGATTAGCCCTGAGCTAACATCTGCTGCCAATCCTCCTCTTTTTGCTGAGGAAGACTGGCCCTGAGCTAACATCCATGTCCATCTTCCTCTATTTTATATGTGGGACACCTGCTACTGCATGGCTTGCCAAGCAGCGCCACGTCCACATCCAGGATCCAAACCAGCAAATCCTGGGCCACTGAAGCAGAATGTGCGCATTTAACTGCTGCGCCACCAGGCCAGCCCCATAGGTTTCCTTTTCACTCTGTTGATTGTGTCCTTTGATGCACGAAAGTTTTTTAAGTTTAATATAGTCCCATTCATCTATTTTTGCTTTAGTTACCTGTGCTTTTGATGTCAAGTCCAGTGTCATGAAGCCTTTCCTCTCTGTTTTCTTCTAAGAGTTTTATAGTTTTAGGTTTTACATTTAGTCTTTAATCCATTTTGAGTTAATTTTTGTATATGGTGGAACATAGGGGCCAACTTCAGTATTTACATATGGATATCCAGTTTTCCCAGCACTAATTGTTGAAAAGACTATCCTTTCCCCATTGAGTGGTCTTGGCACCTTTATTAAAGATCATTGGCTATATACACAAGTGTTTATTTCTGAGCTCTCTATTCTATTCCATTTGTATTAGTCACAGTAATCCAGAAAAACAGAACCAATAGGAGAGATAGGAAGAAATTTTTGTAAGGAATTGGCTCACCTGATTATGGAGGCTAAGAAGTCCCATGATTTGCCATCTGCAAGCCAGAGCCCCAGGAAAGCTTGTGTTATGATCCCAGTCCAAGTCTGAAGGCCTGCGAACCAAGGGAGCTAATGGTATAAATCCCATCCAAGGGCAGGAGAAGACCAGTGTCTCAGCTCAAACAGGCAGGCTGGAAGCAAAAGGGGCAAATTCCTTCGTCCAGCTTTTGTTCTATTCAGGCCCTCAACAGATTGGATGATCCCACCCACAATGGGGAGGGCTATCTATTTTATTGAGTCCGCCTATTCAGATACTAATCTCATCTGGAAAAACTCTCACAGACACACCCAGAAATAATGTTTAATCTGGGCACCCCATGTCCAGGCCAGCTGACACAAAATTAACCATCACACCATTGGTTTGTTTGTTGTCTTTATGCCAGTACCACACTGTTTTGATTACTGTAGCTTTGTAATATGTTATGAAATCAGGAGGTATGAGTCTTCAGCTTTTCTCTTTGTTAAAATTGTTTTGGCTATTCAGGGTCTCTTGAGATTCCATATGAATTTTAGATGAACTTTTCTATTTCTGCAAAAATTTCCATTTCATTTTGATTGAGATGCCATTGAATCTGTAGATGGCTTTGGGTGGGATAGACACTAAGAATATTTGTCTTCCAATTCATGAGCACAGAATGTCTCCCATTTATTTGTGTCCTCTTTATTTTTTTTTTTTTTTTTTTTTAAAGATTTTATTTTTTCCTTTTTCTCCCCAACGCCCCCCGGTACATAGTTGTGTATTCTTCGTTGTGGGTTCTTCTAGTTGTGGCATGTGTGACGCTGCCTCAGCGTGGTCTGATGAGCAGTGCCATGTCCGCGCCCAGGGTTCGAACCAACGAAACACTGGGCCGCCTGCAGCGGAGCGCGCGAACTTAACCACTCAGCCACGGGGCCAGCCCCTGTGTCCTCTTTAATTTCATTCAGCAATGTTTTGTAGCTTTCATTACTCCCTCATTCCTTTTTATGGCCAAGCAGTATTTCATTGTATCTGTGTACCACATTTTGTTTATACATTCATCAGTTGATGATGGTTTGGATTGTTTTCATCTTCTGATTATTGTGCTGCAATTAATATTTGTTTACAAGTTTTTATGTGGACATATGTTTTCATTTCTCTGGGATTTGTCCTTCCTTTTATGAAGAACTGAGTTTAGGGGCTGGCCCCATGACTGAGTGGTTAAGTTCGTGCGCTCCACTTCATTGGCCCAGAGTTTCAGCAATTCACATCCTGGGTACGAACATGGCACCATTCATCAGGCCATGTGAGGCAGCATCCCACATAGCACAACTGGAAGGACCTGCAACTAGAATATGCAACTATGTGCTGGGGGACTTTGGGGAGAAGAAGGGAAAAAAAACAAGACTGGCAATAGGTATTAGCTCAGGTGCCAATCTTTTAAAAAAAAAAAAAGAACTGAATTTAAATAATAGTAAGGATTCCTCTGGAAGTCCAGGCTACTAAAAGGCATATAGAGTATAACCTATATTTGTTACTTTGATTAGACCTGAAGGAAATACAAATAGAGTTCTCTTTCTTCAAAAGCTTAAGAAACCTAACACATACTTTCTCACACACACCAACTTGAAAACTCTTACACATCAGTTTTGAAAATAGTTGCTAATATATTACAAATTGAATATATGGTTGACAAAACATATACAAGAATAGTAGTCAGGGGCTGGCCCAGTGGCGCAGTGGTTAAGTTCACACGTTCCACCTCTCGGCAGCCCAGGGTTCACCAGTTCGGATCCCGGGTGTGGACATGGCACCTCTTGGCAAAAGCCATGCTGTGGTAGGCGTCCCATGTATAAAGTAGAGGAAGATGGGCATGGATGTTAGCTCAGGGCCAGTCTTCCTCAGCAAAAAGAGGAGGATTGGCAGCAGTTAGCTCAGGGCTGATCTTCCTCAAAAAATAATAATAATAATAATAAAGACAGATTCTGACTAGAGGATTTAGGAATTAGTCATGACTTTTGAAACTTTTATTCTTGTTGGCACTAGTTCAAATTCCTGAGCTCCAGCCAAAACTGATTGTCATCCAGAGTGGTCTGAATAGTCACTTTACGTGTTAACTTAGTGGCCCTCTTCTTATAGTCACTAATTTTTTTAGGTTAATAAAGCCAAAATCAAAGGCTAAAATTCAAATAGAATGATAAGGAAGCTCTTTCCCTTTTACTTTCTCTTCTTAAGAAAAAAAACTTTCCTATAAAAATGATGTGATGATCATTGTAGAAAACTTGGAAATTTTCATAAAAGTATAGCAAAGGGGATAAAAGTCATACATACTTCCAAAGTAATGAAATAACAAATGCTTTATATTTTCATGTATGCCCTTCCCACCTTTTTGAGAACAAATATATCTTAACATAGTTAAGATTATACACTACATGTGCAGTTCTGCATGTTTTTTAAATATATATCGTAATAATTTTTCTGTCAATGAATATGCTTCATAAATATTACTTTAGCCTACATAATATTTTATCATAAGGATAGATCATTGTCTTTAAATTTCTGTATTATTGATCTTTTGATTTCTTTCCATTTCTCACTAATGTAAGCAACTCTGAAATAAACATGTACATAAAGATTTATCCATTTTCTTAGGATAGATTTCTAGGAATGAAATTACTGGATCAATGAATATAAAAATGTTGAAGAATTATCTTTTTATTTAAAGATTTTATTTTTACTTTTTCTCCAAAAGCTCCCCAGTACATAGTTGTGTACTTTTAGTTGTGTGTCCTTCCAGCTGTGGCATGCGAGACGCCGCCCCAGCGTGGCCCGATGAGCTGTGCCATGTCCACGGCCAGGAATCGAACTGGCAAAACCCCAGGCCACCAAAGCAGAGCGTGCGAACCCAACCACTCAGCCACGGGGCCGGCCCCCAGAATTATCTTTTTAAAGAAAATCATCTTTGGGGCCGGCCCGGTGGCGCAGCAGTTAAGTTCCCACGTTCCGCTTTGGCGGCCCAGGGTTCGCCAGTTTGGATCCCGGATAGGGACATGGCACCATTTGGCAAGCCATGCTGTGGTAGGCGTCCCACATATAAAGTAGAGGAAGATGGGCACAGATGTTAGCTCAGGGCCAGTCTTCCTCAGCAAAAAGAGGAGGATTAGCAGCAGATGTAAGCTCAGGGCTAATCTTCCTCAAAAAAAAAAAAAAAGAAAAGAAAATCACCTTTGAGTTGTTAAAGGATTAATGACACATCAATTTTAACACATCTTTGATGATTGTGTAGTTACTCATATTCAAATAATCTCTGCAAGCATTACTATTAATTGATTGAATCTAATCTTTCATTTCAGACAGTAGGATGCATCTCTTCCTCTGTCTCCTATTCCTCGGGATAGAAATCAGGAAGTCTGAGCCCGTATACAAGCCTTGTCAGACAAGCACACATGCCCATCTTGTTTATACTGCCTGTTTAACCTATTGCTCTTGACATTCATATTTTCCTTCTTTTCTCTGCTTGCAGATGGAATGGGGCGAGTCCTTGCTCAAGATGTATATGCAAAAGACAACCTACCCCCATTCCCAGCATCAGTAAAAGATGGCTATGCTGTCCGAGGTAAATATTTTGGTTTTCTTGAGTATCATCATACAGTGTTTTGTTTTGGTTTTTTTCCTCAGATTTTTGGCTCAGCCGAGGCACCCAACACCTGTTACATCTGTTTCCCCCTTGTTTGTCAAAATAATTTCACTTATGGATAATAGTGTTAATCTACACCTATATGTTTTCTGGCATAATCTTTATTAAAACTTTTCAGTGAGAGTACTGTAGTTACTTGAAAATTCTTGCTTACAACAAATATGTAGAGATTGATAAAAACACTGTACCTTAATTTATTCTTTTGGCCTGTACACATGCCAGATAGCAGACAATCTTGGTTTAAAGTTTTTCATATGTTTTCTAGTTGAAAACATCTATATGTTCCAAGAAATAAGAGTAGATTCCCAATACAAGGATAAAATGGGACAGTTTTTTCTGCTGCTTTAAATTCAAGCATCAATAAGGGCTTCATAAAAATCAAGCGTGAGGGCAACCTCTGATTCCCTGAAAGGTGCCGTATTTCAAAGCTCTGAATCACCAGATGGTACTAGCAGCTCACGCCTTCAGAGTTGCCTGAGATTGCATAAAGCTTAAAAGCAAATACTAAATAGCATTTACCTGCCTAAAGTCCAATCTAAGAACCCAAAATGAAAATACAACTGAATTGTGTAGGAACTATTATTGATTATTAAGTCAAGGCTAATATCATTGAAGAAATGTCTAAAAACATCTCCCAGTTTATCAGAGCTCGTAAGAAGGCCAGTTCCTTTTTAATGGACATTTGTGGAGTCTCTTACTTGGCTTTTTGTTGGATTTTTTGTTGTTGTTGTTGTTGTTTTACTATATCTAGCCAATTAAAACAATTTCTTGGGGCCGGCCTGGTGGCACAGCAGTTAAGTGGGCACGTTCCACTTCAGCAGCCCAGGGTTCGCCAGTTTGGGTCCCGGGTGCGGACATGGCACCACTTGGCAAGCCATGCTGTGATAGGCATCCCATGTATAAAGTAGAGAAAGATGGGGCCGGATGTTACCTCAGGGCCAGTCTTCTTCAGCAAAAAGAGGAGCATTGGCAGCAGATGTTAGCTCAGGGCTAATCTTCCTAAAAAAACAAATAAAATAAAACAATTTCCTCTTTTTTGTAATTAAGTACATTCATTAATCTCCCCATGTTCCAGCACCATCTCTTAGCAGTATTTCTTTATGTTGGAGGCAGTATAGCAAATGGTTAAGGTTATTGGCTTTGAGCATAGTAAGAGTGATCTGGATTCTAGTACCAGTTCTATCTATGTGACTTTGAGCAAATCATTATCACTATTATTGTTACAAATACTTTTACCTAGACTATCTCTGAAAAAAGGATAACATTCATCTAAATTGTTATTCTCATATTCTATGTTAACAAAATGGTGGGGAGATTAATTCTTACCAGTGTATTCTTTCTCAAGAACACTATCTTAGATGCACCTCATTCAGCTCGATCTCACTAAATTAGAGTGTTTCTGAAAAAATAAATAACAAGTGCCCGATGGCTCTTATGGTTTTTTCCTACCAAATTTATTCCTTCTATAGTACTTATTATAATGAATATTGTCCAGAAAGAAAATTACTTTAGTCTTCTGATAGCCTCATTGGCTCTCCTTATTTCTTATTCCCCCTCTAAAATGTAAATTCTGTTTTGAACTTATAATTAATAGCCATATAAGATTACTATAAAATGACAAAAAAATTCTTACCTCTAGAGTCAAACAACTACAGCAGATGAAATACCAAAGGGACGAGAAAGTATTTTTTACATCCTTGGTGATATGAAGTAGAAGAAAGTGAGAAAATACATTATTTGAGGCAGAATTATTCTCAAACAGAATGTTGTTCTGTGATTTTTGCATGAGGTAGCAGCAGTTCAATAAAAAGAAACTATTGCGCTTAGCTTTTCTATTTGCCAAAAAGAACAATTAGCCTACATGAGCCATAAAAGAGCCATTCTGCTACTGTAGACTCTATCAAAGAAATTTTTATGTAAAATTATTATTCAATATCTTATTTATTCTTTTGTTTTGGAGTGGTGGTGATTTCACACACACACACACACACACAGAAAAATCTAAAATGACATCTCACAGTATAAAGGTTCAACAAATAATCTACCATGCAGCTGATTCATTCTTTCCTGTGAAGTGTTGCTAGTTCTCTAAGATAAGGAACATTTAACAGATACATAACATATAACAGATAACCAATGCAGATATGGTTAAAACTCAAAGTGGGAATAGTGGGTGTGTCTTTGTATGTGTATATATATATTGATGTCATAATTAAGGCAGCAAAAGTCATCAGTGATCAAAGAGGCATTGGTCTTAGTCTTTTCTATGCTATAATATCCCCCCCAGGCAGTGTTTTGGTAAAGAGTGTCCTTGAGGCTATTATTGTGGCTCTCTACCACTGTGCTTCGTGTACCTTCTTCTCTCCACCCCCATCTTCCTTTACTCCCATTCCTTTCTCCCCGCTCCCTCTTTTTTCTTCTCCTCTGCCTCTGCCTTAGGCCTTCCAGTAATAACCATTGGTACCTGTGAGGATTGCTAACCCTCTAGGTTGCTAACTTGCTCTGGATCACTAAGCGTTAACCAGTATCCTTCAGAAACATGTGGGCTAAAACCCCAAACCAGTTGGAAGATCACTTGGCTTTAAGGTATGTGGGTTGAAAAATCAAGACATGATCAAAAAACATGACTAAGGAAATAAAAAATAGGAGCAGCTTAAAAAAAAAAAAAGAAACAATAGAGTGTAAAGAAGGCAAGAATCAAGTGATGATGATGTAAGTAATAGGAAGACCTATAATCTAATAAACCTAAAACTGCATTCAGGAGGGAGTGTATTCGAAAGATAAAAACATGGAAAAGAAAATGAAAGTAGCATTATTACCGATTAGAATCAATACAATGTTTTTATTCTTTATATTTTTGAAGAGTTGTTTTTCCCTTCACACTGTTAGCTAATCATCATCTTGATGCATTCACACCCTCCTATAGAGATGTGGGTGCTTATTGTCTCACAGTTTCTTCTTAGATGTTAATAAAGGCAAAAATACCTCAGAATTTCAAGTTCGGCTTTCTTAAAAATGTTCAGTTTGAAAGGCTTATCCCTTCAGAACCTGTTTTTGGATCATTTAGAAAAGGGAAAATTATAAACAAGACAGTAATTATTTTGAGAACCATGTGTAACAAACAATTTCGCAAGGATATACTAAGAGAAATCCGTGCCATTTGGATAAAGTAAATTTTAAAGCTTTTTAGTTTTTTACATTCTGATTGAAATATATGGTTACAGGAAATACAGACTATCAAAAAGAGCGTTGTAAAATTGCCCGTTATCTCACTGCCTAGCCACTATTAACTTTTTGTTATACTTCCTTCTAGTTGGTTAAAGTGCATACTAAAATTCAGAATACTAAAATTCAGTATAACCTTTTTGATTTAGAGCTAGTTCTTCTTCTTTCATGAAAGTCAAGTTCTAGGGTTTCTATTTTGTCCATTTAAATACTTTTTGGCCACTGCTGGTTCTCCAACTCATTTGACAGGCTATTGCCTTCCACTAGAGGACACTTTGTTTGTTTTTGTCATAGCATTGGCTTTAGTATCTTCTTCTCAGGTTAATGAAGATCAGCAGTTGAATTCATAAATAGATGCCCATCCACATCATTGCAAATGCACTGTCAAAGAGTGTTTGCAACTATACTCTTTAGTAAAACAATCCGGATAAACAATAAGGCATCTACTGCTCTCTTTATCAGTTCTATTTATCTTTTTTTTTATTTTATTGCAGTAACATTGGATTATAACATTATATAGCTTTCAGATGTACATCGTAATATATTGCAGATTCTGTGTAGATTACATCATGTTCACCACCCAAAAACTAATTACAGCTCATCACCTCACATGTGAGCCTATTTACCCCTTTTGCCCTCCCGCCTTCCCCCTTCCCCTGTGATAACCACCAATCCAATCTCCGTTGCTATGTGTTTGTTTGTCGTTGTTTTTATCTTCCACTTATGAGTGAGATCATACTGTATTTGACTTTCTCCCTCTGACTTATTTCACTTCGCATAATACCCTCAAGGTCCATCCATGTTGTAGAGGACACTTTGGATGAAGAAGATGGTATTATGACTTGGGAGTATTACTCATGTGAGCAGGGAGATAGTTTGGAATAATTAATTTTAGTTAATTCTCAAAAGCTTAAAGTACTGTATTTAAGGAAAGAACATTTCTTTTACCAGTACTAACAATAAATGGGTGTTTTTCTCATGGAAGATGATAGTAAAGAATATAAAATGTCTCTCATTCATCTGTCCTAGTGTTACCTCCCTGCTTTCCATAAGAAAAGGCAGCAGATTTAAATTTCCAAACAACTCACCTGATTTAATCCCTCAGTATAATAGCAGCAAGTATTAGTCCTGTTGTGTTAGTCTTGTCACCTTTGCTTACCCCCACGCCATCTCTTCCTATAATCTTAGTTTTAGTATACACATAAATGTTATTACTTTGTTGCCTATCATCCCATCTTAGTTTGGTTCCATAATCAGAGTAAACAAATTCTTTTTTTTTTTTTCTTTTTTTTTTATTGAGGTAATATTGGTTTATAATATTATATAAATTTCAGGTGTACATCATTGTATTTCAATTTCTGTGTAGACTACATCATGTTCACCGCTCAAAGACTAATTACCGTCCATTACCATACACATATTCCCTTTTACCTCTTTTGTCCTCTTCTTACCCCCTTCCCGGGGACTCTGGTACCCACCAATGTAATCTATATATCTATATGTTTGGTGGTGGTGGTTGTTGTTTTTATCTTCCACTTATGAGTGAAATCATATGGCATTTGTCTAACTTATTTCACTTAGCATAATACCCTCAAGGTCCATCCATGTTGTCACAAATGGCAAGATTTCATCTTTTTTATGGCTGAGTAGTATTCCACTGTGTATGTATACCGCATCTTCTTTATCCATTCATCCATTGATGGGCATTTAGGTTGTTTCCAAGTCTTGGCTATTATGAATAATGCTGCAGTGAACATAAGGGTGCAAATATCTTTTCACATTCATGCTTTGATGTTCTTTGCATAAATACCCAGAAGTGGAATGGCTGGATCATATGGTAGTTCTATTCTTAATTTTTTGAGGAATCTGCATACTGTTTTCCTTAGGGGCTGCACCAGTTTGCATTCCCACCGTGAGTGTATGAGAGTTCCCTTTTCTCCACATCCTTTCCAACACTTATTATTTCTTGACTTTTTAATAATAGCCATTCTGAGGGGTGGGAGGTGATATCTGATTATAGTTTTGATTTGCATTTCCCTAATAATTAGTGATGTTGAACATCTTTTCATGTGCTTATTAGCTATCTATAGATCTTCTTTGGAAGAATGTCTGTTCAGATCCTTTGCCCCTTTTTTAATTAGATTGTTTGGTTTTTTTGTTGTTGAGTGGTCAGAGTAAATAAATTCTTAATCCCTCTGCCTTATTTCTCTGTCAAAGATATTTCCTCTAAAAGTTATGCCATCTCTATAGCCTCAGTTTATTCAGCCCTAACATGGAAATGACGAGACTCTTTATTATTAAAAATAAATGAATAGCTGTAAAGTGTTTCAGGAGGCTTAAAGAATGTTCACATATAGCTGGAAAATGAAAATGAGAGATAATTTTATGGCAAATGGCTTGGGGAAGATCATTTTCTATATGTTGCCCCAGTGAATAGTTATCTAATAGTATCAATTTTATATAAAATGATGTAATCAGAAGTCTTCAAATAAACAGGTGAACAAGACCAGAAGTGTTTTCTGGACATTAAAAAAAGAGGGTGGAAGTGGGAACAGCTTTAGGGTCTAGCATTAAGCATGATGAATTACTTCTATAATGCATTTGCTGTTAGGATTTGGTTTATATTGCTTTTATCACTTCCTTCAAATTAAATTCTACAATTAGAAAACAGACAACTTATTAACAGAAACATCTGAATTAGGAGGGGGAAAAGATTCTAAGCCTTTACAGACATCTTTGGAATCAATCCATCTTTTCTAACAGTATACTGTGGCTTAGTTTATTTCTTTCCAAGCTTTAGGTTTGTATGCCACCATACCTCCACTTCCACCTGCTCCCACCTAAGCTTGTAGAATTCATATTGAAAATGGCAGCTTTTCTTTTACCTCTCTCTTTACAAAACCATGTACCTTTCCTTTTTTTTTTTAAGATTTTTTTTTCCTTTTTCTCCCCAAAGTCCCCCCTCCCCCAGTACATAGTTGTGTATTTTTAGTTGTGGGTCCTTCTAGTTGGGGCATGTGGGATGCCACCTCAGCATGGCCTGATGAGTGGTGCCATGTCCACGCCCAGGATTCAAACTGGCGAAACCCTGGGCCACTGAAGCAGAGCGCACAAACTTAACCACTCGGCCACGGGGCCAGCCCCCTACCTTTCCTTTAAGAATCGTTTTGTTGGGGCCAGCCCCGTGACCAAGTAGTTAAGTTTGTGCGCTCTGCTTCGGCAGCCCAGGGTTTCGCTGGTTCAGATCCTGGGCGCGGCCATGGCACCACTTGTCAGGCCATGCTGAGGCAGCGTCCCACATGGCAGAACCAGAAGGACCTACAACTAGAATATACAACTATGTATGGGGGGCCTTTGAGGAGAAGAAGACAAAAAAAAAAAATGAAGATTGGCAACAGATGTTAGCTCAGGTGCCAATCTTTAAGAAAAAAAGTGATTTTCTTAAATTTATTATTCATTATTGTGATTATTTGATTAATATCTTTCTCCTCCACTACATCACTGGCTTTAAGAGTTTTGTTTTAGCCACACCCATAGGAAGACACACGTTAAATACATTATACATCACAAGCCAATAATATATACAAACATATACAACATACACAATACATATAAATATACATATGCTCACATATATATAAGCAAAAGTAAGTTTCATGAGACAATATTCATCCTTACCATGGATGATGAAATATACCTTCTATTCTTTTTCATTTAAAAAATTATTTACAGGATGATTTTACTGCCCATCTCCATTTATGATCCAGAGTTTGAAAAACATTGCAACAGACTGGCACTGCATTAGAATAGAAACAATGTCTGGTTTTACTCTTTACTCTGTCCCAGCACCTATTATGACACTTCGGTCGTAGAAGACACTCAGTAGACATTTAGTAAATGAATGAAAGAAATAAAAAGTTTTAAAGTGTATTATTTTTAAAGTATTATTATCCCCATTTTTATCAACAGCAAGACTGAAGGTTAGAGAAAGGTTTAGTAATTTGCAGAAAGTCCTGAGGCTAATAATAGGCAGAACCAGGATTCAGATTCAGCTTTGTTTTACTCTAAAACCATGTTAATTTCCCTTTGTGCAAGAAGTAAAAAGAGAAAATGTCTAGATTGCTTATAGGAGATGGCAAGTTGGTAATATTTCCAGTAGAAAAATGACTAAAAATAAGTTTATTCACATCTGCGGTGCAGTTAGTGCAGAACTCTGACAGATGATTGACTTTTAATTTTCTACAGTAAGAAAATCGTGATTTGCTTTAAGATACTGCAAAAATAAAGTGGTGGGATAGATGAAACAAGATTGGTGAAATGTTGGTAATTGTCAAAGCAGTGATTTATATGTCTATTTTAAGTTGTTCATTTTTTAAAAATTAAATAAAAAAGAACCCGTGAAAGCAGCATAATAAGAATAGCATGGCAGGAAAACTATTCTTGTTTTTACAAGTGAACACTGAAAATACGATAGGATTCCAAAAACACAAGAAAGCCAAGAGTTTATTGCCTGAGATAATGTCTATAAAGCACAAGATACAACATCTAGTACATAGAAGAGACCCAATGTTTATTTTTTGTCCCTCTCCACATCAGGTTAACCAAAGCCATCTATGCAAAAAAATAAAGTGACTTATTAGAAACAGTATTGTATATAGGCCTTTAGAAAAAATGCCACTTTGTAATCACATAAAGAGACAATGAATTTTGTAGGTCCTTTTTAAAAGAAGGAAAATATCATTTATTATTTTTCACTATGATTGCAAATATAGTTAAAATATTCATATAGAAAGTGTTATCTGGGGCCGGCTCGTGGCCGAGTGGTTAAGTTCACGTGTTCCGCTTCAGCGGCCCAAGGTTTCACTGGTTCAGATCCTGGGCACGGACATGGCACAGCTCATCAAGCGATGCTGAGGCGGCCTCCCACAAGCCACAACTAGAAGGACTCACAATTAAAAATACACAACTATGTACCAGGGGGCTTTGGCAGAAAAAGGAAAAATAAAATCTTTAAAAAAAAAAAGAAATAAAGTGTTATCTTTTCCGTGTATGTGCCCCAAACCCTTACTGTATGCAGATGACATGGAAGTAATGGTTGTGATCATTAAACTCATTAGATAGGCATTGCCTGTCCAGAAGTATTGGTCTGAAATCCACATCATATGTGAAGAAAACCCTTTTGAATACATTTATCTCCAGGAGTATTTTTACACCCAGCCGTTACTCTTCTGTATGTAGGGAAAAAAAAATTGGATAAGAAGTTTTTTCCATCTCAATTCTGAAAGTGTTTCTTCCAATTTAAAAAGAAATAATCAATGGAAAATGTGATGCAGCACTGCCTATGTATTCTAATTCAGAAATAGCATTTTGACAGATTATTAAAAAAGAAAAAATACTATACTGGGAATTAAGAGACTGTATTTTAGTCCTTTCTCTATACTAACCAGAACTTGTTCAAAGTACTTAAGCTTTTCTACCTGTATATAACTCATTTCCTTCAAATGTTAAATGAAGAAAAGAATATATGTTCTTCCTACTTCATTATGTTAATTATGAAGATCATACTGGATTATAAATAAGAAAACAGTGTGAAATAGTTAAAATTTATAGAAAAATAGAGAAATATGGAAATATATATATATGTACATATATATCTCCATAAGTGTGCACACACACATCACACACACATACCCAAGGATAAGGTGGTATTTATTTAGTAGGATAGGCTAAAAGAACTTCCTATTTAAAAAGTACAAGTGTGGAAATTAAGGAGCAACAGAAAGACTATCTCCAGTGACACCAAGAAGGAGCACGCTTAGGGCCACTTCTGTTGTTTTTTGTGAGTTGTGGATACCAAAGATCAAACCTTTAGTAACAAAGCCATTGTCTAGTCTAGGAGATGAGAAAAGTATTCCACTTTCCTGAAGCCTTATCTGATCACTTGAGTCAGTTTTGAGAATTCTGGCTCTAGCTTCTTAGTCCTTGCTATAGATTCATTCTGATGTTTGTTCTTGGTTCTGTTCATCCCACAGCTGCTGATGGCCCAGGAGATCGTTTCATCATTGGGGAGTCCCAAGCTGGTGAACAGGTGAGCTTTATAGGCCTGAAAGGCCATAAAGATTTCAGTTTCATGGACTTTCAGGATCTAATTCTAAACTTCTACCATCATTTTAATGGAAATCTTAGAGAAGGATTAGGTTATCAAAGACATTAAAATTTGGTTCCCATGAGAAAGAACCAAAAGAATTATTTCTTAACTGAAAGAATCTGCATCTGTTAATATATGGCATGATGTTGTTGGTATGTCTCACAGACATGCCCCACAAGCATTTTCTAGCCCTGTTATTGGATGACTCTTTCTTCCTGTGTAAACATTAATGTTCTGAATATAACTTCAATTTCTGAGTGGTCTTCTCAGACTTTTTCCCAACTTGTGTTGAAAATGGAAATTTAGAAAAAGCAGGTTATTTAACCTTTCTAGCTAATCATTTAGATTAATTTTTCTCATTAGGAAGCTAGTCAGGGAACAGGTATACATATATTTCTATTAAGAAATTAAGCACTAATGGGCCATAATGGAGGTACAGTAGAAGTCCTCTTAATTTAATGCCTTTGATACCCGGTAATTGGCTGTTTAATTGGAAATAAGTTAAAGTGGGAAGTTATTTTATCTTTTTAAAATAAAGATAAATTTAACTTGAATGTTTGTTTGTTAATAATTTGATGGAGAGCCAAGGCTTTTCTTTTAATAAGTACCTGCTATTTGAATTTCTGTCTAGTCTTCCTTACATAAATCACATCTGAAAGAAAGGATATTTGCAAAGTATCTAAGAATAGAATCCTTCTAAATTTTTATTATATTTTTATAATTTTTTACAGTTGCTTCACCCACACCTAATTTGACAACAGTTTTTTTTAGCAGCATTTTTAATTAAGTTTTTCCAAAGGTTTAACTTAATTTTTATAGGAAAAAATAACTCTTTTCACATTCATGTATCATTGGGTTTTGTAATATTTTTTAAGTTACATAATTCAGTAGCAACTATTGCCACAAACTGGCACAAACAAGTTTGGGGACAAGTTCAACTGAATCTTAGAGCAGTAGTTTACAGGTGTACAAAAGAAGAGTGTAACACCTTCAAACTTAAATTGTGCTGTGGGCATCATTATGTTTAAGAGGAAATAGAGAACATGCGTTAATCCAATGAGTTGTGAAGGTTGGGTAAAAGAGCTCGTATCTTATTAAATAGAACTAGAGGAAGACCAAGACGCTTTTCTTCTCTACTACTGTCAAGCACTCGCATTATATAAAAATAAAGGAGGAAATAAAGAAAAAAATATATATATGGCAGTTTGGGCAAAAGCTGTGTCCCATGTATTTTCTTCCTTGGCTTAGCAGGTACTCCCTTATGTCCTGAAAATAGAGAGGGGTTGAGCAAGCATATAGAGAAGGATGGTGCCAATGGTAGTGACCCGAATCACTCCCCATCTCTACGTCCATGAGGAATACTGTATACAGATCTCTGAAGCTAAGCCTGGCACTGTAGTGATTAGATCGTGTTCATACTGTACACAGGCTGGTTTTAGTCCCCATGACTCCTTTCCTAACAAAAAGAACAGCTAGGCCTGGGACCCTTTTTTATAAATGACTTACGTTGTGATCTCATAATTTATTTGACTTCTTGGTACATATTTCCATCAACAATGGACATCTAAAGAATCTGTTTTTATAACAAAGCCACAAAATATCAATTATTCAAGGAATATGTCTTTGATCTTCCGTCGAGTCTGGCCAACATTCATCAAACATACTTACTGCGTGTAGCAGGCGCTACATGGGAAGTTTTAGGGATATGAAGTAGCTTAAGATGTGACTACCACTCTTAAGGAGTTTATATCTAGTGGAGGAGACAGAGTATAAACAACTAGATATAATACAATGTGTTACATTTTGAACTAGTGCTTCAGTCATGTGCTGTGGAGCATAATAGAGAGGTTGAGCATTTCATCCTAGGAGGATTGGAGAGATGACACTGGAGCTGGGCTAAGAGAGTTTTACAAAGACAGAAATGAGAAAGGGACATTCCAGGCAGAGAGAACAGTTTAAGTCAAGACCCAAAGATGTTTTAAAAATTGCATGGAGGTGCCAGCCCCGTGGCTGAGTGGTTAAGTTCACGCACTCTGTTGCCACAGTCCAGGGTTTCGCTGGTTCAGATCCCAGGAGCAGACATGGCACCACTCGTCCGGCCATGCTGAGGCAGTGTCCCACATAGCACAACCAGAGCCACTCTCAACTAGAATATATAACTATGTTCTGGGGGGCTTTGGGGAGAAGAAGAAAAAAAAGGAAGAAGATTGGCAACAGATGTTAACTCAGGTGCCAATCTTTAAAATAAAAAATTGCATAGAATGCTTAGGGAACTGCAAATAATTTATGGTAGTCACAGCCTAGTATACATAGGAATAGGTAGCAGATTGTTAAGGACCTTGTGGACTTCTTAAACTTTATTTACTAGTTAAGACTTCCAACTGTACTAGAGAACTAGGAGCATAAGAAAAGTTATAAAACTTAAAAGTTTTCAACTTCTTGTAAGTTCTTATAAAAGTTTGATGGGGAAAAAAATGAAAGCATACAAGAAAATGGAATTTTTCTTCAAATTATCCGTGATGTCTGTCATCTATATAACTGTATCTATATCTATATATTGATATACTATATAATATCTATATAACCATATAACTGATATATCATACAGACTTTATAGTAATCTCAGAGATCTTACAAGAGCCAAACTGCTCACTTATTGAAAGTAAATACCCTTAAGCATTAGGGTGCCATTGCATACACTGAGACAGTGATTTTGGTTTCTTGGTGTACCAAAATACTTGACTTTAAATCACTTATAGTTTGGTCCTATTGATTAGCCCTGAACACTTTGAAAGAAAATACTACGTAATTATAAAGTACTATCATTGGACAAAGCTCAAATCATCTAACTCAATACCTCCATTAAGGAAAAATCAAAATTTTAACTGTTTTTACTTTATATAAATATGTAAAGCATATCAACAAAAATAAAAAAGAATTAGTTACTAGTCTTAACAATCTAAAAGAAGTACTTCATGTATTGTTAGAGTTTTTCAGTTGATTCAGTTCAATTGCAGTTTATATGTCTCCTCTAAGCGGATATATAAATGTCTTTATATATGCAATAATATCTTTTACATTAGATTTAATATAAGTGAGCTGGTAGGAATCCTTCACCTACTACTTAGAATTACTGGTCTTGGAAAGGAGCCAAATTTTTTATTTAATAACCATACAAAAACCCTCCTTAGTTGGTTCAAGCCAAGGAGTGGAGAAAATTACTGGTAGAACTACAGTAAAACTTAAAGTAAGTTTACAGAATATGATACATTGAACCCAACTAATTGAGGCAGGGCTCCAGGCTAACACACTTCAGCTTAAGAGGCAACTGCCCTGAAACTCACTTTGGGATTCACTTTCTGCCTTGGTCAAAAGGGCACTTTCAGGGGCCAGCTTGGCAGTGCAGCGGTTAAATTCGCACGTTCCACTTCGGTGGCCTGGGTTTGCCGGTTCGGATCCTAGGTACAGACCTATGTACCACTTGTCAATCCATGCTGTAGCGGACATCCCACATATAAAGTAGAGGAAGATGGGCACCCTCCCACATATAAAGTAGAGGAAGATGGGCACCGATGTTAGCTCAGGGCCAGTCTTCCTCAGCAAAAAAAAAGAGGCTTGGCAGCAGATGTTAGCTCAGGGTTAATCTTCCTCAAAAAAAAAAAAAAAAAGCACTTTCAGCAAAAGAAATACTTCTTTAGGCCTATATTAAATATCTTTGTTCCACAAGCTCCAAAGATAGTTTTGGCATTAGCACCTCTACTAAAAAAACACATATATTGAGGCCAGCCCTGGTAGTGTAGCAGTTAAATTCACACACTCTGCTTCAGTGGCCTGTGGTTCGCCAGTTCAGATCCCAGGCGTGGACCTGGCACTGCTTATCAAGCCGTACTGTGGCAGGTGTCCCACATATAAAATAGAGAAAAATGGGCACAGATGTTATCTCAGGGCCAATCTTCTTCAGCAAAAAGAGGAGGACTGGTGGCAGATGTCAGCTCAGGGCTAATCTTCCTCAAAAAAAAAAAAAACACATATCAACTCAAAACTTTAATTGTTTTCATCAAAAATCACTGCACTGCAAAATGGTCATATATATTGGATTAAGAGATGTCTCAGACAAGTAGTAATATCTGGGGTTGAAGGTTTTTTAAAAATTTAATGTATTAAACCCTACATTGTTCATTTTAAATCCTATGCATTATCTTGGTAGAATATTACATTGTAGTGTAACAATTCTGAATAAGGCTGGAATGTCTTTTATTCTAATAACAGAATAAGGGGATATAAGGTACATAGTTCAGTGCCAGATCTGATCCCAAGACTCTCTTTCTCCAGTGACTGTGGGAGAGTAGCAGGGAGGACACTGGAGTTGTAAGTCAAGAAGGATTGCATACTTGATGTAGTTGTTGTGATAATGAGATCATGCATGTTCATCCATTCATTCTGGAATATTTATTGACTGCCAACGTTGTGCCAGATACTTTCTAGGCATTAGGATGATAAAGCAATAAATATGTCTGGAAAAGGGATGATTAAAGAAGGTTAATGCAGGGACTACATCTAAGATATAGAAAGGGTTAAAGGAAATTAACAAAGAAATGTGAAGCACCTAGGTGCTAGTAACACTGAGATTCCATTACCACCTCTAGATCTGAAGGGACAAAGGCAGAGAGTCATACCTGGACCTGGGGAGATTCATAGCTATGGGAGAGGGCCACCCAACAGGAGCTGTAGTCCTCAGTGGTAGAGATGACATAGCCATCACCAAACTGCAGCCTAGCTGGGAAAGAGCAAGAGGAATAAAACCCTACTTTTCTCACTCTCTCACCCTCTGATCTCTTGTTAGTCCTTCTCATTGACTGAATCTAATTAGAAGCCAGAGTGATGGAACCTGGTTGCGACAGTCCATAGAGGTCAGCCTTCTGGGCTACAACACAGGATAGAGAATGGGGATGTGATCTGGAGAGGCCAACAGAAAATAAAACAAATTCCTATCTTTGTAGAGCTTATATTTTAGAATATAATAATGCACTTAACACTGAACCTAGCATAGATTGAGGCTTCAATAAATAATAGCTGTTGGTGGTATTGTTTGCAGCAATAATATTATGGAAAGAAGCTTTTTAAGCCTTTTCTAATAAATAAATTTCCAGTTTTACTTTGATTGTTCATCTAATGGAGGAATATTTTTCCTTAACTGTTCCCTAAAATTTTTTTTAAACGTGGTAAAAAACACACAGCATAAAATGTAGCATCTTAACCATTTTTAAGTGTACAGTTCAGTAGTTTTAAGTATGCTCACATTCTTGTGACCCAAGATTTTAAATACTTATGAAGCAGATATCTTTGGAAGGATAGCTTTTTTATTGGGGAATTAATATTATCTCAGAATTTTCTTTTGGGGGAAATCTGAAGCATTCATTTTCCCAACTCCAACCTAAATCATGACCCATGACAACCGACTCTTCTGAGGCCGGACCAATCCTATGAGATGGATCTTTCAGAAATCTGCTTTTCCGTATGCTGGGGAGTTTGCAGGGCATATCCTGTAGTCAGTCTCCCATACCATCCATATGAAAGCTCAGATGATGAAAATCTGGGATATAATGTTGTCATTCATAAAATCATATTGCATGGCATTTTCTTTCTTAAAGATTCTTGAATCACTTTACATATATTAAGAAAATTCACGTTATTTGAGTGAGAGACAATAGTGGCAAATGTAAGTGGCAGTTCTTCAAAAGGAAAACAGGGTAACAAGAAAGACATCTAATAGTCATTATCTTAAATCAAGTTAAAGTTTCTTTGGTATAAGTGCACCTGTTTGTGACTTTTATCACATTGGCCCAAAATTAGTAAGACTGTAAGACTTTCCTTTTATGGTTTGTTTCTAAAAATATTCCATCTCCTGCAGGCTTTTCCTTTGCAGCAGCAAAGTAAATCAACTCTTTCTTACATGTTTGCATTTTCAGCCGACTCAGACAGTAATGCCAGGACAAGTCATGCGAGTTACAACAGGTGCTCCCATCCCCTGCGGTGCTGATGCAGTAGTACAAGTGGAAGATACCGAACTTATCAGGGAATCCGATGATGTACGTCATTACCAGGTCTTACTGCTCCATTTCTATGGCAATATTATAAGTCATGCCCATTTTCTGCAATGTTTATGAGATTAACTCAGTTTTTTTTTGGTTATGTTAAGATCTTGCATATATGGGTCTCCAGTAAAGAAGGATTTGCCTTAGGCTTGAAAATCTTTTGTTACAGGAGAAAATTTTTATGATCATCGCTGTGATTATAGCAGAATTTGAACCACATTTGATCCGAGAAATTTCACATGCAAACGAGTAAAAAAATTACCTCAAGATAGAAGAGCAGAGATATTAACTATTGACATACCTTCTGGCTGAGAAATTTGCTCATCAGGACAAGCTTCTGATAAAATATGAAGGAGAATTTAATAGAGAAGAATTTAGCATAGAACATTTGGGCCAGTTCTTGAGTATTACACTAAGCAACTAAACCAGTTCTGGTTTTCTATAATTCAGGAATATCTGTGCCACCAAATGACAGCCTGGAGATATTAAATTGATGTCAGTTCCCCCTCTATTGCCTTAAATAAAGAACCTGGGATCTTTTTTGGTCTAAGGAGGCCTTCATCTCATTGAAACTAGTGATGAGTATTGAAACCAGAGGTTGAGCCACTAATAAAAAAATAGTTTCAACCGAGGTTTTAACAACTGGCTACCTTACTCATTTTGTGAAGAAGTTTAAGACATCTTATATTTTAAAAACTAGAGTTAAAAATAAATATATATTCTCCTGGGCTCAGTATAGAGTAAAATTCAGCCATGCTGAGAGACAGCCACTTTTCTTGATCTGGGGATTTTCTTTTTAATCACTTTCCCAACATGTTAGGCTTAGAAAATTGAACTCTTGGCATACAGATCACATTGCCTGCTGTTAAAACTGTCCAGCAGATTTACTGGCATCAGAGAAGCCAGCAGAGTATTGAAATCCAGAACACATGCATCCACAGACTCTGCCAGATGACAAGACATAGTTCCAGTGTCACAATATTATTCACAGCCCATAAATGTAAAATTGATGATCACCATTAATTTACAGAAACCTACTGCCAGGCAAACTATAAGTCCTTCCCTGAAATTTCTGCAGATATTTGGGAACTTTAGTGTAGTGTTGTACCCATGATTCGTGGGAACAGAAGAGATGGGTTATCTCCATGCAAATTCACTGTGTCTATTAGGATAGCCACATATGTATATATATTTTGTTTTTCCTTGAAAATACTACTTACCAAGTAGGATTCAATATTTGAATTGGTACATTTTTTAAATGCTTGAAAATGTTTTATTTATTTATTTATTCCTTGGCATCTAACCTAGTTTTTCAAGAAATTCATTGTGTTCAAAGGGTTTAGCAGATAGCTTTATTTTTCTCTACATTTGTATATATTCTGAATGTAAAAGCATTTGAGTAGCTAAATTCTGTTGATCAGAAATTCTGTTAGATTGTTCTTTTTGAAATTACGTGACTTATTCTTATCACAGGGCACTGAGGAACTTGAAGTACGAATTCTGGTGCAAGCTCGGCCAGGCCAAGATATCAGGTAAGTTCATAACATATAGAATGTATAGCCAGCTTTTGCTTCTCCATGATCATAAACTCAGGAAAGCATGGCTATTATAAATCCACAGCTCAATCATTAGTCAATTAGCCATTAGCTTTCAGGGCTTTTAACAAGCAGCAAAATGAATTTTTCTGAATTCTACATCCCATGTCTGCCCTGATTACTTTTTCACGAAGATGGTAAAGGCAAAATAGATAGTCAAAAGCAACATGAGAAGGAGGTAAAGTCATGAGCCTACATAATCCATAGCTAATTCTACTCCTAGATAATCCAGAATTTGGTATTAACACAGATAATTCCAAAACTGGATATTTACACAATTAGCTGACAGCCCCTCCTCTACTCACTACCAATAATGATGGAATAATCTGCTCCTCTTTATATACAAGATGAGACTGCTGTCCTACCATAAGTAATGCATGTACTTTAAATTATTTTTCTTACAATGGAATATGTTTGCTCTGACTCCATTAATACTAATTTGTTAACATTTCCTTGTGACAATGCTACACTTCTCCTCTCCCTGTGACAGCAGGCCGAGTGAATGAACCTGTGTAGCCACAGAACTGGACCAGCTAAGAGGTCCAGATGAAAACTATGTCCACAGCTGGAACCTCAGCAGCATTATTCTCTTCACCACAAAGCTAACAAGCTACGGACCTCTTATCGTTAATGCTCTAGATATTTTCATGTAAATTCTTGCCTTAAATCAAACAAAGTTTGCAACTGGTGTTTTTGACTGTAATGTAGTACAAAGCAATTTGTAAAATAATTTTCAAATATGAAGTAACATATTCCTTTTTAGCAGTAATACATACAAATCTTATTTCTGTCTTCTGTTATGTGATTTAAACTTTTTAATTAAAAAAGCATGGAGTTTTTAGAATCTCTTCATTTTATTATTTCGCTTCTACGTCATCTTGTGACTTTTTTCCCCCCTTGAGTGTCGTCCTTCTCTGACACTAAATTTTCCCTCTGAGTTGAGAAAATATTATTCTTAGTCTTATTGTTTATGGTTCTGCTTTGACTTTCAGACCTATCGGCCATGACATTAAAAGAGGAGAATGCGTTTTGGCCAAAGGAACCCACATGGGCCCATCAGAGATTGGTCTTCTGGCCACTGTAGGTGTCACAGAGGTTGAAGTTAATAAGTTCCCAGTGGTTGCAGTCATGTCAACAGGGAATGAGGTAAAAAAAAAGGGGGGTGAGGAAAGAGTTTCAGATAAAAGTATTTCTGACATCTGACATCTGTTCTGTGTTGTAAACAGAACATTGTGGGTTATATGTCTTACCACATTCCTGTAACAGGGAAATAATAAATTGGCCTCAGCATAGTCCAAGTGCAGAAGATGAAAAGAAGGAAGAACTAGAAATTATATATTAAGAAATATTCCCTTCCATTTATTAGAAGGAACTACTACAACTAATGGCCCTTCCACACGCTTGGTACATACAAACAAAGAACGTTGACTGTTAGCTATAGGTATTCAACTGTGCAAACTCAGTACTTAGTGTATCAGGACAATGAATTGTACCCACTCTGCTGCTAAGATGATGGGCCACCTAAGTGTGGGAGGTAATTCAATGAATCAGGACACCATGGCTAATCCTAACTTCTTCTTGCTACAAGTTCTTTGTGATCTTTAATCACCAGGAAGGATTTGAAAATCAGGTTTGTTTGTTTGTTTTTCTAAAGATAGCATCTCTAAGTGGCATGCTATTCAGAATGTGTCAGAATATCATTTCAGCCTTGGTTTAAGAAGGGGAATTTGGTCCGTCTTTTTCTGAGAACTCTTGAAAAACTCCAGTTCCTCGTTTTGCTTAGGTTATACAAAACTTCAATTGGAGGCTCAAAAGTCAAACTGGGAATATTGAAAAGTGAATCTGCTGGAAATTCAAAGCCTAAGAGCAGAATCAGAAACTATTGAGATTTTTTTAAATAATTTTTTTAGACCCTTAATATTTAAAAAATTATGAACAGGATTTCGTTTTTTTCTTTTTTAATCTTTAATTTTGTCCTGAAAATAAGCCATTTGTTACCATTATTTTTAATTTCTTAAGGTCTTGGAAATGAACATTTTCAAGGGCCTCTCTTAATTACCGTTATAGTTCTTTTAGAAAGGGCAAAAGAAAAGAATGGAATATTTTGTTTTGCTAATGGATAGATAAATCAATATTCTAGATTTGCTTACTTCCCTGTGTAGGTGCTCTAGTCATTCCCTAAAACTACTGATTGACTCAAAACAAACATTCTTTTCAATTGATCTACATAGTGAAGATTTTAATATCTCTAGGACCAACTGACACTATGTTTAGCATCAGAAAGAAATTTCTGTTAAACTGGTTGACTTCGTGAGCTACTCTTATTTGTGATTTATTTATATGCTTTGTGCATCTGTGAGAGTTCGTGAAGTTTGGGAAAGCTAAAGAGAATGAGCAAATTCATAAATAACTAGTTATTAGGCAATATTGTTTAAGCTATATTTCTTGTATTATTCCTCATGCTTTTGTAGAACTGGACAAATATTCTCAGTTATCCCCCAGAGTACCTTGGTAGTGTTTTTTTTAAAGCTGTCTTTTACACTCTTTACTAACACTACTTACTAGTGGTGGTGGAAAAGTGATGGGATAAGAACAGAAATGGTACTTACATCATGGAATCTAAGGAAAAATTTGTAGTCCTACTTCCCTGCCCCTGTACACTTGATTATTCTTAGAGAGGTTATGGTAGATTCTATATGACTCCCTTCCCCTACTTTCTCTGGTCTGCTATACTTACCATAGTTTTCCAAGAGAATAATGCTTCTGAATTCTATAATCTCTTAGTCAATGTAAGCTTGACATTCCTCCCCTACTCTTGTCCAAAGTTAGCTGTTGTTATGACTCTCTCGGACCATATAGTTTAAACAAATGTTTATTGGGTACCTCTTTGCCAGATGCTATACTGGAACCTAGGATAAAAGAGATAAATAAAGCATAGTGTTTCTTCTGAGGGCTTGAGATTCCCAGATAGCCAGAAAATAATAGGAAAAAAAATCATTTATTTTCAGAGAGGCCAAAAGAAATTACATTCCTCTATTAATGTGTCAAGTCTATAATTTAGTCAGTCACAGCACAAGCTCTCCTTAAGTATTAGTTCTGATTATCCCTGATATATATGGCTTCGCATATATCCCCTTCTTGAATCCATCATGGTATATTGGTAAACAGAACAGTGGCCTTGGGCAATCCAAAGAATGCCATACAAGATGTCTATATAGACGATATTTAAAACCTAAAACCTGTGCAATATTTTGTGACTACATGAGCTTCTTCAGGATGAGGGAATTATTTCAAAATTGGGGAGGTACAATTATGAACTATAACACAGAATAGCCAGTGGAGACATTTATTGATTTCCACAAACTATGCATGTTATGATTTAGCTAATACCATCCAGTAATTACATAATTGTGGGCATGTGTTTCCAACCTCATGCATTTGTTCGATAAATATTTATTGAGCATCTACTACATAGTGGAATGCCCGCCAGGGGTTCTCTTAACTAAACATCAGACTTACAAAATGTGAATACACTATACCTGAAACAGTTTGCTTAGAAAGGCATTGAACAGAATTCATCCAGCAGGGCAACATCAGGCTTTCTTCTTCTGTGGGACTAGTCCTCTAAGCAGTCTACACAGCCGTCCAATAGCTACCGGTTCTCTTTGTTCTTCAGGTGATACTCAGGTGCAAGGAAACAAGAATTATATTAGGAGAGTATAGGAGCCACCAACTTAGAAGGTCCATGTGCTACATAGGAATCAATATTTCTCAAAACAGTCTTAGGCAGCTTCCAGGGTCCCCACAACAAAAATGCCCAGTTACAAGTGTCACCACATTTAGGAAGCCCAAAAGTGTGGCTTCCCGCTAGGTGTTTATCATTCATTTATAGTTCCTTCTAGTCCATCCATATACAGGTTCCCAATCAGAGATCATTTTTACCATAAGAAATGTTGCCTAGCAACAAGGTGACATTTCGTCTTTATCACATTTCCAGAGGAACAGAGCTAGAAAGTTAACCCAAGGCCAGATTTGTCCTTAGAGATAGAGAAAGGGTTTTGTTAATCCATTACCCTCACATAAGAGGATGCATTATCTGTAGAAAATTAGAAAACAATAATAAAACTGACCGTAAGACATTCTTCTTTTTATTATTACTGTGCACTGGCAATTCTAAACAATGTCAGTGTTAAAATACTCCTCTCCACAGGGTCAGGCCCCTCCCACCATTCCTCCTCTCTTAGTGTGCTACCATACTGATATCAGGCACTGTTCTGGCTACTGGAGATATAGCAGAAAGACAGACAAATTCCCTGTTCTTACAGAATTTATATTCTAATGGTGGGGATAGTCAGTAAACAAACAAATAGTGGTTAGTGGTATGGAGAAGAAAAAGAACGGTAAGATGATACAGAGTGGCAGTAGAAGAGGTATATGCCAGATATTACCTGTTGAAACTTATCCCATATCAGCCCTTTTATACTCTCCCCTGTACAGTAAGGCCGGAAGCCTGAAAACGTGATTTCCCAGGCTCTCTTTTCAGCTGTGGTCCCGTTGGTTTAGTTTTTGCCCTTGGGATGCATTAACATGATAATAGAAAGTGGAAAGAAGGTAGCAGAAGTACAGGCTTCCTCAACACTTGGTAACATCACTGTCCACCAATAGCTTTGGCATCAACAGTGACTTCCTGCAGTTACTGATCTTTGGTAACACACTTTTCTCTTTTTGTTTCTCCAACTCTTCCAACACACATTTGTAACCAATTCCCTGTATTAAATCCTGCCTTCTCTCACCCGACCCAATCCCTGTTGAAATACCTAGAAGATTTTGGTTTTCCTGTCCAGAGCTGACTGATAGAGTCTTGTTTTTCATATAGGGTAATCAGGCCTCACTGATGAGGTCAAATTACAGTGGAAATCTGAAGACATTGAGGTTGTATGCCATGTAAAGGGAATTGTGTTCCAAGCAAAGGGAACAACAAACAAAAGCCCTGAGATGGGGTGCATGCTTGTCATGTTTGAGGAATAGCAAGGAGGTCATTCTGGCTGAAGTAGAGAGAGAGGAGCAAAGTAAAAGGAGATGAGGTGGGAGAGGTAACAAAAGCAAGATCATTTTATTCTAAGTGGCCAGTTTTGAGGAAGGGAAATACAATGTGGAACAGAACATGTGTTAAATTTTTAAATGTTTACTCTGGCTTCTATATGCCATGGCATATTGGAGGGAAAAGGGAAAAAGCAGAGAGGCTAGTTAGGAGGATATGCAATACTCTAGTGAGAGATTTGGACCGGAGTCGCAGCGGTGGAGATGATGAGAAGTAAACAGACGCAGGATATATTTTGAAGATAAAGCCAGCAGGATTTGCTAGTGAATTCATGGTAGAATATAAGAGAAAGTGAAGGGTCAAGATGAATTTCAAGGTTTTGGCCTGAGCAATTCTAAGGATAGTTATCATTTACCCAGATGAGAAACATTAGGCAGTAGAAATCAGGGATTCCATTTTGGACGTGTTAAGTTTGACATACTTATTAGAAATTCTAGTGGAAATATTGAGTAGGTAATTGAATGTATTAGCCTGGAGCTTAGGAGAAAGATTAGAATCAAAGGCATACATTTGGATGTTATCAGCATATAGATAATATTTAAAATCATGAGACTAGAGAAAGTCACCTGGAAATGAGTATAAATAGAAGTTAGGAGATGCAATTTTACACTTAGGAGGCAGCTGTATCTTGTTCTCCTTTCCCCAACCTTTATATTTCCCAGTTTTATTTTCTGTTTTGACTCTTGGTGACATATCTTTATTCATAAAATACATTCTGATTCCCTTGAAACTTTAGATGGTGACCTTCAGGTCTTTAGACTGGACATCAGTCAACCAGCTGCCATTATCTTCAGAAGTCAAGATTGTATATTTGTTATCTAGTTACCCAAAATATTAGCAGTAATTATTTCTTCAGTAGATGCTAGGTCTTTTAGTTTTGAGGGTGCTATTTCAGTCACCTTCAGCCATATTCCATAACTCATATTCATTCACTCATATTTTCCCTCTCGTATACACATACACACACAGAGAATGAAGTATATGTATCTCCACTATGCCTTTGCTTATTCTATTCCATCTTTTGAAATTTTCTTGGCCATTGTCAGTAACAGAGGCCTGTAAAAACAAGTTTGAACTTTAGAAATATAAAGTCTGTCTAAAATCTCCATATAATATTCTTTGGGGCCTTCCACAAGCAGCTGCTGTTATAAAACTAGTGTCTTTAAAGTCTTTGTCCCTGTTAATATGAGAAGGAGTAGGAAGTTGAGTGCCTACTATGACCTATGACCAGTACTGCTATATGTTTTATGATTAAAGCAACACCATGAGGTTAGTATAATTATCCTTCATTTTATGTGAGAGAAAATTGAAACTCAAAAACAAAGCAACTTGCCCAACATCATGTATTTTGCATAAGTAGTGAAGCCTGGTTTTACGCCTAAGTCTTTTGGCCATTATGACTTTTTTCCACTCTGCCACTATGCTTCTGACTAAAGCTTCCTTAAGTTTCATTTCTCCAGCTTTTCAATGGCAATCTCTTCCTTAAATTTCATTTCTCCAGCTTTTCAGTGGCAATCTCTGAAATCTGTCAGGTTAGATAGTCCATGTCTTCTAGCTATACTAAACTTCTTGTCCAGATTAAAGACCATGGCTCACCACTTTAAAGTTGCCCTCACTAACACTTCAGATAGGTTCACTCGTTTACTCTCTTCCTTTGCTTGCTATGCTAATATCCAGATGGAATGACTCCATCCTCCACTCTCTCCATTTTTGCTCCCAACCAGAAAAACATAACTGAAAAAACTCGTGGAACTGTGATTACCTGGCCCACTACATATTTCTGCCATTTAATGTCAACCTGGCACTTAGAGTTGCTCAATAATTCTGATGTAACTGTCTTGTTGATTTCCTAGCACATTCCTTCAGTGGGTAGATCATTCATACATTCTATACATTCTTTAAACCTCAGTAACAGCCCTACTCTGTCACTCTTGGCAGATGACCTCACCACCTTTATAGAAAAAATGAAGCTAAGAACATATTTGCCAAACTGAACTGGATGGGGACTCCCTCATCTTCCTTTCTCTTTACCTCAAAATTTTCTCCATTCTTGTAGCTATCTTCCTTTCTTCCAATCTAAAAGGAAAAAGTAATTCTCCTTTATAAGAACAATTCTTCTCCTTCTACCTTTAAACCCATTCTTTCTCACCTTTAAAACTTTGGCTTCTAAATGATTTCTCATGTCTTCTGTCTTTCATTGTTTTCTCTCTAGTGGTTTGTCTCCCTTCTACATCCAAATATTTAACACCTTGTTGCTCCTTGAGCTACTGCACTGTTCCCCTCCTATTCACTACTAAATTTGTTGAAAGAGAGGTCTGCACCCACTGCCCTTCCTTCCTCACTGTCCACTTTCTCATAAAATTCCCAAATCTGATTAGTGCCCCGTTACTACAGAAACTGCTTTCCTGTACACTAATAACCTCCTAATCTCCAAGTCCTGCTCTGATACTCATTCTCCTTAACTTATCTATACCATTTGACATCAGTGACACTCCTTGCCCAACACTTTGAAACTGTCTCTTTCCTTGTGTTCTGTGACTCTGTTCTCTCTTGATGCTGTGGCTACTACTTCTTTATTCCCTTTCATTGTTCATTATCTTTCTCCCATTCCCTAAATGGAGTATTCCCCCAAGATTCTGTTCTCTGCTGTCCTCCTCCATTCCCTCTAAATTCTCCCTTAGAGTTTTTCTCTCATGTCAAATATATGCAGGTGATTTCCCATATCTATAGCCCCAATCCTGACCTCTTTTGTAAGTTCAGGGCTTCATTTTCAACTTCCTTGGGATATTTCCACCTGATGTTCCACCATTACCTAATCTCACTCACCATCTTTCCCTTCCTACCATGAAGAATGGAATACTTCCTTCCTGACTTGCCTCTTTTTATAGAGGCATCACTATTCCCTGAAACTGTTTTTGCCAGTCGTCAGTGACATTTAAAAATTTTTTTTCATTTTTATAGTAAAATACACATAACATAAAATTTACCATCTTAACCATTTTTAAGTGTACAGTTCATTAGTATCAAGTACATTCACATTGCTGTACAACCAATCTCCAGAACTGTTTTCATCTTGCAAAACTGAAATTCTTTACTTATTAAATAACAGCTCCCCATTTCCCCCTCACCCAGCCCCTGGCAACCACCATTCTACTTTCTGTTTCTGTGAATTTGATTACTCTAGCTACCTCATTTAAGTGGAATCATACAGAATTTGTCCTTTTGTGTCTGGCTTATTTCACTTAGCAAAATGTCCTCAAGTTTCATCCATGTTGTAGTATGTGTCAGAATTTCCTTCCTTTTTAAGGCTGAATAATGTTCCACTCTATGTATATAGCACAGTTTGTTTATCCATCCAGCCATCAGTGGGCACTTGGGTTGCTTCCACCTTTTGGCTATCATGAATAATGCTACTATGAATATGGGTGTACAAATATCTCTTCAAGACCCCACATGAAATTCTTTTGGGTATACACTATTTTTAACATAAAGAGATTAGATTGTAGTAACAGTTTACTTACAGGAAAACTAGAAAATACAAATAAGCATTCATTCATTTACCTAGTATATATTGAGTTCCTGCTATGTGCCAAGTACTATTTTAGTTGTCAGGACTACAGTAGTAAATACAAAAAGACAGCAATCCCTATCTTTACGAAGCTAACATTCTAGAAGAATGCAAAAAGAGAAGGAAACCACTGCTAACATTTTGATATATACTCTTCCAGACTTATTTCTGTGCCTATATAAATATATATTTATTTACAAAAATGAGACAGTTCTATAAATACTGTTTTATTATCTGCCTTCTTTTCGCTTAACTAGCATATCACAAATATCTTTCAATGGCAGTAATGTAGTTCTATAATCTGTCTTTGATGGCTGTGTGACAGTTGTATTATGGATGTCTCATAATTAATTTAATCAATTCCCTGTTATTAGATATTTAATTTGTTTACCATTTTTCACCATTAAAGTAGACAATCCTGTGATGAGAACTCATGTTTATTTGTAACCACTAAAAAAAAACCTACAAGAGATACACTCCGAAACACTATAGGTGAGTCAAAATGGAATTCTAAAAGATGTTCCGATAATCCACAGGAAGGCACAAAAAAAAAAAGAGAGAGAGAGAATGAACCAAAAACAAAAAATAAAATGGCAAGTGTAAGCCCTAACATACAATAATTACATTAAATATAAATGGTCTACTTTATTTGTAATAGCCAAAAACTCGAAACAGCAATAAAAAGCCATAAACTATTGCTGCGTGCAACAACCTAGATAGATCTCAATGGGATTATGCTAAGTGGGAAAAAAGAAATCTCAAAAGGTCACATATTGTATGATTCCATTTTTCTGTAACATTCTTGAAATGACAAAATTATAAAGACAGAAAACATATTAGTGATTGCCATGGGTTCGGGATGGAGGGAATGGAAAGTGTGACTGTAAAGGGTTGGCATGAGGGGTATCTTTGTGGTGATGAAATAGTTCTGTGTCTTGATTGAGGCATGGTAAAATGGCAAAGAATTATACATATACATTATACCAATGTCAGTTTCCTGGTTTTAATATTATACAATAGTTATATAAAATGTTACTACATAGCAAACTGGGTGAAGAGTACAGGGGACCTCTCTATACTATTTTTACAACTTTCTGTGAATATATAATTATTTTAAAATTTAAAAAAGTTTTAAAGAAATATGCACATATAAAAATTAGATAACAAACTGATAGTTTATTAATATTAGATATATACAAAGTTCTAGAAGAATACAGGTATATGGGATAAAAGTTTTAATGGTAGCTTTCTTAAGGGAGGTGAGTCTTGAGCCTTTGGTACAGTATTTAAACAATGAAAGTAAATGACCATGGACTGGCAGACTGGGAGACAGTTCTAAGTAAAGTTAAAGAGGAGAAAGTCATGAAAGTGGTGTTGAGAAATAATTTCAGTAGATGTGTGTCACTGAGGAACAGAAGTATCAAAACCCTGATACAAAGACCACTAGAGAAACATGAGACATGTTGATTATTTCTTTTTTTTTTTTTTTTGAGTGGGTATTAAATTTTCAGAAAGGAAGGGCACCACCTTGACAGACTCTCAGTAGTGTCTGAAAAGGGGCAAGTTACGGAAGGCTATATATAGGATATTGAATGTGCTAGAGTTAGTCACTAGCCAATCTTAGGTAAGGGAGACCCGGGTAGGACTCAATCAGAGTGTGTAATCTAAGCAAGTTGCTGGAACAGTCAGTGGTCTTATCTTTGGAACATATGAGTCTATATAGAGTTACTATTAAATCAATTTGTGAGTGGTCTTATCTTAGAACATGTGGTTCTGAATGAGCTGGTGTTAAAACAATTTAGGCTAAGATAGTTTGTGTTCTCTGCCATAGTTTGTCACAACTTATGTTTTGAACGTCATAGTACACTTGAGAAAGTTCTGATTTCAGTGTCATTTCTTGGTCCCCCCACTTCTGGCTACTTTCAGCCTAGATTAGGTCATTATCTTCTGGAGATGTGGTCAATTCAGATTTGTACCATTTTGTTGTTGTTGTTGTTGTTGTTTTGCTGAGGAAGATTTGCCCTGAGCTAACATCTGTGCCAGTCCTCCTCCACTTTATATGTGGGTCACAGCCACAGCATGGCTGATGAGTGGTGTAGGTCCACACCCAGGATCCAGACCCGTGAACTCAGACCGCCAAAGCAGAGCACACTGAACTTAACCACTACACCATAGGGCCAGCCCCATGTACCACTTTTTTGATGGGCCATGATCCTGGGTGCAGACCTACACAGAGCTTGTTGCGCCATCCTGTGGCAGGCATCCCATATATAAAATAGAAGAAAATGGGCACAGATGTTCACTCAGGGCCAATCTTCCTCAGCAAAAAGAGGAGGATTGGCAGCGATGTTAGTTCAGAGCTAATTTCCTCAAAAAGAAAAAAAATCTTAGAACTAACTGTCTGGAAATTAAAATTTAATTTCATATTAAATTTTATGATCTAACAGAAGCATTATAAGAAATCATCTTGTAGGGAAAGAAAACCATATTTTTCCTCTATTCTTCTAATTTCTCAGGTTATAAATTTTGTTATCCTGTAACAGAAGATTAACAAGAGAAAATTGTACACGTTTATTTAATATGAGTTTTACGTGAGACGAGAGCCTTTGTAGGCCTGGAAAAATTTTCCCTTCTTCCCTTCTAGATTCTTTGGCTGGTCTAATAATTAAATTGATATAAGACAGATTAACAGGAGAAAAAAAGATAAAATTACGTAGTACAAGAGCCCCATAAAGATATGAAGACTCAAAAGGCAGCCAGATAATTGAGGCTTATGTAACGTCCTGAGCTAAGGAAAGGGGTAGGCTTCTTGGGCTACAAAGGGGAGGAAAGCCATTCACAGGAAGGCGGAGGAAATGTTTAGAAAACAAAGGTTGCCCTGTTATACAGTTAAGTTTCTTAGATAAAAAGGTGTTTCTGGTAATAACTGACTTCCTGGTACAGACTCCCTTTCCAATTAGGCAGTTGGGGGGGAGGTAAAGAGCTTTTCCTAAATATGCAGGGTTTTTATTGTCTATCTCAAAATAATCCTCAGGCCAAAGTGGCATATTTTGGGTTGGCAAAACCTGCTCCTGTTCACCTTCATAGGAAAATGGAGACCTGAAGAAACTATTAAACCTGAGCATTTTTGTATTAGGTTTGATGAAGAGTGGAAAGTTGTGTAAAGACGTAATAGGACAAAGGGTATGAGGTAAGGGTAGTAAACCGGGAGAAATTTAGCAAGGCCTGTTCATTCAGCTTCCCTTCCGTGTCCCTTCATCTTCAGAGATGAGGATGCTCCTTTGCTCCGGGCGTATGGAAGGCCCCTCTCACATGAGGGTTTAATGACCTGCTTCAGGAGAAGATCAGAAAGTCCTTCCTACACAGGCCATTTCTCAAATTCCTCCGGTTTAAAATATTCAATATAGGAAGTGCCATATTTTGGGATAGCATGTCTTGAACCTCATCAGTCTCTTTTCACAGAGACATTTCATATCATCATTCCCAGATTCAGATGAATACAAATTTTGCTATTTTCTAGCAAAACCAGGAAAGGAAAGTTAGAAGATTAAAATTAGGACTTTTTGTTTATGAGAAAATAAGCCCAAGATTTGCATAATTAGAATATTATTCCAGTATAATTTTCTTACATGGTAGTGAAGTCAGGAAGAAAACACAGGACAGTTTTTAAGCCAAAACTATTAAATCAGTCTAATTTGTCCAGAGTCATTATAATAGAAATAGCTTATGAACTCTTCTAATACAATTTGTAAACCTCTGTATTTATAAACTACATTCTTAAAGACTCTTTAAATTATGTTCAAAGTTCTTGAGTGTTATTTTTTCCTTCTCATCTTATAACCTAGTAACCAAGGCAGTTAGCTTAACTCTAAATTAAAACTTTTTTCCAAAGTCCAATGAAAAGCCATGTAGAATAGGAACACGATCCATTAGAGTTTATAATCTTACTTTTTCCCCCTTTTTGTGTTAGATCTGTTTATCTGGGATATCTGGATATTTCTAATGTGTGCCCATAATAACCAGAATTGGTTTTTGATCTCTTAATAAATTAAGTTTTCCGGAAGAGGGAGAAAGAAATGTAAGGATATAAAAGGAGCTGTTTGCAGTGGGTATGGAAAGAGTTACTGACCACTATAAAAGTCCAATCATCTTCCCTTTGCAAAGAGGGGAAATGTCTCAGATGCAGACAAACCCATTTCAATACATAAAAAGAGAGAGAAAATGAGTCATGACAACCAATCTTAGGCCCTTTAACAATTCCATCAAGACCATAGGATTAAATCTCTGAAGAACAGAAACAAAGAGGGAGGCTTCTTAATAAACTAAGTGATTTCTCTTTTAGATAAATAAAACAGAAAACCACCTCATGATGGTTCAACAAAAGAACTGAATTTTTTTTACGTTTGTATTTAAATTTCATTTTGAAGCTTTGCATAACAATAAAATGCTAATCATTGAATATTCAGAATTGTATTCCCCTTTTGCTCTAAAAGTGTTTTCAAATGAGTAATTGTGGTCATGTCAGAAGCACTCCAAATGACTACTCCAATTCATAGGGTTCTTGATGAAATTATGCTTTTTAGAAAGATAAATGCAAGAAAGATAAAACAGAAGCTGGAGTTATGCCAGGAGTTAGCACAAGTTTATTATTAGATGAATCCATGAATTAATTAGCTAAAGGTGAATCAAAAAGGGAAGATATCACTTAGACATTATGTCTAAAGTCCTTAACACTAAGTGTGAACCCGTGATAGCTGACTCTTAAAATCAGCAGGCCAGATCTGTTCCAAAGCCAATTTCTCAAACGTAAACTAAGAAACATTCTTAGAGAGACACAACAATGTAGCCAGCTGACAAGATGGTTAGTATCAAATCTGTGCTTTAGCACACCTTCACCCAGGAAAACAGAAATTAGTATAAATTCGGTCAGATAACCAAAAAATCCTGGGAACCTTATTCTTAGAGCAGACAAAGTAAATATCAGCTAGCTTTGGGAGCTCAACAAAAGAGGATCAGAGCTTAACATAAAGTGCTGGACTTATGATCATAGACAAAGAATCCTCCAAGCAAAGAGGCTTAAGAGACCTGAGTAAAGTGCGGTGTAACCAGTGTGAGAATACCGATGGCAAGGGGTCTTACCTAAGACTTGGTAGGACCTCCAGGAGTATCAAAGGTCTAATACAAAGACCACCAGGGGAACCTGTAGATCATACGAAGCTGGATATATTAATGTTTCTGAGCAAGGGAGAGCTTCACCTGGACAGAGTCTCGTTAGTGTCTCAAAACAGGGAAATTACGGAAGGATACTTACAGGATTTTGAGGACTGGGTTAGGTCATGGGGTGGTTTTAAGGTAGAAGTTAGTAAGTAAGGTCTAGGCAGAGGCTGGTCAGATTTTGTAAAATAGGTGAGTTGCTGAAACAGTAAGTCCTAACTTTGGAGCACAAATTGCCATAGACTCAGTTTGTTCCTGCTCTTATCTTGGAGCCTACAGGTCTGAATTAGCTTGTGTTAAGACAATTTGATATGATTTTTAAGATAGTTTGAGTTACTTGTCATGGTTTGGTACAGTTTATCTGTTATGTAAATAACTGTACAGTTTTGCAAGTTGATGTTTCTGTTTTATTTCTCAGAAGGAAAGAGTTTGTAAGCAAGAGACAATTATAAGGCTTTTGCAGAAATTCAGACATATTCAATGCCTGAAATTGAGGGAGAGGGTGATAAGAGAGTAAATGAAAATGTAAACTCAAGGAGGAGATGGAATAAGATGTTGTTAACGATTGAGACCTTCGGAAAGATGGTGGACTACAAAGGAAAAAAAAAGAATCAGAGGTTAAATCTTTGAAAGCTGGGAAGATAGTGGCACCATTGACAATAACGGAAACAGGAAATTGAAATTTAATATGTGATAGGAAAGTAACAAGGTATGGAAATAATGGGTTATGTTTTGTTTTACTTTGTTTTTTTTTTTAATTTGCATTTTAACTGTAATAAGTTTCAGGCGTCATTCCAGAGATGACCAGAAATATACCAAAAAATGATTCAGTTTTAAAGGGGAATATTGTGAATTTATCCTATTGTGTTCAGCCTTATAATCTTCTATTCAATTCTGTATGTTTTCTTTGAGCATACTTAAAATGCACTGTAAATCCCACACCCTCATTTAACTATTACTTCACTATGTCAATTACAGACAAATAACTCATTCTCCAATGATCTCTAATTCTGTGATTTCTAGAACTGCAGCAAAATAACAGGAAGGAACATGAATGGAAAAGAAAACATCCTAATAATGGGGGAATCTTACTTAGTTGGTGGTCAGTGTTCTTTTGTAAAAACAAAAGTATATAACCACATAGTTTTCTTTCTGAAGCAAATTGTCTGATTAATGGAGTTAAAGAGCTGCAAGGTTTGGCCTTTATAAAATGTATAACTTCAATAACCGTGTGTTAATGAAGATTAGAAAATTAATCTATATTAGCACCGCAATAGCAATTTTCCAAGCTCTCCCAGTGACTAAGGATGAAAGTGGGTTGCAATGTCACATGGCATCTGATTAAGTTAAATTAATGCACTATTTGACGGGAAGACTCCCAGGTGACACTGAATAAGACAATCAGAGTTCTCCAGCTGTTGTAAGGGAACAGTTGATTGCAAAGCTACTCCTTTTCCAACATAAAGCCAAGCGTTTAGCCATATGATCTCACTAATGAGTCAGAAGGAAGATTGACGGGGTTAGAGGTTACTGTTTGGTAGAACTGAGATATGAAGCCCTAGGTATTAGCCATATTGGTAGTCTAAGCATCTGAAATGTGCAGGCTTGCCTTCAGCCTCCTAAAATAATGTCCTGGATTTTCTCACTTCAAAGATGTATTTTTTTTTTCATTTCATAATATTTCTGAAATCAAAATACATCTTAGGGGCCGGCCTGGTGGCACAGCAGTTAAGTACACACGTTCCACTTCGCCACTTCAGATCCCTGATGCAGACATGGCACCGCTTGGCACACCATACTGTGGTAGATGTCCCACATTTTAAAAAGTGGAGGGAGATGGGCATGGATGTTAGCTCAGGGCCAGTCTTCCTCAGCAAAAAGAGGAGGATTGCCAGCAGTTAGCTCAGGGCTAATCTTCCTCAAAAAAAAAAAAATCTTAAAATTGATTTGTAAATTAAAGTTGTATGTTGTGTGTGTCTGTGTGTGTTAAGGACCCCCTACTCCTAAGTATTTTATAACTTAATAAATCTAAATCTGTGTTCACATTATAAACTAATTCCATCTATACTAGCCTCTAGGAGTAACAACATGAGAACAACGAGGGGGAAAATAGGTACCCTTTCAGTATCATATATTATAAAAAAAAGAAAGACAATCACATTTATTGTATGTTTATCTATATTAACCAAGTTCTCATTATCTCAACCCTAAAACTACTTTTCAAGGTAATTATTATTACTGTATGTTATGAACGAGAAAATTAAGGTATAACATGTTTGGGCAACTTGAATTTGAAACTTGTCTGAATCCCAAGCTCTTGCTATTATGCCACACTGTCTCACTGGAACATCCTAACATGAAATAAGCTTCTTGTATTTTCTTCATAGACATATAATAGTAGATACTAAATCTCTACAGGGTAATTCAATTCAGAGTCATGGAATTGTGGGTATGTGTGGTTAAGTGTTACTTGTTTTAGTTCGCTAGTAGAAACAACTATCTCCCTCTCCTTCAGAGAAGTTTAACTTCTTTGGTACTTTTGATCCCACTTCAGAAAAGAGATCAAAAATCTTGAAGGAAAAGATAAATGATGGTTCTCTTCAGATTTGAGAATATCATGTCACCCAATCTCTACCTCAGATGTTCTCAGTGAAAGATAAATTGGGAAATAATATTGGGAGGAAAAAAGAAAGTTGTTTCATTTAGTTTACCCCAGTAAGCAACCACTGGGAAGGCCAGTATCTCCAGAGCACCACTGTCAAATTGTAGCCAAAGCTGGTGTGATATTTGGCCTGCTTTTGGTCACCTTTTAAATTTCTACATGTCTTTTAATTCTGGAGGAATATTTTCTCATCCTTCGCTACTATCAATAGTTATACGAAGATCCTTTGAGCTATATCTTCTACATGCCAGGTACTGTTGTAGGTGCTAGATATGCTAAACTCTGTTCACTAGGTCTTTTTTTTTTTCCATTAACAATAGGCAACATTATACTAAGAGAATAATTTGTGGTGGTTTTTCTGGCTTTGTAGCTGCTAAATCCTGAAGATGACCTCTTACCAGGAAAGATTCGAGACAGCAATCGTTCAACCCTCTTAGCAACAATTCAGGAACATGGTTACCCCACAATCAACTTGGGAATTGTGGGAGACAAGTAAGTACTGGATTTTATTTTGAAGTTGTTATTATACAAATATGAATTTTGGGAATAATAACTAGGTAGGATTGTTGCTAAAGAGACAGAAATTTAACACCGTAATTTTCACATATCTCATTCTTCAGAAGCCAAAGAATTATGGAGATGTCTATGTCTTTTAGGGGTAGACATTTTCCTGGAATGCCTACTACAATAGGAGAAATACTTTGCTCTCCTGTGAGTATGTTAAGCTTACAGGGATCTTTTTTGATAGTGTTGGCTTTATCCTAGTGGAACTGATGGTGATGGTATTATACTACTTGTTTCAAGAAAGTCAGGGAGGTTGGCTGGCCCTGTGGCCGAGTGGTTAAGTTCGCGCACTCTGCTTCAGCAGCCCAGGGTTTCACCGGTTCCAATCCTGGGGGCAGACATGGCACTGCTCATCAAGCCATGCTCAGGCAGCATCCCACATGCCACAACCAGAAGGACCCACAACTAAAAATATACAACTATGTACCAGGGGGAGGGGACCTTTTGGGAGAAAAAAGAAAAATAAAATCTTTAAAAAAAAAAAAATGACAGGGAAATCATGGGTGAGGAGAGTAAGAGAGAATGTCAAAATTAACACTATCTGATTCTTTGAAGTGTAAGTATACTTGTTTTCTAGGACTTCTATATTGATTTTTGTATCCTTATATAACCCGAGTTTCTCCAGGCTTCACCCACTTACAAGTGGAGGCACATTGACTATAATTGCCCATCTCTAAGAGTATATTAGACCATTTACGAAATTAACTCAGCCCTCTGCTAAATTCCCCAACTATTTCTGTGGCTCCCCACCTGTGTCTCACATGTGATCAAAAGCAAGTGTGCTTTTGGGGCTGGCCCCGTGGCTGAGTGGTTTAAGTTCGCGCACTCCGCAGCAGGCGGCCCAGTGTTTCGTTAGTTCGAATCCTGGGCGCGGACATGGCACCACGCATCAGACCACGCTGAGGCAGCGTCCCACATGCCACAACTAGAAGAACCCACAACGAAGAATACACAACTATGTACTGGGGGGCTTTGGGGAGAAAAAGGAAAAAATAAAATCTTTAAAAAAAAAAAAAAAAAAGCAAGTGTGCTTTTTCTGAGCATCCCACTACCATGCAACACTGCTGCTTGGCCATCTTTCTCCTGGCACTGTTTCCAGTTTACCAGAGGCGTGCTTGCTTTTATAAATACTCAAACATCAGCCTTGTGGAGACAAATCTGAGTGACAGATACCGTGATATATCTGTCACCATAATCACCGCTTTCTCTATTACCACCACCTTGTCACTGAGTAAAGTTCATTATGCCTGGTTCCTTCTTCCCTTAAGATGAGTGCTTTCCCAAGACCCAAACGTGCTTTTGAAGAGATTCTGCAGTACCATTTCACAAGGTATGCTCTAACACCTATAAACCCCAGCTTGGGCTCAAACTAGACACAACACGATCCAAACCTTGGACGTAGAATCTTGCCAGTAACCTGAAAGATAGTAGCTTTTGCATCATCTGTTTTAAAGTTTTCTTCTTTCCTCCTGATTTTTTTCTTTCTCTGAGGACATTGGAGTAGAGGCTGTTAGACATATTTTCAAGCATCATTCTTTGTAAAATCTTCACCATTTGTATTTACCTGGATGTTTAGTTTTAGAGAAGTCCATAGCTAAGTAATCAGCCAACTTAGAACTTGTGCTGGTAAAGCCAGTGTCACAGGTTACCTAATATCACCCTGACCTAGGCTCCACCCCTGGGAAGGGAGTAGAAAGAACCCACTGAAAAAAAACCAAGGGGTGGTTTTTTGAATTTGCACCTGACCAGTAACCTATCCTTTCTTATAAAGAAGCACCTAAAAATTATCCTGATGCAGATGCACCTTTAACGCAGACAAAAATTGAGGCTGGCCCCGTGGCCAAGTGGTTAAGTTCAAGCGCTTTGCTTTGGCAGCTCAGGGTTTCGCCGGTTCAGATCCTGGGCACACACATGGCACCACTCATCAGGCCATGCTGAGGCAGCGTCCCACGTGCCACAACTAGAAGGGCCCACAACTAAAAATATACAACTAGGTGCTGGGGGTATTTGGGGAGAAAAAGCAGAAAAAAAGAGAAACAAAAATTAACTTCTGAGATAGGATGAATCCAGGAGTTCTAAAAGCATAGAGCAGGCCTGAAACTCTAGGGAACAAACTCACCAAGTTGTTTAGAACTTGTTTCCTACCCACCACTGGCTCTGGCCCTGCCTCCAAGTTGTTAATGAGCTCTAAGAAATATTTTAAGGTAAAAGCTTTCTTTTTTTTGTTTTTTTGTCATTTTTTTACCCTGAGCTGTTCCAGACTACAATTCTGTGCATTCTCTCCTATTGTTGTACTTTTGTATACATAAAAAGGTTACTTGATATACTATAGACATTGCCATTACCTAACTATAAAGGCCAAAACACCATTGAAAGGCTCATGTGTTGACATGCTAATATTTGATTTCTAGGGCCCACACTACTGATTTTGTGGTAGACATTTCCTAATAATTAATGTTGATATTACATGTAACTCCAAAATATACCTTGAAGACAGCATATAAAGAGCAACAAAATTATAAGCATGATATTGGAAGTTCTGAGAATATACAGATGTCTAGTGTCTATCCTTTTCTTGGATAAAAATACCTCACATAAAATGAGAACAATGTTTTAAAAATGCGGTTGACGCAAATCTAGACTTTCTCCGTCTTAGAGTGCTATTGAAGAGCCCAGAGGAAGTGGCTTAGAATGCAGAGGTAGAATGTGGGAGGGAAGGATTTACAGCTGTTCTCATGGAAATCTGGGCTGGGAGTGTAGTAAAGGAAACAGGTACATTTAATCTGCAGCCTGTTGATATTCTGTCAGTGTTGCCTCCCTCTTCATTCTTCTCTTTCCTGTGTAGCTCTTTGCTAATGAAAGCAAATTGTTGTCATACAGAAGCCTCTATGTGAGACTCTCCAGGGAAACAGGCAGGGTCATGGGAGAAATACCCTGTGTTTAAAGCAAGGAGAGAAATAGCTCAAGAATGTCAGGGAGCACAGAGCCCTTACTCAGCTATGAGAGATAACAGTAGGGAGTAAGAGCTCTATTCTTGCGTTTAAAAAAAGGTTCAATGGGGCTGGTCTGGTGGCGCAGCAGTTAAGTGCACATATTCCACTTCGGCAGCCCGCGGTTCGCCGGTTCTGATCCCAGGTGCAGACGTGGCACTGCTTGTCAAGCCATGCTTGGTTGACATCCCACATATAAAGTAGAGGAAGATGGGCACGGATGTTAGCTTAGGGCCAGTCTTGCTCAGAAAAAAAGAGGAGGATTGGCAGCAGTTAGCTCAGGGCTAATCTTCCTAAAAAAAAAAAAAAGGTTCAAGTCTGGTTTTTAAATTCTGTATGATTCTACTTCTCAGTTCTCATTCTTCTCACTTACCATAATTTTAACAATACTAAAATTGAAGAGTAAGACTTTGTAACTTATTTGGATTAAATTATGGTGAATTTTTGCCTTTGCTTATTGTAACTTTTACTTAAAAAGAGGGTACAATGAAGATTATGGGAGGGTTTCTTCAATACCTGAGAGTTAACAACTATATTTTAAAACCATTCATTTATAAATGTTATGTGTATATTAAAATACATCCCCTAAGACGTATTTTCTTACATTGCGTGGAACACAGTACTGTTGGGTTTCCTAGTGTTTTTCTTTAAAAGGACAAATTTTGAAACCCAGAGATGTTAACTGGCCTTGCCCAGCATTATGCAAGTTTGTGGCAGAGGTGGAAATGGAATCTTGAAATTTCTTGATTTCTTGAATCAAGATAGGTTTGATAGGTTTCTTGAAATTTGCAGTCCACAGTTCTCTGCTATCATTATGAAGATAAGCTTTACCAAGACAGAAGAGAAGCATCACTATGGGCTGGGGTGGTCAGAGAGAGTTTTATAAAACTCTTTTAGCTAGAACATGAAGGATGAATAGGATTTGTATGGTTAGAAAAAGAGAGTGTGTTAATCAAGTAGGAAACATGGAATGAAAAAATAGGGGAGTAGAGAAGTAGAAATGAACAGACACTCAGGTCAGGCCAAACTGATTAGAATAAGAGGTTCAGGTAGAAGGATAATTCAGGTAAATTTGGTAGAAATTTGAGGCCAGATTTTGAAAGGCTTTGCAATCCAGGCAGAACTCCCCAATTCAGTTAAATTTGAAGCTTTTTTTTTTTAACGAGAATTCACTTAATAAACCATTATTTTAAAAAGGTAATTTGACCAAGGTGTATCACATGAGCTAAATTTGGAGACAGACTAGCAATAAGAAGAACAATACAATTTGTTTATTCATTGTTCAGTCAGTCAGGAGGTGTTGATTGTGTACCTAAGTAAATCACCTATAGATCATATTAAAAAGACTAATTCTGATTCAGCAAATCTGGAGTAGGCCAAGATTTTGCATTTCTGACAAGCTCCCAAGGATACCAAGCTGCTGGTCCATGGGCCACAGGAAGTAACAAGGATATAGTAAATTTAGTCATGCATCTACTATGAATTTTAAGCCAAAGGCTATTGAAGATGCGAAGCTGAAACAAACATAGATCTTGCCCTTGAAATTACATGTACTAGAAATACAACCCAGTAATAAAAATAATGTTTCAGAAAGTTCCAGAGCTTAAACTCAGACTTGGAAGTAGAATTAAAAAGAAAGAGATTAATTCAAAAAGACATTGTGAAGCCCATTAAATAGAACAGAAGAGTGTCACTGTTGATTTATCTTCATCTGGATTACAAAGCCTCATCGAAATGGTATGTGTCTCGAAACACAAATAAAATGTCTCCAAAACCCAGCTGTTAGGTCTCTCTTATCACAATTATACATCCCTCTCTAGCAATACACCATTTCCGCTTCTTCATGCTCCATTTGTAGTTTATCCTTTCTTGGTTTTTTTTAGCTCCTCTTTATGTGCTCATTCCCTAAATGTAGGTGTCCCCATGGCTCACCCTTGGCTTTCTGGCCTTCTAATTTCTTATGCTAATGACTCCCAAATGTTATCTCTGTTTGAGCCCATGCCTAAATCCACCTGCTTACTAGGTGCATCTTCTTTAAGTTCAACAGTCACTGCAAACTCAACGTATCCAAAACTAAATTCATCATCCCCCAACCTCTCTCAGTGCCCCTCCCCACTACCTTCTTGTTCCGTTTCCTTTAATTCTTCTGTCTCAGTGACTGCCACCGCCATCCACCCAGTCATCCAAGCCAGAAGAGACCTGAACAGAAGTCATCATAGCTCCTCTTTTTCACTCCTATAGATTTTCCCTCCTCAGTGTTTCTTCTCCACATTCCCATCTCCTCATCCCTCCTGTCCTGGCTTAGTGGGGAGCTTCGTTTATTTTGTCTGGATATATGAGACTAGCCTCTCAGTTGGTCTCCCTGCCTTAAGTCTCGTTCCCCTCTAACTCACCCTCCATGCTGCTACCAATGCAGTCTTCCTAGGGTGCAAATATACACCTGTGGCAGAATTGGGGTTTTACACACACACACATATGTATTATCATTATATAAACGCGTTCAATTAAACAAACTGTTATGAAGGGTTATGCTATGTCAGGCATTGTGCCATCTTTTGTACTACAGAGATGAATAAAACAGTTATTAGTAAGAGCTACAAGGAAGTTTTCAATTCTATTCCCTCCTCTCTTTCCTCCCTACCCAATCCACATCCATTTTCTCAAGCCTCCTCACTTCAAACATGTCAGTCTTTACGTGGGAAGAGACACTAACTTTTACTGAGTATCTACTATATCTATATAGCACCATAGTCCATTCTTTCACATACTTATTTAAGCCTCATAAAGCAACACAGTCAGATAAGTGTCTTTTGTCCCTATTTTGTAGATAATAATATTGAAGCTTAAAAAAATTAAATAATCTATTAAGAGTCATGCAACTAGTAAAATGCAGAGTAAGGATTCCAACCCAGGCCTGTCTAACTCCGGGGTCCTTTCACCATTTTCTCTACCATGCTGACCTTTTAGCACTGGTTAACACCCTCAACTCATTACTGTTAACGTTAATAAACTAAATAGGCTATATCCATTTTAATGAATAAAATTCCTAAGTAAATAGTAGCCGTGAACATTTCAAAAGCCAGAGAGGAAAATTTAGTTTAAATTTTGAATTAAATATTGACCATGTTGGGACTGGCCTGGAGGTGTAGTGGTTAAATTCACACACTCTGCTTCAGCATCCTGGGTTGGTTTGCCAGTTCAGATCCTGGGTGCAGACCTACACACCACTTATCAAGACATGCCATTGTGGTGTCCCTCACAGAAGAACTAGAAGGACTTACAACTAAGATATACAACTATGTACTGGGGCTTTGGGGAGGAAAAAAAAAAAAGAATGGCAACAGATCTTAGCTCAGGGCCAATCTTCCTCACCAAAAAGCATACTTTAAATATATATATATATTGTCTCTGTGTATAAATTAATTGTAAGGACCTGAATTGCCAAATCCTAGATCTTTAGGTGGTATAGAAGTGGGGAAAAATGACAGGAGGATATGTTACAGTAGTTGAAGTGTACATTCTGGACCCTAATTATTCGTATTCACTATAAAATAGATAGCTCTTCCTTCCATAAAGAGAAAAGCCCCTTTCCTCTTATAATCTCTTTCATTACCTTTCCTCCCACAACTTCAGGGGCTGCTTTTGCAGCATTTATTACCTTTGGGTAATTTGTTAGACCAAGTTCATAGTATCTTCTATGGGGAGTGGGGGAGGAGGGCAGGGAGAGAGAAAAAGTTTTTTGAGAAGTGAAAAGGGGCAAAGCCATGAACAGCAAGAACAGTTTAGAGGGCCGGTTAATCTCCTTGTTCCTTGACCCTCAAGATCCAGCCTATTTAGAAGTGTTTTATTAAGTGCAAGTATCCTGCACACTGGCTAAATGGGTTCTGTTCACTTTGCCAATCTTTCTGATAATCTAATATTTGGAGAGCCATTTGTGTTAAAAAGTATTCTACGTGAGAGAGAGTTGTTTGCAGAATAATATGAATTAGTTCAAATCAGACATCCAACATCTGGGTAAATCTTATGTCCTGAATGAACAGGAGCAAATCACTTAGAACTTGGAGTTCTTTGAGGCACAGGGCAAACCCTGAACAGGACCGCGTCACGACCTCAGTATAGCAAGATACTGGGGGCCTGGCAAGAAGTGCATTTGACGGCAGGAAAGGTCCATAGAAAGGTAGGTGGGAAGATACCAGAAATAAATGTTTTGCATTTCAGCTAGCTTTCTTTGATCTTCTATCTTGCTTCCACAATTCAGGCTAGTACCAAAGAGTAATTCAGCAATGTATTAGTAATATTATGATCTAAATTAAGGTTTGATTTTCTAACTATCATAGAATCTTGCCCACCATCTATAATACTGTTTTTATAGAAGTGTATTCCAGGTTTCAACCAACCAATTTTACATATAAATTCTGGGAACATAAACTGGGAGTTAGGAACTACCTGTGCAAAGAAGACTCTCCTGAAGCAGTCAGCTTTGTACTGACTACATGGTATCTTTTAATGCTGTTTAAGGAGTCATAATTAGTAGTAAGACACTGAAAGATTTTTAATTGGGGATAACACAGCCGTCTTCTCTTCCTGGTCCAGTTCTATTATGCACGTCTTGGGCCATTGTTGTAGATGTTCTAAATGTACATTTTTCACATAACTTTTTAATCTTAGAACAAATAAATGTTCATTGAAGAAAATTTAGAAAACGGTTAAAAAAAAACAAAGGAAATTAACACATAATCCCATTACCCAGTGTTACCCTTCTTCCATTCTTGAATTCTATGGATGTACAGTTTATATGTGTGTGAGTGTGTGTAAGAAAACAAAGAAATCATACTCTTATTTTAACCTTCCATTTTATACTCAATATATCATAAACACCTGTCCACATCATTACATAGTCCTCTGCTATATCATTTCAAGGCCTACATATTATTCTCTAGTATAAAGTATAATATGATTTATTTATATAATCCCTTGTTGTCAGACATTAGGTTGTTTCTAATCTTTCTCAACTGTAAATAAATCAGGAACATCTTTATAACTAAGTCTTGGCATATACCTGCAATTCTTTGAGAGTATTTTTAAATTTTTATTTTCTTCATTTTATAACCATTTGTTGAGTGTCTGCCATATGCAAAGCTATGATGATAGCAGGGAGAAGGTGAGAGTTCAAACTGACACAAATTAGTGTGAGTTTATAGGGATAAACTACTTCTAAGTTCCATCCTATTTCTACCTTGAATATGGGGCAGTAGATGTCCTAGTTTTCTTCTCCCTACGTCTGGTTCAATAATCTGTTAGCTTCCTTTTGTCCTCCTAGGAAGCATGAGCTACTGTTTCCCTACTGTGGAGGAAGAGTCTAAGAAAAATGAAGATGTTTCGATAGGTAAATAAGTACAGAGTACTATATGTGCCAGCCAAGACAATTGTGGCCAGACTTGGATAAGAGCTTGGTCATTTGGGCATTTATGTGCTTCTTTGTTTTTGCATTTTTTTTCTTTCCCTCAATTTCCTGGTAAAATTTCTTAGAGACATTGCTATCTTGTGTCGCCTAAACAGGGTGGGAAAAGGATTTGTTCTTATTGAGCCAGGGTTGTTTTCCTTCCTGTCAGACTATAAGCTCCATGAAAGCTAGGACAAGCTGTGTCTTGGTAACCCTGTGTCCGCAGCACTTAGTAGGAGTATAGCTCCTAGATTAGACAGCGCTGCCATCTTTTTCTGTATCACCGTCTCCTTCCATGGATCCTAGAAACTTCCAACTGTGCAGTTATCCAGAAGAATCCTACAGAGCCCCTCAAAGTGAGTCCAAAAACCTTAGCCATAGGAGCAGACCAGAAGGTATGCCACCAACTACATAATTACCTTAGTAGCTGAGACACATCCCACAAAGTGCACAGTGTAAAACCCTGCAGCTGGGATGATTCGTTTTATATTTCTGAAGAAAAAGAAATAGAAAATGGGGGCGGGGGGGTGTCAAAATTCCAAATGGATTTAGGAAGCTTCTAATTTAAGAAGTTGAGGAGCTGCTTCTTCAGGCTTAAATAGATGATCTTACACATTTATCTCATGAATGTAACAAGCAGTAATCGTGATCCAAATATACAGAATCCACATGGGGAAAATTTTTAAAATAAAGTTCAGTGTTAAATTTATGCCATTCCTAAAACTGATTTTAACTATTAACTGTTTATATTTCTACATCAACTTTAAAAGAGCTTGGTAATGTAGCTTCCAAACTGCAGACTTGGACAGTTATAGCCTTTCATGGCCTGAAGGGCTGGGAAATTCCCGTGATTAAGAAAAGGGCTCCCCCTTCTGGAAAATTGCCATTACAGAAGTCTGTCCCACCATATCATGGTGGGCTTGCTTGGCTGTGTCATTGATTGGTGTTTTGGATTTGAATTGCCTGCTCCTGCTGCTGCCAATCTGAAAAGCTGCCTCTTCACATTAAAGTATGAAACAGAAGGGGAACAAGCCCTGAGATAGCAAATTGGATTCTTATAAAGCTGACACATTTAGCAGGAATTATCAAGATAGACTTAACAGCACAGTGATTATTTGGGCAAAGCCCAGTGCCTTACATCTTCCCATTTGTGAACCAAGCATATCCTAGCTTCCTAGTGCTTACCAGATGTTCTACAAGCAGAAATTTCTAATTATCAGGGAGAATTTAGATCTGAATTTAATTGGTTCTTGTCATCTTTATAAACTGCCTGCTTCCCTTATAGTAATAATAAACACCCTTTTCTGCTCAAAATGCAAAGTTTTAATTTTTGAGCTAACTTAACAGATTTATTTTCTGATCATTTATCAGCAGAGGTTTCTTGTTTTCTATTAGTTAACCAAAAATATTTCTTTCTGCCTTAAGAAACATGTTAATGACAAAAGACTCTCCCCACTCTCGGTGACAGACTTTCTGAGTGGCTATTATAGTTGCCTTTCTTAATCCTGAGGAGTTGCTATTACTGATTCTTCTAAGAATAACCTCTAGGTATTATTGTACTTTTAGAAACTGTTTTCTTACCTCAGCCCCATAAAAAGTAATATCTTCCATAAAGCTTTTCCTAGTTATTCCTAACCAATTCTGATCATTCTGTCGTTCTCAACATTTATGTCATTTCTCCTTGTAAGTATTTTCGTTTTAATTAATGTATTTGAATTCAATCAATGATATTAATTTTGTTGCTTACGTCGCTCATTTTCCTAAATTGTTATCATATCCTTTCTGCACTAGCTTGTAAACTTAAAGGCAGGGACCGTGCTTTCTTCTTTCTTTGTGTGACTCCACAGTGCCTGAATACCCACTGGGCCTGAAAAAAGACTAAATGATGGGTAAATGTAGTATGTAGTTTGATTCCATACGTGAAATAGACACACAGATAAATTCCTCAACTATAAATATTTTCTTTGACCTATGAAGAAATTAGTATTTGATTAGTATATGTCCTGAACTATTTTTTATTATCTTAGTATGATCAACTGCCACTATTTGTTAATCTCCAAATCCTAGAATTTTTTTCTTTCTCTCACACTGTCATATTCACTCATCTTAAAATGATACAGCTCACAATTGTGTAACAGATGAAAAGGGAAACTAATTAGCAGCTGTCGTCCATCTGTGTGTTTATATTAAATATTTTTAAATAAAACTGCGTCTGCATTCTGAATCTCTGTCTGAAATCCATAAAATCTAAACTTAGGTAAAGGCTGTCTCTTAGTTTTGAATTTTATAGCAGAATTGATGGTAAAGCAAAAAGAATTTTTATGCCAGAATCTGGATTATGGTAATTTAAGGCAGATACAAATTTTAAAAAGCAAGAAAGTCTGAACTGAGAGTGGGCCCCCAAAGCAATCAGATTGAAATCTGAAAAGATATAATAGTCAAAAGACATCATACCCTCTAGACACATTCTTCCTCACAGAAACTGATTAATACATAAAGTTTTGAGAAAGCCACATTCATTCTCCGATAGATTTATTTTGAGATATGCTTCTCCTTTCTGTTTTATCTGCCTCTCTATTATGTTTAGGCTTCTTTGATGTCTGATTGAGTTATAACTCTAAGGAGAGTGTTATTATTTTGGGTAGCCATCTCCCAAGTTGAAGGTGGATGTCATAGCTTTGAGAAGAAAAAATCCTTTTTTTTTCCACTCAAGACAAATAGCCGAATGTTCCTGATGTTCAAAAAGTGAGAGAGAGAAAAGTATGATCTACAAGATGAGTATTATATTGCAGTGCTCCAGTCAATTTCTCCCTCTATGCTTCAGTCTATATGTAAAGGGAAAATAGTCATTGTGTTTATATAAATTTCAGTATTTCCATAGAATCACAATACCATAGAGTTGAAAGGAACTTCTGATGTTAGCTAGTCCAATCCTTTACCCAATGGAGGTGTTAGAGAAAATTTCTAACAGCTAGCCATCAGGTTTTTGTTTGATACTTTTAGTGAGAAAGATCTTATTTACCTCACGAGGCGGCACTTTCTGTTGTTGGCTAGATGGCTGTTATGGTGAGGATCGTTTTCCATTACACTGAGCCAAAGTCTATCCCTGTTTCTTCCATCCGTTAGTCCTAATTCTGCCCTTTAGAGCAACACCAAATAAGTTGACTCCCTCTTCTACATGACAGCCTTTGAAAGAAAGTACTATGTAGGGACCGGCCCAGTGGCACAGTGGTTAAGTGCGCATGTTCCACTTCGGTGGCCCAGGGTTTGCCGGTTCGGATCCCAGGTGCAGACATGATACTGCTTAGCAAGCCATGCTGTGGCAGGCATCCCACATATAAAGTGGAGGAAAATGGGCATGGATGTTAGCTCAGGGCCAGTCTTCCTCAGCAAAAAGAGAGGATTGGAGGCAGATGTTAGCTCAGGGCTAATCTTCCTCAAAAAAAAAAAAAAGCAAGAAAGCACTATGTATGATTACATAAATGTCAAATAGTATCTTCTCTTCCATCTGCAGACAATATTATTTCCCCATAATATCATTAGAGTTGTAATAATTGTACACTCTTCGTTCGCAAAGCTACTGTGGAGAGATTGAGTTGAGGCCAGGGTTCATTCAGTACATTTATTGAGTGCCTCCAAGTGCAGGGCTTTGGTGGGGCAATCAAGAAGCCTAGATGAAAGGAGACTCTGTCTTGTAAGACAATTATATACTGTTGTATCATCTTTACAAATTTGCCTTTTATCACAATTTGTTGCCTCTCTTTATCCTTTTTAGCTCTTTTAAATTTCGCTTTGACATTAATATGCCACTCCTACTTTTTTTGCTTACTTACATTTGCCTGGTGTCTTTTTGCCCTACCCTTTATTTTCAGTCTTTCATCTCTTTAAATGTATCCTTTGTAAAGAACATTCAAATGGGATTTGAGCTAAATAAAAAATTTTTCATAAAAACCCTCAGTCTTTCGTCTGCCTTAAGTTACTATAACCCTGATCCTGGCATAAAGTTCATTTTGCTTTGCCAGAAAGTTTGCTATAAATGATTCCCTTGATGTTTTTCCCTTCCATCTTACTTTATGTTTACTATCTATACAACTTTGTTATTTCTTCCTTGTCTTTTTCCCTGTTGTTGGTTTGATCCAGGTACTGTTTGTTCCCTTTGACCCTGTTATTATTTTGGATGTTATGGTATACTTTACCATCACCCTCATGCTGTTCTTCCAATTTCTGATACTCATAATCAACTGTACATTTCTCCACTATTATATTTTTAAAAGATGCTGACCATATCCCTCCTATAGGCAATCCCATTTCCTCCGTTCACCCCCTACACCAATGAGACCTTTAGAATACCTTTACTTCCCCCATCTCCTCCCACCCTCTCTGCTTTTAGGTATTGCTGAGATCACGCTTTAATTCTAGACTGTGATTAAATTTTCTTTTGCAGTATGTCTCTACAACTTCTGGGGAATCCATATTTAGTACATATATTGTAATTCGCCAGTTTATTTGATCATTATTTATTAAGATTTAGCTATATAGTTTTATACATGTATGTGTATTTCACTAGCGTTTCCTCTCCTCTTCATCTTCTTCTATCTTGAGATCGCTTATCTGATTCATTTTTTCCATTTAGAGTCATTTCTCCAGAACGTTACTTGTTGACTTATCATTTGAATCTTTGTGTTTTCAAAAATGTCTTTCTTCTATCCTGACAGGTGAATAATGTCTGACTGAGTATAGGATTTAGGGGTTGCAGGCGTTTTTTCTCAGAGTATATTGACGTTAATCTACTGTTGTATAGTTTTTGATATTGTAGGTAAGAAATCCAATGCCAGTATTATTCTTCCTTTGTTAGTAAACCTAATCTTTCTGTCTAGCAGCTTGTAAGATTTTTCTCTTTACCCTTGAAATTACAAAATTTTACTGGTACATTTTTAAGGTTTTTGGGTTTTTTGGGTTTGTTTTGTCTGTTTTTTTGGCAGTCTTACCTGGAACTCAGTAAATCTTTTCAATCTCCAAGCCTGAGATTTTTCAAGTAAATGGAATTTTCCCCCTCCATCAGTTCCTTTTTCTCCTTATGGAATGCCTATTGGTAATAGTCAGTCTCTTGGTCTGGCCTCCAAGTTTCTTATTATTTCCTGTATGACTTCCATCATTTTGTATTTTTGTACATTCCAGCTGGTCTTCCAGGCCATTAAAATTAATGAGCACAAAAGAGATTGAAACTCTAAACAAAAAAGCCAAACAGAAATGCTGGAGATGAAGAACATGATGAATGAGATTTTAAAAAGATCTAGAAACCTTAAAAAGCAGAGGTGACATTATGAAGGAAACAATTATTAATTCAGAATACAAATATACAAATGCTTCAGGTGGAGAAGGAGCAAGAACTAAGACTTAAAAAAAATGAAGAAATTCTCCAAGAAATATCAAACTCAATTAGGAAATGCAACATAAGGATTATAGATATTCCAGAGGGAGAAGAGTGGGAGAAAGGAGCGGAGAGCTTGTTCAAAGAAATAATAGTTGAGAACTTCCCAAACCTAGGAAAGGAACTGGAATTACAAGTAAACAAAGCCAATAGAACTCCTAATTACATCAATGCAAAAAGACCTTCTCCAAGGCATGTATATATATATATATATATATATATATATATTAGTAAATATATATTAATAAAACGGGCAAAAGTCAATGACAAAGAAAAAATATTAAGGGCAGCAAGGCAGAAGAGAATAACTCACAAAGGAACCTCTATCAGGCTTTTAGTGGACTTCTCAGCAGAAACTTTATAGGCTAGGAGAGAGTGGAATATATATTCAAAACACTGAAAGATAAATCTTTCAGCCACAAATACTCTATCCAGTGAAACTATCGTTCAGATTTCATGGAGAAATAAAAACTTTCCCAGATAAACAAAAGCTGAGGGAGTTCATCACCACAACACCACCCTACCACCACCACCACAAGTAATGATCAAAATGCCCTCACACCTGAAACAAAAAGGAAAAGTATGGGCCGGCCCGGTGGCACAGCGGTTAAGTGCGCACGTTCCGCTTTGGCAGCCCAGGGTTCACTGGTTCAGATCCCGGGTGCAGCCATGGCACCGCTTGGCAAGCTATGCTGTGGTAGGTGTCCCACATATAAAGTAGAGGACGCTAGGCACAGATGTTAGCTCAGGGCCAGTCTTCCTCAGCAAAAAGAGGAGGATTGATGGCAGATGTTAGCTCAGAGCTAATCTTCCTCAAAAAAAAAAAAAAGGAAAAGGTTTTCAAAGCCTTGAGCAAGGAGATAAATAAACAAAATCAGAAAATTGCAGCTCTCTATTAGAACAGGTTAGCAAACACTCAATTATAACATTAAAGATATAGGGAAGGAAAGCGTCAAAAATAATTGTAAACACTTCCTTTTAATGACAAGCTCACAACACAAAATGGAATGATTGGTGACAACAATAAGTTGGAAAGGGATAGAACCTGCTTAGGCTAATGGAGATAAAAGGCTGTCAGAAAATGGACTGTCTCATCTACGAGATCTTTTCTACAAACTTCATAGTAACCAATAACAAAAAATCAGAGCAGAGACACAAATCATGAATAAAGAGAAAACCATGATAGAAAATCACCAAACTGAAATGGCAGTCAGAAGTACACAGGAAGAGATATAAAGGAAGCATAGAAGAATTGGAAAATGAGATAAAATGGCAGTATTAAGTCCTCATATATCAATAATAACTCTAAATGTAAATGGATTGAATTCTCCCATCAAAAGACACAGAGTGGCTGGATGGATTATAAAACAAGACCCAATAATATACTGCCTCCAGGAAATGCATCTCAGCTCTAAAGACAAACACAGGCTCAGAGTGAAGGAATGGAAGATGATACTTCAAGAAAATGGCAAACAAAAGAAAGCAGGTGTTGCCATACTTAGACAAAGCAGACTTGAAGATGAAAAAGGCAATGAGAGACAAAGAGAGGGACAGTATGTAATGATAAAAGGGACATTCCAAGAAGGTATAATACTTATGATTAGGAGCACCAAAGTACATAAAACAACTATTGACAGTCCTAAAGAGAGAAATTAACAGCAATACAATAATAGTCAGGGACCTCAACACCCCACTTACATTGATGAATAGATCATCCAGACAGAAAGTCAACAAAGAAATAGTGGAATTAAACAAAAAACTAGACAAGATGGACTTAATAGATATATATAGAACATTCCATCCAAAACAGCAGAATACACATTCTTCTCAAGTGTACATGGAACATTCTCAAGGATAGGCCATATGTTGGGAAACAAGGCAAGCCTCAGTAAATTTGAGAAGACTGAAATCGTATCAAGCATCTTTTCTGACCATAATGCTATGAAACTAGAAAACAGCTACAAGGAAAAAGCTGGAAAAGTGAAAAATATGTGAAATCTAAATAACATGCTACTGAGCAACCAATGGATCATTGAAGAAATTAAAGCAGAAATTAAAAAATATCTGGAGAGAAATGAAAATGAAAATACACCATACCAACTCATATGGGATGCAGGAAGACCAATCCCAAGAGGGAATTTCATAGCAATACAGGCCCACCTTAACAAACAAGAAAAATCTCAAATAAGTAATCTTTAGGTACACCAAACAGAATTAGAAAAAGAAGAACAAATGAAGCCCAAAGTCAGCAGAAGAAGGGAAATAATAAAAATTACAGCAGAAATAAATGAAATTGAAACCAAATAAACAATAGAAAGGATTGATGAAACTAAGAACTGATTATTTGAGAAGATAAACAAAATTGACAAACCCTTAGCCAGACTCACTATGAAAAAAAGAGAAAAGGCTCACATAAATAAAATTTAGAAATGAAAGAGGAGAAATTACAATGGATACCAAAGAAATACAAAAGATTATAAGATAATACTATGAAAAACTATATGCCAGCAATCTAAAAGAAATGGATAAATTCTTAGACTCTTACAACCTCCCAAAACTGAATCAAGAGGAAATGGACAATCTGAATAGACCAATCACAAGTAGAGATTGAAACAGTAATCAAAAACCTCCCAAAAAATAAAAGTCCAGGACCAGATGGCTTCTCTAGAGAATTCTACCAAACATTCAAAGAAGATTTATTACCTGTCCTTCTCAAACTATTCCAAAAAGTTGAAGAAGACAGAACACTTCCTAACACATTCTACAAAGCCAACATGACCCAGATACCAAAGCCAGACAAGGATAACACAAAGAAGGAAAATTATAGGCCAATATTGCTGATGAACATAGATGCAAAAATCCTTGACAAAATATTCGCAAACCAAATACAGCAATTTGTTAAGAGGATCATACACCACAATCAAGTGGGATTTATACTAGGGATGCAGTGATGGTACTACATCTGAAAATCAATCAGTGTGATATACCACATTAACAAAATGAGGAACAAAAACCACATGGTCATCTCAATAGATACAGAGAAAGCATTTGACAAGACCCAACATCCATTTATGATAAAAAGTCTGGATAAAATGGGTATAGAAGGAAAGTACCTCAACATAATAAAGGCCATATATGGCAACATCATATGCAACAATGAAAAACTGAAAGCCATGCCTTTGAGAATAGGAATAAGACAAGGGTGCCCACTCTCGCCACTCTTATTCAGCCTAATACTGGAGGTTTTGGCCAGAGAAATCAGGCAAGAAAAAGAAATAAAAGGTATCCAAATTGGCAATGAAGAAGTGAAACTCGCTGTTTGCATATGACATGATTCCATATATAGAAAACCCTAAAGGATCCATGAGAAAACTATTAGAAATAATCAACAACTACAGCAGAGTTGCAGGGTACAAAATCAACTTAGAAAAATCAGTTGCATTTCTAAATTCTGATAATGAACTAGCAGAAAGAGAACTCAAGAATACCATCCCGTTTAAAATCACAACAAAAAGAATAAAATATTAGGAATAAATTTAACCAAGGATGTGAAAGACTTCTACACTGAGAACTATGAGACATTATTTAAAGAAATCAAAGATGACGTAAAGAAACGGAAAGATATTCCATGCTCATGGGTTGGAAGAATAAACATAGTTAAAATGTCCATACTACCTAAAGCAAGCTATGGATTCAGTGCAGTCTCAATCAGAATCCCAATGACATTCTTCACAGAAATAGAACAAAGAATCCTAAAATTTATATGGAATAACAAAGGACCCCGAATAATCAAAGCTATCCTTAGAAAAAAGAACAAAGTTAGAGGCATCACAATCCATGACTTCAAAATATATTACAAAGCTGTAGTAATCAAAACAGCGTGATACTGGCACAAAAACAGGCACACAGACCAATGGAAAATCCCAGAAATAAAACCACACATCTATGGACAGCTAATCTTCAACAAAGGGACCAAGAAATTACAATGGAGAAAGGAAAGTCTCTTCAATAATTGGTGTTGGGAAAACTGGACAGCCACATGCAAGAGAATGGAAATAGAGCATTACCTTACACCATACACAGAAATTAACTCAAAATGGATTAAAGACTTGAAGGTAAAACCTGAAACGATAAAACTCCTAGAAGAAAATATAGGCAGTACACTCTTTGACATCAGTCTTAGAAGCATCTTTCAAATACCATGTCTTCTCAGGCATGAGAAACGAAAGGAAAAATAAACAAATAGGACTACATCAGACTAAAGAGCTTCTGCAAGGCAAAGGAAACTATGAACAAAACAAAAACACAGCCCACCAACTGGGAGAAAATATTTGCGAATCATATATCCAACAAGGAGTAACCAAAATATATAAAGAACTCATACAACTCAACAACAACAAAAAAAACAACCTGATGAAAAAATGGGCAGAGGATATGGACAGACATTTTTCCAAATAAGATTTACAGATGGCCAACAGACACATGAAAACATGTTCAGCATCACTAATCATTAGGGAAATGCAAATCAAAACTACAATGAGCTATCACCTTACCCCTGTTAGAATGGCTATAATCACCAAGACAAACAATAACCAATGTTGGAGAGGATGTGGAGGAAAAGGAACCATCTTACACTGTTGGTAGGAATGCAAACTGGTGTAGCCACTATGGAAAACAGTGTGGAGATTTCTCAAAAAATAGAAAAATTAAAAATAGAAATACCATATGATCCAGCTATCCCACTACTGGGTATTTATCCAAAGAACTTGAAATCAACAATTCAAAGAGACTTATGCACCCCTGTGTTCACTGCAGCGTTATTCACAATAGCCAACACGTGGAAGCAACCCAAGTGTCCATCACTGATGAATGGATAAAGAAGATGTGGTATATGTATACAATGGAATACTGCTCGGCCATAAACAAAGACAAAATCATCCCATTCGCAACAACATGGATGGACCTTGAGGGTGTGATATTAAGAAAAATAAGCCAGACAGAGAAAGACAAACACCACATGATTTCTCTCATATGTGGAAGATAGATAAACACGTGGACAAAGAGAACACATTAGTGGTTGCCAGAGGGGAAGAGAGTTCGGGGGGGGGGGGGGGGGCAAGGTGTAAAGGGCACATATATATGGTGACAGGTGAAAATTAGACTATTGGTGGTGAGCATGATGCAGTCTATACAGAAACTAATAAATAATAATGTACACCTGAAAGTTCACAATGTTATAAACCATTATGACCTCAAAAAAAATCTAAAAATAAATAAATAAAATGAAACCTTTGTGCTTAAATTGGATCCTAGTTGACTTCAAGTGATTTACATCAGGGAATGTTAAAGATGGAAAGGACCTAGAATGAATGTTCTTATTTTACAAATAAGGATAATGAGACCCCAAAAAATGATGTTAGTTTTTCAGAGTCATCTCCATTAGCAGTAGAGACAGAATTAGATTCTAGACCTTGTTACACTCAGGCCTTCAATTAACGGTTCTATTTTCTACCACCTAGTACTTAAATTTTTAGCATTTAGTACTAAATCAATTCTTAGAATGCTTTCATATGATATTGGTACTCTTAAGAGAACAAGGGCTAGATACTTAATAACTCGACTGAAAATGGATAGAAAGTATTAATAAATCAAGATTGATACTCTTATCTATTTATCTTTAAAGAAGTGGTTAATCAGCATCCAAATCTAATTAAAACTGCAGTAGTTAATGAAAGCAGAATTAACTGATATTGCAATATCCCTTTAAGATCTGCTGCTCTTTGAGAAAAGGGAAGCTACTGGTATATGCCTGAAAAAGCTTAACCTGCTTAACCGAACATCTCCTCTAGTGGCAATATGATAAGATATTTCAAATTTAGAAAGTACAAGTTTTTTTTTATCATCACTTTTGGCATTCACAAATAAGATTTACGTATTTAGATAAAATATGATAAATAGCTTTTATCTGAAGGTATACTATGTATAATAAAGTGTTTTTCACAATGTGAATATTACTGTAGTTTAAAAGAATACTAGAATGAACACAGGGTGACCTTGAACTTGTCACTAGCTCTGAGAACCTGTGTCCTTTCTTGCCCTACCTACTTCATAGAGTTGTAAAATTAACACATAGGTGTGAAAGTGTATTGTTCTTCCAAAACGTTGGTATTATTGTCATTAACTTTGTTCTTAAATATCAACTGATCTTATATATAGGAAGTAATGTCACATATAAGACATATAAGGTCATACTATGTAATATAAGGTCATATTAGATAATATCAGATCAGATTATAATGTTTTAGTTTTGCTCTCCTATCTTTGAAGAAATTAGTATACTATGATTTCATTTAACAATACTGAGAATATCATGAATTGTTTGTATGCTACTATAATATCGATGATTATAATCCTTGTTATCTATTCCTCTTATCATTATTCAGAGTAATCTCTTAGTCTTAGAAAGCAAACTCAGTTTTTATTTCTTAAAAGTGAAAAAGTAGGGGGATAAGAAATATGAAATAAATATGGGAAAATATTAGCATTTGTCAAATCTGAGAGATAGATACATGGGTGTTTGTTATTCTATTATCTTATGTTGGAAATATCTCATCATTTAAAATATAGTGTGAGGGGCCAGCCCAGTGGCACAGTGGTTAAGTTTGGACATTCCACCTCTCAGCGGCCTGGGGTTCACCAGTTCGGATCCCAGGTGCAGACATGGCACCACTTGGCAAAAGCCATGCTGTGGTAGGCGTCCCACATATAAAGTAGAGGAAGATGGGCATGGATGTTAGCTCAGGGCCAGTCTTCCTCAGCAAAAAGAGGAGGATTGGCAGTAGTTAGCTCAGGGCTAATCTTCCTCACAAGAAAAAAAAAATATATATATATATATATATATATATAAAAAATATGAATCACAAAAAAGAGAAAATTTATGACTTGTAAGCAAGCCCTAAAGTTATATTTGATCAAAATCTTTAGTTTCCATCTGAATGTAGGATTCAGGATCATATTTGTTTCATTCCCCAGAACTATACTAACATGTCTATACATGCACTTTTCTAGTCATCCCAAACAGAGTCCCACCTACTGCCTTAGCATCCTGTAGTTGATGCTTTTACAAAAGAGTCTATTCTCATGAGAATTTTTCTTGTATTACATGTCATATGTCTGAAAAAATTAGACAGTCACTCTGATTAGGCAGTGGAATGGAGCAAATACTTAGCGAGGAGCCGGAAGTTCTAGTCCTAGCTCTACCACTTACTTCTCTCCCTAGCCTTTAACATGCCACCTTACCTCTCTAAATGTTGCTTTCCTTTTCTGTCAAATGGGCAAAATAATACTTGTTCAGTCGACCTCACAGATTTATTGTGAGGTAAGGAGTTATAGCATGTGACACAAATGAAGTTATAGATCCTCTGACTATTGTCATACGTTGGTACCTGTCCCTCTACTAAGCCGTGATCTCACCTGAGATCCCAGAAAGAAGTGTGCAACAGAAAGTGGAGTCAAAGAGAAGGGTCAGGGGAGACAGAGAAGGGCAGGACCCAAAGAATGTGTTCAGCTGTGATACCAAACGCAGTGACCCCAAAGACCTTTCCAACTTTGAGAGTCAGTGATTTTGTGAATCCACCAGCCACAGAGTAGAAAGGAGCATTGAGTATGTTCTTTGAAACATAAATTACAGTAAGAATTTGGTATAAAATCCCTTTTAGTTTATTTCTGAAAATGAGAAAATTTCATATGGAGAGTTGATGATTCTGCAGTTTTACAAAATAGGAAAAGAATCTTTCCCAGATAATATGAAAACAATGGGTTAAAAAAAAAATCACTGAGACTTATGTTTCAGTCATCAGCTAGCCTATCCCAGGACCTTTATCCACCTACAAAGATTAATACCATGATGATGTGCATGTCACTGGTACTGTGTTTCCAAGAACTTTACCATAATCCTCGAGTCAATATGTTATCAATGACATATTTTAAGATTGGTGAAATTAGCTAATGTCTCCTTATACTAACACAAAATTGTATTTTGTTGATAATATTCATTGTCACCTGAACCACATTTCATATTGTCCCGTGTTTGTGATGTTCTTCCCATTTACTCCATAGATCAACCATTTGGCTCAGCTTAATGATAATATGGTCCAGCAAGGCAAGGGGCGTGGAGCTCTGGGCATGCAGTGATCAGGAACCCATCACATGTATATCTTATAGTATTTCAACGCAGTAGAATAATTTGCTATCTTTTTCCCCCCCAAAAAATGAAAAAGATTGATAAAAAATTTCTTCAAAATACTTAGTTCAAAAATACTTTAAATACCTATCCATTACTGAATATAATTCTTCTAAGATATTTGCCCAACCAATTTAACTTTGAAATCCATGTCACGGATTTTTTTTTAATTTTTTGTTTTACACATGGATCCTGCCTTCAGTGAATACCTGGGTCCCTTTTTGGCTGCATAAGCAATTAACTGGATGACTTTAAAGGGTCTCTATATAGGTTGAACCTCATGTGATCCATTTTTTCAAACTTTTGTTTTTCTCTCTTCTTGGGAGCTCGCTCCCCAGAGCCGAGCATTCCCCAGTATTCTCATGAACAGGCCAGTGCTTGAGGAGAAGGAGAATTTTATCCAGAACCAGTAAGAAAATCTAATAGTAAATGAAACTATTCAGACTGGAACCAGGCCTAACTTGCTATTGAGCTATTTGGGCTTTTCACATACAGTTCTGTGAATGTATTTGAGGCCAAATCTATGATTTTCTTCTGTGTTAGTCGTGAATATTCTCCTGAATAAAAACTACCGAGCATGCTAAAGTTGACCTTTGCCAGGTTGTCAGGTATGTTTCTGACCATAGCAGTAATATTACCATAGCAATAATAACAACAACTAACCTTTCTTGAAAACTTAGGTTGTACAAGGTACTATTCCATAAAGGGTTTTATATGTATTATGTCACTTAATCCTCATAACAACCCTGTATTATCCCTACTTTATAGATGGAAAGCTGAGGCAAAGAGAAGTGAAGCAATTTATCCAAGGTTCTATATCTAGCAAGTAGCAGGATTTAAACTCAGGCTGACTCCAGAGTTCACACTCTTAACCTCTGTGCTATGCCACCTCTCAACTAGTTTATCTCTTGTAGAGCCTGGGAAGGTAGTCTCTCAGATTAATCTCAAGTTCCTCTTCTTACCTTTGTCACCCCTGGATAAAGAGTGAAATGATGTTGTCGTTACAAATCTCCTTCTCCCCCTTCTCCCGTGAGAGATTTGGGAGAATGTATGCTATCTCATGGAGACATTATTCGATTTCAAGTTAACAAAACCTGCTGAGGCTAGCTTGCAGGAAGACATAGGGTTATCTCTTGGGACCCAAGAGCAAGAATAGGCTTCTAAAGGGACCAAAAGGAAAAACTAGAAAATCAGAAGTTAGGATTGTTCCCTTTTTAGATGTACATGTTAGATGTCCATGGGAGAGAAAGGGAGACACCCGTCTTCCCCATAGGGTGAGAGGTTCTCAGGAAACAAGGGTGTAGGCTGGACAAATATTCCTCAAAAAGCACCTTTTCTGTGCTCCATGATTTGAAGGGAAATGCAAGTTCAGTGCACATTGTCCAGTAGCTTTGTATGGATTTAAAATAGTAACCATATAGTCCCTGTCAGCTACTCCCTACCTTTCTGCCCCTCCATAAGCCCTGATGCCTGGCATTTAGTTTTTTTCTCACTTGATCAATCTCAAGTTAGGCCTTTGCACCCCTTCTACTATCCAGAGGATAAGACACCTGATTTCACTCCATCTCTTCTTACCCAGGCCTTTGACCCATGCAATCAAAGAGCCTGGTGCACTCGTCTTTTCAGTTGACTGTCAAGAATCTGCCTAGTTTCAGTCCCTGATGTTCATCCTGTCCCTTTACCCTCTCAGAATATTTCTTACAGTCTCTGCCTTCCTTGTTCTTCTTTTCTCTACCCTTTTTTTCCCCCAATGAACACTTACTGGCTCTTCATATTTTTAGGGAACCCTCCCACCATTTTCCTATTAGACGAAGTCCAAATTCTTGAGCTTGAGGGCCCTCCAAAACTGTGTCCTATCCCAGTTGTTCCAATTCAAGTCCTTCATTCTAGACAGTGTGTTTTCCCCAGTGGTATAGAAACACCAGGCTTTATCACAAGCTGATCCGCTTGCTTACAAGGCCCTTTCCCATTTCTTTACACCTGTGAAAATCCAACCCACTTCTCAAGGCCTAACTAATTTAAGTCATATTCCCTCTAAAGAGTCCTATGTGATCTCTCCAACACCTAGGGTGACCAACCATCCAGGTTTGCCTGGGATTTCCTAGGACATGTGACTTTCGGTACTAAATCTGGGATATTCCTAAGCAAACTGAGATGGTTATACAGCCTACTAATACTTCACTGTCTCCCCTCCGTATACTGACTCGTTAGAGCAAAAAACCCTCTGAAAGACCTGTAGCCACAACTTCCGCACTTACAAGGTTCTTTTGCCACAACAAGAGTTATGCTCTTGCTGGGCAGAGACCCTTTTGATTCCCACTTCAAACAGAGTACAGAGCTGTACTCATGTTAATACCTACTCAGTGAATAAGGTGGTTTAGTTTTAAGTTGGCACTGTATCTAAAATCTTTTCCTTGTGTGTTAATTTATTTGTCTTTATTTTTTTTCCAGCCCAGATGACTTACTCAATGCCTTGAATGAGGGTATCAGTCGTGCTGATGTCATCATCACATCAGGGGGTGTCTCCATGGGGGAAAAGGTATGAAAAAATGGAGCTCATGAAAATTTATCCACTGTAATGTCCTTGCATATGGTTGATTAACTATGGTCTATTAGATATCCGGTATCCATAACCAGACTCTCACAAGGCTGAAAATCCATAGGGCTTCAGAAATTTCTGGGCATTCTAAAAGGGATGCATTTTGGGTGGGTTAGAGATCTTACCTCAGGAGCAGCATGGAGAAACCCACAACTTGCAGAATAGTTTTGATGTTCCCCTGGAGATTTCTGGGTTTTTGCTCACTCACCTTTACTACATTAAGACTTAAGGTAAAGCTCCAAGATCCTTCTACTTAAATTTAAATTTAAAGATGACCTCCCCCACCACATATGCCAAACCTGGTGAAAAACTTTTAGCTCCCTACAGGGAAGAAAGAGAGGATTCGGCATTCCTTTGCCTCTCTTGAAAAATAATCATAATAATGATGAAAATAAAAAACAAACATATAAATATAAGTATACATACAGGATTTTATAAGACTAAGTATATTTGCATATGGTATATGCTTAGTCCTATAAAAATCTCAATTTGATTATCTCAGTATCATTAAGTTTATATATCTTAATGAAATGTGTTGGTTTGTGATGATTATTGGGTCCATTGAATAATGTTATAAAAGCAAAATATTCTTTACTACAATAACCAACCTTATGTTTTGGCTCAAAAATATTTCAGATCACAAAATGTTTTGCCAGCCTGCAATCCCTTTCCATATTTTCTTTCATCTCATGTTAATGATTGAACTGAGATATTATAAAAATATTGTTGTAATAGCAGTTTTTGCTAAAATTCATATTTTCCAAGAGTTTGATTTATTTTTGGCTAGATTTCATGCAGTATATGCTTGTTCTTGGTCCCTGACCTCTCTAGCAATAAAACTGCCTAAATTTATAACCTGATTCTTTGGACAGTGGATTCTAATTGGCTCTGAGAAGAATGTCAGTATTCATTAGTTTGAGCAGAGAATGTTGCCTTCCATTCACAACTTTAGTTTTTAGTGTTTAAGAATAGCACTCCAGCTGACAAAAACCATGGAAGAAAAAGAGGGAATCTTAGTCCAAAACTGCCATCTCAGAATACATCCAGGAGTGCAAGTGTTGAAGTGTGGGTAGGTATTCTTATAGCAGACAGATTGCTGGGTTCGTCTTCCCTCAAAGTCGCCTAGAAGTCTAGCCCCAGGTGGAGCAAATTGCTGCAGATCTCTCCTGAGATCCTGGAAGCCACGGGCTGAGGTCTGCATTGTAGTAGAGCTCGAAGAAATAATTTGCAACATGTCTGTTTTCTTTACTATCAAACTGCCTGTGTTACTCTGAGTATCACAAAAGCAAACCCTGAAGTTAGGAGTACTTAAATGTTAAATTTGTTATTTCCAGGGAGTGTTTCATGTATAATTTATCTTGGTTGCTAATGAACTTAATTGTGGGATAATACCTATTCGGCAGGCTTAAAGTTGTCTTTTGCAATACTTCTGAAGAGGCAGCAAGCTTATAGCATACCTAGGCTTGGCAGTTGTGGCTCAACTGTGGTAAGGACAGCACACTTCTCAACCTTAACCTTCTTTATTAGTGCTAACAAAGATGTCATTTATCTTAGGGATTTGCTCACAAGTAAACAGAGCCAATACAGTAAAGCATATTGGTTTTATTTATTTTACTCTCTGTGTGGTAAGATACTTACACTAAACCTTTAATTTACTAGGAAGGAGATTTAAGAGCTGGGCATTCCAGAGGAGCTAATAATTGTTCTTCCTACCTCTTTGAGTGGAAATGAAATGAAAGAGGAACCAGGAAGAAAGAGAGAAAGCACAAATGCAGCAAGCTCCTGCCAACTCGCAAGTTCTAGTCCCCAAATGAATTCCGATGTTCTTCAGTAGCAGAAAGACAGAAAAGTATAAGAGATAGAATATCCACTTCAGCCTCAGGGCTGAGCCTGAAAATCAGTCACTGAAAAGACAGGGAAGTCAAGGAAAGATCCAGAAGCATTATGTAGCAGGCATGAATCTTAAGTGCAGAAACTCAGATATGCAAGAAATTTATTTAGTTGATTTAACTTAAATCCTACTATTGAGCACCTATGCTACAGAACTGGCAGGAGATTTTATTTAAGCCGTTATGGGACTCAGCTCCCCCAAGAATTATGCTAAGGAACTTGGAGGGACTTCAGAGGCAACAGAACATCAGGGAGACATCTGGTCACCAGTCTACACTGGATACAGCTAGAGTGTCCTTGTGGGGCTATTAGATCTCAGGGCTTTCTTTCTTTGATCCGTGCTAGCAGCATTGGTATCGTGGGGAGGCCCGGAGCCTTGGGGCAGGGGAAGGGGGCCCCTGCAGCTTATGGGACCCACAGACCTCTGTCTTCTTCTCAGCCAAAGAGAAATGACTCTTCCACAGTTGGTTCCCTCAAAATCTCTCCCTACCTCCACGTCCCCCTGCCCTACATAGCCTTTTCCAAGACTTTTCATTTTTATAAAATGCTGAAAGTTTCAGGTAAACGATCTGCTTTTTGCCCCGAAAACTAAAGACTTATATGCATTACTATAAACTTTTCACAACCTACAGAATTGTAAAATAGCTCAAAGACAATGAAAGGTGCAGATAACCAAGAAGGATGCAATGGGCTGGACATCCAGTAATTTTTTGCCTATTTCAAAGTCTCTTAATTTTTCCTGACAGTGTCTCCCCAACCCTATATGATCAAAATAATCACAAAGACTACTGGTCACAAAAAAAGACTTGTCTTGTAGGCTTGCCCTGATTATTTAGCAGCAAGAGCATTAATTAACCATATAGGCCTCTTTGAGTTTGTTTTGAAAATCTAGAGCCATACAGCAATAGAATATTAAAACTAATCAACAATATTCCAAACAAATAAATGCAATGTAATTTCCCTTATCATTTCATTCAGTCCTATGTCATTCTTGTTCTGCTGCATCTTGGGTTAGCAGTATGCTTTCATGAAGCCATCTGCTTCCATACTAAAGAGTCCTAGGATTCCTGACTCAGTCCGCTGGTACTGTATAAAAGTTATGTGAGTTATATCACCTCATAAGCCAGTACCCAAGAGACTAGTCTTTAAAATGTCAATAGTTCAAAGTACCTGTGACAGTCCTTTTCCCTAGTGCTCTAAATCTGTCTTTGTTGCAGACACAAGCTGTTTACTGTAGCTTACAGCAGAGGCTTTGGGCAAGCATCAGAGTAAAAGAGAAACTTCACAGAAATGACAGATACTTAATGGCTATGCTTAATTTACTACTGCAACCAATAATATCAGAATAGAAGATAAGTAAAATTCCCTACTGGATATACTGTGTAACTATTTCATAAAAGTTTTGGTCAGTGTTTCCCCCGGGGGTGAAAACATATTATGGACAGCAAGGGCATTGTCAAATCTCCAGACATTTCCCATAAAGCATACAATTTCTGAAATATTTATGTTAAAAACATTTTACCTATATGAATCTAATGCAGAGCACACTGAGCATCTCTTCTCAGATATGACAGCAACTTCTCTTCCATGAAACTCTTACAATGGTAACATATCAAGCACACCTAATTATTTGTAACATCTCTTTTTATAAGATGAAAGAACAAATCTTTTTTATTTCCTAGGGGTCCTCTAGGAAATTTCAAAGATGGTTTTAGGTGTAAAAGATATTCTGAAATTTTTATTTTATCTTTTTCTAAATTTAGGTCTGATCTTTAGAAGGCAAAATCAAAAGAGTTGTCAAAAAAAAGCATTGAGTATTTGATTAAGATAGGATCACGGGTACCTGAGAAAGAGTACTTGGTTACTTAATTTTTCAAAGCAACAATAAAATATTTGAAAATAAGCATAGAAGGTAACATGATTATAAGTAATCCTGGCTCATTCATAAATGAGGAACCTTTATTTTTTACTTTTTTTTTCCTTAAATAATCAACGACAAAATAAAGTAAACATAAAGCACAAAAAGGCAGATTACACAAAAAGAATAACCTTTCATATCCTAGGGAAAGCATTAATCAGTAAGCCAAAGAAAAAAGCTCATCAAACCTGAATGAACTTACTAAAATTTTAATATATTTCTCAGTTTCATTCCACATACAGGTATTATAAACCAAGACAAATAAAAGTACCTTTAAAAGTTTTGCCTTTTATTATCTTCTTTTATATTTTGGAAGAAGCTGACACTTTACTTTAGAACAGAGTGGTCCCCAGACCCACAAAGGTCCTGAGACCTTGAAGTGGGTCTGCAAGGCCAAAGCTATTTTCATAATAAAACTAAGACACTATTTGATATTTTTTTACTCCTTCTCTCATGAATATACAGTGAGATTTTCCAGTGGCTCTATGATGTGTGATATCAGACTGAATGCAGAAGCAAATAAGAGAATCCAGCTGACTTCTATCAAGCCAAATGTCAGAGATGAAATTATAAAACAATGTGTAAAAAATAAGTTACTTATGTTAACATGAAATAACTTCATCACTGCTGTTTCCAAAAGAACCAACAAATAAACATTATTTAAATTTTTTAGTTTTAATTTATAATACAGTAAATATTGATAGACATAACTCTCATAAACAAAAGCTCTAGAGATCCTTAATAAATTTTAAGTTAAGAGCATGTACAGGGTCCTGAGACCAAATATTTTGAGAACTGGACTTTTTAAAAATTCTGTTTTTCCTTGAAAAATGAAAGAACACACACATAGTTATATTTCTCTGTCATTATTTCTCCTAACATAGTTGCAACCCATATTCATTATAGTGCTTAAGAAAATAACTAACACTATTCTATATAATATTTAAGATTATGAAAAAAATGTAAAATTGGGTTCAACAAAATTGAATCATTATTCTGACAAACCTTTAATTTCACTAGTAAGTATGTTTGTAATACGTCAACTTGAAAATAATTTTCAGGATCTTTAAGTAACTTAAAATCTTGAACTGATATTAAGTTAGTTAATTAATGAATAATCATCAGATACCTAGATGATTTCTAAGTAAGACAGAATTACTGGATCATTGATTACTAAGCATGATCTTAAGTTAATATACTTTTGTTTTTAAGTTATACACTTTGCTTCTTATTTTTATATATTATAGAGAGGCAATATCTTTGGGTCATGTTAATAAATCTGTTTTTTCTTCTTTGCTACATTAAGAAGATACAAAAGGGATGTATATGGCTGTAGAAAGTTGTATTCTGTGTGTTTGTGAACTTTGCTAGTCTGCTAAAATTCTTACATGTGATTTCTCAGTTATCTACACTCCCCCTAGTTTTTGCTGTGAAATAAAAATTAGTTATTTTCTTAAATGTAAGAAAAGCAGTAAGGTATGGAAGCATGGAAATGCAGAAAGGACTAAAGAGCAAAAAAAAGGGTTAATATGTGGATATATGTAAATTACTGTTGATTGTATAAAATACTAATGTCTTGTGAGGTTTAAAATATATGTAAGTATTATATATTAGATATAGAGTATTATATTGTCTGTATAGTATATAGAAAATATATCTGTATGATAATTTGGATATATATGTACATATATACACATATTTAAAATGTATACAGAATATATGGTACATGATAGCAGAAAAGGCAGAGAGGAATAAATGGAGTTAACATGTTGTAAGGTTCTTGCATTGTCTGGGAAGTAATAAAAATACCAAATTATGGTAGACTGTAATAAGTCAAGAATGCATGTTGTAATCTCTAAAATAACCAGTAAAATAATAAAAGAATGTATAACTAACAAGGTAATAGAAGAGAAAGAAATTAAAATAACCCAAAAAATTGGTAAATCCAAGAGAGGGCATGGAAAAAAAAAGAAATAAAAACAGAAGTGACAAATAGAAAACAAATAGTAGGGTGATAGTTTTAAACCGAAATATAGAGTGATTATATTAAATGTAAATGGACTAAATCCTCCAATTAAAAATTGTCATTCTGGATTTTAAAACACAACAAATTATATGATACTTAAATGTAAGAACACAGCTAATTGGAAGTAAAAGATTAGAAAAAAGTTACAATGAAAGATAGCTGGTGTGGCTATATTGATATTGGAGAAAATTAAGGTAAAAAAGATTAGTAGATATTAGGAGGGACATTTCATATATTTAAATGGATCAGCTCATCAGGAAAATATTATAACAAAACAATTCTAAATTTATTGCATCGAATAATATTACCTCAAAATAAACATAAATAAATAATCAATCTGTCATTCCGGCCTTAGGAATTCAGGGGAGGCTGAGAAGGTGACTGAGATAAGAGTGGAGTGGAGAGAGGAAGGTAGAAAATTGCCTGATGAAAGTAAAAGGAGGCTAGAAAATACAAAAATCATAGATATGATATTAAAGAGATGAGACTTTTTCCTGGAAACCAGGAAGTTATTGAAGTATTATATCATGACTTGATGAGATTTGTTTTTAGATCTCTCTTACTACTGTGAGGGGAATGCATTGGAGGAAGGCAGGACTACTGGCAGAGAGGCCTGTTTCACTAATCGAGGTGAGATGATGTTGGCTGAGGCTGCGGAGATAAAGAAGGGAACAGATTTTTAAAATAAAGTATCCCGTAGCTTATGAAATATTTAAAATATTAGTAGGTTAATAGACTCACTTTTGGATTAGTAAACAAAGAAACTCAATAACAGACCTAGAAGTTGAGAAATTTTAAAGACTGCAGTTTTTTTTTTCTTTTTGTCTACAAAACCAACTTTAGGGCAGTGTTGCCTTTCATTTCAAAAGATCAGGTTTTTGTCAAATCGCTCTGGCTTGGTTATAACCTTAGGTTAGTTGTGTTCTTGTTAGCAGAATATAAAGTTGGAACAATTAAACTCTCTTAATTTTCTGTTGTGGAGCTCCTCTCTATTTTTTATTTTAGTTGACTTGTTTAAATTTGGTAATCTGTGGGCAACTGTTCAAGTGTCTCCTCAAGAAATGGACATTATTTTAAGTCCATTAAGCAGAATGACAGAGCATACATGCATGTGGCTTCCCTGCCCGGGCACAGCATCTTAAGCCATGTTTGTCCACATCCTTTCTCAGACGTAAAATTCTGTCTGAAAGGAGAGAATAATCCTTCAAGTAATGTTTTATATGTTCGTGTAGTTATTTGGTTTACTGTCTAACTACTTCTACTACTACTTTTTGTGCGGATAGGGACATTGTCTCTTTTGTTCAAGGTTAGTACTCAACATATACCAGGTGCTCAATAAATATTTATTGAATGGCTAAGTGAATGACTGAGGAATGAAGGGATGAAGGAATATTTATCTTAAGCAAATCACCATCACTAAAATAAGGTGTTTCTTTTCCTTTCAATATTATAAATGCATTTTATTTTCATTTAAACTTTTGAAAGTCCAATAATAGAATGTTTGAAAGTAAAGTGATTATTTTTCATATTTGCAGGACTATCTCAAGCAGGTGCTGGACATTGATCTTCATGCTCAGATCCATTTTGGCAGGGTTTTTATGAAACCAGGGTATGAAAATAATCTTATCTCATATATGGGTTGGTTGACTGGCTTTAACAAAGTTTTAAATGCTGTCTTTTTACATTTTCTATTATGGATCATTTATTCTAGTAAAAGAAGTATTATAGTATTAGGATTCTTTGTACAATTGTAGCTCCTATCTGAAATGCAAATTCATCTTCCTTATGAATCACTGAGTTTGGTATAAACAAAGCAAAGTAACTTTCCAAACCTTTTCTCCCTTTAATTCCCATGTCTACTTCCTTCTTTCTCTTTTTTCTCTTTCTGTCCATACTGCTGCTTTCTCTCTTTTTCAGAACATTTTAATATGAAAATTCTCAAACATACACAACAGTAGGGAGTACAATGAAACCTCCATGTACCCATCACCCAGCATCAAGAGCTATCAACATTTTTCCATAATTGTTTTATCAGTCCCCTCCTTCACCTATCAGTCCCCTCCCTCACCTTTTTGGGAGGACAGAGGGCTGGACTGTTTTAAAGCAAATTCTAGGCATGTCACTTTAGTGTACATCTCAAATAATAATAATAACAGCAGCAGCATTCTCTTACATAATCACAATGGTATTTCTCACCCAACAAAATAAATAAGAATACCTTTATATCATCTAATACCCTGGTCATATTCAACGTCCTTGCAAATGTTACAAAAAAGAATGCCTTATTATATGTGTTTTGTTTGAATTAGGATTCAAGGCACGTCCCTCACTGTACTTAGTTGTTAAATCTCTATTAAACAAGAACATTTACTCCCCCCTCCTTTTTTTGTCATGCCATTGATGTGTTTAAGAAACTGAATCATTTGAGTCAAATGAATTTGGCTGATTGCTTCCTTGGGGTGGTGTTTAACTTGTTCCCCTCTCCCTCCAGTATATTCTGTAGACTAGAAGCTAGATCTAAAGGCTTAATTAGATTCAGATTCATTTTTTTTCCTTGGCAAGAATAGTTTACAAGTAGTGTTTCGATTAGCTCTGAGTTAACATCTGTGCCAGTCTTCCTGTGTTTTGTATGTGGGTCACCATGATAGCATGACTGACGAGTGGTGTAGGTCTATGCCGGGATCCGAGCTTACAAACCTGGGCCGCCAAAGCAGAGTGCACCAAACTTCACCACCACACCACAGAGCCAACACCACATACTGCTTCTTATAGCCTCCAAGGAAGAAAGAAAATAACCACGTACCAAGATCTTGCATATCTGCTAAAAACTAGTAACTCCCTAATGGAAGAGATAGTAGAGGTTCTGTAATCAGTTATAAATCCTCAAAGAATGTCAAACATTGGTTTTGATGAAATATGTGTGGCCATGTCTTTCAGCAGTAGTCTGCCTGTTCAGACCCCTGCTACTCTATAAACCTTTGATTCCCTATTCAAAGGCCGTGTGTGGGTGAGCATTCCAGCCTACCTCCATACTGTCAGGGACAACAGTAATGATGCTTTAGTTCAGAATTACACTCTGATGGGTGCTCATGTGAACCCTAAGAGAGTAGAGGTGAGACTTAGCAGTTGTTACAAGTGAGATATGGGAACTATCAGCAAATTCCAGAAGACTTTTTCAAATGTCAAGGTGGGCTTCCTAATCTCCCTGGTAAGTACTGGGTACCTCATGTCAGTTTAGGACAGAGATCAGGGTTTACCTCCATGATTTTGCCATTTAAGTATGAAGTTAAGATTATCCCCAAAGCTATCTTCACAACTTGATAGAATTTCGAGTTCTTGGCATTTTATTTCTGTAGTTGCTCCAATATGGCTGCTACTGACAAGACCCTTTTATTATTAAAGCTGTTGGATTTAGATCATTCTTATTAAAAATATTTTGTATTAAGCAAATATTATTATGCTATGAGCACACAGGAGCTTTTTTTTTCCTTTCCCTATGGGCAGTACTAATTTGATTAGAATACAGAGGACATCCCAAAAGCATGTCAGTGTGCTTCTCACTAACCTCAAAAATTGAAATGATTATTCCTTTTGTAGTGAGAAAGAAGCTAACATTACTTGCCCTCACCTCTAGAGGAGAATTATTTGTAATATCTATTATTTAAATTAGTCTCAGCACCTATGATATATAATTTTGGTATTCTTTTTATTTTCACTCTGTTATTTACCACTTACTTCAACTTTAGGCATTCATCAGTTCCTAATGTTTATTCTCCTCCTTTAAAGTCATAACACCCTGTGACCTCAGTGATTGTACAAATGCTATTACATTCTGATCTCAAGAGGAGAGTTAAACAATAGATGCTGAGTTCCAAGGAAATGGCTTTCCAGAACTTAAACAAAAACTTAACATCTGGCAATAGGGCACTATTGATAGCAATGCGTGATAACAAAATGTTTTGTTGTAATGGAATCTTTTTGAAATGGGTACCTTTAGAGAAATCACAGTACCTGTCTGCAAGATACAAAAGATGATTTAAATTGGCTTTAACTACTGTAGAAGGAAGGTGTTAAGCATCCCCTCCTCACTCTTACTGTGTCTGTTAGTTTGCTATGATAAAATAGGTTAGAAGTTTAAATCGGCTTATTTTACTTGGCCAGAATTTTATACTTGTCTGAAGATAAGAAGAATTTAAAGGTAATTGCTACTTAATAGTAGAACAAGAGGAAATGTAGCAAGCTCAAGAACAATTTAGCTTTGCTCTTCCCACATACAGTCTATTCTGAATGCAATTAACCTCTTTCATTTTAGACACAGAAATACCCAAAAACCATTTGCAGTGTTATCAACCAGATCTACCAATCACAATTTTTATGGATCTTCTCCAGAACATAGCTGTTGTCAAGAATGTATCTTGGAAATTATTTTCATTACACAGTAACAATCACTGCCAAATAACCTGTTCATAAATCAATATGACAATCTCATGTTTCTAAAACACAGCAAAGAATGAGGAAGTAAGCAAAAAAGGCCACAGAGTAGCCTAACATAGATGTTACAAAGTCCACAAACTAACACTTCACAGCATGCTCTATGAGAGCCTTATCCAATTATGAGCCATAAAGTTAGAAAAACCTTGGTTCGAATCTTTGTTTCCCCACTTAGTAGCAGAGTGATTTTGGCTAAATGGCTTAATCTCTCTGAGTCTCAGTTTCCTCAACTATAAAATGGGATGATAGTTGTTACCCCATGGGATTGTTGTGAGAATTAAGTGAAATAATGGATGTAATGTATCACTGTTTCTTTAAAAATAGTAGCTTCTATTATTATTGTCATTCTAACAATATACTATTACTAGTACTCTCTGGTTCCCGAACCTAAAACCAGCTTTAAGGGTAGAGATGATGGCAGTCTAGCATTAAGGGGAGCCACAGAAAAGACCTGGGGGAAAAAAAAGACAGAATCAAGGATTATAGAAACACAGCAGTGTGTGGTGTGGGGTTATGGTTTATAGGTGAAAACAATACGCAATACCCTAGTGACTCAACATCACTGTATTATAGCGAAGTAGAATAAGTTAATAATGATGGTTGGGAATCATCAAAAAATGTTAGTCATATTATTGCAAAAACTAACAAGTGAGTGATCCATTTTTGAAAGACCAACCTGTAAAACTAGTAAAAATAAAAACACTTTCAGTGCTTAAAAGGATACTTTTTCAACTATATGGAAATTTCAGCATTCCCTAAGGATTCTACATCATTCAAATTTTATTAATATAATGAAATTTTTAGCTGAAGTTCTATGTAAAGAGTAGTCAATAGAAAGAAATCATTATTCTTAACTGCCTGCTTCCTCCATCCCTCTCACACTCATCCCTTTCCACACCCCCGTGAAAGGTTTCATGTCAGAATCTTAAGGAAGTATAGTTTGAGAATATTTTTAATTACTATTGCTTTAATTTTGTTCTAGTCATGGTATTTTACTTATTTTGACATTTCAAAAAACTCCCTTCTGAGACAGCCATGGTGGCCTAGTGGTTAAGTTCAGCGTGCTCCACTTTGGCAGCCCAGGTTCGGTTCCCGGGCACGGACCCACACCACACGTCTGTCAGTGACCATGCTGTGGCAGCAGCTCACATATAAAAAGAAGATTGGCAACAGATGTTAGCTCTGGGCAAATCTTCCTCAGCAAAAAACAAAAATAAAATCTCCCTTCATAGAAGGCAGATTCTTATTTTTATTGTTGGTTACAGTTTAAAGGGTTGCGAGATACTCATCTTGAACAATAGGCAGTTATCTGATAGACATGTATTACCAGGTAGTCTTCTGATAATAAGAATGATTGTTATAAAGCTCCAGCAAAAATAGTATGATATAATATTAACTAGAGGGGTAGAGAAACTCCAGGATTTGGAATACACTTCTAATGGCACTCACAGGAAGGAAAAAAAGTAGGCTACAGAAAACCAGGAAGTTTGAAAACAGAAGATACTAAAAACAAATTAATTTAAAGGCTCTTGAAACACTTCAGAGTATAAAGGTTTAAAGCAGAGCCAACAGAAAAGTATTTTTATGTGATGAGTTCTCTGTGAAGAGCCATGTAACAAGCAAACAGGAGTACTTAACTTACTCTTCATATTCCTTAGCAGACGCTAACAAATAACCTCATGTCTCTCTAGCCTGCCAACAACATTTGCAACTCTGGATATAGATGGTGTAAGAAAAATAATCTTTGCACTGCCAGGTAAGAACAATTGAAATAGTTTCGTTTGCTTTTTCTGGAAAAATGACCAAAATCTTTTTGAATCCCAGATGACTAGTCTCTTATCAGAGCACTTGATTGGCATCTGAAAGACCTGGGCTCACATCCCAGCTTTACTGCTGTATGACCTTGGGCAAATTACTTAACCTCTCTGAAGCTGTGTCTTGATCTATAAATTGGGGCTAACAGCTACTTCATAGGATTGGTGTGAAAGTCAAACTAGATAGTATCTTTCAAAGCGCATTCAAAATGCCAAGATGATAATCAAGTGTTAGCTCTTGCTAAATCTTTCTGGGGCACTTTTCCTTAAAGAAAATTGGTCAAAGTTAGCAGTCTAATCACCTCCCACGACTACAAGTGTTGTGCTCAAGGGGCCAAAGGGCCTTGAATCGCCTGGGCAAATACTAGAACAAAACCCATAAAGCTGCCTGTGATCCTTGCCAAATGTGGACTGCGGGGTGAGGGCCGACGTGGAAGGAGGGCCTCCTAGTCCTGGTGCTTCTCAGCCAAACCTCAGTATCATCAGTCTGACCACATCACCATCCCCAGCCTCACTCCCATGTGAGCAGAAACTCACATGTTCGTGTTATAGAAAAAGCAAAGGGATTCAGTTGACAAAGACTTTCAAATTCAGTTTTTTATATTGATTTCTGGCTGTGCAGTTAAAGCCATGCTTCAAAAGCCATTACTAATCTTGACAAATTCTAAAACAGTTTAGAAGTTTGTGTATCTACTTGTTGTTTTTTTCAATTTTTGAAATTATCCTCTGCTCTGTAACAGTGTCCTATTCTCTGTTTTTTGGCATGATTCCTTCAGAAAATAACTGACTTATTCCTTTCAGATGCACAAATCTGGTGGCTTTGAGATATTCATCTGCTTTCTATATTAGATAAATCTCAAAATAGTGATACAAAGAAAGGAAAGCAGGCAGAAAAATTTAGAATTTTAAAAACATTTCTAAAACTCCTATCTATAAGCATAAAAGTGATTAGAGTTCTATCATATAGGAAATTTTGAGAGAGAGGACATGTAAGTAAAGTAGACCCCAAAATGTATTTCTAGTATAGAACTCCTTAGGGCCTTTAGATCCTCTGAAAGCCTTTATATAAGGAAGTGTGATCCTCTTCCTACTGCGTTTGGCCTAGAAGAAACTGTTTACTTTGTCTACAGAACATATGACTTGACCTGCAGATGAAGAATGTTACAGTGGGAGCCTATTTTGCCATTACTTATGAAGTATTGTTGATCACCCAGAGAAGTTAGAATTAAATAACCTATTTTCAAATTGCTACTCTAATTTGAGGTTTTCTCTGCTCAGCCTGAATGAACCAAAAGAGGGCAGCAATAGCTCACGGGTTCAGTTTGTAGAACTAGCAAAGTGGCTCCTTTCACAAGGATTTTACAATTCAGTATTGTTTCTGCTTTCTTGAATGCCATGCTTTTAAAGCCATTACTAATCTTGAAAAGTTTTAAAGCACTTTAAAAGTTTTCTGTATTCACTTGCTATTTTTTTAACTTTTTAAATTACTATAATAACACGTGTTCACTATAAAAACATTAGAAAATACAGAGACACCTTAAGAAACTCCCCACCGAAATAACCACTAGGTGAAATTTTTTTATTTGAGTCCTTCCAGTCCTTTTTCTTATATAGAGCAATTCACTTTTTACAGAGTAATTCTATAAAGCAGTGGCATTACAGGAACTCTGTAATCATTCTTAAACAATAGCTTTTTTCCCTTTTTTTTTTTTGGCTTTTCCAGAAAAATTTACATGTGTTTGTATTTTGAGGCAAGGGAAAAGCAACTGATTCTCATTAAGAGTCTACTGTACTGTTGGACAACTCATTTTTCTATTGAAATCATTAGTATCACTCATCACTTTTTACCATTGAAAAAAATCTATTCTTAACTACTTTTGTGGGTAGACAAAAATTAAAGAAATGGTTTTAGCTAATAATAGGCTAAACTGACCATTGCCTTTTACTTTGGTGATGGAATTAGCAGCACATTGCCAGGCCAAGGGAACCTAAAAATCTAATAGCCCATCCCTCCTCCCCCCCCCCCCCCACAGTATATACATACATACTCACATACCACTATAAAAAAGTATTAATAAAATTAGAATTTTAGAGCAAGAAGTGATATTGAGAATCATATCATCCAAACCTTTCATTTTGTGGATGAGTAGTTAAGCTCAGAAAGGTTTGGAACTCACCAGCGTCACACAGCTCGATTAGTTAACAATACTGCACAGAAACTCAATCTGTTATGCTCAGCCCAGCCTTTTTATTCATAGCCCACCTTTCCTCCTTTTGAAGTGCATGACATACCCAGATTTCTTCTTGGAGAAGTACAACTGAATTCCTCAAATTCTTCTTATAACTTCAAAAGAACTTGGTATGTCTATGAGTCTGCTCAGGCTACCATAATGTAATAGAATATTACAGACGGGATGGCTTGAACAACAGAAATTAATTTTCTCACAGTTCTGGTGACTAGAAGTCTAACATCAAGGTGCCAGCAAGGTTGGTTTCTCTTGAGCCTCTCTTCCTGTCTTGCAGAAGGCCACCTTCTCACTATGTCCTCCTGTGGCCTGTCTTCTGTGTATGTGCACTCCTGCTGTTTCTGCCTCTTTTTGTGAAGACACCGTTCCTATTGGATTAGGACCTCACACTTATGACCTCATTTAACTTTAATTACCTCTTTAAAGGCCCTATCTCCAAATATAGTCACGCTGGCGGTTAAGACTTCAACATAGGAATTTGGAGGGAGCGCAAGTCAGTCATAACAGTATTCATCTTCAAGCCCTCCTATTCTTAAATCATTTAGTTTTATTTTTAAAATTTAAAGAAGTTTCTGGGTAGAGGGGATTATGAATAAATTTCTTTATGCTTATCCTAGTTTCTAATTTTTTTTGTACTGAGCATGTGTTACTGTGGTAATTTTAAAACATTTAAAAAATAACAAGTAGAGTCTGCTTTAAAACTTAACAGGATTAGTAATAGCTTTTGGCCCATAGCTCCCAGGAAAGCAGCAATAAATAGTGTTAAATAGTTTCTGGGCATCAAAGGTCTCTGCATCTCGCTGGTAGAGCCATGTCTACACCCTCTGGCGTTTGGTTGGCTTCAGCTCTATCCCGGCATCCTTTTAGATTCGAGGTGGCTCAGAAGAGGAAGACTATTGCTTAGTCACTTCACTCTCTCACACCTCAAGGTATAGACGGTCATAATTATTCAGCAAATCTTTATGTGTGTACTTTAAATAACTGCCTGGTTGACTTTCAGGGAATCCTGTGTCAGCTGTGGTCACCTGCAATCTCTTTGTTGTGCCTGCACTGAGAAAGATGCAGGGCATCTTGGATCCTCGGCCAACCATCATCAAAGCCAGGGTAATGTTTTCTAATGACCAAGAACCAAAATTGAAGTCTAATAACAATTAAGAGTATGATTTCCTAACCCCTGGAACAAACATCTAGAATTTTATATTAGTTTTGAGGGAAAATGTGCTTATATTCTCCCCTTCGTGATAGAAAATGGAGGGAAAAGGGTCCCTTTTATTCCCCTCCCTCATTATTCCATGACTTCTAAAGTGGATAATTTTCTCCAGCGAGAAGTCCATGTGGGAGTAGATATGTAATGATAAAACGATTAGCAGAGGGGCCGGCCCCATGGCTGAGTGGTTAAGTTCGCATGCTCCGCTTCAGCGGCCCAGGATTTCACTGGTTCAGATCCTGTGTGCGAAGATGGCACCGCTCATCAAGCCATGCTGAGGTGGCATCCCACATGCCACAACTAGAAGGACTCACAACTAAGGATACACAACTATGTACCAGGGGGCTTTGAGGAAAAAAAGGAAAAATAAAAAAATCTTAAAGAAAAAAATGGTCAGCAGAATGTGGCTGGCACGACCCTAACACTAAACCTGTAGTGAAAGAGGGACAAGAATTTGCTTTCTCCTGTGTAAACCTGCAGAGTATAGCAATTTACCTGCTCACTTTTTCTCTGACCTCACTGATAAATTTTAAACGGTTCAGGAAAAGAAAATGGACTAGAAAGAGTCTAGTGAATCAAAAGGAGAAGATGACCATATTGTTTGAAAAAGGACGAGTAAGGCTGAGGAATCAGACCGATGGTAAAAGTCACTTGGAAATTAGAGTCCCCTTCTCCAGCAACACTAACTTGAATCTGATTTACTACTACTCAACTAATTATGTGACACACTTTCTGTATAACTAATGAACAATTTTCTTGGTGATATAAACTAGAGTACCAAACCATTACTTTTATTTTTTTAAGCTTTATTAAAACATAATTTATATACAAAAAGTTGCACATATTTAATGTATACATTTTGATGAGTTTGGACATACGTGTACAGCCATGATATCATCACCACAATCAAGGTACTAAACATATCCATCACCTCCCAGAATTTTCTCATGTTCTTTTGTGGTTTTGTTTGTTTGTTTGTTTCATGGTAAGAACATTTAACATGAGAATTATCTTCTTAAAGTATTTTTAAGTGCACAAAACAATATCGTTAGCTATAAAGTACTATGTTGTACAGCAGATCTCTGGAACTTACCTTGCATAACAGAAACTTTATACCCATTGAGTAACGATTCCCCATTTCCTCCTCCCCTCATCTCCTGGCAACCACCACTCTATTCTCAGCTTCCATGACTTTGACTATTTTAGATACCTCATATAAGTGGAATCATACAGTATTTATCCTTCTTTGACTGGCTTATTTCACTTAGTATAATGTACTCTAGCTTATCCATGTTGCCACAAATGGTGGGATTTCTTTCTTTTTTAAAGTTGAATAGTATTCCATCATGTGTGTATACGACATTTTCCTTGTTCATTCATCTGTCAATGGACATTTGGGTTGTTTCCATATCTTGCCTATTGTGAACAATGCTACAGTGAACATGGGGGTGCAGATGTCTCTTTGAGATCCTGATTTCAGTTCTTTAGGATATATGCCCAGAAGTAGAATTACTGGATCATATGGTAGTTTTATTTTTAATTCTTTGAGGAACCTCCATACTGTTTTCCATAGTGGCTAAACCATTCTACATTCCCACCCACAGTATATAAGTGTTCCAATTTCTCCATATCCTGACCAACACTTGTTATATTTTCATTTTTTGATAATAGCCATCCTAACAGGCGTGAGGTGATATCTCATTGTGGTTGTGATCTGCATTTCATATACTCTTTCATATACCTGGTGGCCATGTGTATCTCTTCTTTGGAGAAATGTCTGTTCAAGTCAGCTGTGCCTGTCTGAGCCTGGGACACTCCTTGGGATCACAGCGGCCCTTTGAGGTCTCCCACCAACTGGCAGCTACTTCGCAAAAGAGATTGAGACTATACAGAAGAACCAATCAGAAATTTGGAGATGAAAAACACAATGGATGAGATAAAGAAAAATCTGGACTCCCTGACAGTGGTAGTCTTCTTTTAAATTAAATGGAAAAAGAAGAAAAAAGCCATAAATGAACAAAAAATATTCTGATCAAGTCAGAAGATCAAAGTCTTAAAGCCTACACATTCATACCAGTAATACTGAATTTGCTATTTTCATATTTAGCTGAATTTAGGAAATAAGTAAAATCCACATTGTTAACATGAGAAATAAAGAAGACTTCTCTTTGACTTTGCAGAGTTCTTATGAATCTTTTCATTTATTTCTCATGCTAACATCCACCATCTCTTCTTTAAAACTAATGTCATAGCAGCCATCCATTCTGACAACAATGATGAGGCAGAGTGCTCTGCAATCACACTGATGCCTGGTACGTTGTTCATCACGCTGCTCACTCCTGTCAGGTCCTGGAATTGAGAACTGGTCTAAGAATCAAACTCCTTTCTCTCTCACACAGAGCAGTGTTACTGGGACTGTGAGGATGGGTCATCAGTATGCTTAGCTGTTTGCTTCTTTTGTTTTTAACTCCCAAAATCACCCTCACACCTTTACTGGCATAACTGCCACTTTAGAACATAACCTTATTCACTTCCTTGAAACATAGTAAAACTTATTGTCTCTATTTCTGACCACCCAAGATGCAGCTTATAAATGTTCTCCAAAATGGTTGCCACAGTCACAACCTCTCCCAATTCTTGCTGCTTTCAGGAGTGAAGTGGATGTTAAATGCTGGTGTTGGTAACTCATACTGCTGGACTCTGATGTAGCTGTCCTATGAGTAGGGCAATGCTGCATTGTTTTAAAAGGTCTGCACAAAACATGTCATCCTTTTATATCAACACATTCTGAAGAGCAACAGTTTAAAATAAGCCCTTGCCTCCTTAAAATAAGGAGACTGGGAAGATGTTGGCATAGGAGGACTCTGAATTCACCTCCTCCCACGGACACAACAAATTTACAAGTACCTATAGAACAGTTGCCTCTGAGAGAGAACCAGAAACTGGATAAAAAGGACTCCCACAACAAGGGACAACACTGACAGAGGCAGAAGAGGCAAAAATACCTTTCTGCTGAGGAAAAAAACACATTCTACCCACAGCACTTCACACCCAGGAGCAGTCGTAAGGTTATTATATATGAACCTCATGATAATCACAAACCAGAAACCCATAATAAATACACAAAAAATTAAGAAAAAGGAACCCAGACATAATACTAAAGAAAGCCATCAAATCACAAGGGAAGAGAGCAAGAGAATAAGAAAGGAACAGAGAAGAACTACTAAAACACCCAGAAAAAAAGTAATAAAATGGCAATAGGTCCATACTTATCAGTAGCTACTTTATATGTCAATGGACTAAATGCTACAATCAAAAGACATAGGGTGATGGAATGGATAAAAAAAAATAAGACCCATATATATGCTGCATGCAAGAGACACACTTCAGACCTAAAGACACTCACAAACTGAAAGTGAAGGGATGGAAAAGGATACTCCATGCATATGGCAATGAAAAGAAAGCTGAGGTAGCAAACTTGTATCAAACAAAATAGACTTTAAAACAAAAGCTGTAACAAGAGACAAAGAAGGGCAGCACATACTGATAAAGGGAACAATCAAACAAGAGGATATAACATTTATGAATATCTATGCACCAAACATAGGAGCACCTAAATATGTAAAGCAGTTATTAACAGATGTAAAAAGAGGAATAGACAAGAGGAACGGCGTCAGCAACATGTCAGAGTCAGCTGTTCCCTTTGTCTCTCCCACTTCTAACTACAACTAAATGGACATTCATTGATCAGCAGAGGATACACACACAGCACCTCAACACACCTGAGAGACCCATGCTGCTATACGTCTGAAGGTAGATGGACTACCCCTGGGGAGGTGGTGCAGATCGCTGAGAATTCTCCGGCCCCAGGCAACCCAGTACCTGCATGCGACTGCTTCCCCAGCTGAAGCACTCATAGCACCACTGCAGTCCCAAAGGTGGGCGTGCACCTTGGTGTGACTGTGGAAACAGGTGATGGCAGCCCTGAGCCCCAGCATGATTGCACTTTGGTCCAGTGGGAAAGCCCACAGTCCCACCATGGCCCCAGGGAGTGTCTCTGGCTCACACCGAGTGAGGAGGCCCCACATACCAAGGACAAAGGTTTCTGTGACCTAGGAGCAGACAGCGGCACAGCTGCAAGTCTGGGCAAACAAGCCCCTGGCTACTTCGAACGCCCAAAGTCCTGCTGCAGTCATGAAGAAGGAGTGCAACTTGACAGGACATGGGAGCAGCCAGCAGCAGCCCTGAGCCCCTGTGTGATGACTCTCTCAACCAGTGGGAGAGTCCACAATCCCACTGCTGTCCCAGGGAGCAGCTCTGGCTCAGACCCAGCAGGGAGGCCCCACCCACCAAGCACAACAGCTGGTACAACCTAGGACCAGATGGCAGCAGAGCTTTTGAGTCCAGGCAAATTAGCTCCCAGCTGCAGCAAATGCCCATCATATCTCTGTGGTCCCGAAGAGGGTAGGGCATCAGGGCAGGACTGTGGGAGCAGGTGGCAGCAGCCTGGAGCCCCCACATTATTGTTCTCCCAGTTGGTGGGAGACCTCAAAGGGCCACTGTGATCCCAAGGAGTGGCCCAGGCTTGGACAGGCACAGCTGATGGGGATTTTGGCTGGCTCAGATTACCCAGCTCCCCCCAGTGGTGGCAGGTGGAAGCTGCAACCAAATTCTATCTCTATGCAAAGGCACAAATCTATGCTGTCAAGCAGTATGAAAAAATACATTAAATCTCCAGAACAGAAGAAAAGTGACAAGTACCCAGAAATCAGTCCAGAAGACACAGGAATCTATAACTTGAATGACAGAGAATTAAAAATAGTTATCATTTAAAAACTCAAGGAGTTAAAAGAGAATGCAGAAAGAAAATTCAATGAGTTTGGGAGCTACTTCACAAAAGAGATTGGGACTATACAGAAGAACCAATCAGAAATTTGGAGATGAAAAACACAATGGATGAGATAAAGAAAAATCTGGACTCCCTGAACAGTAGAGCTGATATTATGGAGGACAGAATTAGCAGTTTGCAGGACAGAAATATAGAAATGCTTCAGATAGAGGAGAGAGAACTAAGACTAAAAAGAAACGAAGAAATTCTCTGAGAAACAACCAACTCAATTAGGAAATGCAACGTAAGGATTATAGATATTACAGAGGGTGAAGAGAAGGAGAATGGAGCAGAAAGCTTATTCAAAGAATTAATAGCAGAGAATTTCCCAAACTTGGGTAAGGAGATGGAAGTACACGTGACAGAAGCAATATTTCTCCAAAATATATCAGTGTAAAAAGACCTTCTCCAAGGCATGTAGTAGTAAAGCTGGCAAAAGTCATTGATAAAGAAAAAATATTGAGGGAAGCAAGGCAGGAGAAAATAATGTACAAAGGAACCCCTATCAGGCTTTCAGCAGATTTCTCAGCAGTAACCTTACAGGCTAAGAGATAGTGGAATGATATATTCAAAATTCTGAAAGACAAAAACCTAACCAAGAATACTCTGTCCAGTAAAAATATCCTTCAGATATGATGGAGAAATAAAAACTTTCCCAGATGAAAAAAACAAAGTTAAGGGAGTCCATCACACAAGACACCTCCTATAAGAAATCCTCAAGAAGGCCCTCATACCAGAAAAAAGAAAGAAAGAAAGGGGTTACAAAACTCTGAGCAAGGAGATAAATAGATAGACAAAATCAGAAAATTTCATCTCTCTATCAGAACAGGTTAGCAAATAATTATAACACTAAAGATGAAGGGAAGGAAAACACCAAAAATAAATATAATCTTGTCATTTCAACCACAGACTAACAACACAAGATGGAATAAGATGTGACGGTAACAACTTAGAAGGGGAAAAGGAGAGGGATGGAACTGGCTTAGTCTAAGGAAATAAGAGGCTATCAGAAAATAGACTCTCATCTATGAGAGTTTTTTATACACATCTCATGGTAACCACTCAACAAATAATTAGAACAGAGACACAGATGATGAATAAGGAGAAAACTAAGAAAACCAGCATAGAAAATGACCTAACTGAATTGGTAGTCCAAAATACACGGGACAGGAAACAAAGGAAATGCAGAAGAACTGGAAACTGAGAGAGAAAATGGCAGCATTAGGCCCTCATATATCAATAATCACTCTAAATGTAAATGGATTGAATTCTCCAATCAAAAGACACAGATTGGTAGGATGTATTAAAAAACAAGACCCAACAATATGCTTCTTCCAAGAAATAGATCTCAGCTCCAAAGACAAACAGGTTCAGAGTGAAGGGATGGAAGACAATACTCCAAGCTAATGGCAAACAAAAGAAAGCAGGCATTGCCAAACTTATATCAGACAAAGTAGACTTCAAGACAAAAAAGTTCATAATGATAAAAGGGACACTCCACCAAGATGACAAATACACTTATAAATATGTATGCACCCAACACAGAAGTGTGAAAGTACCTAAAGCAACTATTAACAAACCTAAAAAGAGATGTTAACAACACAATAATAGTAAGAGACCTCAGCATCCCACTTACACCAATGTATAGATCATCCAGACAGAAAGTCAACAAGGAAATTGTGGAATTAAGCACAAAACTAGACCAGATAACCGTAATACATATATCTATAGAACACTCCATCCAAAGACAGCAGATGACACATTCTTCTCAAGTGTGCATGAAACATTCTCAAGGATAGACCATATGTTGGGAAACAAGGCAAGCCTCAATAAATTTAAGAAGATTGAAATAATATCAAGCACCTTTTTGACCATAATGCTATGAAACTAGAAATCAACTACAAGAAAAAAACTGGGAAAAGAACAAGGATATGGAGACTAAATAACATGATACAGAACAACCAATGGATCATTGAAGAAATTAAATCAGAAATCAAAAACTATCTGGAAACAAATAAAAATGAAACCACACCATGCTAACTCACATGGGATGCAGCAAAAGCAGTCCTAAGATGGAAATTCATTGCAATACAGGCTCACCTTAACAAACAAGAAAAATCTCAAATAAAGAATCTCAAACTACACCTAACAGAATTAGAAAAAGGAGAACAAACGAAGCCCAAAGTCAGCAGAAGGAGGAAAATAATAAAAATTAGAGCAGAAAAAAATGAGATTGAAACACAAAAGACAGTAGAAAAGATCAATGAAACACAGAGCTGATTCTTTGAGAAGATAAAATTGACAAGCCTTTAGCCAGACTCACTATGAAAAAAAGAGAAAAGGCTCACATAAATAAAATTTAGAAATGAAAGAGGAGAAATTACAATGGATACCAAAGAAATACAAAAGATTATAAGATAATACTATGAAAAACTATATGCCAACAAATTGGACAATCTAGAAGAAATGGATAAATTCTTAGACTCTTACAACCTCCCAAAACTGAATCAAGAGGAAATGGACAATCTGAATAGACCAATCACAAGTAGAGATTGAAACAGTAATCAAAAACCTCCCAAAAAATAAAAGTCCAGGACCAGATGGCTTCTCTAGAGAATTCTACCAAACATTCAAAGAAGATTTATTACCTGTCCTTCTCAAACTATTCCAAAAAGTTGAAGAAGACAGAACACTTCCTAACACAAGCCAACATCACCCAGATACCAAAGCCAGACAAGGATAACACAAAGAAAGAAAATTACAGGCCAGTATTGCTGATGAACATAGATGCAAAAATCCTCAACAAAATATTCACAAACCAAGTATAGCATTACATTAAAAGGTTCATACACCATGATCAAGTTGGATTAATACCAGGGACGAGGGACATTTCAACATCTGAAAATCAATCAGTGTGATATACCACATTAACAAAATGAGGAACAAAAACTGCATGATCATCTCAATAGATGCAGAGAAAGCATTTGACAAGATCTAACATCCATTTATGATAAAAACTCTCAATAAAATGGATATAGAAAGAAAGTATCTCAACATAATAAAGGTCATATGTGACAAACCCACAGCTAATATCACACTCAGTGGTGAAAAACTGAAAGCTATCCTTTTAGGAACAGGAACCACACAAGGATGCCCACTTTCACCACTCTTATTTAACATAGTATAGGAAGTCCTAACCAGAGGAATGAGGCAAGAAAAAGAAATAAAGGGGATCAAAATTGGAAAGGAAGAAGTAAAACTGCCACTATTTGCAGATGACATGATTTTATATATAGAAAACCCAGAAGAATCCACCAAAAAACTATTAGAAATAATAAATAAATACAGTAAAGTTGCAGGATACAAAATCAACATACAAAAATCAGTTTCAGGGAGCAGCCCCCGTGCCCAAGTGGTGAAGTTCGCACGCTCCGCTGTGGTGGCCCGGGGTTTTGCCAGTTTGGATCCTGGGCGCGGACATGGCACTGCTCATCGAGGCATGCTGAGGCAGCATCCCACGTGCCACAACTAGAAGGACCCACAACTAAAAATATACAACTATGCACAAGGGGGCTTTGGGGAGAAAAAGGAAAAATAAACTCTTTAAGAAAAAAAATCAGTTTCATTTATGGGGCCCCTTGGTGGCATAGTGGTTAAATTTGCGTGCTCTGCATTGGCAGCCTGGGGTTTGCAGGTTCAAATCCTGGGCACAGACCTACACGCTGCTCATCAAGCCATGCTGTGGCAGCATCCCACGTACAAAATAGAGGAAGATTGGTACAGATTACAAAAGTTTGCTCAGGGAGAATCCTTCTCACCAAAAAAAAAAAAAAATCAGTTTAATTTCTATCCACTAACAAGGAAATAGCAGAAAGAGAAATTAAGAATACAATCCCATTTGTAATCACACACAAAAAATTAAATACCTGGAATAAATTTGACCAAAGAGGTGAAAGGCTTGTACACTGAAAACTATAAAACATTGTCGAAAAGAAGATGACGCAAAGAAATGGAAAGATATTCTTGCTCATAATTGGAAGCATTAACATAGTTAAAATGTTCATACTTCCTAAAGCATTCTGCAGATTCAATGCAATCCTTATCAAAATCTCAACAACATTTTTCACAGAACTAGAACAAAGACTCCTAAAATTTGTATGGAACAATAAAAGACCCCGAATAGCCAGAAGATCCTGAGAAAAAAGAACAAAGCTGGAGGTATCACAATCCCTCATTTAAAAATATTCTACAAAGCTATAGTAATCAAAACAGCATGGTACTGGCACAAAGACAGACACACAGACCGACAGAACAGAATCCAGAGCCCAGAAATAAAGCCACACATCTATGGACAGCTAATTTTTGACAAGGGAGCCAAGAACATACAATGGAGAAAGGAAAATCTCTTCAATAAATGGTGTTAGGAAAACTGGACAGTGACGTGCAAAAGAATGAAAGTAGACCATTACCTTACACCATACACGTAAAATTAACTCAAAATGGATTAGACTTAAACGTAAGACCTGAAACCATAAAACTTCTAGTAGAAAACATAGGCAGTGCACTCTTCGACATTGGTCTTAGCACCATCTTTTCGATTATTATGTCTCACCAGGCAAGAGAAACAAACGAAAAAATAAACAAATAGGACGCTATCAGACTAAAAAGCTCTTCTGCACAGCAAAGGAAACCATGAATAGGGGCCAGCCTGGTGGCACCGCAGTTTGGTCCGCACCTTCCACTTCAGCAGCCTGGGGATCACCAGTTCAGATCCCGGGCGCAGACCTATGCACCACTTGTCAAACAATGCTGTGGCAGGCGTCCCACATATAAAGTAGAGGAAGATGGGCATGGATGTTAGCTCAGGGCCAGTCTTCCTCAGCAAAAAGAGTAGGATTGGGGGCAGATGTTAGCTCGGGGCTAATCTGCCTCAAAAAAAAAAAAAAAAGGAAACCATGATCAAAATGAAAAGACAATCTAACAGTTGGGAGAAGATATTTGCAAACCATATATCTGATAAGGGGTTAATATCCAAAATATATAAAGAACTCATACGTCTCAACAAGAAAAAGACAACACACTTAGACAGTGGGCAAAATATCTGAACAGACATTTCTCCAAAGAAGATATACAGATGGCCAACAGGTACCTGAAAAGATGTTCAACATCAAATTTGGGAACTAGGATCTACTCTGCTGATTCCACTATCCATCCAGTTTGCCCCCACCTACAGTGACTAAAGTTGTAATTTTTTCAAATTTCAGTGTGTTTCCTGCAGTTTTTCAAGATCTTAAGATTGGCCATGCAGAGCCAATCTCAATCTACTCTCAGTTCCCATCCAGCTAGTTGCTCTGAAAGTAGTGCATCTTTTTTCGCTAAAGTAGCTCAGTAGCCTGAGGGTTATACTAGATCTGAAGGGTTAACAGGATAGGGTAGAAAGATGAGGGACTCCTGGAATCTCTGGTCACTCTGATCTTCAGCCTTATTCTAATGTCTATTCTTCGGACACAATCTTCTTTTCTTTGGTGCTCTCTTGCCTTTAGCTACTTTCTCTACTGTGTATGCTATGATCACTTTTACAATATTTAGAGTGGTGGTAATGTGTTTGAGAGTCATAACTTATATTAAAAATTTGTTGGACTTTTAAATACATTTTTCAAATAAAGTTTAAGCAAAAAAGATGTTCAGTATCACTAATTATTAAGGAAAAGTAAATCAAAACTACAATGAGATTTCACCTCACAGTCATCAGAATAGCTATAATTAACAAGACAAGAAATAACAAATATTGGAGAGGATGTGGAGAAGGGCTACTCTCATACACTGCTGGTGGGAATGAACACTGGTGAAGCCGCTGTGGGAAGCAGTATGGAGATTCCTCAAAAAATTAAGAACAGAACTACCATGTGATCCAGCTATTCCACTGCTGGCTATTCATCCAAAGAACGCGAAGACATGAATGTGTAAAGATATATTCACCCCTATGTTTATTGCAGCATTATTCATAATAGTCACGACTTGGAAACAACCTAAGTGCCGGTCAATGGATGAATAGATAAAGGAGACATGGTATATATACACAGTGGAATACTACTCAGCTAGAAATAAGATGGAATCGTCCCATTTATGACAACATGGATGCACCTTGAGGGTATTACGCTAAGCAAAAATAGCCAGACAGAGAAAGACAAACACTGTATGATTTCATTCATATGTGGAAGATAAACACACAGATAAGGAGAACAGATTGGTGGTTATCAGAGGGCAAGAGGGTAGGGGGAGGGCAAAGGGGTAAAGGGGCACGTATATGTGGTGATGGATGGAAACTAGACTATTGGTGGTGAACATGATGCAGTCTATACAGAAACTGAAATATAGTGATGTACACCTGAAATTTACGCAATATTATAAGCCTGTATGACCTCAATAAAATAATTTTTTAAATAATAATAAAATAAACACTTGCCCTATTTCCTTAGTCAGTTATGGTTGAAGTTGAAATACTTCTGATTTTCAGTAGACAATCAGAAATATAATCCTAGCAATTCACTGAATAGAATTATTGACCTAATATTCCCACAAAAGGACATCCTGTCATGTGTTTCCTTAATATTCCATCAAAGCACCCTATACTGTTTGTTGTTCTCAACTTATTTCTCTAGAAACATGCCTGAGGTAACTCCTATTAGTATTAACAGCCCACCTCAAGCAGTGATTAAGAGAAGGCAAAGGGAAAATACTTTCATCTCCCATGGAACCAAATCAGCGTGTCCTGGGAGAGTGTGAACATGTTGGAACTCTACTGGACTGTTCTAATTTGTCCACCTTCCCTCTTCCCTTGAGCGTTATTGTCCTGTATACTATAAGAACTTGATGAATGCTTTCTGACTGATGTCATAAACAGTAAAATACAAAGCATTTCAACAAAATGTGTACATTGTTTGAAAATTGCTACTGTGGTTGCAACTGTGGAGAGAAATGTGATTGTTTATTGTGACAAGATCAGTCGTTGATCATCAAAAGAGATTATTAGATGCCTGTTATATGAGAATATTATGGTCTATGGATTAAAGAACAGATATTGAAAATGATAGTACTGTTAATGATTTATAAGAAATTAAATCAGTTTTAACTTCTTACTAGGAAATGAAAAATATAACTAGGTTATAGAAACTTTTGAAAAATGAATTTGAAATTGATCCATACCAGCGTGTGCAAGGATTTTAAAGCTACGTGATAAATTTTAGAGAGATGATTTATAGGGTGTATAAACTCAAGGACCTCTCTGGTAGGTTAATGAAATCAGTGCCTCATAACTTCTATAGCACTTTTTTTAAAAGTTAGTATAAAACTCCTTTAACCACTCTTTGGAAGCTTTGACCAGACCTGAGAAGTGTCCAAGTCCCCAGCACCAACCAGGACCTTGAGCCTGTCGTGTTGGGCCTCCACCCAAATAGAATCCCCTTTGGTCATCTGTTTTCTCACAAACTCCCTTCTCCAGTCTGTGCAGCTCTTGGTTGCAGCCTATTCCCCTGAATCTTCTGGAGCTTTCACCTTCTCCTCATTACCACCATCAAACCTTCCAAAGACGTTCAGGTCTGTGGCAATTACCTAATAATCTTCCTCTCTATCTCACCTCTTACCATCAATTGCTTTATTTTCATAATTCTAAATACCGTTATATCTCCCTCAGCAATTCACATGAGCATCCTTCTCAATACCCTGAACTGCTCCACCTCAAAAATCACCAACTCTAGTAGGCAATTTAGGAACACTGGCAAGTTACCTATCAGTAGATATAAAAGAGTATAGACACTCCTTAACCCCTACCCCTGTCCCTCAGTCCATAAACCCCTTTGGCTTTACCATTTTCCTCGTCCAGCCTAAATCCTGTGGTGTGGCGCTGCAACTTCTTTCCAACACCCTCAACTATTTTTGCCTCTTCTTCCTTCCACTGTAACCCACTCTTGAGAATTCACAAACTTGGATCCATCCTCCCTTCTTTGTCTTTCACTTTTATTCCCAGGCCTCTAAGCACAACTAGGGAAGAGTATACAACCGTCTGAGTTATCACTTCCAATTTACAGATCTCAGCAGGGACCAACATTCCCCTTGGCAATCCTTTTATATCCTATGGATCTGCTTCTTCCATTCCTTGCTGCAGTCTTCCAGATCTTCCCCACTCTCCTAAAGCCCCCTTCACCATTTATATCCCCTGAGTTTTGTAGCCAAATAAGCCTAGGTTTGAATGATGGCTCCAGCATTTACTTGAATATAACCTTTGGCATATTTAATGGATTCTCTTCTTCTAATCTTGCCTCCTCTTAGATCCCTTTTGTAACTCTAATCGTGTATCTCCATTAAAATCCTTCACTGCTTCCCATGCCCACAGGATTAAATCCAAGCTGCTCAAGTGAGCATAGGATGCCCTCCATCCCAAGGTCTGTTTTCCTCTCCATGTTCATCAGCTTCCCACCCTGCTCTCTGACCATACCAAGCTATTTACTGCTTCCAGAATGAACATAAGATCCCCTGCCTATACCTGTGTTTACTCCTCTTCCTAGCAGGTTCTCCCCTAACCACCACCATCTCCTTTCTCAACTTGGAAAATTCCTTAGTCATAAGACTCCGGCCTCATGTCCCCTGTGAAGCCTTTCTCAGTGTCCCTAAGAAGGTTGATTACTTACTTCTTTGTGCCCTTTTATACCATGTAAACAGTTCTGTGATAATATTATTACTCTGTATTTGCAATTAATTATTTACTCTTATTTGAGACTTCTTTGAGGTCCCTTCTCTATAAAATGGGCAGGACAAAGAAGAAGGACAAAATGTTATTCCCTTTTTTTTAATTAACAAATTTTATTTTTTAGAGCACATTATAGGTTCACAGCAAAATTAAGCATAAAGTATAGAGAGTTCCCATGCATCCCGTCCTCACACACACACAACTTCCTCCATTATTGACATCCTGAGCCAGAACATTTGTTACCATCAATGAACCTGCACTGACACATCATCATCCAAAGTCCATAGTTTACATTAGGGTTCACTCTTGATGTTGTATATTCTGTGATTGTGGACAAATGTATAATTACATGTACCTACCATTGTAGTTTCATACAGAGTAGTTTCACTGCCCTAAAAACCCTCTCTGCTCTGCCTGTTCATCTCCCTCCCTGCTAACCCTTGATCTTTTTACTGTCTCCATAGTTTTGCCTTTTCCAGAATGTCCTATAGTTAGAATTGTAACGGTGTGTAGCCTTTTCAGATTGGCTTCTTTCACTTTGTAATATACATGTAAGCTTCCTTCCTGTCTTTTAATGGCTTGATAGTTCATTTATTTTTAGTGCTGTATAATATTCCATTGTCTGGATGTACCACAGTTTATCCATTCTCCTACTGCAAGACATCATGGTTGCTTCCAAGGTTTGGAAATTATGAATAAAGCTGCTGTAAACATCCATGTGCAGGTTTTTGTGTAGACATAAATTTTCAGTTCACTTGGGTAAATACCAAGGCATGCAATTGCTGGATTGCATGGTAAGAATATGTTTAATTTTGTAAGAAACTGCCAAACTGTCTTCCAAAGTGGCTGTACCGTTTTGCATTCCCACCAGCAATAAGCAGGAGTTCCTGTTCTTCCACATTCTCACCAGGATCTGTTGTGGCCAGGTTTTGGATTTTGGCCTTTCTAGTAGGTATTTAGTGATAGCTCATTGTTGTTTTAATTTGCAGTTCTCTAATGATGTATGATGTTGAACACCTTTTCATATGTTACTTGCCATTTGGTATCTTCTTTGGTGAGGTATCTGTTTGGGTCTTTTGCCCATTTTTTAATCAGGTTGTTCGTTTTCTTATTGTTGAGTTTTAAGAATTCTTTGTGTATTTTGGATAACAGGCCTTTATCAGATATATCTTTTGCAAATATTTCCTCCCAGTCTGCGGCTTAGCTTCTCATTCTGTTGACCTTTTTTTTCCCTAATTCTCTCCCTTAGACATTTACATGTAGAACATACTATATAATACTATACCAAATAATGCAGTTTTATCTCTTAAGTGACTACCATTCCAGAGAAATATTCAAAGAAAAGAGAGGAAATAGTCCTAGTCCACAGCCCACTACCGAATTTTGAATGAATAAAAGTAGTAATCAGATGTGAAACATCAACCATTTGCAATACTTTTTTACCAAAAAATGTGTCTACATTTATTCATGGTGTATCATTCTTGTAAGCATTGACGCTCATAGCAAAGAGCATCAATGCTCATAGCAAAGAGGTGCTTTCTTAAGCTAAGTGATACCAGAACTATAGTGTCAGTACAGCTAAATATATTGATTAATAAAGTATTTTGCATTTCAGTAAAATACTCTAAAAATCTAATCAATTTCATCTCTTGCTGCAAAAGGAACAGCAGTTTAATAGAGGCTAGGAAGAAATTTCGTTCACTTCAATTTGATGCAATTCATTCTTGTCTCTTAAATTAACATTAATATCTTCCTTTAAAACAAACAGTCCCATTTTGTAGATGAACAAACAGGTGTAGGACCAGTTAGCAGTAAAGCTGGGAGTAGAACCTACGTGTCAGACATCAACACACTCCAGAATTTATTCCACTGTACTGCCAACCAGTGCCATTGCTGGGGGAAAAACCTTGCTTAAGCACTTAGCAAATAACACGGCTATATGAAGAGCTCTTGTAATTTAGTTCTGGAGAACACACATACACAGAGAGAGAGGTCAAGAGACAGAGATTTTTGCCCTTGGGTAAGCACAAAAGAATTCAGAAATAATGCAAGTTACCCCCTAGAAGATCTGACTGTAAACAAAAGCAATATCAAGTGAAAGAGCTGCATGTGATTTAATCAAGGAAAAACACCCTAGAATAGAATTTTTTTTCTGTATTCCAGAGGAAAATCATGGATTGTCAGAGTGAATAATTAGAATGTTTAAAAACATAGGAACTAGAATGGATTGGAGATACTTACTTGAATTAAAATTTCCAGAATATTCAGATTTTAATTGTATCATTCGATCTATGCAATATCTGTTTTAGTTGAATAAAGGTTTCTAGACCATTTTAAGGTAGAGTAACTTAAATGATTATTGTGCTAATGGAAAATGTTAATTCTCAAACACTGGAACCAGTCTTGTTTTCACTAATCTTTGATGGGCTATAATTCATAATCATGTGCTATAAACTTTTCAAGGAATACCTCTTAAGCACTTGTTACCAACACATTATCACTTTAATTTATCAGATTTGAGGATGAATTTACTGATATAAATTAAAAAAACAGTGACTCCAGGTTGAAGGTTGTTGATTGGTCATTCTGTGTCACATGTGTGAACTGAAGTTGCTATGTTAGAAAGGATTTTATCCTTGTTAGAAAGATATGAAAGATGCCATTTCATAACAAAGACTCATTCAGAGGAATTCTTTTAGGACCAGACATGGCTAAACCAAAATCATATACCTTATAGAAGAGACTGCTTTTATTTGCCTTAATGAAATTGTATATCAGTGTTGGGATACTAGGGGAATATTCAAGAGAAAAAGAAAGTCACTGTCCCTTTTTATGCTGAAGACAGGTGTGTGAATGGGTAACTGAATAGCGCCTCAGTAAACATTTAATGAATGGATAGACAGACAGACATACAAATGAATGGATATGGAGCTCATTTGTTTGTTTAGGTCTACCTCCTTCATTTTCAGTGTTAAAATGTCTGCTTGAATTTCTCATTTCATAGGTCAGAGGTATCTGTCCTCATAAACTATAAAATTAGACTTCAAAAATAGACCCTGTCTTTTTCGTCTGTCCTTTCCCCTCTATGAATACCAACTTCTTAGTCTTCTTTTCTCTTTTCACCAGAGCAGCCCAGCCTCTGGACTTTCTGCATTAAGAACATAAGGTGGCAGTGATGAAAACAGCAGAATGCCAGGATATTTCCCATGTCCACTGTATTCTTTGTACAACCCCCACCACCCTATAGTTTTAAGAGATCATCAGGTGATCAACTTTGTTTTCTTTTCCTCTTTATTCTCTAGTTATCATGTGATGTAAAACTGGATCCTCGTCCAGAATACCATCGGTGTATACTGACTTGGCATCACCAAGAACCACTGCCTTGGGCACAGAGTACAGGTTAGTCATTCACTCCTGCAGTTGTCTCTATGCACCCATCCTGTTCAAACACAAATTTATATATAACCTCCTTCCTTGGTCTACCTAATTTTATAATTATCGTACATTTTCCTTTTTGAAAGATTAGATGAGTTTAGTTATTCCATGGAGCCATATTTTCTAGATAAATATTTGAAATACAAATCTAGAATTACGGAAGATTTTAATCTATTTGTTCAAACAGTAAGTTCTGAGCATAACTTTGGTTATAGGAAAAGGAAGGGACTGTGGCTACGCCTCCCTGAAATATGAGATTAAAGCCCAGTTAGGATGTGATTCTCTGTAGCATCTACTGTGCCCTAGCTATTGGTAAATTTTAAAGACTGAGAAATCAATATTGATAACTCAGAGTTCTCTAGGTAACTCCTCTAGACTTTAAACTTTTATCCCCAACTTCTTTAGTCATACTTTACTTAGTTTTGGTGCAACTCCAGAAAAATTGTATCACACTTTGAACAAAGGTCCTATCCAGTACAGGCATCAGCTCACACAGTGACTAAGTCCATGGGCTTTGCCATCAGAGACTTGCATGAAAATTGGCCACCGACTAGTTAGTAGGACCCTAGGCAAGTTACTAACCACTTTTGAGTCTTGAGAGAATTAAATAAGATAGTTAAATAAACGGCCTACCGCCTTGTCTGGTACTTAGTAAATACTGGAGAAATGGTAGCTGCTGCTGCTCTTATCATTATTATTTTAATAGGTTTTAAAAGCTTGTCTTTGCAGACACACATTACATTGGAGCCTGACTCGAGAATTTCTGTGACATTTTGCATAATTTTATAAAATCTTGGTTTTATTCCTTTAAGCAATAATTTCTAATGTTTATTTTTTAAGTTCAGTGAGAAGGTGGTAGGATGCAGTAGCAAAGCCACCTGAAAAAGGTACTGGAAGTCTGATCATCTCTCTTCCTCGTGAAGACCTGTATTTCTGTTCATCAGGGCTCCAGATGTGTATGTGCACTGTGATGCTCGTGCGTCTGTAAAGAGAGTATTTCTTTCTAGGTAATCAGATGAGCAGCCGTCTGATGAGCATGCGCAGCGCCAACGGATTGTTGATGCTACCTCCAAAAACAGAGCAGTATGTGGAGCTCCACAAGGGCGAGGTGGTGGACGTCATGGTCATTGGACGGCTATGATGGTCACCGGCAGCAGAAAGCTTTGATGCATGTCCACATATCATTGACTGTATCCTGTAATATGCAACGGCACAGCTAGTTTTTCTGATTTGGATAAAAGTTGATCTGTATAGTTAACACCTTGAACTATATTTCAAAAGAATTTAAATACCTTTTAAAGAAAAAAACACCTAAAAAAAATCTTAACAGACAACTCTATTCTGATTATATCAAAGCAAATTTTTCCTTTCTTGCAATTGCTTTGTGTGTTCAATGCTAGGTCTGATAGCGATAGCTTTTAGTAGACAGCAGTAGGTGCCTGCAGAACTTGTGTTTTTCTCATCTTTAAAATACAACTACTTATGCTCTTAAATCAAGGCTGTCTGCTTATTTATACTAGCGTAAGCAACACTTGGATTTCCCTTCTTAGTACGCTTCATAACCGCTTTACAGAGAGCTTTTGCTTGTTCTTTCTCATGTGTCTCGTGTTTATGTGCACAGTGCCAACAGAAGAGTGACCGGGGGGCCTGCTCTGCCTCAAGGAGCACCGTCCCCTGCAGAACGGCCGGGGGTCTCACCCTGCAGCCTCGTGGCACAGTACTCTTGGGCAGTAACTGGATACCTTTTATTTGAACAAACAAACTGGGGGAAATAATGCTTCCTTAAGTGCTGACAGCCTTTTTAATCAATTCATTTAAAATTGTACAGAAAAAAAATCAAAGACTGATCTTGTACAGATATTAGTGTTACCAGCATTCATGTGGAAATCAAGAGCAAAGAAAAAATAATGTTAAACAACTCTGTACCATAACATTTTCTGTAATGATACTGAAACTTAATGAATAAAAAAAATCCTTGATCATTATTTAAAAATCTGTTGTGTTGGCCTGGTTATTAAAAAAAGAGAAGATTTTCGTACTGTTCTGATGGAGTTCCACCTGGATAAAAGGAACAGTTAAGATTAGCAAGGGTAAGTGATAGAAAGGAAATTTAAGATGTGATGTAACTGTACTTTGCTATAGCATTGTGATCTATAGCATTGTGAAAAAACACATTAGAAAGTAGGAGAGAACCTTCAGTTGATCTGGTTTTTCCAGTCGTAGCTGAAGAAAAGCAAGCAAATTTAGAGGAAAGAGAGTTGATAATTTAGGGGAAAAACTATAATTTTTATTTTAGATGCCATAAAACAAATTTCAAACCTCTACAGTTCTTTGGAATGGAAGGAAGAAAAAGGAGTGAACCAGAAAATTGCAGATGACTACCTGGATATTTTTTGATCATGTTAGAAAGGAAAAGAGAAATTAGAGAAATCTGTACTAAACATAGAAAATACAGCAATTGAAATATACTCTATCTGCAGTGGTTCCTTTAATAAAAACTTAGGGGAACTTTTAAAATGGAGGTAACAGGGGACATTAAATTTGCTATAAAATATACTTAGTAAAGTAAACAACAAAAATTGGCCTACTAGTAAACAAGGTGCCAAATGATGGCAGTGGATAAAGCCAAGTCCTAAACAACAAATATTTTATACTGATACTTGATATTTCCAGATTGAAAATAAAATGTTCTATATTTTAAATTTCTTACATTTGCAATTACAGAAGATAAAGTTAATTAATAGAGATCAAACAAAAAATCATGCAAAGAGTTCTTTACCTACATTCATTCAAAAAATATTAAGCATCTACAATGTACTTGGATACAGGGTACACTGAGAGTTACTGTTTACAAAGATGAATAGAAGTAGTAGCTGACATTACACTTCATCAAGGGAGATAACAAAAACACGTGCAAGTAACCAAAACATTTGATGTTTGATATTTGGTAGTGCACAGTAGAGTGTGTAGAATGTGATAAACACTGTCACTCAAATTTAAAGAGTTGGAGGAGTTCAAATGAGAACCTCCTACAAGGTAAGAGTTCAAGGGGTAAGATGGCCTGTAGTGGGCATTGAAGCAAGGGTAGAGTTTTAAAGATGAGGCAGGAAGAGGGGCATTCCAGAAACAGAATCATGAACAATTAACACTAATTACTTCTATTATAGAATGTATGCTCCACGAGGGCAAGGGAGAATGCTCTGGCAGCATTGAGTAGGATAGATTGGATCGGGGAGGAACTGGAGTGAGGCACCAGTTAAGAAGTGATCTTGGTTGTTAGGTGAGAGGTGATGACAGCCTTAACCAGAGGGTGGAGGCGATGGCGATGGGAAGGTCGTGACAGATGATTGTGCCTTTGGACATAAAGAATAGAAAGAACTTTACAACTGATTTCAAGTTTTGTAAAGGAAGTTTGAGGAGTAAGAGATGATTCAGTCTTTAGTTCTAGCTGACTGAGGAAACGTTAAACGATTAGCAAAAAAAGGGAAGTCAGAAAAACCGATTTTGTGGAGGAGCTGATGAGTTTGGACGTGTGTTTGAGATGCCACAGGAATACTAAGGTGGACATGTCCTGTTGGCATTTGAAAGGATAGGTTAGGAGTTCACAGAAGAGATACTGGCTGGATATATCCTTGGGGATCATTCACATAAAGGTGGCATGGATGGGAAGATTATCAAGGAAGGGCTTGCCAAGAGAAGAGGATGGGCCTTGGGGAGCGCCTTATTTTGAAATGTTGGAGGGAAAAGGCCATGAATGGAATGAAAGGAAGAGCAGTTTATAGAAGAGAAAAAATAGGGTACTGCTGTATCCCCAAAACCAAGGAGGAGAGTTTCAAGAAGGAAGGATAACCAATTTCAAAAAGAAATATCAAGAAAGATAAAAGCTCAAAAAGATTGACTTATTAGGCAATCATTTGTGAGCTGCAAGAGTGCAATTTCGATAGTGTGTTGAGGGTAAAAGCCAGATTGCAAAATAGAAACCATGAATATGAATTCTTTGGAAGCTGTGCATGAGAAAAGAAAGGAGAGTAGCTTGAACCAATAACAAGGTGGAGGAAAGATTTTTGTTTGTGGGTTTTAAGAAAGGAGAAAAGATAGTAGTAGGGAGATTGAAAATGAAACAGTAAGATTCCAGACGGAGAAAGAAGAGGAAGGAAGGGCTGGATTTAAGGGCCCTGATGGCCCAATTAGCCTGGAGAAGAAAAGGAACATTTTTCCTTCTGAGTTAGAAAAGGGAAAAATATGAACAAATTTGAAGTAGATACAAGGAAAACAATTTAAAATTTAAGGTTCAATGAAATGGTTCTACTTGGCACAGTGGAAGTTAACGTCATCTAATCTTTTGAATATATTTGACAAATTATTTTAGAATTACACAGATATGACATATTATACAATCCTTTATTTAAGTATCAACTACTAAGACAAAAGACTATGGAAGATGTTTTCAGATTCTTGCTTATACCTGTGTGGAAGTGAAGCATTTCTTTTTTAACCTACTTTTTGGTTGTATATTTTTATTTTTCAAACCATATCACACAATGAAAAAAACAACATAAGCAGATCAAGTTTACCAAGTAAATTCTGTTAAGTAATTTACATGCTACAGCAAGTGGATTCTTCAGATGGCTTTCATTTTTTAAATTATTTGCTAACCAAGGAAACTTTGTGGATCTAACCCTTAAACCAACTCTTGATCTGCATGAAACCCTAAAAGGTAAGTCTTTGTCATTCCTAATTAGAGAAAGTGGAGATTTATGTAAGTGTAGAAATCAAATGAACCATCTATCTTGTTATTCCAATGATGATGGATCTAAGTTAAATAGTGCATTGCATTCTTACATCCTCATAAGAAGGATTAAACTCAACTCTCTATAACGTAGTTAGATCATTACAGAGTTCATCAATTACTTGGCCTAGAACTGGAAGGTTAAAGAATTGCTCAATTCTGGCCACTTTGTGTGGTTGGTTTTCAATATTTCTCCTGTAGTCTTTTGTAATAACTCAATGATTTATTTAACAAGCATTTATTAAGTTCCTACAGTATGCCAGGCTCCATGCTAGGCACCAAGGATACAATGATGAATGAGATAATGAGTCTGATATCCAAGTGGAGAAGATAGATTATGAGAAAGCAAAAAAAAAAATTTTTTTGAAATATAAATTATGAAAAGTCTATGAAGAAAATCCACTGATATGTTAGAGAGTAACTAGTTGAAAGCCTAAATCATACTCGGTTGTTGTGTCAGGTCCAGCCATTTAAAAAGGCGGAAATTGCACTAAAAGACTTTAATGTAGGAATAAGGTAAATAGGTGTTGGAGACCTGGAAAAGCACAAAGGAAACACTGAGACGTCAGAGATATTAACGAAACGAAGCAACTACCACAACTAGGGCCAGGGAGGCAGGAGGAAGAGGTTAGAGTAATAAGAATCTGGAAGCTCAGAGATCAAACCCTTTGGAGCTAGAACTCAGTCTTCAGCTGCTGATTCTGAGAGTGCCGCAAAAAAAAAAAAAATGGAGGCCAGAACCAGTTGCTGTTGCCAGGGTGACCCTGACAGAGACAGGAAGCAAACAGGAAGGAGCACAAGTTGCTTCCGTCCCTCTGCTTCCAAAGCTCCCTGTAGTCTAATGCAACCTATTGTTGACCTCAACAGGAAGCCGCCTGCGAAAGAAATGTGGTTCCAGCCCCAGCATCATACTGTGGAATGCAGTGGTGGATGTGGAGCTGAGAGACAATCACTTGTCAGGTGAGGGAGGAAGGGCTCTCTAAACAGGTGGCATTTGTACTCAGATCTGAAGAATGAAGATAAACGCATGTTAAGAATTGAGAGAAGAAAATTTCAGACAGAGGAAAGGGGTTCAAGAATACAGTATTAGCAAGGAGGCAGAAGCATGATGAGGGAGAGGGAAGTGGTCTGAGGTATAGTTAGAACTGAAGCCAGGCTGGAGCCTGCTCATGCCCACAAATGCACGCTTGCTCTTGGGTGTAATATTAAAGACACACACATGCCCCTTGGGATTTATGTCAAATATTCTAAGAGCATTGGGAAGCCACTGAAGGTTTAAGAAAAAAAAATCTGTTTACTACACCTATTGAATATAAGGCACCATGCTAGACAAGCGTTCCTGCAAACAAGGACCTCGTTCTCTGTGCCTCCTATACCTGCTCCTCTGCCTGTATTTTGTCTCCGGGTTAATGACATCACCATTTACCCAGTTTCCCAAACCAGAAACCTGAGTGGTTCTTTCTTCTCATCCCCACGTCCAGTTAGTCATCAAATTCTGTCAAGTCTGCTCATAGTTCCTAAATCAGCCCTTTCTTTTCTATTCCCACTGCTACTACCTTGGTCATTGTGCCTCCAGAATTGCCCTCCCCAAAGCCATCCTTCATGCTGCCACCAGAGTGCTCAATCTCCCCGTGCGGAAAGTCTCCGTTAGCAAACCACTGCAGCAGATGGGGCCCAAGCCCCTCCCTCCTCCAACTTCATTTTTTTCCCCCTCCAACTTAATGTAACACCACACCATTTGCAGTTATCCCTTCAAACCATCTCATTTTATGCCTCAGCACCTTTGCTCAGGCTGGCTAATTGTTCAAGATTTAGCTTGGGCATGAACTCCTCCGGGAACCCTTCCCTAAATCCCCACTTATCGCTGCATCTCATTGGAATAATCTGGGTACATGACACCTCTTCCACTTGATGGTAAGTCCTTAGGGGCAGAAACTGTTCATTTTTGTAGCCCCAGCATGGCATGGTGCCCAGTAAATCGTAGGTACTCATTACTGAACTGACCAAGAGAATCCACCTGGTATAGCGCTCACCAGAGAGCCAGAGACAGAACCTGGCAGAATACCTTCATAGCCCAAGCTCGGAACATGCAGCAGAGAGCACCCCATGCAGGCATGAGCAAGCGGGCACTTCTCATGAGGGACGAGGACAGGGCTAAGTGCTCATGGACCTCACTTCAACAAAGCGCCTCAAACTTTGACTTGTGGCATCATCTTCAAATGAGTTATGCTAATGTTTTTATATTCTGCTCATGCTTAAAAACATTACTATTTTAAAGGTAAATATTTAAAATATTACCATAATTTTTTTTATTTCTTTCTTTTGTTATTTCTTTAACTTTTAACGTATGAGTAGCCTCAAAAAAATGGAAGTGAGGTAATACCAAAGAGTTTCATCAAAGTAGGTCACAATTAAATTAATAACCTCCACACGGAAGACATGAGCTCAGATTTATGCAAAAACATTTCCGGTCCTGAGGCAGGAAGAACAGAAACATGATAAATGGTGATCATGCAGTAAACATGCTGAGTGAAGACATGGGTGATAGAAATCTAGTCAGTGGGACTCATATGACTAGAGGAAGAATTTGTCCATCCGAAAGGGGGCATTCCGGAGAGAAGACGAGAGAGTCAAAATAACAGGCAACCTTTTGAGCTCGCACGTGGAGAGGCGAGCCTGCCCTCGCCGGCAGACTGAGCCAGTTGTATGCAGAGAACTATCACCAGCGCCTGTCGCCATGAAACATCCCAAGTTGTACATCTGGCCTTCAACTCTGCTTCTGGGAAAACTGCCTGATATGCATCCTCAGTCTCCATGACACCAACACCTGGTCCCAAATGGAAATGACCGTTCTTGAGGAAATAGGAACACTATCATCCTCTCAAAAACTCAGATAGTTCATGCTTATTCTGAGAGACCAAATGTTCTCTGGGCCCTGTCAGAAGCAAGTGTTTGAGTCAGGAATATGGTGACCCAAATGAAGTGAATTCACCAAGGTCTTGCCCTCCAGGCCTGAGTGGTCAGTTAGTGTCCGCTTGTGCCCTTCCATCCTTATGAGAAGGTGAGGAGGTAGCTGGCCAGGTGGGTGCCTGCAGCACTCAATGAAAATACAAAGGTGAAGGAGGATGATAGGATCGGGGTGGCGGGGAAGCGCCTCACCACACAGCAAGGCGAGGACGCGTGCTAACCGCGTGTCCTCAAGAGAGAGGCGAGCTTCAGAGAAGCCATGCATTTGTTTATCTTTATTCATTCATGCAACAAACAGTTACTGAGTGCCCACGATAGCATGTGTCCAGAACACACCAGATGCTGGAGGTGTGAAGATAAAGAGGCTACATTCTTTCGAAGTTTTTCTTCACAGAAGCTCATAGTGACTTAAGTATGTTTAAGTCTCTGAAAGTTGAGATACAGGGAGACTGAATGATAAATTATCAGTTGAACGATAAACGATACAAAGTGTTTTCAACGTTCTCAGTGAGACATCTTTTCCATGGTGATTCTACTGCTAACTTGACTTTTCTCTCCAGGGAAGCCTCTGAAAACAACACGCCACAGCCAGAGCTACCATTCCTAAGCCGTCTGAGCTCTCGGGAATGCGGGCAACCCTCCGTCTCAGGGGCTGACCTTCGGGACCCCTGCCCAGTGTTCCTCTCTTACCTCAGAGACTGTGTCCGCTCATTATGATGCAGGAGCAGGAGAACAATGCCCACAGCAACGGGCTTCCTGTGCTGCTTTTACCAAGCGGTTAGCTGCCTGCCCAGTAGACACAACTGCCTTCTGCCTAAGACATGTGAAAAGAGTTGGACACTTGCTATTTGGAGACTGTTCTCCTAATAGACATCCAGGAGATCTCCAGAGATCTGTTTGAGCCTCATTCTATGTAAGTGACTGTCCAGTTACTGCAATTTTGGTGCGAACCTGAGGGAGAGGAAATGAACAGTTCAATGAATTCTAATAATCCGAGGGGAGAATGTCTATTCTCTATTCTCTTTCCATCTTCTCTTTTCCTTCTAGTTTCATTTCTTGCACCACAAGCAGAACAAGGAGGAAAGCTCAGAGAATTAACACCTGGTTACTGAATTTTTCTTAAAAATAATTTCATTGAGTGTTAGAGTTTGAAATGAAAGCAAGTTTTCTAGATTATTTTTAAATTTTGATTTTTCAAACTGTTAGCCCAGATTTCTTCCATAAGTGACTGAGAATTGAATTTATGGGAAGACGGTCATTTTTAATTATTTAAATGGGAGACAAGATCCAGAACACAGGGCTTTTCTGTTCAAAGCTGAAAGGTTAGCTGGGGGCCCCACTGTCAAGAGAAAGGGGCCATCACAGTCAGCCTTCTCAAAAGTGCAGCCAGAATTGCAACCTAGAGCTGTGATAGACCAATCCTAAAAATATGTTTCTTAGTGTGTTAAGAATCTTAGAAAAAATCATCCAGGTAAAGACTATGCTTCAACGTTCTGTGAAGAACTAACCTCACAGCACCAGGTATCACCGAGAGTAGCTTTGAGTGATGGGGAAACACCAGCACTTAAGAGCTTTCATGTAATTACAGATGAGAAATAACACACACAAGAGAAAGAGACAACAAGAGAATCTAGGTGGTTGGTGTATAGGTGCTCACTACAGAATTCTTTCAACTTTGCTGTAGGTTTGAAAATTTTTTATAATAAACTATCAGTGGGAAAGGACCACATGGGAATGGTAAATAGCAAACACTTATAGAGAACATTTTAAGGGCATTTTTAAACACTCCTCTGAATTAAGTAGTTAGAAAGGCCGATGAAAACAGTTCCACACTCGCCCCCTCCCCCTCCCAAATTCCATTAAAACTCAAGCTGTCAAGGTTCCAAAAAATTCCCGTTGACCGCATTTATTCCTGCGAAAATAAAGACATCCCGCCACCACCAAAGGGAGACATAAGTGCACTATTCTTGTTTCTCATTTGTACTGATTAAGAATTTATCTGTGGTCATGATGAAAATTTTCTAAAGTTAGATTATGGTTATGGTTGCATAATTCTGTAAATTACACTAAAAATCATTGAATCGTACACTTGAAACAAGTGAAGTTGATGGTGTGTAGATTATATCTCACTAAAGCTATACTAAAAACTGATCCATGAATAAAATTATTAGGAAAACAGAACTATCTGTAAAAGTGCAGCCCACACAAATGAATGTTATTTTGAATCACCAAAATTAGTAACAATATCTCAGAAAGGGTTGCTCACTAGATGAGAGGGCTGGAGCTGTGAGCCGACTGTCAGGCTGCTCCTCTGTGATCCCCCCCTAGGAAAGCACAACAGAACACAGGAACTTATCAGAGTGAAAACCTTGAATTATCTACTGCTTTTTAAGAGAAAATCATTTCTCAAACATTAGTGTAACTATTGGGCACAATTAATTTTGGTACATATTACAAGAGACTGTAATGTTCCAAATAGGTCTGCACCCTGATTGGTATAACTGCTATTTTTAAAAATATTTAATGTTATGAGAAGATATTAATATATATTGCATGCAATACATATTGCCTATATATTACATATAGCAATTTGTAAAACTGGAAAGACATATATGTACCAACACTGTCTCCGGGTATTGAGGGTAAACCTAGTAAATAGTTAATTTAACAACTGATCCTACCTTTTGGATCATTGACAAAATGTGTGGTGTTGCATGTGGCCCAAATTCATTTCACAGAATAATTCCTATGTCTTAAGAGCAGTCTCAACTTATTAACCAGGATAATTGGAGAGGTTGTGGGGGTTTGCAGTGTACAGATTGATAACCTTAAATCACAGCTACAACAAAACGAGTTAAAATTCAGCACACATTTGGGGCTGGCCCTGTGGCCGAGTGGTTAATTTCGTGCGCTCCGCTGCAGGCGGCCCAGTGTTTCATTGGTTCAAATCCTGGGCGCGGACATGGCACTGCTCATCAAACCACGCTGAGGCCATGTCCCACATGCCACAACTAGAAGGACCCACAATGAAGAATATACAACTATGTACCAGGGGGCTTTGGGGAGAAAAAGGAAAAAAATAAAATCTTTAAAAGAAAATTCAACACATGTTTACCACCTTTATGCATAATCCAAAAGTGTCAAAATAATTCCAGAACAAATGTTTAGAAACCAAAAAACATGACACCAGAGAAGATAAAAGATTCTGTTACATTTTCTGCTCCTTAGCTGACTTCCCCTTTATTTCAGAGTTCAAGGAGGAAGAGAGGGGTAAGGCTCAGTCATGGCTGCAAATCCACTGAAGCCCTTCCCCCCCCCCCCCCCCATTTCTCTCCCTCTCTGTGGCTCTGCTCCCCTGGGAAAGCAGCCACTGATTGCTCTCTGGAGGGGTTGATCTCACATCAGAAAGATTCTGGAGGCCACATAAATGACTGTGGTCAGAAGGGGTATTCCCTAGTCCCAGTGGCCATGGAGCATCTACAGGTTAGCATACATCCAGTATGTGGATGTTGTCACTTTCTCAGAGTGATTTATTTTTTTCAAAAATGTAGACTTTATCACCCATTTCTAGATGAGCAAGAGTCGACTACTGTATTTCATTAAAGCTAAGATCCATCAGTTATAAGATATATCATTATTTTATGGACCCCTCAGAAAGAAAAAATACTGCTGAGGAAGTGGCATCAGCAACCTGGCAGAGTGAGCTGTTTCCTTTATCTCTCCCCCTTTGAACTACAACTAAATGGGCATTCATTGATAAACAGAAGATACCCACACAGCATAACAGGAGACCTGAAAGACCCATGCAACTATACATCCAAAGGTGGATGGACTACCCCTGGGGAGGTGGTAGAGATGAGTGAGCACTCTCCAGCCCTGTGGCAGCCCTGTGCATGCATGCAACTGCTCTCCCAGCTGGAGCACCCATAGTACCGCTGCAGCCCCAAGTGTGGGAGCGTGCCTGAGCACAATTGTGGCAATAGGCAACAGCAGCCCTGAGCCCCTGTGATCACTTTCCCATCTGGTGGGAGAACCCACAGTGCCACAGTAGTCCCAGGAAGCGGCCCTGGCTTGGACCCATGGGGAGGCCTCACGCACCAAGCACAATGGCCCGTGCAACCTAGGAGGAGGCAGTTGTACATCTGAACGTCCTGGTGAAGTCATTCCCACCTGCTGAGAACACCCATAGTACCTCTGAGGCCCAAAAGTGGGAGCACATCTTGACAGGGCTGTGGGAGCAGGTGGCAACAACCCTGAGCCCCCTCATGATCCCACCGTCCAGTGGGAGACCTCACAGGGCCACTGCAGTCCCAAGGAGTAGCCCATGCTTGGCCAGGCACAGCAGCCAGGGATGATGGCAGGCTCAGAATACACAGCTCCTGCCCGCTCCCAGTGGCAGCAGGTGGAATCTGTGACAAGAAACGATCACTATACAAAGGCATAAATCCACCCTATCAAATAATATGAAGAGGTATATTAATACTCAAGACCAAAAGGAAAAAGACAAACACCCAGAAATCAATCCTGAAGTCACAGAAATTTACAATCTAAATGACAGACAGTTCAAAAGAGCTATCATATCAAGAGTTCAATGAAATCAGGAATAAAATTAATGAACAAAGGAAATTCTTCACAAAAGAGATTAAAACTATGAAGAAAAACCAATATCAGAAATGTTGGAGATGAAAAACAAAATGAATAACATAAAGAAAAATCTAGAGTCCTTAAATAATAGAGCTGATATTAAGAAGGACAGAATTAGTGATTTAGAGGACAGAAATATAGAAATGCTTCAGATGGAGGAAGAGAGAACTAAGACTAAAAATAAAGGAAGAGAGTCTCTGAGAAACATCAAACTCAATTAGGAAATGCAACATAAGGATGATAGGTAATCCAGGGGGAGATCAGGAAGAGAATGGAGCTGAAAGTTTGTTCAAAGAAATAATAGCTGAGAACTTCCCAAACCTGGAGAAAGAGCTGGAATCACAAGTAAGAGAAGCTAATAGAACTCCTAATTACATCAATGTAAAAAGACCTTCTCCAAAGCATACATTAGTATAATTGACAAAAGTCAATGACAAGGAAAAAACATCAAGGGCAGCAAGGCAGAAGAAAATAACCTACAAAGGAACCCCTATCAGGCTTTCAGTGGATTTCTCAGCAGAAATCTTACATGCTAGGAGAGGGTGGGATGATATATTCAAAATTCTGAAAGACAAAAACCTTCAGCTAAGAATATTCTATGCAGCAAACTATCCTTAAGATATGATGGGGAAATAAAAACTTTCCCAGATAAACAAAAGCTGAGGGAGTTCATCACCATAAAACTCCCTACAAGAAATGATGAAGAAGGCCTTCATACCTGAAAAAAAATAGAGTTTACAAAGCACTGAGCAAGGAGATAGACAGACAAAATCAGAAAATTGCAGCTCTCTATCATAACAGGTTATTAAACACTTAATTATAATATTAAAGATAAAAGGAAGGAAAACTTCAAGAATAACTATAGTCACTTCATTGTAACCACAAACTCACAACACAAAATGGAATAAGTTGTGATGACAATGATTTAGACAGGGAAGAGGGAAGGGATGGAAACCGCTTAGACTAAGGAAATAAGAGGCTATCAGAAAATGGACTATATCATCTATGAGATCTTTTACATAAACCTCACATAACTGCTAAACAAAAAATCAGAAGAGACCCAAATGGTAAACAGAGATAACTGAGAAAACCATCATAGAAAACCACCAAACTGAACTGGCAGCCCGAAATACAAGGGACAAGAAACAAGGGAAATACAGAACAACCAGAAAACAAGTGATAAATGGCAGCATTAATCCCTCATATATTAATAATCATTCTAAATGCAAATTGATTGAATTATCCAATCAAAAGACATGGAGTGGTTGGATGAATTAAAAAACAAGACCCAACAATATGCTGCCTCCAGGGAACACATCTCAGCTCTAAAGACAAACATAGGCACAGAGGGAAGGGATAGGAGATGACACTCCAGGCTGATGGCAAACAAGAGAAAGCAGATGTCACCATACTTATATCAGACAAAGTAGACTTCAAGACAAAAAAGGCAATGAGAGACAAAGGGGGGCAGCATCTAATGATAAAAGGGACACTCCACCAAGAAGACATAATACTTATAAATATATATGCAACTAACACAGGAGCACCAAAGTATATAAAGCAACTATTAACAGACCTAAAAGGAGATATTAAAAGCAACACAATAATAGTAGGGGACCTTAACACCCCACTTTCATCAATGGATAGATCATCCAGACAGAAAGTCAACAAAGAAATAGTGGAATTAAGTGAAAAACGAGACCAGATGGACTTAATAAAGATGTAAAGAACACTCCATCCAAAAATAGCAGAATACACATTCTTCGCAAGTGCACGTGGAACATTCTCAGTGACAGACCATATCTTGGGAAACCAGGAAAGCCTCAATAAATTTAAGAAGATTGAAATCATATCAAGCATCTTTTCTGACCATAATGTTATGAAACTAGAAATCAACTACAAGAAAAAAAGCTGGGAAAGTGACAAATATGTGGAGACTAAACAACATGCTCCTGAACAACCAATGGATCATTGAAGAAATTAAAGCAGAAATAAAAAAAATCTGGGGGGGCCAGCCCCACGGCCAAGTGATTAAGTGTGTGTGCTCCGCTTCAGCGGCCCAGGGTTTCACTGGTTTGAATCTTGGGTGCGGACATGGCACCACTCATGAGGCCATGCTGAGGAGGCATCCCACATGCCACAACTAGAAGAACCCACAACTAAAAATACACAACTATGTACCAGGGGGCTTTGGGGAAAAAAAGGAAAGATAAAATCTTTTAAAAAAAATACCTGAGGATAAATGAAAATGAAAATACACCATACCGACTCATGTGGGCTGCAGTAAAACGGGTCCAAAGAGAGAAATTCATAGCAATACAGGCCCACCTTAACAAACAAGAAAAATCTCAAATAAGCGAACTTAAACTATACCTAGCAGAACTAGAAAGAGAAGAACAAACAACTTCCAAAGTCAGCAGAAGGAGGGGAATAATAAAAATTAGAGCAGAAATAAATGAAATTGAAACAAAAAAGAAAAACAGTAGAAAGGATCAACGAAACTAAGAGCTGGTTCTTTGAGAAGATAAACAAAATTGACAAACTCTTAGCCAGACTCACTAAGAAAAAAAAGAGAGACGGCTCAAATAAATAAAATTAGAAATGAAAGACAGGCCGGCCTGGTGGCACAGCAGTTAAGTGCGCATGTTCCAATTCAGCGGCCCAGGGTTCCCCGGTTCGCATCCCAGGTGCAAACATGGCACTGCTTGGCACGCCATGCTGTGGTAGGTGTCCCACACATAAAGTAGAGGAAGATGGGCACATGTTAGCTCAGGGCCAGTCTTCCTCAACAAAAAGAGGAGGATTGGCAGCAGTCAGCTCGGGGCTAATTTTCCTAAAAAAAAAAAAAAGGAAAAGAAAAGAAATAAAAGAGGAGAATTTACAACAGATACCACAGAAATACAAAGGATTATGAGAGAATACTATGAAAAACTGTATGCCAACAAACTGGATAACCCAAAAGAAGTGGGTAAATTCTTAGACTCTTACAACCTCCCACAACTGAAGCAAGAAGAAAGAGAATCTGAATAACCTTGAGGGTATTATGCTAAGTGAGATAAGTCAGAGAGAGAAAATCAAATACCATACGATGTCATTCATAAGTAGAAGATAGAAACAACAAACACACACATAGCAACAGAGATTGGATTGGTAGTTACCAGAGGGGAAGAGGGGGAGGGAAGAGGGCAAAAAGGGTGATTAGGCACAAACGTGTGGTGATGGATTGTAGTTAGGCTTTGGGTGGTGAACATGATGCAATCTACACAAAATTTGAAATATATTACAATGTACACCTGAAACTTATATAATGTTATGATCCAATGTTACTGCAATTAAAAAAAAAAAAAGAATCTTATAGACCAATCACAAGTAAAGAGATTGAAACAGTATTCAAAAACCTCTCAAAAAATAAAAGGACAGGACCAGATGGCTTCTCTGGAGAATTTTACCAAACACTCAAAGAAGATTTAACACCTATCCTTCTCAACCACTCCAAAAAATTCAAGAATGCAGAACATTTCCTAACACATTTTAAGAGACCGACTTCACCTTGATCCCAAAGGCAGACAAAGACAACACAAAGAAGGAAAATTACAGGCCAATATCGCTGATGAACATAGACACAAAAATCCTAAACAAAATATTGGCAAACCAAATACAGCATTATATTAAAAGGAAGATACACCATGATCAAGTAGGATTTATACCAGGGATACAGGGATGGTTCAACATCTACAAATCAATCAGTGTGATATACCACATTAAAATAAGAAATAAAAGCCACATGATCATCTCAATAAACACAGAGAAAGCATTTGACAAGAACCAACATCCATTTATGATAAAAACTCTCAATAAAATGGGTATAGAAGGAAAATGTCCCAACATAATAGAGGTCATATATGACAAACCCACAGCCAGCATCACACTCAGTGGGGAAAAACTGAAAGCCATCCCTCTGAGAACAGGAACAAGACAAGGGTGCCCACTCTCACCACTCTTATTCAACATAGTACTGGAGGTTTTGGCCAGAGCAATTAGGCAAGAAAAAGAAATAAAAGGCATCCAAATTGGCAAGCAACAAGTGAAACTCTTGCTGTTTGCAAACATGTTTTTGTACATAGAAAACCCCAAAAAATCCATTGGAAAACTATTAGAAATAATCAACAACTACAGCAAAGCTGCAGGGTATAAAATCAACTTACAAAAATCAGTTGAATTTCTATACTCTAATAATGAACTAACAGAAAGAGAACTCAGGAATGCAACCCAATTTACAATCACAACAAAAAGAATAAAATATCCAGGAGAATTTAACCAAGGAGGTGAAAGACCTATACACTGAAAACTATAAGACAATATTGAAAGAAATCAAAGATGGCATAAAGAAATGGCAAGATATTCCATGCTCATGGATTGGAAGAATAAACATAGTTAAAATATCCATACTACTTAAAGCAACCTACAGATTCAATGATATCCCAATCAGAATCCCAATGACATTCTTCATGGAAATACAACAAAGAATCCTAAAATTCATATGAGGGAAGAAAAGACCCCAAATAGCTAAAGCAATCCTGAGAAAAAAGAACAAAGCTGGAGACATCACAATCCCTGACTTCAAAATATACTACAAAACTATAGTAATCAAAACAACATGGTACCAGTACAAAAACAGACACACAGACCAATTGAACAGAACTGAAAGCCCAGAAATAAAACCACACATCTATGGACTGCTAATCTTTGACAAAGGGACTAAGAATTTACAATGGAGAAAGTAATGTCTCTTCAATAAATGGTGTTGGAAAACTGGACAGCCAAATGCAAAAGAATGAACACAGACCACCATCTTACACCATACACAAAAATTAACTCAAAATGGATTAAAGACTTGAATGTAAGACGTGAAATCATAACACTCCTAGAATAAGAGATAGGCAGTACGCTCTTTGACATTGGTCTTAGCAGCATTTTTTCAAATACTGTGTCTACTCAGGCAAGGGAAACAAAAGAAAAAATAAAAAAAATGGACTTCATCAGACTAAAGAGCTCCTACAAAGCAAAGAAAACCAAGAACAAAACAAAAAAATAACCCACCAACTGGGAGAAAATATTTGCAAATCATATATCTGACAAGGAATTAATCTCCAAAATATATAAAGAACTCATACAACTCAACAACAAAAAAACCAAACAACCTGATCAAAAAATGGGCAGAGGATATGATCAGACATTTTTCCAAAGAAGATATACAGATGGGCAACAGACACATGAAAAGATGTTCAACATCGCTAATCATTAGGGAAATGCAAATCAAAACTACAATGAGATATCACCTTACACCTGTTAGAATGGCTGTAATCACCAAGACAAAAAGTAAGCAATGTTGGAGAGGATGTGGAGGAAAGGGAACCCTCTTACACTGCTGGTGGAAATGCGAACTGGTAAGCCACTATGGAAAATATTTCTCAAAAAACTAAAAATAGAAATACCATATGACCCTGCTATCCCACTACTGGGTATTTACCCGAAGAATTTGAAATCAACGATCCAAAGAGACATATACACCCCTATGTTCATTGCAGAATTATTCACAATAGCCAAGACGTGGAAGCAACCCAAGTGCCCATCAACTGATGAGTGGATAAAGAAGATGTGGTATATATACACAATGGAATACTACCCAGCCATAAAAAAAAGACAAAATCATCCCTTTTGCAACAACATGGATGGACCTTGAGGGTATTACATTAAGCCAAATAAGCCAGACTGAGGAAGACACTGTATGATTTCACTCAGATGTGGAAGATAAACACATGGACAAAGAGAACAGACTGGTGGTTACCAGAGGGGAAGGGGTAAAGGGGCACATATATGTGGTGACTGACAAATAATAATGTAGGAACTGAAATTTCACATTATAAACTATTACGACATAAACAAAATGACATTTTTACAAAAATGTTTGATGTAGGTCAATGACCTTGTCAAATGTTTTAAAATATTTGTTTGGTTAAGATGGTATAAAATGTAATCACTCCACAATACTCTCACCCTGTACTCACTTACTGAGACATTGTTCACTTTTACTGGTTTAACCACACAGAAATTTGCTGAATAAATTAACTGAATGACACGAAAACAAATGCTGCTAATTATATAACTGAATTCTTTCTTATTACAATTTTTCCACACGATATCTGTCTGTTACCTTCTGTGTCATCACCCTCTGTTCATTTCTTAAAGGAGGTCTCCACTCTAGTCTCTGGGACCTTCTTCCAAGCCTTTGACATGCACTCTCCAAGTTTTGTCCTGGAACTTTCTTAGCCTTTCCAGAAGGTGTCAACGATAGGTTTTGAGGTACCCATTAGGAACACATTTTGAATGGTAATTAAATGCAACCCGTGTGGTACAATCAATAGACATAATTTAATATGAACAACCACAATTCAGTTTGCACTCCACTGGAGGGGAGTGATGACATCACCTTCTATTTCAGAGTTGTTAAGCTGAGGAAAAATATGTTTCTTAGAATGGACGAAATTTGGCAAATATGAAACTAGTAGTGATCAGGAGGGAACCCAGCCCAGTAAATGCTGGGTAGATTATCAACACAGGGTCATGTGTGATAGGCCAATACAGGGATCATTTCGGAGCCCACTATGTGATAGCACCGTGTTCAGTGTCTTCTATACATCAGCTTGTCAGTCATCCAACACTGCACTGAATTGGGTAGTTTTATCCTCACATTATAGATGAGGAAATTGAGCTCAGAGATGTTAAGTAATGTGTCCAAGGTCACAAAATTATCAGATGACAGAACCTAAATATGAACCTGGATGCGTCTGACTCCAGAGTCCATTACATTTCCGTCATGCCAGTTTCCATACTGGCCTCATAGCACCTGAATGCTGACAGTGTTTATAGTTGTAATTCACCTGGTCCAGGTATTCCTGAAGGAGTTAAGTCAGAATTTTATGGAGAGGAGAAAGGATTGTCTATAGTGACTGCAACCACAATACGGTGTGAGAACAATACACAAGTGACAAAATAGTGAGCGTACACATATGTAAGTGTATACATACACACAACAACTACCAACTGGTAAGTCAGAGAGTTGTATAGGCTACTTCGGCTTTTTACAGGAAGAAAATAACTCAGGCTTCTGTGACCCTCCATTGCACAATGGTTATTTGAGTCTATATTACTTCCTTTGTCATATTATCAAATATCTCCAATGGCCATAGAAGCCCAGGATTTCACCACTTGGCAGTTTCAGGCCAACTATGAGCTATGGACCCAGGACTGTCTGGTTCCACTCACCAAAAGACCATGGTTAGGATCATCAACATACGGCTCAGCTCAAGTATAGACAGCAGCCCTCTGACCACTTCACCCACCTAGTTTAGTTAGAAGAACTCTTTCTAAGTCATGGACCTCAGGTATGAAATGAGAGTAAGGTTTAGTATGGAAATTTTCTTCCTTTGTACACACTTTATTTTCTTTTTTTGTTTCCTTCACAAAAGACTTCACCATGAAAAGGAGGAAGCCCAAACTGAAGTGAGTTAAAAACTTTGTCTCCAAGAGAGGAATGTCGCTTGGCCCCAAGGTAAGGTAAGATATGGTGAGACACATGGATGAGACCATGCTGAGCTACATTGCCACGTCCTCTCCTGCCAAGTGTCTCTTTCTTCCTTTCTCTCTTCCTTTTCCACATACTTCACTTTCCAGCCTTTCTTTTCCTCTTTCCCTCTGTGGGAACTCAATGTACCAAAGATACAAAGATGCTAACATTGATCAACTTTTCCAGCTCTCAAGGGAGGACACGAGAACTGATATGAAAGAGTCTGAGCTGACAGGGACAAAAGCATAAGGCATCATGGCTGGAAAAGGAAGTCATTCTGGAAAAGGAAGGGTGAACGGTTGCTGTGATATTGCTTGTAACCCTGACCCTAAGGGTGCTGACCTTTGCTTTCCTTTCTCCTCCACACCCTACTCATAAAAGAATGTCTCTTTTCTAATGATTTTCTTGTCATATTCTAGGAGATCCCCATATATTTAGGCCCCAAAGAATTCAACTGACATTTGAGAACTTGCTGTGTCCTCTGGTTCTCTAAGCCAGCTTCATTGTCTCTCAGCCACCAAGCAACGATGGAATAAATGCCTTGTCCTACTGGATAAGTCATGGAGAAGAGAAAACATAGATGACAATGGGCTATTATGTGCTTTTTTCCTACCATCCAATCACTGTGAGGATTCTTCCATTGCTCTCTCCTTGGAAACCTTAGGTGGCTAAATAAAGCCTTTTGCACTCAAAGCCTAACCCTCAGAATTCGTCCATCTCCCCTCACTCATCCTCTCAGCTATACCGTCTTCTACTTCCTCTTTCCTTGTATTATTATTTCCATTCATTTTTTTAAACAATCACAAACTTACAGAAATATTGCAAGTACAGTACAAAGAACTTTCTTTCCTTACTTAGTCTTTTGAGACTAATTTGCCACCTTAATGCCCTGTTACCTCCCAAAACTTTAGTTTGTGTTTCCTACAATCAAGGACATTCTCCTACATAGACAAAGTATAACCATCAAAACTAGGACTTGAACACTGCACATTACCACATCTAATCCTGAGACCCCATACAGATTTCACCACTTGTTCACGTAATGGCCTGCACAGCTCAAGTTTCCAGGTCAGAATCACTCATTGCATTTAGTTGTCCTGTCTCTTTAGTCTCCTTCAGTCTGAGACAGCGTTGTAGTCTTTCTTTGAATTTCATGACTTGACATTTTTTAAGATCACAGGCCAGTTATGTTGTAGAATGTCCCTCAATGTGGATCTGTCTGATGTTTCCTAACGATTGCAATCCTGTCATGCATCTTTGGGAGGAACATCACTGAAGGATGCTGCGTGCTTCTCATTGCATCCTCCATGGTGGTACACCATTTTGATTGGTCCCATTACTGACAGTGTTCACTCTTCACTTCATTAAGATGCTGTCTGCGTGGCTTCACTATAAAGTTACCTTTTCCCCCTTTGAAATTATGTTGGTGGACGGTACTTGGAACTATGTAAATATTCTTTTTCTCATCAAACTTTTAATTTATTCATTTATTTATATCAGTATAGATTCTCATGTCTCCTATTTTATTAGATCAATTTCCCCATACGTAACCGGTTGCCCATCTCTTCCACCACCCTCTCTCTCTCACTCGGACACCCTCCTCTCCCTGCTCGGCTCCGATTTCTTACACTGGGCTGCACCCTCCTCTCCTGGCAATGGATGCCCTCTAGCCTCCCTTGGGTTCTGAGCCATGGCTCCCACTCCCTAAGTACAGAGTCTCAGCTAATGGATTTAGGACTAAGTTATTCAGAAAGGGAAGAGAACAGGAAGAGCAAGAGGAAGGACACCCTCTATATTCTTTGGTTCTCCCTCCTTTTTTCTCTTTCCCATCCTGACCTATCCTGACCTTTCTCATCCTTACCAACTCTCACATCTGTCTTTCCAAGCATTCAAGATAGGATCGAACATCGGGCAATGGCATAAGTTCCACTAGTCAGATTATGAGGGTTTGGTTCCTGGTGTGAGCCTTACAAGCTGTGTGATCTCGGGTAAATTACTTTCCTTCTCCAAGCCTCAGTTGCATGGTATACAGAAAGAGCATCTTAATAGTGCTATTTCATAGCATCACCAGAATTAAATTAGATTGTGCATGTAAAGGCTTTATCACCTGCCACATAACAGGCACTAAGTAAATTTTGTTGATTATTGTTTTCCATCCTCTCTGTTTTAGGTGGTGGTGATTGTTGTTTCACCTCTTCCCCCTACCCCCGAATGCTCTTTATTTTGTCTCATTCTTTTCACATTTTGGCTTCTCTGGACTATTTCACTTTCCCGCTCTTCTTGACCCATTTTACTTACCCTATGTTCACATAAAAGAGGTGCTAAAGGGAGGTATTGAGTTGCCACCAGCAGAAGCTCTGATGGGGGATTCCGACACTCACCGTGCCCAGAGTCATGCTCATAGGACGTCAGGCCATGGTGGTCTCTGCATCCCATGGCCCTGGCTGGGACACCAATGAGACATGTTCACTACTTACCCTTTAGCTTGTACTGGGGGAAAAAAAGTATCTGAGAAAGGACTTAGGTGGAAATATGTACAGTCAGCTACTGCTTGCCAGCTAAGGACCTTCCTTTAAATGGCATGGAGTTTGTGAAGAAGGAAGGGTGATCTTTTGAACATTTAAACAAAATTACACTCTGGGGCCTTGTTCCCTTCTTGGAATCCTGTGATTTCGGTGAAACCAATGACGTAGAGTCACTGTTGTCTGTTGAAGCAGTTGATTAGACAGATATCCACTATTTACCTCCCAACCAAGAGCTAAGCCTTGGTCATGGGTGAATGGTCAGGAAGAAATGTTATCAGTTTAGTATAGTTTTGATACCCTGCTTATAAAATAAGACTTGAGAACCCTGCAAAATGGAAAGGGTAGTGGTACCATTAATTGGGAAGCCAGAAAAGAATGGTTTGGGGGACTTGGGTCCTACGTTTTGAGACCTCCTAGAGAGGCCTTTCCTAACCACCCTAATTAATTAGTGTTGCCAGCCCCATACCCTAGGCACTTTTTCCTACATGGATCTTCTCTGGTGGCTTTGCAGCTGTTATCATCCAACATTTTTTTTACTTGCTTCCTCTGTTTCCCATAGAGTGAAAGCTTTATGAGGGCAGGGATCTTATCAGTCCTGTTCAACTCTATCTCCAGTGCCTGCCATATCATAGATGTTGATAAAATGGGTTGAATTAGTGAATAAGTGAGGTAACAATTATTATATTAAAATTCCTCTGTATCTGTTCACTGTATTTCCATTTCCTCAATTTGCTGATGTTTTTGTGTAAGCACAATGAAGAAAAGCAACAGGAAGTCTACCACGAGGATCAATGAGCAAGATGCCATCTACGTCCCACGCTCCCAAGATCCAGGAGGGCTTCAGAACATGTTGGACGAAGGAGAGTATGCCCCTTTTGTATCTCCTCCCATATTAGAGAGCAATTTTATCCAGGTAAATAATATTTAAGCACTGACTTATGTTCCAATAACTTCAGTAATTAATTTTCCCAAAGACAACTGAAAAGACTGGGAGGAGAATTGTTGTAATGTGGCAAGGGAAGGTATGATACAATTAAAGACAATAGTTCGTAGCTTTAAACAACTTAAAATAATTATAACCTTAAAGGAAAATTATCTCAAGTTTTCTCAACAAATTCTTACCTAGGAATTCTGTCCTAACTCCAATGTAATTGTCATTCCATCATAATCTTCCCAAAATTACATGAAGAGATTATAGCCATTTTTAGAATATCTTGCCACAGGAAAGCATTCAGATAATTCCTTTCTTAGACTTAGAAGACATTTTAAAGACTGACATGTATGACAAAATGAGGGATTAAAATGAATTTTGGCTTTTAGTCCTGAAGGTAAAACATAAACGTCAAATTGTGTCAGGGAGAAAAGTTTCCTTCTCATAAAAATGTGCCCACATTATGAATGAAACTACATTTCAGTGCATTTGGGAGCAGCAGTTCTAACTTTCCTCTAAACATTCAACATTAAAATATTCAGACAAAGAAATAGGGAAATGAGTTCAATGGTGTGAGCCACACCCCTAAACTTCATGGAAATGCCACAACCAAGTCTAACAGGAAACAAACCCATTCAAGAAGCTCCTCGGCTGATTCCACGGAGGGGCAGCAGGGAAGACATCAGGCACTTCTTCCGTCTCCCATAAACATGTGCTCTACCCTGAGACCCAGGTACGAGGGACACCTCATCACCTCCAGAACACCATAGGTGGGAGGCGATGCCTGGAAGAACGCTAATGTTTAAGTGATGCCTCAGAACACATGGAATCAGTCAGTCATCCTTTGATGTACTTTACCTGACATATGCTTCTTTTCTACTAATAGTCTTATTTGACTTTTCATACTCTTCTTGCACCCTTTTCAAATAACCTTTTGCATGCTCTAATGAGCACTCGGGGAGGTAATTAGCATTCTATAGCCCAGACATGGCCTGATGTGATAATTGGATAAGTTATTCTCATCAACATGCACAACCTCTCATGGTTGGGATGTCTTTGCCAGCAAGTTACCAAGGTTCCTGACTCAACAAGTTTAAATGAAAAAGAACAACAGTTATCTCAGAGAGAGTGAAAGAGCCACAGGGCATCAGCTCACTCGTGGGGAGTCATCGAGGACCCAGGTTCTCTCTTTTTGCTCTATCACCCTCAAGTTAGCTCCTCTCAGGACATCACGTGCAAACAGGACAATGAGAGCTTCCAGCAACAGAAGAGATGCGTCTCATCCTTGCAGCTCTTTGTGAGGCTGAGAAATCCTGTGCCAGAGCCACCGGGAGACCCCCGCTAGTGTCTCATCGGCAGGCCTGGGTCACATGTCCCTGCTGAAAGCAATCACTGGCAAGGGGACGGGATCACCATGACTGGCTTGGGTTAATCAGGATTTAAGCCCTGAGCTGGGGCACCATTCCTCAGGGATGGATACAGAATCCTGTTAATCAGGAAGAAAAGTGGCATGGCTTTGGGTAGGTAATCAATACTATGGGCTCTAACCTCTTTCTTAGTATATTTGTGTTTTTGTTTTGTTTTGTTTTTTATTGAGGTCACATTGGTTTATAACATTACGTAAATTTCAGGTGTACATTATTATACTTTAGTTTCTATATAGACTGCATCATGTTCACCACCAAAACTCTAGTTTCCATCTGTGGCTGTACACATGTGCCCCTTCCCCTTTTGCCCCCCTTACCCACCTCCCCTCCCCTCTGGTAACTACAATCTGCTCTCTGTATCTATGTGCTTATTTGTTTATCTTCCACATATGAGTGAAATCATATGGTATTTGTCTTTCTCTGTCTGCCTTACTTTACCTAGCATAATACACTCATGGTCCATCCATGTTGTCTCAAATGGGACGATCTCATCTTTTTTATGGCTAAATAGTATTCCACTATATATATATATATATATATATATATATATATATATATATATATGCCACATTTCCTTTATCCATTCATCTGTTGAGGGGTACGTAGGTTGCTTCCAAGTCTTGGCTATTATGAATAATGCTGCAATGAACACAGGGGTGCATATATCTTTTCCAATTCATGTTTGCAGGTTCTTTGGATAAATATCCAGAAGTGGAATAGCTGGATCACTTGGTAGTTCTATTCTTAATTTTTTGAGAAATCTCCATACTGTTTTTCCACAGTGGCTGCACCAGTTTGCATTCCCACCCGCTGTGAATGAGAGTTCCCTTTTCTCCACGTCTTCTCCAACACTTGTTATTTCTCATCTTTTTAATAAAAGCCATTCTGATGGGCATGAGGTGATATCTCATTGTAATTTTGATTTGCATTTCCCTAATAATTAGTGATGTTGAACATCTTTTCATGTGCCTGTTGGCCATCTGTATCTCTTTGGAAAAATGTTCATATCCTCTGCCCATGTTTTGATTGAGTTGTTCATTTTTTTGTTATTCAGTTGTATGAGTTCTTTATATATTTTGGAAATTGACCTCTTGTCAGATATATGATTTGCAAATATTTTCTCCCAGTTGGTGAATTGTCTTTTCGTTTTGTTCATGGTTTCCTTTGCCGTACAGAAGCTTTTTAGTCTAATGGAGTCACATTTGTTCATTTTTTCTTCTGTTTCCCTTGCTTGAGGAGACATGATATTCAAAAAGATACTGCTAAGACCGATGTCAAAGAGCGTACCACCCACGTTTTCTTCTAGAAGTTTTATGGTTTCAGGTCTTACATTCAAGTCTTTAATCCATTTTGAGTTAATTTTTTTTTGGGGGGGGGGGAGATTAGCCCTGAGCTAACTACTGCCAATCCTCCTCTTTTTTCTGAGGAAGACTGACCCTGAGCTAACATCTGTTCCCATCTTCTTCTACTTTATATGGGGGACGCCTACCACAGCATGGCATGCCAAGCGGTGCCATGTCCACACCTGGGATCCCAACCAGCAAACCTCGGGCTGCCGAAGTGGTACATGCACACTTAACCACTGTGACACCAGGCCGGCCACCATTTTGAGTTAACTTTTGTGTATGGTGTAAGATAATGGTCTAGTTTCATTCTTTTGCATGTGGCTGTCCAGTTTTCCCAACACCATTTACTGAAGTGACTTTCCTTTCTTTCTCTATTATATGTTCTTGGCTCCTTTGTCAAAAATTGGTTGTCCGTAGATGTGTGGTTTTATTTCTGGGCTTTCAGTCCTGTTCCATTGGTCTGTATGTCTGTTTTTGTACTGGTACCATGCTGTTTTGATTACTATAGCTTTGTAGTATATTTTGAAATCAGGGATTGTGATACCTCCAGCTTTGTTCTTTTTTCTCAGGATTTCTTCGGAAGTATACTTGTTTTTAAGTGATTAATTTTTTTAAACCAGTTAATCTACAGCTGAGAAACCAGGCGTTGCCCCTCTCTGGCTTCCTTCACATCCCTGTCTACCCACTTTCCAGTCTCCTCAACTTCCAACTGGCAGAGATTTTACTGGCCAAGATTCTTGGACTTGGGGGGTTTGCATATGCTGTGCCTCTGTCTGTAAAGATCTCTTGTCCACCCAGCCAGTTTCTCCCTCACATTGTTCAGGTCTCAGCTAGAGGTCTCTTCTTCAGGGGAGAGTTCTCTGACCCTTTGTCCAGGGTGTGCTGGAGCCAGCCAATGGGCAAGTATTCAGGAAGTTTGCAAGTCAGTTGTTAAACACAGCTACTATTAAAAATTAAATAGTATAAACTTACAAACAAATTATATTCAAAACAAAGGCAACAAATACTCCAAACTCATGATTCCTATTATTTTACTACATTTTACTATTATCTATGTTCTTAAGGTTATGGATTCAAGAGTATGGCAAAGGCCAATGAAGACTTCTGTAAGAATCAATTGGGCATGTGAAATTTAAAATAGAGAGTATTGTATATCATTATTTGTAAATTATGTGCTCCTCATCTTTTATATCAGTAAAATTTATAATACACTTACGTGTATGTATCTTCCAAGAGACAGTCGTTCCGCATTTACCAGCATACCGCTGCCTGCAGCCCTCTCTGGGTCAAGTCTCCTGTTATGTTCTTCACAGCACAGCACCCTGAACTTGTACTTGGTAACACTTCTTAAAATAATCATCAATGACATGCTTGTTTGATGTTCACCTTCCCTGGGAGACCCCCAGGGGTCAGGGACTGTGTCTGCCTGTTCGCTGAGATATCTCCAAGAATTCATAAGAACAAGCAACTGCATAAATGGGTCATGGTTCATTTCTCCTTTATTTCCTACACTACTCAGGCAAGCAAGGCTCTCAGGGCCATGCACTGTATCAGAAAACTCCTCTTCCTGTTCTCTGCTCTAGGTCAACAGGAGAGGTGAATCCATTTACCTTCACAACCAAGCCAACTGGGTGACTGTAGCCATCTGCTCTTCCAGTCCCAGCCATGGGACCCCCAACGTGATGCTGCTGGCACATCCGACACCCGCAGCCCGGAAAGATACAGAACCCCTGTTTCAAAGTCTCCTGACATCTCCTTCTCCAGAGAAACTGGTGCTCACCAGGTGAGTTACAAAGGGAAGGGGTTAAGGATCTCTAAGAAGCTATGCTTTACCCCAAGGAGCTGAAAATAGAAGCACCGATGACAGTGGCTCCAAGTAAGCATCTCATTTGTACTGCTTGCTGCAAATGACAAAGAGTCGTGTCCTTAAAGTCTGGGAAAATAGTTTATGACAACCTGGCAGTCAAACAGGCAGTTAATTTTTAAAAAATTAAACCTAAGGAATTGAAGACTCATAATAAACTGCCTCTCTAGAACATGGCCCTCTCCCCTCAGCATCCCAGCTTCCATCAGCATTAGCTCTGGTCTTACCTCAAGCCACTCGCTTGCTGTATGACCTAGAGTGAATCACTCAACTTCTTTAAGTCTCTGCTTTGCATGACTAACTAAATGGGACAACTTCTCATGGTAAATAGTTGATATTCTGATTTTTTAGTTCATGAGAATCTTAGGAGTATGATTTGGGTGAGATGGCCCTCAGGAGCCTGATTACACGTACTAAAAATCAGTCTGGGGTCTCACAAGCAAAGGACCAGACCGGGAACACGGTAGCCACAAGAAGGTACCGCCCCAGCCCTGGCCTGCACCTACCAGGCGGGTCAGGGAGACAAGCCTGTTTTCTGGAGTCTCACTCTTGAGACTGCTGCACCACATGAAAGGAAACGCCATTGACAGTCTCCAATCAGGCCTCCAGATGACATTTGTGTCTTTTTCCAGGTTTCTCCCTCTGCAGTTTGTGACTGTTTCTGTGCACGATGCTGAGAACATGCGCCTCAAAGTAAAGTTGGTGAGTGGCCGAGCCTACTACCTACAGCTCTGTGCCCCTGCGCACGAACAGGACACCTTATTTTGTCAATGGGTGGAACTCATCTCCCTTTTGAATCAGGAGAAAGCCAAAGCTTCCAAAATGTCAGAATTCTCAAGCCTCTCGGAAATCACCAATAGCACAGAGATCACAAGCTCCCTGGACATCATGGATATTGCTGCCTTCACAGCTGTACAGCCCCAACACATGTACACATATATAGACACCGTACATGCCATAGAAAGCATTGATTTCTCAGAATTCACAGACAACACCGATGTCACCGACATCACGGATATTCCAGAAAATGAGGTCACAGAGGTTCCGGATGTAAAAATTGTCACAGAAGTCAGAGACCTCTGTGATGTCACAAACCACGCAGAGGTCACAGAGGTGGTTGAAGGTGATGACATACTAAGGGCCAAGCAGGAGGAGGAGGTATGTGACATGGAAGACTCTCACTCTCTGGTAACTAAGAACAAGAGTGGTAATCAAGATCACGCTTCTTGGTTAGCTACCTGACGTTGATTACCAAAATGCTATGGAATTTACTCTGAGTAACCTAATTTTAATAATGTTAAAGGTTCAGGGATCCCCAAGCCCTGGTGTAAAGGAGTTGTCAGATGTCTCCTGAAATAGGCAGTGTAAAGTAAGGGCTATTTTGAGGTTTAAATGAAATAAAAGTATGCAGTACATTGAAGGATGGGTGAAATTTAAATAGGTAAAAGTAAGGACGGAAATAGGAGAATAAAATGCCAAGAAAAAAAGGTGAGTGGCTTTAGAAAAGGCCGGAAAATGGAAAAACACAGAGCCCTATCTAAAAAGGGTTAGTGCAGTTTGGCTGGAGTATAATATACATGGAGAATATTAGGATATATAGGATAGAAAGTTGCTTGGAAACCTTGAATGCCAAATTAAGAAGTGTGGACTTCACTCTCTGGGCAAACCTTAGCCACCAAAGGCTTCCGTCTGAGAGAATGAAGGAGCCATGTTTTTAAAAGATGAATCTGATCACAGGATGGGTTGTAGGTAAAGAGACAAGTTTGAAAACTACTGCTGAAAACCTCCGTGGTCCCACACTAGAAAAATGGCAAAGGACAAGGATAGGCATTTCACAGAAGAAGAAACCACTAACGAATATAGTGGAAAAGTTAAACCTTACTAATAATCAAAGAAATGCAAACCTAGGGAAACATTTAACCTATAAAACTGTTAATTAAAAGAATAAAAGCGGTCAATATTAGTAAAGGTGCGGTCAACTTGAAATTCATATAGATTCACGGTAGGGGTGAGAATGGGGGCAAACTTTCCTGAAATCATTATGAATCAAGAACCTAAAAATGTTTACACCCTTTGACTCAGTGATTCCACTTCTAGGAATTTTTCTTAAGGAATTAATCAGACATAGAAATGAAGGTATAGCTATACAGATGTTGATCATATCACATCTATACCATGTTTATAAAAATATGGAAGTAACCTAAACATTCACGACAGGGGATGGATAAACGAATTAAAATCCTTGAAGGGCAGGTACTATACTTATCTTGTTCTGGAGCAACCATAGTAACTGGCAAGATCATAGCCACTCAGTAAATATTTGTTAAATGAATGACTGCTCTGTAGACATTAAAATTGTTGAATTTTTCTTTACTTGGAGAAATGTTCATGTTAAATTTTAAAATTGTTGAAGAATTTTTCTTTACTTGGTGAAATGTTCATGACATAAAGTTGACTAAAAAATGAATATGATCCCTATTATATAAAAATATATTTACATGAACATAGACAATAGAAAGGGAAAAAGTCATATTCATAACGGCAGTTTATTTCTAGATTGTGGGATAACAGACAATTCATGTCTTTTTCTTTACATTTTTCTGAATTTTCTGTTACCTACAATAAAAATAAATTTTAATTAGCAAAAATTTAAGTAGTTTTACATGACTTTTAATTAGATGAGGAAAACGCTTTTAATAAGTCATTAGGTGAAAAATGTAGGATACAGAACTGCAATATGATCACAAAGTAAACACATACAAAATAAATAAATGGACAAAAAGAACAGAATGAAATGTGCCATAAGAGTAGTTATTTCTGGCCAGTGGCATCAAGCAAGCAATAATGTTCTTCCTTTCACTTTATATCTTACAGGATTTTCTACATATTCTACAATAACTATGTATACTTGTCAGAAAAAATGTTTTATCTTTAAGGAAGAAGATTATTGCATGATTTTCAAGGGAATGCAATAGAGGTGACGGACTAGGCAGTGGCAATGAAAGGAAGAGAAGCAGATGCGAGGGATGTTGTGGAGACAGGGTCTCTAGGACCGGCTGGCCAGTTCTCTGAAGCCTGAGAGAGATTCTGAGGAAGGCAGTGAGCAACTAGGAGAAGTGGTGCCTTAACAGAAACCAGGAAATTAGGAGAACGGGAAAGATTTTAGGGTAATAAGTTTTAGACACAGGTTCTGAGCCTTTTGAAAAACAAACTCTTTGTATTCCTATGAACCTCCAACTCCTGTCACCTATTAGACGCTCTTAAATCAAGAGCAACCTCAGACTGCGCAGAAGGTGGCAAAGCGTTTCCAGAAAACTTTCAGGGAGAGGAATGCTGTAATTAAGTACTAATTTTCTTGTGTGAGGTGACACTGGTGTACACGATCACATGAGCTTCTGAATGTGCTGTGTCAGGTGCCCTCACTGGCAGCTCAACGCCCACGTGGCCTCTTCCCAATGGCCATGCAACAGGAAGCCTCACGCCCTCATTCCCGCGCCTGCGTGCTGGAGGGCGCTCAGTGTACATGAATGAAACAACCACTGTTTTAGATCCTGCTCCACAAAGAATCTGTCTCTGTATGCTCCTGTTCTGTTACCTGATTTGCTGCCACTTATTATTTTCAAAGGAAAAACTGGAAAACATTCTGAAGCCTGAGTGTCCACAAGATTCAAAAACAAAGAATGAGTTAAAAGAATCTTCAAACTCTGTCACCATCTCAAACATAACACTGAATTTTGAAGGTGAAAAATGTTTTCATACTACTGTGACTCCAGAGGAAAATGAGACAAATACATCTAAAGAGATGAGCGATAAAACCTCTGAAATAAGGACAACTGATTTTAACAACGTGGCTCTCAAGGCTGCAGATTCCAGGTACGTGAGGCAGGGAAATGCCAGGGAGGCTAAGGCGTGCAGTAATGTAAGTAAATGTTCGCTTTACAGTCCCTGCAACCCGGGCGTTTGCTGAAGACTCTCAGACACAGATACAGCGTAACTGAAGGACGACAGAGTCAACTCTATCCACACTTGGATCAACCTTGGCGAATTTTTATTTTCACACCATGCATTTGGCATTCTTGGCAATCTGCCTGGTGTCAGCTATGTGTGCAGAAGCAAATAGAATAGAAACAGTGACTACATTTTGGAGTTAGGAGTGTTGATCTCTAGAGTGATTATCAAGGGTACTACTCCTTTTATCCTTATACTTCTCTATGTTTTCTTCTCTATAGAGCCCTGATTCTTCTCTATGTTTCCAACTAATAACCTAAGAATCCAAATCCAAAATTTTCATAATTTTAATAGCTTGTTTGCAAGCTGAATGTGAGAAAGCATTGTAGTGTTATAAAGACAGAAGTTAATCCAATCATTCTGGAGTAACTTCTAAAAAGAAACCAGAGAAAAATTTAGAGATCTAAATGCTTCTGTTAGCAAGGATGAAAATGAGGAATGTAATGAATTACGTCTAAATTCTTTTTAAATATAAAAAAGGGACAGGAAAAATAAACCAAAAAAGAGAAATAAACTAGAAAAATGTTAAATAATTTGAAGGGCTTAAAAAGAGTTTGGCTGATTCTTCAAAAAGAATGACAAAACAGGCAAATCACTGGACAACTATTTTTTTTAAAAGGATAAAATTGGAAACCTAAAAAGTGTTACATCAACTAATAGGAAGAATAGTAAAATATTATTGAGAAAGATGATATACGAGTTTTCTTTAATAACTGGGAAACTCTAAATTAAATAAATGACTTTAACAAAAATGCAAAGAAGCAAAACAGGCTCCATCAGAAACTGAAAACAGAACAATTTATCCAAGAGTTCCATAAAGAAAAGGACATAGTTACGACTTTTACTGGACAGTTTTTCAGCTACTCTAAGAATTATCTCTGTTTCATGTAATGTTTTCTTTTAAATACGGAAAAACGTTTTGTTTTCCTAATCTTACGAAGCAAATAATTTGTCTGGATTGTAAAGCCTGACAAAAACAATGCAAGAAAGAAAATTCTAGATTAATCTTACTTGTGACAATAATTGCTAAATTCCTAGAATCATGGCAGGCAAAATATAGAGAGCTTAATATAAAATTAAAGAAACTGTCAAGGTAAGTCATTATTTAAATATAGAAGAACAGAAAAGTCATGATACTTTACACACATTTGATAGATTTTTATATTCTTAATAAAGACCCACAAAATAGAGAAGAGTTTTTCTTCAACACAGTAAAGAATATTTTTCCAAACCAGAGCCAACATTAGTTATTTTTTTGGTTAAGATTGGCACCTGAGCTAACATCTGTTGCCAGTTTTCTTTCTTTCTTTCTTTCTTCCTTCCTTCCTTCCTTCCTTCCTTCCTTCCTTCCTTCCTTCCTTCCTTTCTTTCTTTCTTCTTCCTTTCAAGATTAGTCCTGAACTAACTACCGCCAATCCTCCTCTTTTTGCTGAGGAAGCCTGGCCCTGAGCTAACATCCATGCCCATCTTCCTCTACTTTATCCATGGCACGCCTACCATGGCATGGCTTTGGCCAAGTGGTGCCATGTTCGCACCTGGGATCTAAACCGGCGAACCTTGTGCCACCGAGAAGCGGAACGTGCACACTTAACCGCTGCGCCACCGGCTGGCTTTTTCTTTCTTCTTCTCTCCAAACCCCGCCCAGTACATAGCTGTACATGCTAGTTGTGAGTGCCTCTGGTTGTGCTATGTGGGATGCCACCTCAGCATGGCCTGATGAGCAGTGCCACGTCCTTGCCCAGGATCCAAACCAGTGAAACCCTGGGCCACCGAAGCAGAGCACGTGAACTTAACCACTTGGCCACGGGGCCAGCCCCAGAGCCAACATTATTTTTAATGAAGAAATTCTAGAAGAGTTCTACTTAAAACTTGGAACAAATTAAGGATGTTCCCATTAACATTTCTATATAATATAATTTAAGTGGGTCTAGCAATTGCAAGAGGACAAAGAAGTACAAAAAATAAATATAAGAGATTTTTAAAATCACTCTTTGCAAATGGAAACTAATATTTTGAAAATCATCAAAAATATTAGTTTATAAACAATTTTAGGAAGGTTACAGATTACAAGATAAATTCACAAAAAAATAATTTTGTCTCATGATTTTATTAACAAACCAAAAATGCATTGAAAAAAGAGAACATATTTTCAAAAGCAACAATAAAAATCAAATATTTAGTAAGAGTGATAAGAGCTCTACATACACGGAATTACAAAACTAATGGCAGAAGTAAAAGGCAACATGAATAAGGAAACATAAGGTCTCTCTCTGGGCTGATAGATTTAAGATAGGAAAGATGACGAGCCTTCCTAAATTGATTTTTAGATGTAATACAATACCAATTATCTCAATATGGTATCTCACAGAAATCATAAAATTATGTGGAAAAGATAGGGGTAAGAATCTCAAGGAAACTACTGAGGATGGAAAATGGCTCAAGGGGACTTGATCCTATAAAATCTTAAGCCATATTATAATTAAATGGCCATCCCAAACACCAATGCAAAGTTTAGAATATAGAAATAAAGCTATAAAAATAGATTGATACGGGTTCAGCAAAAGTCTGGAAAATGTTGGTCAAAGATTCATGCTGTAACACAAAACATTTTCAGATGAGGAAAGAGTAAAATACTTGAAAGCTAACCAAAATCAACCAGAAGCAAATGGAGTGGAGCATTGCCTCAGTTGCAGAGGAAAGATCTTTTCTTGTTGCTGAAGCAACAGAGGAAATTCTCAATGTCAAAGTTTCATTCATTCATTCAGTCGTATTTACTGAGCACCTTCTGTGTGCTAGGCACTGAGGACACAGCCCTGAAAACAATTAAGTCCTTATCTTGTGGAGTGTTTCATTCTAGTGGAGGATATAGAAAATGAGCAAATACAATCTTTATGCCAGCTGGCATGTGCTGTGATAAAAAACAATAAAGTAACAGAACAGAGAGTGATTTAAGGAGGGAGGATGGATATTTTTTTAAGTGGTCAGGCACGGCTTCTCCGAGGAAGGGACATTTGAACCAAGATTTGAAGCAAGTGTGGAGCTCTAACGGAAGAGCGTTCCAAGCTGATTGATTGCATAGCAGTTATAAATATCTGCCAAATAAATCATTTTAAGTAACTAAATAAATACATATGTCTATGAATACATAACAACACAATGGGAAAATAATAATAAATAGGTAATCTATAAAGCTTTTACATCCTGTATATAGAGGTAGCTGATAGGAATTTATAAAGGATCCAATTAAAAAATAATTCAAGGTTATGAATAGAAAATTTACTCCAGAAAACAAATAAATACTTAAAAATAGATCAGTCTCACTAATAATTAAAGAAATACAAGCTAAGCCATTACCACTTGGCTTTTCATTAGCTGTTTCTAACACTGAGGGTGTCACTGTAAAGGGGGGGAGGGGAGCTTTCTGCAGAGCGATTCGGCAGTTCACACCACAAATGGTTACTACCCCTTGATTTACAGGAATGCACATCAAAGAAATAATTCAAAAGGGAAAAAAATAACTTATTTGAACATAGTATTTTGTAATTAAAACCTGTAAGTAATCCAAACAACCACTGGTAGGAGAATGGCTAACTAGGAATCGTACACTAATTTAGTGAAACAGCAGATCCCCATTAGGAAAAGCAATCGGAGAATTTTAATGAAAAGTGCTAATAAGGAATTATAAACTAGAAAAGTAAAATTTCAAAAAATATGTATACAGTGGTATTATATTTCTACTACAGGACGGGAAGAAACCACAGAGTTTGGGCATAGTTGGTGACTAAAGGAATGGATATTTGTTATAATTGATAGATGTTTCTATTACATTTTTATTGTACAGTTGATTACAGATATAATTTAAAAATCAAACTGATGCTAGGATGCATTAATTGGATGCATTAATTGTCAGACACAACAGCTAGAGAAAGAGATTTGCAGCCAGACAACCCTGGGTCAAAATCCTGGCTCTTCTACTCTTACTAGCTGTGTGATCTTAGACAAGTTACTCAATTTGTTTAGGTCTCAGTTTCCTCATTTGTAAAATGGAAATAATACCTACCATGCAGAGTTGTAGGGATTAAATAAGCTGATATTAAAAAGTTCACAATGCCAGGTACATGGTTATCTCTCTAAAAAAAGAATAGACAGGTAAAAATAGGGAGAGGGGGGAAGGAGGGAGGAAGGAAAGGTTTGGATTCTAGACCAGACTGAACACAAATCTAATGTAGATTTGACTCGTGTTGAATACAGTAAAAAGATGATTCTATACCACACAGGACTTCTGAAGTCATCTTTTCAGTAGACTACCCAGTAAACTGAACCTAGAGAGGAACTGGGGAAAAAGTAAAACTTACTAAATATTTTTAATGCAATAAATAAATTGAGGATGTTTAAATTGAAGAAGAAAATGCTAATAGTTGACAATTACCATCTTCAGTGTATGAGGAATTCCATAGAAGGCTAAATTTAAAAAGTAGATTTGAAATAAAAACTATTTTAGCTAAACACGAAGAACTTTATTTTATAGTAAAGTAACACAGCAATCAACCAATAAATAAAAAGCCCAATAAAATAAATGCATATCATTGATTAGATATTAATAAACAGTAGGACTAGTTTCTGAAGGTAGTGGAGTCTTTGTCCCTGGGAGCCTCTCAAAAACAAACATTAAGCCATTTGTCTTGGAGACCTTAGACATTCTCCTGCCAGAGGTCAAGACCCGTGCATGTTTCTTATCTTTTAATCTACTGCTAATGTAATGACAGAAGGCATGGTGAAGTCAAAAATGAGTGTGCTCTGGGGGCTTCCTTAAAGGAGTGTGGTGGAGAAAATGTAAACACACCTGGTATGCTATAAGGTTCTGAGAAATAGAGCAATAAAATATGCAAAGGGCTTGGGACGTATTACATGCTCAGTAAATGACGATTATTGTCACTAATCATTCATTTCCAATAGTGTAGATAAGAAGAAAGTTGGCTCAGGCTGGCCCGGTGGCATAGTGGTTAAGTTCATGTGCTCTGCTTTGGCAGCCCAGGGTTTGCTGATTCGAATCCTGGGTGCAGACCTACACACCGCTCACCAAGCCATGCTGTGGTGCATCCCACATGCAAAATGGAGGAAGATTGGCACAGACGTTAGCTCAGGACCAATCTTCCTCACAAAAGAAAAAAAAAGGGAAAGACGGAAAGTTGGCTTTCTGTCCAAAACAAAAACAAAAACAACCTTACTCAAAAATAGCTTAGTAAGCTGAGGATTAAGTATTCAAAATTGGCTTTCTTTTTAACATTTCCTCATTAAGTAGGGATTAAGGTAACCAAAGGAATATGGACGATCCTTAGGATATCCACAAGCCTTGAAATCAGAATAACGTTTGCTTCAGCCCCTGGGCTGCTGCATTCCTTGAAATTCTAGAGCCAACTGCCAGCACATTCAAGGTGCTGGTGGATCTTGATTACGATTATGATTACAATACTTTTGGTTATCTGCTCAAGCAAAGCATCGTTAGATAGCTTAGTTTCTATACTAGTCGCTCTCACCGTGTGGCTGGTCAGCAGTATCACCTGGGAACTGGTTAGAGACGTCAATTCTCAGGCCCACCCCATCCTACTGCATCATAAGCTCTGCATTCCATATTGAGTAGACCTCCCGGCGGTTCTAACGCTTGCTCAAGTTTGAGAGCTGTTCTCTTAGGAGAAGCCAACCCTAGGTACAAAGTAGGGTTTAACAAGTATTCCTCTCTTGTGAGGGTTTCTCCTGAGGCTCTATAGCCAAAATAAGGATTCCCCTCTATAGCCACAGGAAAAACTGTCGGCTCAAAATCAAGGGAAACTTCTTCAGGATTTATTCCTATATGACAAGAGCTCTGAAATTTGGATTCAAAAAAGAAAAAATATATAAAAGTTTGGTTCATGTTCAAGAAATTTCCTTCTTCAAGTTGAGGGTGAAGTAGTTGAAATAGAGAAATTACCCCCAGAACACTGACCTATTATTTCTTGATGGTAACCACTGAGTTCTTTCAGTGGAACTACATGACCAGGAGGGCTACTGGTAAACCTGATGTGTTAGAGGAGAAAGAAGGACAAAGATAAAGAAAAAAACCAGGAGAGAGGGAGAGTAAGGAGGGGAAATAGAAAGAGCAACCATCAGTCAGATGTAGTGAGAGATGGGAGAAAGGAAGACAAGACGCAGAGGAACAGAAGCAGGTGCCACTCAGTAGAAAACGTACCTTTTGCTACTATGCACGAGCCTGGCTTTCATAGAACAGTGTAAGTTTTCTAAAAAATAAACAAGATAAAAATAAGTCCATCCAATTTAGCAATCTATCCTAAACAATAATTGATCAGGTCTGATCACTCTGACGTCTCCCTTCTGCTTTATTTCATTCACATGTCTCACATTCTATGTCCTGCCCTTGTCTAAGGCTTCAGAAACACACCACAATTCAAACTCTCACAAGGTTATCTGTTTAAATCATTTCAACTTCTTCTTTCTTTGCCCTTTTGCACATAATAGGTATCCTGAAGCATTAGATTAGCTTTTTTTGCCTTGGAAAAACAAAATAATAGACTTTACTTTTTAAAAAGTATTGTTTTAGACTTACAGAATTATTGATCAAATGGTACATAGAGCTCCACACACCCACCCCACTGCCACCTCCCCACTCTCCCACCACCCCAGTGTCCCCTATTATTAACATCTTGCATTAGTGTGGTACATTTGTAACAATTAATGGACAATATTGATACATTATTAAGTATAGTCCCTAGTTTAAAGTTCACTCTTTGTGTTGGACAATTCTGTGGGTTTTGACCCATGCATGGTGACATGTATCCACCATCAAATACAGAATAGTCTCACTTCCCTAAAAATCATCTGAGTCAGATTAGCTCTTATTGGCTTTTCAAAATATGAAAATTATAAGGATAACTTAAATTTTTAGGATGAAAAATGCTCTGCAGGTGCAATGTTTTGTTAGTTTCTCTAATATGATCACTATTAGAAATGATGAGAAAATGAATCCCTATATAAATAGCAAAAACGATAGAATTTTATAGATAAAAAGAATCTTGAAGGTTAGTGAATCCCAAATTTGTCAAGGCCCTGCCCTCAAGTCTTTCAGCTTATATCATTTATATGCTGATTCTACTGAGGAGGAAGAAATAAATAGATAAACAAAGAAAAACAAAGCAAAAACCAAATTTTGGTTCTAAGTAATCCTCTGAAGCCCAATTCAATTAAGTATACATTCTTTTTTATTTCCTGTTTGCATGGGGAACATAATTATCATCCAGAGCCCAATTTAAGAATGTTCATTATGAATGAAAGATGTCCTATCTAAGAACAGAATGGAATTCACTGATGCTTTATTCTTGGGACATTTGTAGGATTGTCAAGATACTGTGAGAGTGATAAATAAATTCTACATTTTTTTTTCTCCAAGACCGCGGATTTCAGTGACACTTGATAACCCTGTACTTTGGAACAATGAAAAAAAAAAATGAAACAATGACCTTGTTGAATATTTTGTCCTCAGATTCATTAGTCTTTAAAATGTAAATTGAACAATTTAAATCTGGACGAGTGAGACTATGGAGACTTCCATATGTCACTTTAAGTCCTTTGGAAATGAAGGATTTACCTTATAAAGCATTTATATTCCTGGGGCTGGCCCAGTGGCGCAGCGGTTAAGTTCACATGTCCTGCTTCTAGGCGGCCCGGGGTTCGCTCGTTTGGAATCCGGATGCAGACATGGCACCACTTGGCAAAAGCCATCCTGTGGTAGGCGTCCCACGTATAAAGTAGAGGAAGATGGGCACAGATGTTAGCTCAGGGCCAGTCTTCCTCAGCAAAAAGAGGAGGATTGGCAGTAGTTAGCTCAGGGCTAATCTTCCTCAAAAAAAAAAAAAAAAGCATTTATATTCCTCACACCTTGACAATAGCGCTACTGTGATTCTTCCCTTTGTTTTAAAGAGGATAATGGCAGGCTTTACTTTAATTTATATCTATTTTTTAGAGTACTTTTACTTGGTATTTCTCAGTCTCTTGATAACTTTATCATTAAGCTCAATCTTCATTTAAATCACCAGACTTATTTGGTGAAGCTCCATGAGCATTTATCTGCAAACATCTCAGAAAATTACTAATTTAACCTTTACTTTGGAAAGATCCATTGTAGAACTTGAATTGTATGTATTTGCCAGACTCCTTAAAATGGGTCATAATTCTGTTTTTGTGTATTTGTCTGGGAAGATATTATGTAAGGGTAATTATTCTTCCCAAATGCTTGCTTTACCTCAAACACAGCAATACTTTCAATACCAAAATTGTTATTGAAAATGTGGCCAAGAAACAGATTTGGTGAAAATTAAGTGACTCAAGTTTATGTTTTAGCTTGTCAATGAGGTTAAGAAAATAAGTATTTTAATTTTTGTTATTAATTTTAAAAATCAGGATTGCCAAAAACAAACTTCTTTAGCCAAAGACATTTCTGAAAGTGAAGTAGTCTGGAAAATCTGACAGTCAGTCTCCTATTTTATCCACTAAGCCATAAGAAATGTAATAACTTGGGCAAATACCGGGGTGTGTTATTCACCTGCAAGATTCCCATGTACTGTCTCCCCATCAGGGCCGTAGAGATTGGGGTGAAGAAGCTAGCAGATGTGGGCAACTCACCAGCCCAGGCACCCATCCATTCCAGAATGTACCTCAGGTCTCTCTGAGAGCCTATTTCCCAACACAATTGCCTCTATTTACGTGAAAGCCCTGAGTATCAGCAGTCAGCTTCTCTCAGTCCCAACCCCAGAAGCGTTTCCAGGGCTGGAGAGACTGCGGGACAGGGATGCCTGCAGCCTCAGTGAGTGAGAGGTGACAGGTACAATAAAAATAGATTACATGTTATTACATACAATTCACTTTTATGGCTTTTACAGGTTGGGTAGCTTGTGTGTTACAGAAATTTAGGTAATTTTACTCTAATATGTACTATAATCAATAACACCCTGGGCTTGCTAAACACGTTTCATTACTGCCTACAAAGCATTTAGAGAATGGCCAATTATCTCATACTTAGTAATTCTTTCCTAATGTTTGTGGTTACCCTGGCAAACTTTTGAAATGTGCTGTTTATTTTTACAGGAGCACGAGAACTCATTCAGGTATGGAACAAATGCCCTGCATTTCTTTGTGATCCCTGCTATCCAGCAGTCACCTCTGGGTCCTGGAATAGAGTAGTTAAGAGCTAAGGAATCCAGCTAGATGTTTTCATGCATTCCCTTTCCTGCCTTTCTCCATTCTAAATCCTTCACTGGAGAAACTCTTCCTCACAGCCTTCCTCATGCTGTCTTTCAAGAGGTAGACATCACTTTTTTCTGTGCTGGTAGAGTTCGCTTCCTAGTTCTCTGAATCGGACTCCTTGGGGATCAGCCACTCCCAGGCTAAGGAGAACCCCAACAACAATGGGGCCGCTTATCCTTGAAGATTTGGAAGGGAAGTGGTCCACAGCTAAATTTCTTGGTAAATCTAAATCCACCTAGCCCCTCTTTTCTTATTACTTACATCATTGGCCTCTGCTTTGCTGTCAGGTAATGCCATTTAATGCTTCTTTCAACAGTTTTTTCTTTACGTAGTACCGTGTCTCAGGATCTTTAACTTGTAACGCCCTTTTGATGTGGAGGCTGTCGTAGAGGCACCGGTGGAGAGCTCTCCCCTTGCTGACTCCTGACCCATTTCTAAGTCACCATCTACCCTAGGGGGTGGAATAAACTCAGCTCCAGTCATGCACAGAAAAGAACATCATGGAAGGGACATAGAGGATATTTCACTGGACTTAAGTGGAGAGAAAAAAAAATACATCCATTTTAAAAACCAAGAACACTTGAAGGCATTTTTAGTCACATTTGCAAGAGTCCGACAAAAAAAAGCAAATGGTTAGAGGAGAGGTGTTTATACAAATGGTATCTATCTTTGAGGCTTACTACTGGGCTTTAGTGTCCAAAAGACCAGATGAACTTCACTGTACTGTAGCTTTACCTATATTCCAATCTAAAGTATTGAACATGGAAACGTGTAGGGAAATGCTATCATAGTTTATAAGAAAAATGCAAAATCTCCTTTGCAGTAGATAGAATTTCCATCTATCAATTTTCATCTATCATCCATTAATCTACCCCAAATTTTATTTCAAAAAGAAATCAAAGTAAATTTCCAGAAGTTCCAGGGATGTCCAACTTGCAAATATTTCCCTCTTATTTTCTAAAGGCAAGGATATATCTAGCAGCAGCCTTATCACTAACACATAATTAGTGCCTTAGCATATAATCAGTACATTCTACATATATTCTGAAGCACTTGTTATTCAAGCCATGGAAATTTAAAATTAGTGTAGGATATCAATGCTTTTATTTTCATCCTATACATGACTGATTCTTTCACCTGTCTTCTGGCACAAACTCAATTTTGTTCAACTGAACAAGCATTCAATTCCTATCTATTATATGAGGCATTCTGGCAGGCTCTGGGAGAGATTAAAAACAAATAAATAGCAGAACATTACCTGGCCTGAAAATGTATGCACAATTAACATAAATCGGAATGTTACAGGTGCTTTAAAAGTGGAGAACCTAGTTTTAGCTCAAGAGAGAAAATCGTGAAAGATTCTATGAAGGAGGCAGCCTTTGAGTGAGGAAAAGAGAAACAAGAATAGCCCGGATATAGGGAATGGTGTGAACAAAGTCAAAGGGATAGAACCATTCTGGGTATGTTCAATTTAGGAGTAGTGAGAGAAGCACCTGGAGAGCAAGGCAGCAGCCAGATTACAGAGGTCTCAGGCCGTGCTAAGGAGACGGGATAGTACTTCTTGGTAGGTAAGGAGGAGCCACTGAAACATGGGTAAATGATGACATAGTGTTACATTTTCGGACGATGGCTCTGACTGCAATCTCTAAGAGAAGCTGGAGGAGGCTAGAGGTAGGAAGCCATTGAAACAGTCCAGGTGAAGAGCCGTCTTCCAGTCTAACGAGTCTACAGTCTAACCAGGCAAGACACCGCCAGATGGAAGCAAGGACACAAATATACAGTCAACAAGATTTATTGACTAACTACCTGTAGGGACAAGAGAATAAAAATTGAGGATGACAGAGTTTGGGAGACAACATGACTAGGAGGTAGTGGGTCCATGAAACAAGCTAGGAAACGGAATCGGAGGAAATTTGGAAGGAAAAGATGAAGAATTCAGCTATTCAACACTGAACTCAGAATCAAAAGTCCTAGGTTTGAGTTCTAACTGCACTTCCTCTGTTCCATGAACGTGTCTTTTAATCTCTCTGGGCCTCAGTTTCCTCAACTATCAAATGGGCGTGCATATGGGTGGGGAATGAGGAGGGCACGATGAGCTGTCCCAAGGCCCTTCCTGCTGTCATGAATTTATAAGCTGATATGTTTGTGGTCCTTGTGGCCCATCTTTTAAAATTTGGCAGGCAGTTTAAGATGGGGCTCTGGAAATGAGGAGCTAAGAAAAGATACAGAAAATATGGAGAAAAAATCCACTCTGAGCTTGTTAAATCACGAGGATGGTACAATGTATAAATTTAGCACGCGATTCTCACAAAGTATTAATTATTTTCTCTATTTTCTTTCATGTACTTTCTTATTCTTTCTACTTTTCTCTCTTCTATCTTCCCATTTTTCCTTACTTAGGATTGTATAGTTTTTCCATTTTCCCTCTGATTAGCATTTCTTTCCCCCTTTTCACACTCCTCTGAATCACATCTTTTTCTCCTTTCATAATCTCTTACTCACACTTAACACTCTTTACCCCAAGAAAAGCAAAGATTAGTAGAATCTTAATCCCTGGTCCCATTGAATTTAGACTGAATCTAGACTAAAAACGAGTCTGTCATTCCAATTTTTATTCTAGGCAGAAGCCAGAATATCAATTGCTCCCCACCGTAGTAAAACAAATCCCTGGTACCACGAACCTCATCAGAGTCACATTCACCCAACTCCTGGGCAGTCTAGAGGGGGACTATGGTCTCTAATTCATCTCTCGAACCTCTCAGCAGTTTGAAAGAATTATGCTTGTTCTCCTTTCTGAGTAAGGTTTTGGGTAAAGCGGCTCTTCAAATGTCCTGTTTTTAGGAAAAGGCTACGAGGCAGGGTAGCTTGTCTCTCTGGATCTGAGTCCATCTCTCTCCTTTCTTGACTTTCAATTTCTCATCTTTCTACGCTTTATTCTTCTTCACTTTGCTGATTTCTCTACAGTGAGCCCAAACCATAGGCCTATGTATAATCCTATGGTGTTTTTCCAAAATGGAAAGAAATGAGACGATGGATAGAGATTTGAGAAAAGAAGAAAAGGGAAAATCACTTATGAAATCTGGGCATGTCCTCCCCACCCTACCCAGCTTTCTTGTCTACTTTCCTCTTAACTATTGCTAATGAAATTCCTTGGAATCCTAAGCAGTCAGGTTCATTCTTTGTTTATGAAACCCAGGCTAAAAAGAGAGAGGGTGGAAGGACCTTAAAAGGCAAACTGTTTGTGAAATTTTACAATCGGATCCATTGGAAAAAATAAAGACATTTGTGATGAAGTGGATAGAACATCATTTGCATTTAAGACACAAATTAAGTTCTCTCTCCTTCTGTGCCTTTTTTTCTCTCCTGCTTTTGGCTGTTGTCTTTCTTCTTCACTTTCCCTCTGCCTAATGATCTCTCTTCCACTTTTCCCCACTATTTTTCTTTTTGCCCTCTGGCTCTCTCCCTTCATGTCAAATCCTCCTTTAATTTCTTCAATCTTGCACATCATCTGTCTCCCCCTTTCTCAGGGGAATGAATGTGAGGAAAAGCAGAAAAAGAAAAGGTCAATGGAAAAAACATGAAATTATAAGGTAATTTTTATAATTATGTCTCTATAGATATGAAAAACAGACATGACACTTTCACAAAATGTCAATAAATTGAATATTTTAACATTGCATCTTATTACTTCTATTGTAGTAACAGTACAGGTGGAATGAATGGAACATTGAGGGTTTTGTTGTGGTTTCTGCTCTAGAATCCATCAAGGGATAAAATGCAACATCAGCACAGGGAGCAGCCAGTGCTTCAGATGAGGCACTGGAAGGGAATTACTGCTGCTCCTTTTACAAGTGATTCCTTTCATTCTCGTTCCTGCTCTTCCTCTTTGCTCCCTCATCATGCTCTTTCACAGCCTGCTTTGTTAGATTAGCCAACACAGCCCAGGCCTCTTTCTTTCATAGCAAAATTATACAAATATTTATAGAGTGCCCATAGGGCTGCCATGTGCAATTGTGCAGATGGTACACTGCACAGAGCTGGGGGCCTTATTCCCATTGTAGTCTGTATGCAGTGCACAACCTGCACAGCTATATGTGGTGGCCACATATATTCTAAACTTCGTTGAGACACTAGTTTTGCACAAATTACTTACGAGTGAAACTTCTCTCAGCTACTTCTCCCAACATAGCTGTCAGTGTGTATATGTGTGTGTGCATGTGCGTTTAGGGGCTGAGTTCGCAGACATGAAGGGAAGGTTGGTGAACCAGGGGTTGGACTCAGAAGGAACCACATGTCCATCTCATGAGAGTTCTGATGTTGGAATTGAGGTGCCCATACTTCTTTTCAACCTTCGGTCACTCTGCCACCAAAGTCAGCTTAGCACTTGAGCATTTAGTTTATTAAGAACTCTCCTTCCAGAGGCGCACCATGGGCCAGAGGTAATGCACCAGAGGAAAACAACGTGGCCACAAAATAACAAATGTCTACACACAATAATCCCCTGGCCTCCACAGATACTCCTTAGTCTATGCCTCTTCTTTTGTCACTTCTTTTCCCTCTTAAGTATGCTCTTAATATTGTTTTATGCTGGTGGACAGTAAAGAGGTGGCACTCAGGGTGACTTGTGCTGGTTCTTACATCCATGCAGGTAAAGTCCCAACCTTGGACATCTCTCAATATGTAAGAGAATTCAGAGAGAGAAATCCCTTTAAAGATAAACTAATATTTTACAATAACTTTATTGTTTGATTGATATATTCTATAATAGTGAAATTTCAAATATTGGGGTCTCATTAAGAGAGATCTGGGGCCAGCCCCGTGGCCGAGTGGTTGAGTTCTCACGCTCCACTTAGGCAGCTCAGGGTTTCACAGGTTCGGATCCTGGGCGAGAACGTGGCACCATTCATCAAGCCATGCTGAGGCGGCGAACCATATGCCACAACTAAAAGGACCCACAACTAGAATATACAACCATGTACTGGGGGTCTGTGGGGAGAAGAGGAAGAAAAAAAAAGGAAGATTGGCAACAAAAGTTAGCTCAAGTGCCAATCTTTAAGAAAAAAAAAGAGAGATCTGCAAATCCAAAGAAGGGCAAAAATGATGATATACATAACATATTTAAATCTTGACTTCTGAAATTTAAAAATGGGCTCCCAAATATTTAAATTGTGAATTGCTTATATATGGGAAAAGGTAGATAGTTTTTTTAAATGATGAAAATGTTTTGTTACTAATAAAGACTTCATATTATTACAACTGAAATAAAGTGAAAGTTAGTTGGCCCCCATTTACAATGAGCATATGGTACATGTATGTAAATCTCACATACATGTGACCTATTTTAGGACTCAGTTTAACATAGATCAAGAACTTGCAAATAACTCAATGACATATCCGTAAGTCTTAAAGAATAAAAGCTCACAATCTTAATCTTGATATCTTGATTTATTAGATTCTTACATGGGTAGAAATAGCTTTTAAAAACAAAAATTTTAATAAATTAAGGGGTTCCTTTAATATTGCTTCAACCCCTAGATTTAAAAAGTGAGATCTTCTCTGTCTAAAGTATTTTTATTGTTATATTAAGAAGAAAAGCTGTATTATAAACGTAATTTTACTTATTTCCATCACTTATGTTACTTATATACAGTTTTTAAAAGTTTTATACTTGAGTAATAACTTTAAAAATATTCTGTACTTTAGACTTTTAAATTAATTGAACTGATTTTTCCATCTTTCTTTTTTTGGTCAGATAAATACAAACTACTCAACTGAAAAACAAGCACAGCTCAAGAAACCACCACCAACACAAGGGAAAAATAAAGCAGTGTCTTCTGTGTGGCAGAAATAAAGGCTACTACTAATCATTAAGCATTTAAATCCATGTCAATCTAGTTTCTTAAATCTTAATTACTGTAATTGTGGATGTCTATTTTAAAGGAAGGTAGAAAACTATACAAAATAATAAGGTTTTCAATTCATAAACTCAATTTTTCTCTGTAGGGCTTCTTTTCTTTGGGATTGTTGGATAAATTTGCTATTCTCTTTGGTTTCACTTTTCTCGTTTGGAAATTAGCCCAAGGCTGTGTTGTTTCTAACACCGGGCACTGTGGGGTCCTTGAAGGCGGGGACCATGTTCTTTCCGTTTTTGTGTTCCAGCTGAGCACCTGGACTGAGAGACAGAATCGATGAATGCCATTTTCAAACATTTTTTTAAATCTCAATACTTTTAAAAATAAAAAAGAAACTACATACAGTCTCCATCCAAAGAATAGTTTGGATTTTTAAAAGCCACCACTTATTCATTTTCAAAAGCTGCCAGTCATTCTACAGTGCTTTGCATGCATTCTCAATCTTCACAATACTCTGAGGGGTATTATTACTTGCCTATTCTACAGACAGATGGTGAAAGTGAAGCTTAGAGAGATTAAGTTGCTTGTTCAAAATCATACAACTAGAAAAATATATATATATATCAAATTTCACACAGATAGTACTGGTTTTTCTACTCTGATCTGAGTTGCAACAAGGACTATGTCTCACCTCCATCTTCCTCTTCCTGTCCCACAGATAACCCTCTAGAAGTGGGTGCTCCGATATGGTAGGAACTGGACAAATGTGGCTATTAAGCACTTGAAATGTGCCTAGTGCAACTTAGAAACTGAATTTTAATTTCTTTTAATTTTAATTAAAATTTAAAACTGAAGCAATGTAGAATATTTTTTCCATTAAACATAAATTTATTGTTTTGGTAAGGCTACATTTTTTTCACTTTAATTGTTAAAAACTTAGCATCCAAATTGAGATATAGTATAAGTGCAAAATACACATCAGATTTATGTCTTGGCATGAAAAAAAGAATAAAATAGTTCATTGATAAGTACTATAGTGATAAAGTGTTTAAATTATAATATTTTGGATGTATCAGGTTAAACATTTATAAATTAATTTAATCTATTTCTACTTTTTTAACTGGCTACTAAATTTGTCACAAAATTATATACGTGGCTCACATTCTATTTCTATTGGACAGTGCTGCTCTAGAGGAAAATCTCTACTCATTCCCCTTGGCCCACAGCTCAAGGGGTTCCTCCTCTTTCTTTCTTTGCTGTTCCAAAGATGGAAGGGATTTCTCTCCCAGCTCCACAATCAGGAGAGAAAATAGGAGATTTCTATGCACCCAAGATGAGGTTACCATCGAGGCCATTTTTAAGTTATGAATATATATAAATCAACAGTTTCTAATTTGGAAATGGCCGTCTCATTACAGAACATATTTCCTTGGTAGAGATAATCTGGAACAAATTGATTCAGTAGGGAAGAAAGTCACCACTAAGACTGATTATTATTATGTACCCAGTAGCAGAGTCCTTCAAAAGGCAGTGGCAGACCCCCCCACTGTAGGTGGCTATGTAGAACAACGAGCTCTTTCATACATCAGGGTGCCTGTGCAACCACTCTGGAAAACAGGAAGTGTCTTATAAAGGTAAAACACTGTCATATGACCAAACAATTCTACTCTAGGTACTTACTCAAGAAAAATAAAAACATGTTCACAACAAGACATATCTTCAAAACAAGACTCATACACAAATGGTCACAGGAGTTTTACTCATAATAGCCAAAACCTGGAAACAACCCAAATGCTCGACAGGTGACTGGTTCAACAAATCCTGGCACATTCATACAGTGATACTAATTAACAACAAAAAAACAAACTAATAGATGCAACACTGACAATGTAGGTGAATCTTAGAAACAACATGTTGAGTGAAAGAAGTCAGATACGAAAAGAATACACACTATATGATTTTATTTAAAAGAACATTTAGAAGGTAAAACTAATTTATAAAGACAGATCAGTGATTGTATGGGGTAGGCGTGGGCTGGAGGGTACTGACTACAAAGTGGTACAAGAAAACTCTTTGAGTTGAAGGAAAGTTCTATATCTTGACTGTGGTGGTGGTGATGTTGGTGTATACATTTATCTAACAATACTTTAAAATAGGTGTATTTTATTGCATACAAGTTATACTCCAATAAAATTATTTTTTAAGGCAATACCATATTTTTTTAGAAAAACAGAAATGCGAGGAAGTTCAGCATCAAGTTGCAAATTTTTATTAGGTTTAAACATACACACACACAAACTTGCTTGCCTTTAATAATGTACTGATTTTTTTTTGAAAAGGTTTGTAGTCAAAGAATCCTCATAAATATTCCATAACTGGGTTGTTCAAACCTTCTGCAACATTCATCATTCTTTGTAACTTAAAACACAGGACAGGCTTCTTACATTTTCCATTTAAGTTTCCCTAAGCTTGTTGACTCTTGTACCAGAACTCCTTTATGTTGCCTATCTCCCACATCCTCCTACTGTAAAATAGCTCATGAGATAGCATATTGAATCCTTAGTACAGCAGTGTCCAACAGAATTTCTGTGATTATGAAAGTGCTCAATATCTGTGCTGTCCAGTATGGTCAGCATAGCCTTAGAACATAATTCTTAAGACAACACCACTTATAAGGAAAATATATTCATGACTTCTTCCACTTCGAAACAAAAAACACTTTAAACTATACTTTGGAAATCTTTCAATAAAATGAGGATGATATTCCATGCGAATGGATAAATAAGTGGTACATATAAATACCAAATATTAATCTTGAGCATAACTGGATGTCAAATTAGATGGAATGGCCTGTTAATGTGAGTATTTAAGGAAAATTCAACAAGACACCAAAAAGCTAATTACATGACTTGCAAATGGATGCAGCATTACCTTTCTAGGAAGTAGATTACCTCCACGATATAGATCTAAAGTCAGTCCTTGAATGTTTAATACTTGTTAGAAGAGCCTTTACACATGAACAGGCTCAGACATCAGAAGTGCACACGCATCCTCTGTCACTGCTGCTGCCACAGGACCCCGAGCCACAGGGACAGCTCTCACCTTCCCTGCCACTGGAAACACTACTGCCACCACTTCGTGGAACCTGGACAAACCCAGGTGTGGATTTTTTGGCTGGAGAGAGAGCATGAGTGCTGTAGGAAGGAATCAAATCCCAGAGTCATAAGTTTTAACTTGGAGTGCATTTTCCAATACATTGGTGAAGTTCCATGGGAGCAATATTATAGATCAAATAAGGCCTTTTTGTTTTTGGAATTGGTATAAAAACCTCATCCTCATAACTTGTATGTTATTTGAGAGATCTTCGTACCTTTAAATACGTTAAACAGATCTAGAGTTTGCAGGGGAGAAAGTCTCTGTGGCTCAATGAACACATAATTAAACATCTTACTGGGGAAAAGAAACATGACTTCTGAAAGGGAAGCTCATGCCACAGGCATCTATTAAGGTTCACTGAGGACTAAATTTGTGTGAAGACAAGGGCAACTCTATAGAATTTTAGAGTATGAACTTATTTGAACTTTCCACACGTTTTGACAGTGTGCCATATCAGAAATATTTCACTATGGGTGGAAAGCAGCCCTACTGTAGGATATGGCATTTCTTATGCTCATAAGAAAGGAATGGATAAGGATTTTCTGCAAGAACTGCAGTAGGTTGCAGGTGGGTTTGGGAGTGAGGCAGGCGATACAGCTATTATTAGAGTGAATGTGGACACAGACAATAGATTGTGATGATGCTTTGAACATTATTTGATTTTACCTACCTGATCCTAGTGGTCATTACTTAGAGGGGAGTAACAAGCTCCCAACTCACAGATAAAATATTCCTCACCCTAAACATGTTAACATGATAATTCATTGATGTCTAAAGTACTTATCAAACATTAGATTATTTAGTGGTTTTAAAATATGTCCACAAATACTTGACACTCCTCCCTTCAAGAGATGGAAACTGTTCTCCTTGCTTTGGTGCAGACTGGACTGAGTGGCTTGCTTCAAGCAAGTAAAGCGGCAGTGATGTGGTGTAGCTTTAGAGGCTAGGTCATAAAAAGGCCCTGCAGTTTTTGTCTTGGTTGCTTCTCTCTTGGATCATTTGTCTGGGAGAAGTCAGCTGTCACATCCTAAGAAGAGTTCCACAGGGCAAGGAACTGAGGCCTCTAGCTAACAGCCATATGAGGGATCCTTCTTGGAAGCAGTTCCTAGAGTCCCAGTCATAACTTCAGAGGATTGCAGGCCCAGCTTAACTGTAATTACATCTTAACTGTAACCTCAGGAGAGACCCTGAGCCAGAGCCACCCAGCTAAACTAAGCTCCTGGTTTCCTAACCCACAGAAACTGAGATTACATTTCATGCAATTCTGCATCACAAAATCTCATTTGTCTCTAATTCTACTACTAGAAGAGGCTGTCCTTAAGGGTATATTTTATATGAGAACTTCTAAACATTTTATAAAATAATTACAAGTTTTGGATAACCTTTGAAACAGCTCAGTTTTCTTCATTAAAGCTAATTCAAATGCAATAGAAAAAATGATTGCCCTAACATAGCATAAAGGAAAGGTAACTACCAATCTTCTAATGCTTTACAAGGGGCCAGCTCTTTACACTGCTAAATGCAATCATGTACAAAGATGGTTTTCAAGGAATAATTGTTAAAACGTGGTTTTGAATAATAGCTTTGACTTCTTGGTCATCAGCAGACAAGAAGAAACAGGAGGTCCTCAGAGTTTTTGCATACTTTCAAGAGTCTTTAACTATTTTGGAGAGAAGTGTCAAGATGGCAGTGTAGGCAGACTCTGAACTCATCTCCTCCCACAGACACAACCAATTTACAGCTACTCTGGGCACAATTACCCCTGAGAGAAAACTTAAAACTGAATAAAAGGAACCCCTGCAACAAGGAACAGTCCTGACTGAGGTGGAAGAGGAAGAAATTCCTTTCTGGGGAGAAAAAAAAGCCACTTTTGCAAGCTGTGGCACTTCACGGCCAGCCAGGAGCAATCCTAAGGTATTCAGCCTTCCCTGGAGGAGTGGGTGAGTGTTCCCACTACAAGCTTTCTGCAGACTCAGCACAACTGAGATGAGTCTCCTAATATCTGGCTTTGTTGGCTACTAACAACAATGGGGAATTCCTCCAGAAAAGCTATTGGACATAAGGGGAAAAATCTGGCTCTTAAACGGGCCCCCACTCAAATTTACCCATTTCAGAAAGCAACCTAAAATCACCAGAAAGAAAGGTACACAGTCCTGGTGAAAAGAGACTCGCCTGATAGGCTCTGGGTGCATCTTGGTGAGAGATGAGACCTCTCCAGGGACTGAGACATTGGCAGCAGCCATTATTGTGATCTACTACAGGCATGCTGATATAAACGCTGGCAGACACCATTGGAGTTCTTCCCCTGGCCTGTTAGCCCAATATCTGCCACACCCACTAGAGTGCAGATCTAATCCAGTTCAACTAGGCCTGGCAACTGCCTTAGGGACTGGCCCCACCCAACAGAAAGCCCTCGAGCAATTTGTGGGCCTGCATAGACTGGGTGCCTAGATCCTCTGCAGCTGGGAGAGTGGGCCCACCTCTGCAGAGCAGGATGTGTGCGAGGAGCTGGTGGAGTGTGTGGGGCCTCTGCAGTGGGGTCACTGGGTCTGCTTCAGTGGGTCAGGATGCACACATGGGGCAGGACTGTGTTGACAGTATGTGTGGCCCTTTGGGAAGTGAGACTTGTCAGCTGCAGAAGACTTGTGATTTTCAAACAGCCATATAGGGGGTGGGCCCCACCTTCCAAAGCCTGAAACAATTGGGTGCTCCCATGCTGGGACCAGCCCCACTCAGCTGCAATCCTGAGAGAGCTGATAAGAGCCTTGCAGGCTGGAGGCAATTCTAAGCCCCTGAGCCTTCCAACCAACCATGTTGAGGGCCTACCCAACAGAAAAACTGCAACAGAAAAGTGCTATTAGACCTTGCAGCCAACTGTGCTGGGGCTCCCCGTGCCCGATAAAGTGACTGAAGTGTCCATAGCAGCCACATGCAGCTGAGAATTACAACCAGCCAGGCAGGCAGACAGCCAAGCCTCCCTGGGCACCAGCAGCAAGAGCAACCTGCCACAATGCAAGGACACACATAGCTCACACAGGGGTCACTCCTGGAACATTTGGAATTGGTGATGAGGGGGAAGCACACTGCTGGGCCTTATAAGGCATCTCTTACATAAGGCCACCTGTCCAAGATCAGAAGACATAGCTGACCCACCTACTATATAGATATAAGCACAGAGAAAGAAGCAAAATGAGGAGGCAAAGGAATATATTCCAAATAAGGAAACAGGACAAAATCCCAGAAAAAGAATTCAATGAAACAGAAATAAACAATTTACTTGACAAAGAGTTCAAACAAAAAGTCATATGGATTCCCACCGATGTTGGGAGAAGAATGGATGAACTCAGTGAAATATATAAAAAAGAACGGAAATGAAGACGACAATACTGGAAATGAAAGATTTACTAGATGCTCAATAACAGAGTAGATGATAAAGAAGAACGGATCGGTGAGCTGGACAAAAGACTAGAGGAAATCACCCAAGCTGAACAGATAAAAGAATTAAAAAGAATGAGAACAGTCTAAGAGGCCTCTGAGACAATATCAAGTGCACTACCATTCAGATTATAGGTGTCCCAGAAGGATAAGAGAGAGATGGAGGAGCAGAGAATCTATTTGAAGAAATAATAGCTGAAAACTTTCTTAACCTAAGGAAGGAAACAGACATCCAGGTATAGGAAACACAGAGAGCACAAAACAAGATAAACCCAGAGAGGCCCACACCAAGACACATTATAATTAAAATGTCAAAAATTAAAGACAAAGAAACAATCCTAAAGGCAGTAAGAGAAAGGCAACAAGTAACATACAAAGGAAACCCCATAAGGCTATCAGCTGACTTCTCAGCAGAAAGGTTACAGGCTAGAAGGGAGAGGCAGGATATATTTAAAGTGCTAAAAGGAAAAGATCTTCAGCCAAGAATACGTTACCTGGCAAAGTTATCATTCAGAATGGAAGGAGAGATAAAGTGTTTCCCTGACAAGCAAAAGTTAAAAGAGTTTATCACCAAGAAACCAGTTCTACAAGAAAGGCTAAAGGGACTTACTTAAGTGGGAAAGAGAAGACCTCGAATAGGAATAAGAAAATTATGTATTCAAAAAAAAAGGCAATAAAATTACTGGTAAAGGTAAAAATACAGAAAGGCAGCACATCAACCACCTATGAAGATAATATGAAGGTCAAAAAGCAAAAGTACTAAAATTACCTATTTCAATGATAAGAGAGTAACTAATACACACACACACAAACAGGGTAGATATATCAAAAACATAAAATGTGGGAGGAGGAGAGTAAAAAGAGTAGAGCTTTTAGAAGGAGGTCAAACTAAAGAGACCATAAAGTTAATATAGATTGCTATATATGTAGGTTATTCTATATGAACCTCATGGTAATCACAAACCAGAAATGTATAATAAATACACAAAAAATTAAGAGAAAGGAACCCAAACATAATACTAAAGAAAGCCATCAAACCACAAGGGAAGAGAGGAAGAGAAGACAGGGACAGAGAACTACCGAAATACCCAGAAAAAAGTAACAAAATGGTAATAGGCAGACACTTATCAGTAGCTACTTTAAATGTCAATGGACTGAATGCTCCAATCAAAAGGCATAGGGTGGCCAATTAATAAAAAAAAAGACCCATATATATGCTGCATACAAGAGACACACTTCAGACCTAAAGACACTCACAAACTGAAAATGAAGGGATGGAAAAAGATACTCCATGCAAATGGCAATGAAAAGAAAACTAGGGTAGCAAAATTCAAATCAAACAAAATAGACTTTAAAACAAAAACTGTAACGAGACAAAGAAGGACACTACATAATGATAAAGGGAACAATCCAACAAGAGAATATGACACTTGTAAATATCTATGCATTCAACATAGGAGCACCTAAACATGTAAGGCAAATATTAACAGACATAAAAGGAGAAATACACAGTAACACAGTAATAGCAGGGGACTTTAACACTCCACTGACACCAATGTATAGATTATCCAAACAGAAGATCAATAAGGAAACATTGGCCTTAAATGACACATTAGATCAGATAGACTTGGTAGATATATACAGAACATTCCATCTAAAAGCTGCAGAATACACATCCTTTTCAAATGCACATGGAACATCCTCCAGGATTGATCACATATTTGGCCACAAAACAAGGCTCAATAAATTTAAGAAGATTGAAATAATACCAAGCAGCTTTTCTGATCACAAAGGTATGAAACTAGAAACGAACTACAGGAATAAAATCAGAAAAGCTACAAATACGTGGAGATTAAACAAAATGCTACTGAACAACGATTGGATCAATAAAGAAATCAAAGGAGAAATAAAAAAAAATCAGGAGACAAATGAAAATGAAAGTACGACATGCCAAAACTTAAGGGATACAGAAAAGGGTCTAGGAGGGAAGTTTATAGCAATATAGGGCTACTTCAAAAAGAAAAGTCTCAAATAAACAATCTAACAGTGCATCCAAAGGAATTTGAAAAAGAAGAACAAACAAAGCCCAAAATCAGTAGAAGGAAAGAAATAATAAAAACCAGAGCAGAAAAAATGAAAGAGACTTAAAAAACAATAGAAAAAATCAACGAAACCAAGAGCTGGTTCTTTGAAAAGATAAACAAAATTGACAAACCTTTAGCTGGGCTCACCAAGAGAAAAAGAGAGAAGGCTCAAATAAATAAAATCAGAAATGGAAGAGGACAAATTACAATGGACACCTCAAAAATACAAAACATTATAGGAGAACACTATGAAAAGTTATACACCAACAAATTGGATAATCTAGAAGAAATGGATAAGTTCTTAGCATCACACAACCTTCCAAAATGGAATAAAAAGGAAACAGAGAATTTGAATAGACCAATCATCAGTAAGGAGATCAAAATAGTAATCAAAAATCTCCCCAAAGATAAGAGTCCCGACCAGACAGCTTCCTTGGTGAATTCTACCAAACATTCAAAGAAGACTTAATACTTATCCTTCTCAAACTCTTCCAAAAAATTGAAGAGGAGGGGAAGCTTCCTAATTCATTCTACAAGGCCAACATTACCCTGATACCAAAACCAAACAAGGACAACGCAAAAAAAGAAACTCACAGGCCAATATCACTAATAAACATCCATGCAAAAATCCTCAACAAAACACCAGCAAATTGAATACAAAAATACATTAAAAAGATCATACACCATGATCAAGTGGGATTTACTCCAGGGATGCAGAGATGGTTCGACAGCAGCAAATCAATCAATATGATACACCACATTAACAAAATGAAGAATAAAAATCACATGATCATCTCAATAGATGCAGAGAAAGCATTTGACAAGATACAGGATCCATTTATGATAAAAACTCTGAATAAGATGGATATAGAAGGAAAGCACCTCAACATAATAAAGGCCATATATGACAAACCCACAGCAAATATCATTCTTAATGGAGAAAAACTGAAAGCTATCCCTTTAAGATCAGGAACCCGACAAGGATGCCCACTTTCACCACTCTTGTTTAACATAGTTTTGGAAGTCCTAGCCAGGGCAATCAGGCATGAAGAAGAAATAAAAGGGATACAAATTGGAAAGAAGTGAAACTCACTATTTGAAGATGGCATGATTTTATATATATAAAACTGTAAAGAATCCACCAAAAAACTTATAGAAACAATAAATGAATACAGTAAAGTTGCAGGATACAAAATCAACATACAAAAATCAGTTATGTTTCTATATACTAACAATGAAGTAGCAGAAAGAGAAATTAAAAATACAATTGCTTTTACAATGGCAACAAAAAGAATAAAATACCTAGGCATAAACTTTACCAAAGATGTGAAAGATCCGTACACTGAAAATTATAAAACATTGTTGAAAGTAATCGAAGAAGACACAAAGAAATGGAAAGATATTCCGTGCTCTTGGATTGGAAGAATTAACATAGTTAAAATGTCCATACTTCCTAAAGCAATCTATAGATTCAATACAATCCCTATCAAACTTCCAATGACATTTTCCACAGAAATAGAACAAAGAATCCTAAAATTTATATGTAACAACAAAAGACCCCAAATAACCAAAGGAATCCTGAGAAAAAAGAACAAAGCTAGAAGTATCATACTCCCTGATTTACCATATAATAGTATATCTATAACATACTACAAAGCTATAGTAAACAAAACAGCATGGTACTGGCACAAAAAGAGACATACAGATCAATGGAACAGAATTGAGAGCCCAGAAATAAACTCTCACATCTATGGACAGCTAATTTTCAACAAGGGAGCCAAGAACATACAATGGAGAAAGGAAAGTCTCTTCAATAAATGTTGTTGGGAAAACTGGACAGTCATATGCAAAAGAATGAAAGTAGACCATTATTTTATACCACACATAAAAATTAACTCAAAATGGATTAAAGACTTGAATGTAAGACCTGAAACCATGAAACTTCTAGAAGAAAACATAGGCAGTACACTCTTTGAGATCAGTCTTAGCAGCATATTTTCAAGTACCATATCTGACCGGGCAAGGGAAACAAAAGAAAAAATAAACAAAAGGGACTACATCAAACTAAAAAGCTTCTGTACAGCAAAAGAAACCATCAACAAAACGAAAAGACAATCTAACAATTGGGAGAAGATAATGGCAAACCATATATCTGATAAGGGGTTAATATCCAAAATATGTAAAGAACTCATACAACTCAACAACAAAAAAATGAATAACCCAATCAAATAATGGGAAGAATATATGAACAGACATTTCTCCAAGAAAGATATACAGATGGCCAACAGACACATGAAAGGATGTTCAACATCATTAACTATCAGGCAAATGCAAATCAAAACTACAATGAGGTATCACCTCACTCAAGTCAGAATGTCTATAATTAACAGGACAGGAAACAGCAAGTGTTGGAGAGGATGTGGAGAGAAGGGAACTCACATTCACTACTGGTGCGAGTGCAAACTGATGCAGCCACTATGGAAAACAGTTTGGAGATTCCTCAAAAAATTAAGAATAGAACTATCATACAATCCAGCTAGTCCACTTCTGGGTATTTATCCAAAGAACATGAAAATATGAATGCATAAAGATACATGCACGCTTATGTTCATTGCAGCATTATTCACAATAGCCAAGACTTGGAAGCAACCTAGGTACCCATCAAGGGACGAATGGATAAAGAAGAGCCCAGAATACATACACAGTGGAATACTACTATATATACACAGTGGAATACTACTCAGCCATAAGAAACGATGAAATCTGGCCACTTGTGACAACATGGATGGACCATGAGGATATTACGCTAAGTGAAATAATTCAGTGGGAGAAAGTCAAATACTGTATGATCTCATTCATAAGTAGGAGATAAAAACAACAACAAAGAATCACATAGAGACACAGATTGTATTGGTGGTTACCAGAGGGGAAGGGGGGAGGGAGGAGGGAGAAAGGGGTGACTAGGAACATGTGTGTGGTGATGGATGGTAATGAGTCTTTGGGTGTGAACATGATGTAATCTACACAGGAATCGAAATATTATGATATACATTTGAAATTTATATAATGTCATAAACCAGTGCTACTGCAATTAAAAAAATACATTTGGTTTATGTACATAGATGTTTAAAAACCATATTTTCTAAAAGTTCAAAAAAAAAAGCTAATTCGCACATTTTACTGAGATCCTAGGTGTATTCATCTCATTTATTCATTCTAGACTTAAAAGAAAAAAAATCAGTGCACTTTTATTCTTGTTGCCAAATTGTTCTCAGCTGTTCTGTGCCCTGAACTGAGGTTACAGGCTTGGGAGACTCGTTTGCTGCTTCACCTGCCTGCATTTGCCTGAAGTGTTATCCAGGGGCCGTGAGGCTTGAAAGCTTTCTATCCAAGTACTTGCTTAGTCAGGCCCTGGCACCAGCTTCACATTATTTACTTTTATTTGATTTAAAACAGTTTATATTCCTGAATATGGTTTGAAAAATTCTTCTAAAAATATTGTGGAAAAAGGAAAAGAAAATTGTTTCTTTTTTCTCAATGTGCCTAAAGGGTCCACTATGGTACTCCAGATCTCTCATTTCACCCAACACATCTTTTAAAAACTTAGTTGAGGGCCAATACCTATTCTAATTCTTCTGGCTCTATCACATGTCAGGGTTGGCACTTTTCCATGAGAAGAAGTTTGTAAAGTCCCAGATATCTGTTTCCACTGAGCTTTTACAAATTCCTAGTGAGAACTATCTCCTATACTCATCTGTAATTTCCATCAGAAACTCCCCTGCCAGGCTGGCTTCTCCCACCCTGCCTCACGGCAGGGGTAAGGATGCTCTAAACTAATACATTCATTAAAGGGTCACACACATAATAAGCCCTTAAAATCTGTTAGATGTTAGAAACAAGGTATTGAAGCTTGTCAAAGACTTGTGTAAGTTCTGGAGTAAAAGTTAAGTGCAACTAATTAGTTATATCTATTTTGACTTTTGCAGGCGCTTCTTGTTTTCTTACTCTCAGCTGTATCACTTAGATGAGGACGACTTATAGTAGCTGGAATGGCCCATGAAGCACAGGAAGGAGGTGGTAAAGATCAGATAGTTTTCTCTTCCTTTTTCTCTTTGCATTTGCCATACTGTCTCCCTCCCTCAGCACATAGAGCACCACATAGGAGCAAAAACAATCATCTTCAGGCAGAAATTATTCATAAAATAGGCTAGTCATAGGCCATTTGACAAAGCTGAAGCTTTTTCTTTGACCCTTTCATCATCTCTATTCCATCTACTCATGTCTATTTCATTCACTCGACAAATATTTATTGAGTACCGTCCATAGCTCAGGTACTGTGTTAGACGCTGGGGAATCTAAGAATAAGTAGCAGTGAATAAAATAGACAAAGTTCTGGTCTTTCTGGAGCCAGCATTCTAGTCTGGGGAGACAGATAAGAAATACACAATATGTCGAATGGTGAACAAATCCAATGAGAAATACAGGTGGGGAAGGCGGACAAGGAGTGCTGGGAGAGGGTGTCGAGAAATGTGGCTATTTCATCTAGAATGGGATGGCCTCACTGATAACTTTTGAAATGAGACGTAAATGAAGTGAGAGAGAGGAGCCATGTGGAGAGTGGCTATTTCAGGCAAAGAAATAACAAATGCAAGGCGAGGCAGAAGCTGTCGGAATATGTGAGGAGCAGCAAAGATACCAGTGTGCCTGGTGGGAAATGAGAAAGGGAAAGAGGAGTGAGAGTGGAGGTCAGGGAGATCACGTTGGGCCAGAGGCTACTGAGCAGAGCAGTGACCTCGTCTTGTGTTTATTCTAGCAGGATCCCTCTGGCTGCAGTATGGATAAGAGAAAATATGAGTGGGAAAGAGCTTATTGCAGTAACCCAGGCAAAAGAGGATAGTGTCTTGCAGTGGCGTGGTAGCAGTGGGGTTAGTGAGAAGGGGTTAGATTCTGGATGTGTTTTGAAGGTAGAAATAAAAGAATTTCCTGATGGATTGGATGTGCAGTGTGAAAGAGAGGCTGAACAACTGGAATAGTGGCATCACCATATACTGAAATGAAGAAAACTAGACAAAACCAAAAAGTTCTCACATGTTAAATTTGTAATGCTCATTAGAAATTCAAATGAAGATGTTGAGCCAACAGTTGAATATACGATTCTGGAGTTCAGGGCAGAAGTTCAGGGTAGAGATAAATTTAGAGCTGACAGTGTATAGATGGAATTTAAAGCCACTGAGACCAGAGGAAATCATGGAGGGAGTGAGTGACAATGAACATGCTGATAAGAATAAAGACAAATAGTGCATACAGCACCAGGCACTGTTCTAAGCACTTTTCATATATAGACTCATCTAGTCTTCACAACCACTGTAGGAGGTAGCTACTTTTATTATCCTCAATTTTATAAATGAGGAAACTGAATCTCAGAGAAATTGACTTTGTGCTTCATAGGATAGCAAGTGGTAGAGCTGGATTCAAACTCAGGCAGAGAGAAGTAAAATATTGAATATTAGAGCCCTGGGACATTCCAACTTCAGGAAGATAAAGAATCAGAAAAGGAGACTGAGAAGGAGGCTCCAGAGGGTAGGAGGAGAGGTTATAGTGGTGCTTCAGGAGCCCAGAAGACAAATGGAGAAAATGCTCAAGAGCATCAAAGGCTGCTGGCAGGTTAAGGAAGATGAGGACTGAACACTGATCTTTGCGTTTAACAAAGTGGCTCTAATCCGTGACCATGACAGAGGCTGTTGTGAAGCAGTGGTGGAGTTAAATCTCAGAGGGAGTCCAAGAGAGGAGAGAAGAGGCATCCGAGTTCATCTCTTTGGAGTGCAGCACAGACACCACCCCAGACCCAGTCACAGGGATTCACTTACGGATCTGAATTAAAGCCGCAGCTGAGATTTGTGACACAAACAAAATAGAGATTTGATTGGGAGCTCGAGGAGGAAAAATATGGGTAACTTCATTGCCCTTTTCAGGGGGAACAAACCTGAGTTCCCTTCTCTTGGCATTCAGTCTTGGTCTTTCTCTCATTAGAAAATTTTCTAAGCTCCAAATTTGCCTACCTCCTCTCTCCAAAATACAATTTCTCCTGGATCATGTTTTATTTGTGTACACATCCCCAGCCTAGCACAGGACCAGCAAAGAAGAGTACTAATAAAAGTGTGATTAATGACTAACATCCTAAACATTGAATACTCTACTCTGAAGTCATTGTTGACGACTTGAGTTCCCATAGTAAGCCCATGCTTTTCTCTGTGTACTCCACTCAGTCATTCAAATCAATAAAAAGTTTTACGTCTACCTTTTGAAAGCCATGTACAAGATCTTGGTTCTCCTATTATTGTGGGTGTTTTCCAAGTAGTTTATCCTCTGTCCCCCTCCGTCTCCCCTGCATTTAGATAGTAAAGCTTCTCCTAGTATAAGATGTTACCTTTCTTTGAGTCCACAAAGCACCTTGTTTTCATTTACCACACTTTCCCTTGTATTTTACCTATATGGACCTTACTTACCTTGTCCCTTTGCCCACCTTACTGCGAATTTCTCCAGGACAGGGACTCTCACCTGTTTCAATTCCCTACAGCATAGTGCTTAGCACAAAGGAAGTACTCAGTGTATAATTTTTGAATTAACGAGTGAATATTTATTAAAGTTAATTGAGTTGAATGATACTGATGTGTACTGAATGACACTGATGCTAACATGAGACAGTGGGACCTCTCATTCTACATGGTGGCAACAACTGCCTGCTGTTCTTAGCTTAGGGGCATAATATTTTTAGCTAGATTTATGAAAGGTTAACAAGTACTATAAAACATCAAAATAATAACTAAACATAATTAAATTAGAAAAGTTCATAGTGTGCTGGTTTGCTTTTCGTCTTTTTTGGTATTTAAATTTTTTTTTAGTTATTTACTTAATAATTAATGTACCTACTAATTCATTATTTCATAACTTCTCTTATATCTGAAATAGTAATTACTCTTCTTTTAATTTACATTATTTCTGATCATCTGGTTCATACAATTATTAAGTGATCAGGCTACTAATTCAGCTATGAAAACTCAGCTTTCACTGGTATATAGAGGTGATAAAACCAAAGGGATACAATAGCCTTAGTTATGGATTTCACATACAATGGTGAACGGCAGAATCTTGAAAACTGAGATTTCAGACCTGTTGCAAATGGCTGAAATGCAATATTAATATATTTCCCCCCAGCCTTTAATGAAACAAAATAGCACAACATTTTATTACATAAACATGTGATAGAGGCTGTTGGCAGATGACGGGTTAAGCAGACGCCAAGATGGGGAAGGAGGAAGGGTATTTACTATAGTTATTCTCCACTGTACATTTGATTTTACAGTACAGCTTTCACTACTCACCCAAAATACTACTTAGTTACAAATTTGCCAGGTGACTCAGTGGGTGAATTGCCTTATGACAAGAATGAACAACTCTTCTGACAGGTGGTTTTAAACCACAGATTACTCATTTCATTCTATTTTGGGATGAATATTATATTTTCTTAACTCCCTGTGCTGTTCATGTTAGATTCCATATGCAGAGACTTCTAGAATCTTAAAACTAGGAAAAAAAGTAATTAACTTGTTATATTACTGATGAGAAAATTTAAGCCCAGGAAACTTGTCACTCATCCAAATCACAGAACTAGTTAGCATCAAAGCTAAAACTTGAATCCAATCGCTTGGCCTCCATTTTCTATACCTTCCACTCTTCCAGCTACCCTTCATTTTTTGCATACAACACTAGTTATTTGAGTCATTTGGGGATTCTGGGAATGGCTCTACTCACCAGAGAAGAAACGTTTTATTTGCCATAGGGTCTACCCTCTTTTAAAAGGAAAATACTTTTAGGAAGTAAAAATAATAAACATTTGCATAGCATTTTACAAAGGAATTTCCACGTATTTTGAGATCGATAGCTGCTATCTCACACAGATAGTGATCATCATTTTACTAGGGTGGGGTCCTGTGACAGAGGAGTCCAGCAGCTTGGGGAAACAAAGCTGGGTAGCTGGAAGGCTCATTTGGGTGGAGGTGTTTTGCAAAACTGCTTGGGGCTCAGCAAGGAAGGTAGGGTAAAGAGGGACAATCTTTCTCTCAGTGGTTCTTAACTGGAGGTGATTTTGCCTGCCAGAGGGCCTTTGGCAACGTCACAAATGGGGGTAGTGGTACTACTGGCATCTAGTGGGCAGACACCCGAGATGCCGCTAAAAATCCTACGACGCACAGGACAGCCCCCACAGTAAAGAAATATCTGGCCCAAATCTCAATAGCGCTGAGGCTGAGACACCTTGAGCTAGAGGAAGAAAAGACTCATTGAGGAGCCAGAGGAAGCTTCTTGGGTTATTATTTACTTCATGCATTTAAGAACTTAGAAAACAGGTGACACGCACACTACATTTTTTTTTCTTTTTGAATATGCCTAACAGTTTCTAGGGAATCCTGGAGACTGTTTACGTGGATTTCCTTGCACTGGATGTGGATTGGCCCAAGTAACTCGAAACCCATTCACTGGAGTTTTGTGAAACAGCTGTGGCCCTTGGCATTCTTCCTGTCTGGTTTTCAGAACTCAGTCCCAGCCGCTAGGTTTTTGGAGTCTTCTGCAATAGCAGAGAATTCTTCTGTGGGACACTACACACATCCAGGTGTTTAAGTATGTCAAGGTTCTCTTTTAAACAAATATTAGATTGTGTGACGTGCTTCATAGGACAGGAGGAGTCGCCTCAAGGGGAATAATCAGATTTTCTTCAGGAGCTGACGGTCCTCCAGCGGGAGAAGAGTCGGGGGCTGCAGCGCGGGCTCCCCACTACGCCTCACGGAGACTTCGGCCCCTACGCAGCGGAGCCCGCCAAGCTGAACCCCAAAAGTACCTGAGAACGAAACAGTTCGCCGGTTATATATATACACTTAGAGGCGCGCGAGTGCGCGCGACTGCCCCTTGGGAGCTGCAGAGCGGACCAATGAGAAGGCCCTCTCTCCGCGCCGGCTCGGGATTGGGCGAACCGCGCCAGCTTCTCCGCCTAGCAGCGGGCGGGGCGCGCCGAGGAGGGCCTGGGATAGGCGCGCCCACTGCGCCAGAGTCCCGGGGGCGCGTGCGCGGTCTCGCGGCGGCCGCGGGGGCTGGTCTCGCGCGGTCTGGAGGTGGAGTCGCTGGCGGCGGTGGCGACGGCGGCGACTGGCAGTGGGGTGGGGTGGGGGGCGGGGACCAAGGGTTGTGAGGTGGGGAATCCGGGAGTTTCTGGATTCTTTAGCTGGTATTTTAAGCACAGCTGGGGAGCTGTCCTTCCTGCAGTGTTTAGGAGCCGCCGGGGCGGGAGGATCGGCCGCTGTGGCGTGAAGGTAAGAGGTGGACTGGCGGTGGCGTGGGGTGGAGATCTTAATCAACAGGTCCCGGGAGCTGGGGGGAGGGGCGTCCGGGCTCACCCCCTCCCCCATACGGGGAGCTCGGCCGGGAAACCGGGGCTGCTCCGCCGCTGCCCCGCCAGCAGGCTCTCCGGCCGGCTGCGGAGGACGTGAGCCCAACCTTTGTCCCTCGGAGGAACGCAGCTTGGCCGTGCCGGCTCTCTCTGCCTTGGCGAGGGACCCGCTTGGGCTGGCGGGGATTCCTGCCCGCCTGGCCCAAGTTACAGGGGGGCGGTAGGGAGTCGCCTGCCCTCTGCGCCCCCGCCCGGAGTTCGCGACTCCCAGGACTCCCTCCAGGCCGGGTCGGGGGAATCGCTGGGCGAACACTTTCTTTTAAAAGAGGGAATGTAGTCGGCGTTCCTCTGCCTGACTCAGCTCCTGGTATTCAGCTGCTCATTGCGTTCTTTAGACAAAAAATCAGTTCCCACCTCCTTGTGACCACTTTTCAAGAAAAGCCTAATCTCCTAATGGTTTCTGATAATTTCCTCGTAAGTTTGCAAAATGAATTTTGAAGCCTGTAAATTATTGTAAGTTACGTTTAATGAAAGGCGCTTTGAACAGTCTTTGGGGCAAATTATGTAACTTCCTAATAATAATAACCCACCTTCTGTTTAGTTGATTGACATACGGTAATGTGTATGGAATTTAGATTTGCGTCCAAAGGTTTTTCTTGGCAGTTGGCGCTAAAATTAAAATCTGATCGCTAGGAGGTTTTTAGAAGTAGTATATAGTGTGTGTTTTGTTTCCGTATTCGTTTAGAATTGTAAAAATTTAGATTTGGAAAGCCTGTAGAACAAGATTTTTGAAAGTTTGGTTTTACTGACAAGGTAGGTGAAAGGAGTTAATATTTCTGATTTTAAAAAAGACATACCATGTTTTAATGATAGTATCGTAATTATGCTTTTGGATTATACCATAAGTTAATAACCTATTAAATTCTGCAATAAGAATAAATGACATGTTGGTTATTGGTGTCGTTGAAGTATAAGTATTGATGGTAATGAAATTGTTAAGCTTTTTTGGATTATGAACTACTGATTTTTTTTCTGGATCCCTGTGGACATGGCATATTACAAGTTTTAAAAGACTCTAAATTATTGTAGCAGGCTGAACCTATTCAGCTATAACGTAAGATCTTTATAGATGAAACAGGCAAAAATACCAAAAGCAATTCATTATTTTATCTTTGTTAAAAAAAATCAAATAAATCTTACCATGTACTTCAGTGACTTTTGGCTAGACAGACCTGAACTTGACAAGTAAAGATGGACTCATTAATGATTTTAACTTGTTTTAGAATGTTACAATGGGAGACGATATGTAAGTTTTACCTGAGAGTGACCCAAGTCAGTACTGTTGAGCTGTTTATATGCCCTTTCTGAGTTAGGATCTTGTTTAAAAAGTTCATTGCAGACATACCAAGAAATTTATCCATTTTATCTATCAATATACTGTCCAGTTTCTTTGCTAGTTTCTGATTCAAGGTGTCTGGGAAAAATAGTTTCCTGACATAGGTGCTTTAGAATGCAATTTTTGATTATGAATCATAGAATTCTTGAGTTGGAAATAATCCTAGTGGTTGCATAGCCTAACCGCTTCGTTTTCCAGGAAAAGGAAAGTGAGGTTTATAGAGTTCAGTGGTCCATAGTCTGACTGCTGGTTAGTGGCAAAGTTGGACCTAAATGCTAAAATGCTTGTTTCCAGAGTCCAAGTACAGTGCTCTTTTCACAATATACTATTGTTAAATAAATCAGTAAGTTACCCTTCTCAAAATCATATATGTGGCCAGCAGGGTTGTTTCTTTCCCTTATGCGTTTTTTTCCTTTTTTTAATAACCACTAACCACAGTTAATTCATTCCCCTACTGAAGGGTTGTTTTCAGTTTTTCAATATTTCAGACAATGTTTAATAAGTATCCTTGTACGTGTCCCCTCCAGCACAGGTGTGAAGGTTTCCCTACACTGTATACCTACCTGTAAGTGGAATTGCTGGGTCATAGGTTGATGTGCATTTTCAAATTTACTGCTGCAGCCAAATTATCCTCTCAAATTGTAACAATTTACGTTCCTGCCAACAATATATGAGTCATCGTTGGCCACATTTGGAATTGTCAGATTGGTATTGTCAGATTTTTAAATTTTTGCCAATTTGATGGGTGAGAAATGATGTGTTTTCTTTCTTTCAAAAAGATTTTAACTTTATTTTTAGTTTACTTGATATAAAATTAACTCTTTTCATTGTGTAATTGTTTTGACAAATGAATAGAGCTGTGCAACTACCAAAATCAAGATACAGAACAGTTCCAGCACCTAGAATTCGCTTGAGCTGCTCTTTTGTAGTCAACCCTTCCCCCACCCTTAACTCCTGGTAACTAGTGATCTGTTGTCATTTCCTATAGTTTGTCTTTTCTAGGTATTGTATAAATGGAATGCTATAGTATTTAGCCTTTTGAGTCTGGTTTCTTTCATTTAGCATAATGCATTTGAGTGTTGAACCATGTTGTTGACTGTATCAGCACTTCCTTCTGTTTTATTGCTGAATGTGGTATCCATTGTATGGATGTACCACAGTTGTTTATCCATCTGCCAGTTGAAGGACATTTGAGTTATTTTCAGTTTTGTTTTTGTTTTTTTTTTTTGACTGTGAATAAAGCTGCTATAAATCTTTACAAAAAGGTTTTTGTGTGAACCGAAGTCTTCATTTCTCTTGGGTCAGCACTTTAAAGTGGCATTGCTGGGTCATATGACATGTATCTTTAACTTCGTTTTAAAAAGTGTCTGCGGTAGGCAGAATAATGGCCCACAAAGATGTCCTAATCCCTGAAATTTGTGAATAAATTAGGTTACATGGCAAGGGTTAAAGTTGCAGGTGGAATTAAGTTTGCTAATCAACTGACTTGAAAATAGGGAGAGTATCCTGGATTATCCCAGTGGGCCCAATGTATTATAGGGTTTCCCTTCAAAGGGAAAGCGAGAAGCAGTAGAATCAGAAAAAAAGATGTAATGGTGGAAGCAGAGCCAGCGAAATGCAGAGTTCTTGGTTTTGAGGATGGAGGAGCAAAGCCATAAACTAAGGAATGTGGTCTCTGGAAGCTGGAAGAGGCTGGGAAATGGTTTAATATTTAGAGCCCTCAGAAAAGGAGGCAGCTCTGCCAGCAGCTTGATTTTAGGTCAGGGAGACCTGTGTCAGACTTTTAAGTACAGAACTGGGAAATACTACATTTGTGTTCTTTTAAGCCATTAAATTTGTGGTAATTTGTTACAGCAGCATAGGAAACTATATGCTATAAATTGTTTTCCAAAGAGGCTAAACCAGTTTGTATTCCCACCAGCAGTGTATGGGTGTTCCAGTTACTTTACATCCTCATCAACACTTGGTATGGTCAGTCTTTTTAATTTTAGTCATTCTTATAGTTATGTAGCAATATCTCATTGTGGTTTTTATTTGCATTTTTCTCATGACTAATGATGTTAATCATCTTTTCATGTGCTTATTTGCCATTTGTATATCTTTCTTGGTGAAGTTTCCAAATCTTTTGCCCATTTTAAAATTGGATTTTCTTGTTTAGTTTTGAGAGTTCTTTATAGTCCTTTGTGAGATATGTGATTTGCAAAGATTTTCCTCCAGTCTATGGCTTGCCTTTTCCATCCTCTTAACAATGTCTTTTGAAGTACAGAAGTTTTAAATTTTGATGAAGTCCGAAGTAGCAGGATATTCTTTTATGGGTCTTACTTTTGGTATTATATCTAAGAATTCTTTGCCTAACTCAAGGTCACAAAGATTATCTCTTACGTTTTCTTCTGCAAGTTTTATATTTTACATTTAGATCTATGTTCCATTTTGAGTTAATTTTTGTATAAAGAGAGATGTTTAAGTTGAGTTTCATTTATTTGTCCGATTGTTCCATGACCATTTGTTGAAAAGACTATCCTCTCTCTATTGAATTGCCTTTGTCTCTTGGTCAAAAACCATTTGACTACATTTGTGTGGGTCTGTTTCTAGACTCTTATGTTCCATTGATCTCTTTGTCTGTCCTTTGCCAATATCACAATGTCTTGATTACGTTAGCTTTAAAATAAGTCTTGAAGTCAGATAATATGAGTTCTCCAACTTTATTCTTTTTCAAAATTATTTTAGCTAGTTTAGTTCTTTTGCCTTTCCATATAAATTTTAGAATCAGCTTGCTGATATCCATAAAAAAATTCTGCCACGATTTTTAATCCTGTGTTTAATCTATATAAATCAACTTGAGGATAATGGACATCTTAACAAAATTGAGCTTTCCAATCTATGAATGTGGTATTTCTCTCCATTTATTTAGAAATCTTTGATTTCTTTCATGAGTGTTTTATAGTTTTCAACATACATATCCTGCAAATATTTGGTGTTTCAGTTTTTTGGTTCTATAGTAAATGGTCATTTAAAAAAACTTGAGTTTCCAGTTGATCACTGCTAATATATAGAATACAATTGATTTTTGTATATTGACATTATAGCCTGAGTTTTTACTAAACTCATTTATTCTAGGAGATTTTTTTTTGTAGATTTATTGGGCTTTTCTGAGTAGACAGTCATGTCATCTATGAAAAGAGAAATGTTTCTTTCTTTCTAGTCTGTATGCCTTTTCCTTTTCTTGACTTATTGTGCTGGCTAGGACTTCCAGTGAGATGTTGAAAAAGTGGTAAAAAAGAACATCCTTGTCTTGTTCATAATCATAAAGGGAAAGCTTCAGTTTTTCACCTTTAAAATGTGATGTTAGCTGTAGGTCATTTTGTAGATTCTCCAAATCAGGTTAAGGAAGTTTCCTTCTGTTCAAGGCTGCTGAGGGTTTTTATCATGAATGGATGTTGAATTTTGTTGAATGCCATTTCTGCATCTATTGAGGTCATAATGTGGACTTTCTTTCTTTAATCTGTTAATATTGTGAATTACATTGATTAATTTTCAAAGGTTGAATCAGCCTTCCCTATTTCTGGGAATAACTCTGGGGTTGTTTCAAACAAAAAATCATTTTGGATTGTTTTTCTTTGACTAATAGATGTTAACATTCTTAAAAATGAAGAAGGAAACTGGATAAGATTTTGTGAACTAGAGTGCTTATAAAGTCAGAGGAGTCAAGATATTCATTAACAGTTATATAAATTTTACATGTTGGTAGGACTTAAGTTTCCTTAATCTGTACTGGAGTTTGTAGACTGTACTTTACCACTAGAGGACTCTTGTTAAATTACTAAGTGAAGAAAGGAAATGTTATTTGTATCACTGTAATCAAACATTCCTCATGCTGGGTTAATTTAGGGAAGTTGTTGAAATGTGTTTGGATAGTGAAGTGTATTTTGAATGAAGATAAAATGATTTAATTAGGAGATTTTTACTTGGAATAAAAACAATGAAAATTTAAAAAATACTACAACAACAAAAAAAACAGGCTCCTTCCTCACACCAGGAAATCAGCTATACTCCCATGAGTAATCATATAAATGTTTGGCGGGTCCGAGTAGAAGGAATTCAGTGAATGTATTAAATCACAAAGTGTGAAGTGAAGTATAAAATAAAGTACTTGTAAGAAAAATCCAGGCTCTGTTTTGCTATATTTAAGATGTTCCTTAATGAAAAATGTGAGTATATGGTAAAAAGATACATGCTTATTAAATATATTTTAATATTTTGAATTGTGAGTTTTTGCTCCATCAATTGAGACTACAGGAGACAGTTTAATTATGAAGAATAGGTTTCAGTAACCTCATAATCAAGCTGTTTAATTTTATCATTTTTATAAATTTGGGCTTGTCATATGGTTTAACCATTATAAAAATTCAAGCAATTTGGACTTTTGTCTTGTATCATTTTAAAGTTCTTCTTAAGTTAACAGTTGTCTCAAAGAGCCCAAACATTGAAGTTTTCAGGCTTCTGAGGTTCTTGGCATTTTTGCTGCTTTAAGGCAGGGGTTGGCAACTTTCTGTGAGGGCTAGATAGTAAATATTTTAAGCTTTGCAGGCTATATCATTTCAATTGAAGTACTCAACTCTGCTGTTAGTGTAAAGGTAACCAAGCAAATAAATGTAACTGTGTTCCAATAAAACTTTACTTAAAAAACAGAGCCTTCCTAATTTGGCCTGTGAACTGTTTGCTTACTTTTGTTTTAGGCAAAAAGTTAGCAGGAGAGATGAAAATATTATAGTAAATGTAGTGGAAAGAGCCTTAGGGTCAGCTGGGTTGGGAAGTTATTCCATGCTGTAATTCCCAGCCAAGCCCCCACTTTCCTCATCTATAATAGGTCGCCACCTTGGAAGATGATTGGAAAGGTTAAAATAAGGTATGGAAGGCACTAAGCAAAACATTGTGACACATAGTAGATACTTAATAAGTATTTGCTTCTCTCTCTCTGTTTTATGGCTGCACTATGCTTTGTGACAAATTGACAGATGTGGAGTAATTAAGGAGATTCAGATTTTTTACAGTTTGTGGTATATCTAATTGGTTATTCCAAATATTAGAAATTATAATTGTGTTTATCTTTATAGCTAAATTGTCTTTTGAATTAGGCCTTTTTTGGTATAAAGTATAACTTCTTGGTTTCACAATAGTATCATAAATATCACATAAAAAATTGAGAATTTGTGTTGAAATGTAATTTTGTATTTTGAGGGTTGAACGTTGTCACCGAAAATGTTTGATAGTATCTCTTAAAATGCATTACTTTGATTTGACCTAAGAAGTAGGCTTTCTGTATTTTGCTTGTATGCTTCAGAAGTCCCTTTGAGATGCGTTCATTTCAAATAATTGACTGCCTCCTATGAGTGCACTGAACTAAGTGCTCTGCTAGAATTTGGTTGTGCTTAAAGAGTACCTATATTTAGGTATTCATTTTTGTGTAATGTTTGGGATATAAATGAAGCTTCAGAAAGTTGTTTTTCTTCCTTTCTAAATTTCTGTCAAGAAACAGCTGGAGGGGCCTGGCCCAGTGGCATAGTGGTTAAGTTCACACGTTCTGCTTTGGGGGCCCAGTGTTCCTGGTTCTGATCCCAGTTGTGAACCTTCACACTGCTTGTCAAGCCATACTGTGGCAGGTGTCCCACATAGAAAATAGAGGAAGATGGGTACGGATGTTAGCTCAGGGTCAGTCCTCCTCAGCAAAAAGGATTGGCGACAGATGTTAGCTCAGGGCTAATCTTCCCCCAAAAAAGAAAAAAGATACAGCTGGATTTGAGATTTTTAACTTCCCTCTCCCCTCCGGAACAGAATCTGTTCTCCTTCACAAATCAGAGGCAGAGATGCCAGAAAGGTGGCTTTTGGAATAATCTTAGTGGCAGCCCTAGGGTTGGATCTCAAGTACCAGACTCATAATCTGTTTGGTACTCTCTTCAGTGCACCATTGCCTGGTTTGTTAGCTCTGTTATTACCTGCCTCTGGACTCCCAGAAAGCTTGTTTTCTTGTCTTACATTCTCCATTTTTCCCCTAAAGCTTAAACAGAAGCTGTTGCAAAGTCTTACCAAGTTTTACTAAGAAAACTTTATATTATTGTTCAAATATAGTTACAATATAAATGTGTTATACTTAATGTGAGAGAAAATTTTTTCTATTTCAAGATTTAAAAAATTCTGCTTTACATTGGTAGTATTATGTGTATGATATTTATGTGTAAGGAATTGGGGTTTTTTTTGTTCTACAAGTAATCATCATTCACTTTTACATAGTTTTGTCTGTCTCAAATTTCCTAACTAGTTCATACAGAAAATTATAGGTGAATATTGAATGTTTACAACGTGAAGACTTTCGGCAGGATATAGAGAAGTATTAGATGAAGTCACTGCCGTCAAAGTTCTGACTTTGAAATGTAAGTATGGACAGTCTCTTAGAGATTAGGATGTTTTGAGAGAATTTGTTAGTTCTTTGAAACTCAGAGCAGAATCACAGAATTGCTCAAATAATATGCAAATGAATTTTAAGATTGTATTCATAATGTTATAGAATTGTAACAGTTTATTTTTAAAAAATAATATACCATAATTTATTTAATAATATTACTGTTGGTTGGCCTGTGAGTTGTTTTTACTTTTTGGTTGTTATGAATAATGTTACCATGTACGTTCCTGTACTTTTATGGTGGTTATATGTACATGTGTTTCTCTAAGATGCTTCTCTCCAGTATGGTAGCCAGTAGCCACATATGACTATTTAAATTTAAGTTAACTAAAATTAAAATTCAATTCCTCAGTTACACTAGCCACATTTCAAGTGCTCGATAGCCATATATGGCTATGTTATTGCCCAGTGCAGATAGAGAATATTACCCATTATTGCAGAAAGTTCTGTTGGACATCCCTGCTCTAAAGTACATACCTGGGAATGAAATTATTGGGTGATAGGGTATGGCATGGTCAATTTACTAGATAATGCCAAACTCTTTTTCAGTGTGATTCATTTTACTGATATACACTTCCGGCAGCAAATTATTGAGTTTCTTCAAATTGCGTCACATTGAAAACTGTATAAATTCCACTTTATAAATACTGGGCATGTAAATATAACTGTCTACTATTAATCTTTTGTGAATCTGATGGTTTTTTGGGCCCTTCCCCTGAAACACACGCATTGTTGTGCAATAGTATCAGAGTATTCATGAAAATTGGGTCATGAACCCCAGATTTAATCCTCGGATCCAGGTGATTCATCTAAGAATATACAAGTGACTACCTGCAGATGTTTTTCAGAATGACTCACTTAAGAGGGCTCAGTAGATACTTAAGAGTTTGTGAAAGGAAATTTGATAATTCTTTGTAGGCATCTTAAAGGGACACTGTTCCTTTTATACTTGACACTTTATCTTTTTATACTTAAATTTTGTTCTAAGAGTAGTGGTCTGGCTAAATCACAGTACTTTTTGTTTTTCCCTAACTCCTACTCAGACTGTATCCCTTGCCCCATCTCTTAATGTATTATGCAGTATGCTATGTCCTTTGTATATGTTTCTAAATATTAACAACTACACTGCAAGTTTTTTTAATCACTATTCTCCCTTTTACAAATGAGGAAACAGAGGCTCAGAAAGATTAAATGTTTTATCCAACGTCGTAGTATAAGTGGTAGCAAGGATTTGGATTCAGTTTATTTGACTCCAAAATCTTGGATTTTTCTACTTTGTATTTTAGCCTGCCTTAAGACTTGTTATGCATAACACCTGTAGTTTTGGTAAGATTAAAATCTTTTTGAGGAAAGCTACCTTTAATTTAGTGTTTAAGATATACTTGAATTAAAGTGGAGAACCTTGAACCTGTAAACTGTAAGCCCCTTAAGGGTAGGGGCTATGTCTTTTTACTTAGTCTCTCACTGCTTAATATGGCACATAGTAGATGCATGTTATCACTTTGCACTTTTATCATTTACTTGTTTAAACTTTGGTCTTGCTTGTAAGCTTAATACCAGAGACTATTTTAACCTAGTCACTTCCTATTACCTGAGAGAAGATGAGATTCAAAACGTAATTCATTTATTCTATGTGGCCATAAATGTGTTTAATGGTAGAGTGGGGGAGGGTGTCTAACTTTCACATGTTCTTGATTAACATGCTCTACAAAGATAAGCACAAACAGATGAATTTGCTAATGACCGTTTCTTGCTCTTCCATGAGCCCTTACTAACAGGTCCTGTGGTGCAGTTACAGTCCCTGCCCCGATTAAGAACTCGGACTAGACAGTCAGACTTGTGCTGAAATGCCTTGACATGTATGTGACTCTGGGCAAGTTAATTTAGCAAAGTCTAACTCCTTATCTGCAGAATACGGATTGTATTAGTGCCTGATACAGAGGGCTTTAGGGGAGGGAAAACCTAGGTTCACTGTGGGGCATGGGGGGCTGCACATTAAACTGACAAAAGATAGATTAGCAGGAGAAATGGTTTTTCACTAATGTGTATGGAGGTCTTCATAGAAAGGAATTGAAGACCCAAAGAATCAGTGAAACTGAGCCATAAATTGTGAAAAAGTGACAAGACAAAGGAAAAGAGGTTTAGGCTTTTAGGGCTGGTAAATTGTCAGAAGGTAAATATGTGGGGGAAACTAATGGAAGATAAAGGTTATTTTAGTAGATTTGTTATGCAGATTTAAATTGGTGACTTTCTCCATTGATGCGTCAACTCCCAGGAGTAAGAGTCATCTGCCTGGTACCTTTACAAATGGAAATTTATGTTACCTTTATAAAGGGAAATTTATGCCGGGTCTTTTTAGCCAGATAGAGGGGGAGGGCAGAGAGTTGTTTTTTTTCCTATGTCTGCTGTTTCTTAATTGCCTTTAGCTCAAAATAATCCTTATGCCAAAGTGTCATATTTTGGGGTTGCATATTCTGATCTCCTTCAGAGCTTTATTTTGAGGATTAATTGAGGTGATGTATCAAGAATGGTTAGCATAGGGGCCGGCCCCGTGGCGGAGTGGTTAAGTTCGAGCGCTCCGCTTTGGCGGCCCAGGGTTTCGCCAGTTTGGATCCTGGGCATGGACATGGCACCACTCATGGCACCGCTCATCAAGCCACTCTGAGGTGGCATCCCACATGTCACAATTAGAAGGACTCACAACTAAAAATATGCAACTGTGTCCCGGGGGTCCTTGGGGAGAAAAAGGAAAAATAAAATCTTTACAAAAAAAAAAAGAATGGTTAGCATAGTTCCTGGTATATTTTAAGCCCTCCATAAATGTTAGATAAGAGGTAGATAGACTACAAACCTGGTTTGTGACATTCACGTGGAATAGCAATTGAACTGCTTTATGTTTTAGTAAATATATTTTGAATAGATTATGTGATTATGAATAATTTGATTAAACAATTTTATAGGAATTGTGTGAATTGGTTGTCATAGACTGAGTCAATGATGAATAATTGTAGTTGTGTGTTAAGGTAAAGTTTTTTTCATCTCTGAAATAATAGTGAAAGTCAGTGGGTGAAAAAAATTTGTTGCCCTACTTATAAACAGCTTACATGTACAGTGAGATCAAGTTCCACTCAGCTTTATCAGTTTTTTTATTGATGCTCAAGCATTACTCTAGAGTATTTTTCACTAGATCATTTTTACTACACATTTTTAAATAGGCTTAAAAAATGACGTTATTTGCAGTGTTGAGTTTCATTGTGGTGATTTAAAATCTTACATTTAGATAAAGCATTTGTTTCATTTTACTGATGTCAGCGTGCTTGTGTTAATATTTTGTTTACTTTTTTCCTTTCATGTAATGGATATCTTTCACATCTGTCTGTGATCTTATATTCTTTCCCATTTATACAGATTTTCTTAGGATGCTCTTCCACTACAGGTAACTCCTGCAGCATTTCTGCAGTTGTAGTATAAAACTTATCAAATAGCATTACACTTGTATAGCGGTTTTGTTTGTTTGCTTGCTTGTTTACTTATCTGATTTCTATGCTAGATTTTAAGTTTCCTAAGGCTGAGGACTCTTTGTTAGCAATCTTTTTGTTGCCAATGACTGTGCAAGTTTTTGTACCAAGCAGTGCTTATGTTGTTGAATGAAAGTGTAGTTTAGTAACGTTTTTAAACTATAGGGTACAGTAATCTTTAAGACTGACATTTTGTTTGTGTTTCTTGTTGCATAATATACCTTATGTTTTCCTGCCTTCTAAGACTATCTGGTCAAAATCAGAACATTACTCATACCCTCAGTCAGTAATACTACAGTACTAAAAGTTCACTGGATTCTAAACTTGGTGACATTTGTATCCTTGATACTGAATATCCTTGATACTGAATCTCTTAATCTCAAATTCCTGTCCCTGATGCACAGCAAACCAAACACTGAGACATTGGTGCTTGGAGATGGAGAAAGGGCCCATTCAAGTTGGCCAAGATGAGTAGGTGGAACCATGGGTTCACTCAAATCCGCCTCCCCAAGAACAGAAAGCAGGGGGATTTTATAGAGCTCAGGGGCTTGGCAGGAGGAGCTTTGGAGAAACAAAGAGGTCACTTCAGATAAGCCCTGGACAATCTTGACTTCTGCCCTTCAGCAGCTGCTGGGGTCCGGCCATCTGGTGATCCCTACTTCCCCGAAGGCATTCTCTTTCTTCTGCAAAACAAGCTCACAGATCCTTGAGACCTGAGTCACCCCTTGAGTTAAACAAGAAAACAGCAAATTGACAAGATTCATCTGTGTCTGTGTTGGGAGCAAGGTCAAAAGGCAAATATGTTCTTATTGAATAGCTGCAGTAATCCTCAGGTACACGGCTTCATCCTCATCAGTCTTCTTCCTTCTCAGATTCTTCTCCTTTCCTGTTCCGATGACACAATCCTACTTCTGGTCCTGAAAATACTCTCTATTGTCACTTCTTTAGTCTAATTTATAGATTGTAGTAGATATGAATCTTTATTTATTCATTTTGCTTAATGTTCTTGTTCTAATAACTCTGAAACGGTTTTTTGGTATTTCTTCAATGACAAGGCAAACTATTCTGTTTTTTTGTTTTTATGACCAGTTGTTGAATTGCATACCAGTAAGCCATCTAAGTAGAGGTAATCATCTACTAATTTGCTGACCTTTGGAGCATGTTTTTTTCCTCTAGTAAGCTATAAATCACTTGAGGTCAAAAGTTGGAATCACTTATAATGCATTTTTAGAGACCTGAAACTTGTGACATGTGTTTCAGTAAAAGTAATTGACACCTAAGATTAAAGGGGATGGAGAAAATCTATGTGGAATAGGCATAGAAATAGGCATCTAGGCAGCAAAGCAATAGACTTGTGAGTTTGGAATTAAGATTCTTTGAGAGTTTGTCGTTGTGAGTTATTAACATGATGAAAGAATTGGTTCAATCATAATGGACCTGACTTACTATATTTTAAAGTGTTGGTGGTCCCTTTTGCTCTTATTCCTTTGGTAAACTGGTTTTGTTTCATTTTTAAATATTTTTCCTCTCCAAAGCCTCAGTACATAGTTGTATCTCCTAGTTGTAGGTCATTCTGGTTCTTCTATGGGGGATACTGCCACAGCATGGCTTCATGGGTGGTGCCTAGGTCTGTGTCCAGGATCCGAACCAACGAACCCCCTGGACCGCTGAAGCAGAGTGTTAGAACTTAACCACTTGGCTGCAGGGCCAGCCCCTCATCTCATTTTCAAATGAAAGATGTAGTATATTTATTTTTGTGTGGTAGAGGAAGTCCTGACTACCAGAGTCATGATCCTAATGATTGCTTAAGTGCTTTATTTAGAAATTCTTATATATTGTTGCATTGTTTCTGAAATTGTTTAGGGCCTTAGGGATAATTTTTTTTTTTTTTTAAAGATTGGCACCCAAGCTAACATCTGTTGCCAATCTTCTTTTTTTTTTTTCCCTTCTTCTTTTTCTCCCCAGAGCCCCCCAGTACATAGTTGTATATTTGAGTTGTAGGTCCTTCTGGTTGTGCTGTGTGGGATGCTGCCTCAGCGTGGCTTGATGAGTGGTGCCATGTCTGCGCCCAGGATCCAAACCAGCAAAACCCTGGGCGGCCAAAGCAGAGCGCTCGAACTCAACCACTCGGCCACGGGGCTGGCACCTGGGATAATACTTTGATTACCTCTTTTTGTCTAAAGATTCCAGAACTCTTGAAAGAGCTTTGTTGCTGCTGCTAATTTTTATAGACTTTAAGAAGGTAGTTATAATTTAAAGTTTCTATTTATTTCTTTCAAAAAAGTAATATCTGTGTGTTTTTCCCCCAAATTATGAAAGTAAGACTTTTTTTGGTCCATATTTTGTAATATATCCAAATGGTACAGAAATATAAGCAGAAAGTAATACCCGAGAGGTCCGTTATCCTTACTTTTCAGAGATACTAAGTGAAAACAATATTGTGTATATTATTCCAGGTTTTTTCTCAATAACTTTATAAATGTATCTTTTATGTACATTTTTAAAAGTGAGATTGTATATAAAAACTATTCTGAAGCTTGCTTTATTCATTTGCCTTTGTTCCATTGTCAGTTTATATAGAGCTCCATGCTCTAATAGCCACACTAAAAAATCTTAAACAGGTGAAATTCATTTTAATACTATATTTTATTTAACACAATGTGTAAAAATGTATTAAAAAATTACCATCTGCACGAGTTAAAAACTAAAAATATTGATGACATGTTTTACATTCATTTTTTCCATAGCTGAATCTTTGAAATCTGGTGTGTATTTTACATGATGGCATATCTCAATTAGAATGATAAATTTTCATTGGAAATACTTGATCCGTATTTAGATTTTGTTAAGTTTATAGTTGAAAAATTAAATTAACGTACCCAAATTGTTTAAAATAAACTTTATAAGATAAATTTCCAGAAAAGGAATTGATAGATCAAAAGTTTATTTTAAATTTTTGGTAGGTACTGCAAAATTGTCCTCTATAACATTGTTCTGATATAGAGTCAATAGTACATAATGTCTGTTTTCCTATATCTTTCCAACTCTGGATGTGATTGGTCACTCTACGCAGACACACAAAAACCTTATCCCAAAGTAAATCCCAAAGTATTTATTTATTTATTTATTTTGATGAGGAAGAGTCACCCTGAGCTAACATCCATTGACAATCCCCCTCTTTTTTTTGCTTGAGGGAGATTAGCCCTGGGCTAACATCTATGCCAATCTTCCTCTATTTTTTTTGTATGTGGGACACTGCCACAGCATGCCTGATGAGTAGATTAGGTCCACGCCTGGGATCCAAACCTGTGAACCTGGGCCTCCAAAGTGGAGCACGTAGAACTTTAACTGCTTGGCCATGGGGCTGGGCCCCAAAGTAAATATTTTTACATAATTATACTACCTTTTTTTCTTTCTACTCTAATTGGAAGAAAAGGGTCACTCTCACTATTAATATTTCCTTGGGGAGAATGACAAAAAAAGGCAGAGCCAGAAGTCACGAGAAGCTGTGAAGAATTAAGATTGGGGGCGAGTATGCCAAAGAATAACTCACAGAGGATGTGATCTCCTCTAGTACCACATAAATCAAGGTCTTAAAAAATTTACCTCCATATATTCTTCTTAGGAAGCTGTTGGAGGTCTCTCAAGGAGAAGGGAGTAAATGAAGAAGGAAGAAAGAGGTGAGAAGACTTTGCTAGGATAAGGACGAACACTTGAAGATGACTTAGAGAATAAATTCAGATTCGAGCATATTTTTGTCAGATACATGCAGAAGACGGAAGGAGAAATCAACCCGAGTAATGGAGAGCGTTAAATGAAGAGACTGTTCACAAAGGTGTGGGTTGGGTTAAGGGAACTCACAAGGGATGCTGAAGCATCCCAGAGTTGGTAACAACAGGAATCCTGCTAAGCCTAGGCCTGAAGGGACAGGGAGGGAGTAGTCACTGGAATTTACAAGAGCTGTTGCTGTAGGCGAGGAGCCACCTGGTGAGAACTGTGGCCTTAGAGGAACTGCCAAATCACAGGAGGAAGCTGGGGGAATAAAGAACCCAGCCACTCTCTCCTGCCTCCCAGTGGCTACTTCTGGCTGAACCCACTGGAAACCAGAGGACAAGAGAATATGGGTTAATGCAGTCTCTAGACGTCAGCCTTCTTGGACCTGGAGCAGGTGGAGAAGGATGAATGGATCTGGGCAAAAACAAAATATCCAGCTTAGAGCTGGAGAGTGGAGGGCTTCAGAAGGAATGTCACTAAAAATTAAAAAAAAAAAAAAGATGAAACTGATAGATTACTTGATTTGTTTGAATATGTACATTAGAAAGTATATTGATTCTTCTACTCGAGAGTGTGGGGATGTATTAGTGATTTAACTAAAAAATGAAATATAACTTATGGGGAGAATAAAATGTATAAATAAATGCTACAGCAGAGGCATCGACTAAGTACTGCAGAAGGGTAGGTTTTGGATGGGAGCACGCAGGATTAAGGAAGATTTCATAAGGCACTTATTAGAAGGGGAAAACTTTAACAGATAAAGAATTGAACAGAAAGGATTTTTTTTCCAGGTATAAGAAACAATACGTCAAAGCTGTGGAGGTGGGAAATTGCAGGGCTTGTACTAGAAATAGCAACTAGTTTGACCTGGAAGAGAGGGGAGGGAGAAATAAAGGGAGAATTATATTCTAGGACTAAGTCGAGGGGAGCTATTTGAATGTCAGGCTAAGGAATTTGAAATGTGTTCTCCAGAATAACTGTTAAAGTGCCTTGGAGTCAGACTTCAGTTTGAGGTCCAGCTGTGCCGTTTAGCTTGTACATTGGACAAGTTATTTATCTTTGCTAAGGTAAATTACAGAATTTAACCGGGAGATGGTTGTGAGGGTTAAATGAGATAATGCAGACTAGGTGCTTAGCACAGTGAATGAATGGTACATAATGCTACTTAGTAAACAGTAGCTTAAGAGGGGAAACACAACAAAAACTTGAAAAGAGACACTGTCATGATAATAGCTGTGCTTCAGGAAAGTTAATCTGACAGTAGTGTGTAAAATGATGGGAGACTAGAAAGACCGTGGTTGTGGTAACTGTCAAGAAGTTCGTGCAAAAACCCATGAAAGAGATAATGTGCGTATAATTTAAGGTAGTGGTGTGAGAAGGGAGAAGCTGGGGAGTATATGTGAGATATTATGGAGGGAGAATTGAAGGGAGTTGGTATAATTAGTTATTAACATATTTAGGGATATTGCAGTTAGGATTTTCAGTAGTTAAATTTGACCTCAGGGGGATAACTAATTTATCAGACAGGAGCTAGTCTATTGTATTTTTATGGTATTCATTTTTTAAGCCATAAATTATCATTTTATTATTGAAAACAGTTTGTCGGGGTATGACATATGGCTCACTTTGGCAAATTCAGTACTTCTAATACTGAAATTGGAACAATATAGAGTACAGAATAACATTTTTAAAATGCCGCTAGAAAACAGGAATGTTGGTAGTTTAGTTTTGCTTTTCAAAATGAGTAGGAAAATTCACAGGCGTTTCTACAATTTCTGCACTTGACCACGTCTGCTGCTTGGCTGAGTGTTTAGAAAGTTTGAGCAGGAGATGTCATGCTGCTGCACTCTGGTGCTGTAGTAAACTTGTAGTCTGTTAACATAACATACATAACAGGGGAATCAGTTATCACATGACAATTCATTTTATGAAGCAGTCGATTGAGGAGAAAAGATGAATTTTCTCTAATCATATTTTAAAGGTGAAAGAATGATGTAATTATGTGGTTTTTGAAAGGAAGCGTTTAATCAGCATGGTATCATCTTACAAAGATGTAACTAACATAGTGCTGTGGAACCACAGAAGGCTTCACCGATTTTAGTTCCTGTTCTGTTACTTCTAGCTCTGTGCGTTGGCTACGTATCTTCTGAAAAATGGGGATATCTGACCTGCTTATGTTTCAGGGCAACTGTGGAGATGAAATGAGATAATGTGCTTGAATTTACTATAGAAATTGAAAAGCTTTACAATGTAAGGTATGAATGTATAAATTACTTACAAATTTTCATTTCTGGCCTGTCCTCTTTGGTTTCCTTGCCTAGCAATTAACAGCCCCAAATTTCCACTTTAAATGTATGGAGTACTTCTAAAATGGAATTTATCATCGTTCCAGTTCTCTCCATCCCTCTCCTTTCCCTCCGAGGGAGAAAAACTTGATTCTCTGAATTTTCCTATTTTAAGGTAACATAACTTCAGTTGTCATGCTCAATATTCCAGAACTATATTTGGCTCCTAGTTTCCAAATCCTGTCAGCTCATCCTTTGTAATAACCATTGTTTGAAATTATCCCTTTTCATTCCTTCTGCTACTTCCTTTATCCTCTCATGCGTATAGTATTAAAACATTGTCTCTATTGGCTGCTCTACTTACATTTCCCCTAGTCAGCTCTGCTTACAGTGTAGAGTAGATTTAACTTTCTAAAAAGCTGGTTTTTTGTTCTTCTTTTTTTACTCAGAAACCCATAGTCTCCTGTTGGTTGCAGGAGAAAATTCAAACAATTTAGTTTAGGACACAGTCAACTCTGCCTTTATCTTCTATCTCTTACACTGGCTCTGTTCCTTATCAATACTGTTCTTGTTCTCCAACTAGGCCATATATGTTCTTGATTGGTAGCAGTGTACTGGAAAGCCATATTGCAAGTAATTTTATCCCACATGTTTAAAGATCCATTTCTAGTCAGTTTGAAAATGTTAGAAGTTACCTTTTGTCCTAGTGCCTTTTAAAAAAATGTTACTGACCTCTTGGATGCACTTAATCTTTTATTACCAAGTTGTTGAAGGTGATAATGGGGTAGTTCAAGTAACCAACCATTTGATATCTTTGATACTGTTTGGCTTTTAACCAGTTCCTGCAGTGTCTGGTTTTGAATATCTCCAAAGACCTTCAGCTTTGTGCTTGATATAAGCAAATGGAGAATTTTCCCACTGAATTAAAAAAAAGACCCAAAACAGTACTTTTCACTTCAGAGAATATTATATATTTTCAGAGAATAATATATATTATATATAGGGAGCTTAATTATCTGGTTAAAAAAAATGATGATTTCTTGTTTCTCCACCATTTCTTTATATTGCAAGGTACTACCATAGCGGAGTTATATCCAGATTTGTAAAGGAAAGAGTTGAATGATGATTCATTATGCAGTCCCATTGGTCCCTGGGAATACTTTTGGCCAAAGTTAAATTTTAGGTATAAAAAAGCAAGAAGAGACTCTTAGGTATTTGGATCTGTAAATGTGTTTTTCATACAATTTCATTGTTTAAAAGAGAGAATCTCTGTGGACAAGTGAAGGAAAATGTTGGGAAGGTACCCTTTAAAACACTAAACTAAGAATCTTAATAATCAATAAACGTTTATCTTCTCTTATTTTTGGGTAAGACTAAATAAAAATAACGACAAAAGTGAAGAGCTTCTATGCTGGAGTCATACAGACTTGGTATGAGGCTTGGCTCTGCCATTTAGTTTCATGACTTGGGAAGCAACTTAACCTCAGCAAACTTGATTTGCACATCTGTAAACTGAGGATAACTTGGAGGAGCTGGAAGGGTTGAATGAGATGATATATGTGAAATTCTTGGCACTCTGCTTGGCAAGCAGTGCTACTGCTTTTACTTACACTACTGCTACTATCACGCCACTGCTTGCTCAAACCATTTAAATAATCGTTCTACTTCTGTCCTCTGTAAAATACCATTCAAAGATGGTGTAAGGATTTTATGGTGTACTGAACATGAAACCATATCCACAAGAGTACCTATTATAATTGCTGAGTGTTTATTTTGAGGTGCTCTTTGGGCAGAATACTTTGCTGCTTTAAACCTGTCTTCTCATTCATCATTGGGGATAACAATAGTGATTAAACTTGTAGGATTGAGGATTAATTATATAAAGTATGGTAGTACAATGTTCACACAGAGAGAGTTAGTAAATAATACTAGCTATAACTATTAACTATATTTATACATTTTTTTAGTCTGTCTTTGGGCCACTCAGTGTAACTAATTTGCCACTTTATGTGCATGTTTTGTCTCTCTGGCTAGATTGTAAGCGTTTGATGGTGGGGAAAGTATCATATGCTAGAATATATTACTAAAATAGTGTTTGCTTTCCCAATGAGGTTCCAGTATATAGGATAAGGCAATTTATTTGGCAGTAGTTTTTATTCCATTTACTCTGTTGCTATTCTGTTGGCAATCATTACCTTGTTGAATTTCTGGGTTTATTGATCTCTGCCGCTAAGTATTTGTATAACCTTGGCAAGTAACTTAAATATTGTGGACCTTCCTTTGTCATTTGTAAAATAAGAGGAATTCCATCAGATCCAAGTTTATTTTGTTATTTAAACATTTAAGTTAGCATTTTTTTCCCTTGAACCTTAAAAAGAAAGATAAAAGTGAGCTGCTCTTATCTTCCCATCCACTGCCAAGATGACCCTTAAATTCCCCTTCCTGAACATTTTGGAAAACACTGAATTAGATGATATTTAAGGGTCTTTCAGCCTTGATATTTATTATTTGGAAACCAAGAATACTTGAAAAAGAGTTGAAACAGAGTAAGCAAAAATATCCTATCAGGTGGTTAGAAAGGAGGCCTGGCTATTTAAAGTTTTGTCTTGAATGTATGAGAAATTTATTGAATATTATTGTGTTTTGTTTTTTTTTTTTTTTGAGGAAAATTAGCCCTCAGCTAACTACTGCCAGTCCTCCTCTTTTTGCTGAGGAAGACTGGCCCTGAGCTAACATCGTGCCCATCTTCCTCTACTTTATATGTGGGATGCCTACCACAGCATGGCGTGCTAAGCGGTGCCATGTCCGCACCTGGGATCCGAACCAGCGAACCCCGGCCCGCTGAGAAGCGGAACGTGCGAACTTAACCACTGTGCCACCGGGCCGGCCCCTGAATATTATTGAATGAGTGAATGCCTCAATTTTGGGTTAGTTAATATTCCAGTATAACTCAGGGTTTCTCAACTTTGGCGTTATTGACATTTTGGGCTGGATAATTCTTTGTTATGGGGGCTGTCCTGTGCATGTTTAGCAGCATCCCTCGTCTCTGCTAAGTAGATGCCAGTAGCAACCTTCAACCCAGTCCTCACAATAAAAAATGTGTCTAGCGGTTGTCACAATTCTCTTGATGGGGACGAGGAAAAGGCAAAAATCACCCTTGGTTGAGAACCACTGAATCCAAAAATGTTTCAGAAGAGTCAGGGTGACAATTTGTAAATAAATCTTTGATAAACTTTGGTAAATGAATATTTTAGGATATAGATGTTCAACAAACTTTTTTTTATTATTTATTTATTTATTGGGGAAGATTAGCCCTGAGCCAACTACTGCCAGTCCTCCTCTTTTTGCTGAGGAAGCCTGGCCCTGAGCTAACATCCGTGCCCATCTTCCTCTATTTTATATGTGGGACGCCTACCACAGCATGGTGTGCCAAGCAGTGCCATGTCCACACCCGGGATCCAAACTGGCAAACCTGAGAAACGAAACGTGGGTTCTTAACTGCTGCACCACCGGGCCGGCCCCTCAACAAATTTTAAACACAGAAGTATTTTCCCATGTTGTCCTATTTTTATTTTTGTGTCAAGGCAAATGTATGACCTAGAATCATGGTGTAAAATAGGAACTTGTCAATTAAATCTTTCCATTGTACGTGTGTTTTATATACAATTTTGCCAGGAATGTTCAAAGCTGCTAAGTTTCTGAAAGTTTACATCTGAGAAAGATGTGTCTTCTAAGCTAATGACAGTGCCTTGTTGATATCAATTGAATCGAGCCTCAGGAATCATAACATTCTTTTTCTGTCAGGGCAGATGATTTGTGTGGCTTTAAATTATGTTACCCCTACTTCCCTTTGAAATGTTTACTTATTTGACTTTTACTTTGAAGACTTTTTTCAATTAAGAGAATTTTGCTTCTAGTCTTTACAAATTTATCTGGTGTACTGCATCCGAAATACAGTTAGCTTTAAAGCTGTGAGGATAGCAGTGACTTCTTTGGAATGCGATTATCTGGATGATAAATAAAGGTACTTCTGTCTGAAACCTAAACCATGAACTAGGTAGAATTTTAGAATTGCCCTTAGTATATGACTTCTCAGGACGTTCCATTAAAAAATAAACCCGGGACATTTACACTTGGTCTTTTTTCTTAATTTAAGGGGCTTGATTTGTCAGTTGTATAAATCTGTTTAATAGCTTAAAAATTTTTTCTTTTACGTTGCACCAATTGAGTTAAACAAGTTAATTTTACTTCAAATATATGATTTTTTTATTTTAAAAATATTTTTAAAAATTTTAGTTTTCTGTAATTTAAAGAATAATTGAAAATCTAGTTTTTCAATTAAATCTTTAGAGTCTAAATATTTTTGTTTAAATTGTTTTCATTAATAATTTCTGAGCTAACACCTTGCATGACTAGCCCAAATATATTTAAAATTTGACATATATTTACTTAATTTTGGTTATAGCTGGGGTCCTTCTCTGAAGATGATGTGTGGGTCATTCATTGTTGGAAACTGAAATTTATGTAGAGTTAAACATTTATTGAGTAAATAGGATTTTCAATGTGATGTGAGTATATGACTTGTTTTTGAAATATACAATGGTCTTTTCTTAACAAATTGGTTTTGTTGAGATATAATTTACATGTAATAAGATGCCGTTTTAAGTGTATAATTTAAAATCAGCTCAATAGGTATAACTTACATGAAAATTCACTAATTTTAAGTGTTCAATTTGATACGCTTTAAAAACAACCTTAGTGAGGTATAATTTACATTCCGTAAAATTCACGTTACTGGTACAGTTTGAGTTTTAGTAAAATTATATCCTCATGCAGGTGTGACTGAAATCTGGTTTTATTACAGTTCCATCACCTAAAAAAACTCCCTCATGTCCTTTTGTAGCCAATTTCTGCTCCCACCCCTAGCTGCAGGAAACCGGCAAACTGCTTTCTCTAACAGTGCTAGTTTTGTTTTTCCTAGAAATGTCATATAAATGGAATCATACAATATGTACTCTTATGTCTGACATTGTGTTTTTGAGGCCTCCATGTTGTTGCATATATCAATAGTTCATTCTCTTTTATTACTGAATAGTATTCTATATTTTTATTTGTCCATTCACCAGCTGAAGGATATTTGGATTGTATCCAATTTTAAGTTAATAATGAATCTGTGAATGTTCCATACAAATCTTTGTGATTTTTACAAATAAAAATATGTTTTTATTTCTCGTAAGTGGATTCTCTGGGTTATATCATAAGGCTATGTTTAACTTTTTAAGAAACTGCGAGGGCCAGCCCCGTGGCTGAGTGTTTAAGTTCGTGCTCTGCTTCGGTGGCCCAGGGTTTCACCAGTTTGGATCCTGGGCGCGGACAGTGGCACTGCTCATCAACTCATGCTGAGGTGGCGTCCCACATGCCACAACTAGAAGGACCCACAACTAAAATAGACAACTATGTACCAGGGGTGCTTTGGGGGGAAAAAGGAAAAATGAAATCTTAAAAAAAAGAAACTGCCAAACCAACTACCATTTTACATTCTTGCCAGTATTGTATGAAGTTTTCAGTTTCTCCACATCTTCTCCAATGCTTAGTATTGTCAGTCTTTTTAGTTTTAGCCATTGTATTTTATAATAGTATTTTTGATATGTTTGAAATGGTATTTCATTGCCTTTTTTTAACAGTTTTATTGAGATACAATTCACATACCATACAATTCATCTATTTCAAGTGTACAAGTCAGTGGCTTTTAGTATATTCAGAGTTGTGCGGTCATCACCACAGTCAGTTTTAGAACATTTTCATCACCCCCCAAAAGAAACCTGCACCCTTAGCAATAATCCTCCTCACGCCCATCCCTGCCCCCACCAGCTCTGGGCAACCACTGATCTTCTTTCTGTCTCTAGATTTGCCAATTCTGGACATTTCATAAATGGAATCATACAGTATGTGGTCCTTTGTGACTGGCTTCTCTCACTTCTATTTTCAAGGTTCACTGATGATGTAGCATGTATCAATGCTTTATTTCTTTTTATTGCCCAATAATATTTTATTATGGATCTATATTTTATTTATCCATTTATTAGTTGGTGGACATTTGGATTTTTTCCCCACTTTTTGACTATTATGAATAATGCTACTATGAACATTTTTGTACAATTTTTTTTTAAGATTTTATTTTTCCTTTTCTCCCCAGTACATAGTTGTGTATTTTTACTTATGGGTCCTTCTAGCTGTGGCACGTGGGATGCCGCCTCAGCATGGCTTGATGAGCGGTGCTATGTCCACACCGGGATACAAACTGGCGAAACCCTGGACCACTGAAGCAGAGCGTGCAAACTTAACCACTCGGCCATGGGGCTGGTCCTTGTACAAATTTTTTGTATGGACATATGTTTTCATTTCTCTTGGGTGTGTACCTAGCATTGGAATTGCTGGGGTGTGTCGTAACTTTGTGTTTAGCCTTTTGAGGAATTGCCAGACTGTTTTCACTGTGGCTGCACCATTTGACATTCCCAACAGCAGTGTAGGAAGGTTCCAGTTTTTCCACATCCTCATCAGCATTTATCTGTCTTTTTTTTTTTTTTGAGGAAATTAGCCCTGAGCTAACATCTACTGCCAGTCCTCTTTTTTTTGCTGAGGAAGATTGGCCCTGAGCTAACATCCATTGGCAATCCTCTTTTTTTTTTGCTGAGGAAGATTGGCCCTGAGCTAACAACTGTGCCCATCTTCCTCTATTTTATATGTGGGATGCCTGCCACAGCATGGCTTGATAAGTGGTGTGTAGGTCCATTCCTGGGATCCAAACTGGTGAACACCGAGCCACTGAAGCGGAGTGCACAAATTTAACTGCTGTGCCACTGGGCTAGCCCCTGCACTTATCTGTCTTTTTGATCCTCACCATCCTACTGGGTGTTAAGTGGTATCTCACTGAGGTTTCGATTTGCTTTTCTCTGATGGCCAGTAATGTTGAATATCTTTTCATGTGCTTATTTAAGCCCATTTGTATATCTTCTTTGGAGAACTGTCTATTCAGATCTTCCTCTCATTTTTCAATAAGACTATTCATCTTTTTACTACAGAGTTGTAAGAGTTCCTTATATATTCTAAATACAAGTCCCCTATCAGATATATGATTTGCAAAAGTTTTCTCACATTCTGTGGATTGTCTTTTCACTTTCTATCTTGTTTTCTTATTGAGGTCATAATAGTTTATAGAATTGTGAAATTTCAGTTGTACATTATCATTTGTCAGTCACCATATAAATGTGCCCCTTTACACCTTATGCCCATCCCTAACCCCCTTCCCCTCTGGTAACCACTAATTTATTCTCTTTCTCCATGTCTTAGTTTATCTTCCACATGAGTGAAATCTTACAGGTTGTCTTTCTCTGTCTGGCTTACTTCACTTAACCTAATACCCTCAAGGTCCATCCATGTTGTTGCAAATGGGATGATTTTTCTTTGTTTATGGCTGAGTAGTATTCCCTTGTGTATATATACCACATCTTCTTTATCCATTCATCAGTTGATGGGCACTTGGATTGCTTCTACATCTTGGCTATTGTGAGTAATGCTGCAAGGAGCATAGGGGGTGCATAATTCTTGAATTGTTTATTTCAAGTTCTTTGGATAAGTAGTCAGTAGTGGGATAGCTGGATCATATAGTATTTCTATTTTTAATTTTTTGAGAAATCTGCATACTGTTTTCCATAGTGGCTGTACCAGTTTGCATTCCCACCAGCAGTGGATGAGAGTTCCGTTTTCTCCACATCCTCTCCGACATTTGTTTTCTGTCTTGGTGATTACAGGCATTCTAATGGGGGTAAGGTGATATCTCATTGTAGTTTTGATTTGCGTTTCCCTAATGATTAGTGATGTTGAACGTTTTCATGTGCCTACTGGCCATCTGTATATCTTCTTTGGAAAAATGTCTGTTCATATCCTCTGCCCATTTTTTGATCGTGGTGTTTGTTTTTTTCTTGTTGAGTTGTATGAGTTGTTTATATATTTTGGAGATTAACTCCTTGTCAGATATATGATTTGCAAGTATTTTTCTCCCAGTTGGTGGGTTGTCTTTTCATTTTGTTCCTGGTTTCCTTTGCCTTGTTGAAGCTCTTTAATCTGATGAAGTCCCACTTTTTAATTTTTTCTTTTGTTTCCCTTGCCCGGGTAGACATGGTATTTGAAAAGATCCTTGTAAGACTGATGTCAAAGAGTGTACTGCCTATATTTTCTTCTAGGAGTTTTATGTTTTCAGGTCTTACCTTCAAGTCTTTGATCCATTTTGAATTAAGTTTTGTATATGGCAAAAGATAATGGTCTATTTTCATTCTTTTGCATGTGGCTGTCCAGTTTTCCCAGCACCATTTATTGAAGAGACTTGACTGTCTCCATTGTATGTTCTTACTTCCTTTGTTGAAGATTAGCTGTCTGTAGATGTGCGGTTTTGTTTCTGGGCTTTCAAGTCTGTTCCATTGATCTGTGTGTCTGTTGTTGTGCCTGTACCATGCTGTTTTGAATACTATAGCTTTGTAGTACATTTTGAAGTCAGGGAGTATGATGCCTCCAAATTTGTTCTCTTTTCTCAGGATTCCTTTAGCTATGTGAGGTCTTTTGTTGCTTCTTCACTTTCTTTCTTTTTTTTTTTTCAAAGATTTTATTTTTTTCCTTTTTCTCCCTAAAGCCCCCCGGTACATAGTTGTGTATTCTTCGTTGTGGGTCCTTCTAGTTGTGGCATGTGGGACACTGGCTCAGTGTGGTTTGATGAGCAGTGCCATGTCCGCGCCCAGGATTCGAACCAACGAAACACTGGGCCGCCTGCAGCAGAGCGCGCGAACTTAACCACTCGGCCACGGGGCCAGCCCCCCTCTTCACTTTCTTGATGGTGTCCTTTGAAGCATAAAGTTTTTAATTTTGATGTCTAATTTATGTATTTTCCTTTTGTTTCTTGTGCTTTTGATGTTACTACCTTAAGAAACCATTGCCTAATCCAGGGTCATGAAGATTTATGCCTATGTTTTCTTCTAAGAATTTTATCACTTTAGTTCTTACATTTGCGTCCTTGATCCATTTTGAGTTAATTTTTGTATATAGTGTTAGGTAAGAGTCCAGCCTCATTTTTTGCATGTGGATATCCAATTGTCCTAGCACCATTTGCTGAAGAAACTTTTTTTTCCCCCATTAAATTGTCTAGGCACCCTTGTTGAAAATCAGCTTTCTGTAAATGTGAGGATTTATTTCTGGACTCTCAGTTCTATTCCGTTGATTTTTCTCTATCATTATGCCGGTATCTCATTGTGGTTTCAATTTGCATTTTCTTTAACAATTACTGATGTTGAGTATCTTTCCAAATGCTTATTTTTGCCATTTGTCTATCTTGGGTGAAGTGGTTAAATCTCTTGCCCTAATTTTAAAATTTGGGTTATTTGACTTACTGAGTTGTAAGAATATTTATCATGGACATAAATATTTTGCAAACATTTCTCCCTTTTTTTTAGCTTGCCTTTTTATTCTCCTAAACAGCATCTTTCAGTGGCATATTCTGCTACCCTTCAATGAATTCTAAAACCCCTGTGGAATCAACGCATCTTGGCAACTGATTGGATAATAGGGCTTGAAGACAGAGATGTTTGAGATAGTGGTATAATTAACAGTAATAGGGAAGAAGTTGAGGTCAGTTTGGGATATATTGAAATTAAGATTCCTAGTGACATCCATACAGAAATGTACTTTCCGTTCCCTCAACCTGGAACCCTTTATTTCTGGATCTTCCCACAGCTGACTCATTTTTTTGTCATTCAAGTTTCAGCTCAAATATCACCTCCTAAAGTAGGCCTTTCCTGGCCATTTTATCTAATGTTGTCCCTTCCAAACATCATTGTCTATATTACCATGTTTTACTTTCTCTATAGTCCTTTATATGAAGTCATCTTATTGTGTGTTTGGTTTTTAGCATCTGTTACCCTACCAGAATGTAAGTCCATTAGGACAGGATCCTCTTCTGTCTTGGTCTTCAATGTAACATCAACATTTCCGCCTCTGAAGTAATTGTGGTTCCTGTCTGTGAAATTTATTTTGGATCCTAAACTTCTTATCTTCTTGGCATCATAAACTATTCAAAATGTTTAAAATTGATCCAGAAGTTGTACTTAAAACAAAGAAAAAACTAAAAACTTGCATTTTTGTTTGAGCCTTAACCAAAAGTCAAAAAGTGTCATTTAAAATACTCTGCAAAAGGGTCGTACTCTTTTTAAAAAGCTTTAAAACAAGTTATATTTACCTATTTCTCATCGCTGATTTCTATACAGTGATTTTACTTGATGTCCATTAGAGATTGTAGGGGGGGTTCGTTTTTACTTCATACTAAGAAATCCTAGCTGTCTGCAAGCAGAATTGGTTATCATACTGAATTATCCTTTCTCTCCCACTCCCTCCCTGTAAAAAACACTACAGACTTTTACACTTGATTGTCTCTTTTCTATTTTACAGAGTAAGAAAGTTAGCCTGAGTTCTTTGAAAAACCAGAGAAGAGAAACTAAGAGGATAATAGATAAAGTCTTTCCAGTTTGCATAATGTAAGTTCTTTTCACTATTCTTGGCCTGAATCTTGTGTTAGCTGACAAAGCTGTTTCTATGGAGACAAATAGTCCAACTTCTTAGAATGTCAGAGGAATGCTGATCACTTAAAATGAGACTTCCCAGCTGCTGGTCAAAGGGCATTACTTGTGGGAGAAGGGGAGGAAGGATGAATTGAAAAAAAATCTAGAATTCTGGACACTAGTATAGACCAACCATGTTTATGCATATGAAGTGTATGTTTTACATTTCCCTCTGCCTAAAAATTAGGATACTGATTATATACGAAATTGTCTTCCTGCTAACCTGTCATGTTCCCCAGCTCTTGCACGAACGGTTCTGTTTCCAGGTGTGGAGTTTTCAGTGGGCCTCTGTACTTCAGGTTGTTTCAGGCCCTCCAGTCTCAATCATTTGTACTCATTTGAAGCTTGTTTAGCTTCCTTTAACCCCATCTCCTATAGCCAATTTACATAAGCAAAGCCCTTTCTCCCCAACTAGTTTGAAGTTAGCGTTCAAACAGCTTTGGCCTGCTAACCTGAAAAATTCCTTTTTTTGCTTTGTGGACTCTGTAAACAGTTTTGATTTATTTTTTAATTTTTCTTTTATGTTTTTTTTTTCACGGTGCTGGGGTATGAGCTGGGACTCTGATGAGGATTTGAAATGTGGGTCTTTGAGGCATTTTAAAAACAATTTATTTCTAATTAGAGGATTGAGAAGAGAGGGCCAGCAACTTGTAACTACATTATCTGCATAAGACAATCTTTTATTTACATATAAGGAGGTGATTCTCTAGTTCAGTCATTTATCAGATTCTGAATTATCAAAGAATTTTTTTTTGTTTTTTGGAGAGGGAGAGTATAATGCCTTTGGGCTGAGACTCTTTCATTGTTTATTGATATATATTAACTACATATATGAGCTAGACTATTCATGGTTTGCCTGTTTAAAAATTATAATGATCTTAATGGTAAAACTATAGGGCATGGCCTAATGTTTTTTTGATCCTGGAAGAACTTGCGAATCTTTCATGGCCCTCGTGAATTAACTTGTGAGCATTATAAAGTCTTTTGGAGTGTTGCATGGTGAGGTCATGACTTAACCAAGGTGATCTGGAAACATTTCTTGAAGGAGTAAGGTCTTGTGGTAGGAGAAGATGAAAGGAGAAGGAAGTAGTTTGTACTTCTTATTTTATAAGGCATTTGGGCAGGAAGGAAGAAAGATATGGGATTCGCACAAATGAGGAAGCTAACTTAGAAGGCTTGTGCAGGAAAGTAGTAAAAGATACAGTGAGAAAATTTGAATTTACCTTGTGAGTGTGGACTCTCTTCTCTAGGCAATATGAAAGCCATCAGAGGAGGAATGATTTGCCCATATACTTAATAAAGCATTGATCCCTTACAAGAGAGCAGGGCTATAGAGATGAGTAAGATCGATTCCCTGCTGGTTAGATCATTTACCTATATGACCTATAGTCACCTTGAAATTAATGTGTCCAAAACTAAACCCGTATTACCCTTTAATTCTCTCCCCTTCTATCTAATTCTCCTTCTCCTGTATTCTCCATCCTAGTTAACGACTTTGCCATCTACCTAGTGACCAAAAGTTACTGACCCTGGAGTCACATTGCCTAGGTTCGTATTCTGAAGACCCCTGTTTGCTTGGCCCTGTGCTGGGCAATGTCACAGATGCAGAGATGAGTCAGGCTGGTTTCTGACTCCAAGGGCTCCTAGTCTAATGGGACAGACTGACAGAGGTACAAATAACTGTAGTCCAGTTTGATTAGAGATGTGACAGGCATTGTGGGATTCCAGAGGAGACACATATCCAGTTTGGGGAGTCATGGGAATCCAGAGGAGGATGTATTTGAGTTGAGACTTAAAAGGAGAGTAGGCAAGGATTAGGTCCTAGACACTCTGATTCTGGAGACTGTTCTCTTAAACATTGTGCTGTGTTGGGTAACTGTGTGGATATAGTGGCATTAATTAGAATCGAGAATGGAGAAAGAAGATCAAGGAAAATATGAGTGGATTAAAGGGAAATATGAGTTTAATTCTGGACGCATTAATTTCTGGATCTCTGTAGGACATTTTGATTGATAGACTAATGGGCAGAGATCCTATCTCTGTACACCTAGTACCTAGCGGGGGTAAATGCTCAATTAAGTGTATGTACAAATCACCTCTCTTTTCTAAATCTCTGATGGCTTTCTTACTGCCTTGAGAATCAAGGCCTTTCATAAGTTGGACCCAGTCGAATTTTGTAGCCACTATTCTGTTGTACAAGCTGACTTTGTTCTCTTTTATAAGCTGACTGCTTTAGTTCAACTAGCCTTATTTGTACTTTTCCCACACTTTGTACTTTTCTGTCTTTGGTTCATGTGGCCTCTTTCTTATTCCTCCATCTTATCTTCAAGGCCTGCTTCCATCCCCATTCCTCATTTACAAAACAGGCATATTTAGACCTACTTTTAGAGTAGTAATGAGGATTAAATGAGTGAATACTGTATAAAGTGCTTGCAATATTGTCTGGCACGTAAGTGCTCAAAAAATGTCATAGTTGTGGTTGTTACTACTACGACTATTTCCTACTTCTCTTCTTCCTGTCTCCTCTTTTTGCCCTGCTATATGAAATATAGACACCAAATTATAGTAATTTTATAAACCACATATTTCTTTAATATGACTTTTCTTCATTCTCACTGTCTTAGTTCAGGACCCCATTTTTTACAGTTGCCCTCAAACTGGTCTCATTACCATCCTTCAGTCAATCCTCTACACTTCTACCAAAGTGATATTTCTCTGAAAGTTAATGTGAGGGGCCAGCCCGGTGGTGTAGTAGTTAAGTTTGCACGCTCTACCTCAGCGACCTGGGGTTTGCTGGATCAGATCCCAGGCACGGACCTATACACTGGTCATCAAGCCATGCTGTAGCAGGCATCCCACATATAAAGTAGAGGAAGATGGGCACGTATGTTAACTCAGGGCCATCCTTCCTCAGCAAAAAGAGGAGGATTGGTGGCAGATGTTAGCTCAGGGCTAATCTTCCTTTAAACAAAGTTATTGTGATCATTTCCCATGCTTTAAATCCTGTAATGATTCTTACTGCTTCCAGGATAAAGGTCAAAGTCTTCAGCTCTTAAACTCTTCTTGGTCTGGCCCTCTGCTTGCCTTTCCAGTTTTATCATTATTCCTGTATGACCTGCTCGCCTTGTTCCATCTGGCCTTATTGCATCCTATTCTGTTTTCTGAATGTGCCATATTCTCATACTCTTTCTTCTTATTGGTCTTGTGATTCCCTCTTCCTGGAACAGACTCTTCTATCTAGCTAAGTCTTAGTTGTTCTTTGCAATGCCCCTCAAAGAAATGTATTCTTATGTTTTGAGTGTTTTCCATAACTCCTTATCACGACTAAGTTTTAGAATCCATCATCTGTGCCTCCTCTGAATTTATGACATTTCTAAGTTTAGTTGAACAAATATTTATTGGGCATTTCCTCTATGACATTATTGTGTTAAGCCCTGGGGGGTATAAAAATATAAGACATGACCCCTGTCTTTAACAAATTTAGAATCTAATGAGGAGAAACCAATTAGGAAGAATATTGTTCATTTTCTTTGCTGTCTCTCCCAGTAGACTATGAACACTCCAAAGGAGATGACCAAAATTGAATTTTAAGCAGATTAATATCAGGTTGCAGACATTTTTCTGAGAGTAAAACACTAGATTGAGATAGACAAGCCTGAGAATAGTCTAAGCATGAGAACTCAGATTCAGATCACCTGGCCCAGTCTCTCTTGAATGATCTGTAATTTTCCCCCATGATCTAGAATAGTGAATATGGACCCAGCCTTATAGTTTTTTTTTTTTTAAAGATTTTTTTTTTTAATTTTTTCCTTTTTCTCCCCAAAGCCCCCCGGTACATAGTTGTGTATTCTTCGTTGTGGGTCCTTCTAGTTGTGGCATGTGGGACGCGGCCTCAGCGTGGTTTGATGAGCAGTGCCATGTCTGCGCCCAGGATTCGAACTAACGAAACACTGGGCCGCCTGCAGCGGAGCGCGCGAACTTAACCACTCAGCCACGGGGCCAGCCCCAGCCTTATAGTTTTTAAGTTGAGAGTTTTAAATTCAGATCATAATTTTTGTAGACCAGCATATAAAGTAAAAATACATTATTCATTATTAAATTTAATTTTTAGTATCTAATAAACCTTGTAAATAGAGAAAGCTGAGAGTTTTAATTTTCTGGAAATACATACACTCCTTGCTTTTTAAAATGAAAATTAAGCATAGCACCATAGTAACTCCTACAGAAGTTTTTGCTTGCTTGTAATGAAAACATTAAATAAGCTGAATTTGCATTTGCATATAATCAATGCATAAAACTTAAGAATTGCCTAACATAATTCTAATAGCTCTCGTTTTAATGAAAAAGAAGGCAAACTAATGATAAATAAGATATTTATTTGTAGATCACATAGTTATAAATAAAGAGAGAAGCTAAAATTTGGATAGAAGACAGAAAAATCCACCAAAATTCTTGTGCAAATGTAATTCTAGTTGCTTATATAGCTTGCATCTATTTTCTTGATTGTTGGTCTAGTGATTTTCTTGGTAGTCTACCTGAGTTTGTGTTAAAAAGTCTGTGACAAGATGTTTGAAAGAAGATTGGCTAGCATTAGGAATATTGTCTGAAAACTCAGCTTTTGCTTAGTTGGCATGTGCTCTAACCAACTTGTTTACTGAAGCGATGCCCAGTTCAAGGAGGTAGTAGGTTTATTATCGTAAATATTTTTAAAGTCTTGAGCAAAAGAAGACTAATTAGATTTAATGTGTGGGTTTACACCTATATAAACAATCTGCTTAGTTATGCCCGAGAAATGGCTTGATGAAAGGCCAGTGTCATCTAGTAAAATATTTTTCTCGTCTAAAATATGTTGAAGGATTTTTTAAATAGGAGAATCAAATTAATACCAAGAATTAGTGTAAGTATATATATTTTCAGTTTTAAAACATGTATACATTATCTCACTTAAAATTCAGAACAATCCTATGAATAAATTTTCCGAAACAGTCTGAGGTTCAGAGAGAGAAACTGACTAGTCTTAAATCATAAAGCTAGAGGACGTGGCAGAGCCAGAATTAAATTCAGTTTGCTGGTCTCCAAGTCTAATATGTTCTTATTCGCTGTACAGTATGACTTAAATTTTTTTGAGTGTTTACAGGTACTACCATTTTTTCTGAAAAAATCCTTGTAAAGAATTAACCCTAATTTTTTTAATGTGACCAGTTATAAAGACTGATAACCTGTGTAGTGTTTTTCTCACTTACTGTGGTTTTATCCTATAGATGCCTTAGCTGCTAATTAAAGTTTCTTTTTCATTGGGTATCTTCTTCATTTCATAAACTCCTGAAAGTGAATTGTCCTCCAGAATCTCAAGTGAGCCAGCAACATGACTTGCTATGTGCCAGTTTCTTTAGCAGTTAACTAAGAAGTTATTTCTATCTCAGGTGTATTGATTGAGTAGAAAGTACTGTGTTGAGATAGCTATAGAAAGGTGATTAAAACTTCTTTATACCTTAAGCAGCCTGTTCTCTACTAAACTAATACCCAAAACTTTCTTACTTTCCTGCATTGCTAAACTTTCCAGTACATTATTTTTATCAGCTGCAAAATTAAACAGTAAACTTCACATTCTTGGGAGGGGACCTTTTTTTTGGAAATACCTTGATTTTCCCAGCATTATATGTAAAATGAAAGTATTTCATCTATATAGCAAAATAGTATTATATACTTGTGAGATATTTTCTATACTGTGTAGAGATTGGAGTGGGCTATGTAAAATCTTTTATATTGTAATTCTTATACTTTTTTTCCCCATCTTTCCCCTTAGATTTCCTTCATGGATACATTTTCATAGCATTATTATGTGATGTGAGAAGTTTTTTTTTTTTTTTTGAAGTAACATGGATTTTATACTACAGAATCAAGAGATTGGCTTTATAGGAAAAATTGATTTATAAAAAAGTGGTACAGGTTTTTTATAGATAACCATGACAACATCCCATATGAATGGGCATGTTACTGAGGAATCAGACTTCGAAGTAAAAAATGTTGATCTTGCATCACCAGAGGAACATCAGAAGCACCGAGAGATGGCTGTTGACTGCCCCGGAGATTTGGGCACCAGGATGATGCCAGTACGTCGAAGTGCGCAGTTGGAGCGTATTCGGCAACAGCAGGAGGACATGAGGCGTAGGCGAGAGGAAGAAGGGAAAAAACAAGAACTTGACCTTAATTCCTCCATGAGACTTAAGAAACTAGCCCAAATTCCTCCAAAGACTGGAATAGATAACCCTATATTTGATACAGAGGAAGGAATTGTCTTAGAAAGTCCTCATTATGCTGTGAAAATATTAGGTAAGTAAAAACAGCAGAGTAATAGACAATGTTTTGCTTTTGTTTCTCTTTCCTTAACATAAATGTGTATAGAAAGGAAGATGGGTATAAGAGAATATAAGTAATAGCAACTGGAATTCAGGCCAAGATCAGTTCTTTTCTTGGAAAAGTCATGTAACCATCATTGTTTGCTGTTAGCCACGTGGAGCTAATTATATGGCTTAAATGTTCAGTCACTACAGCATGGTTTTTTAGATCTAATCCTTGAATTAAAAATTTCTACATGTGGCCTAATGTTTAAAGCCTTAGAATTCACCTTTTATTTCAAACTCAAACTTTTATACCAAAATTACTGAAAAGCACTTTTCAGATTTTGAATTTCTCATTTCCTTAAAGTTTGTAAAATAGTAATAAAATTAATATCTGTAGCTTAAAATCTATTTGATTTTCTTTAGTTATTGACTGTCAGTAAGAAGAACTGGTGCTGTTTATATGGCAGCATGCACATAAAACATGGCTCAAAATTCCCTATATTGCCTATTCCCAAGTTCCATTCTGTGAAAAAAACAAGCAAAAAAACTAATGCCATGAGATATTAATAGATATAAACAGAAAAAGAGTTCTGTGATTAAATAAATTTTGAAAACAGTGAGTTAAGTAAGACTTCTTAGAGCCTTTAGAATGCTGTAGTCATTATGAATCCACAAGAGAGATTGACGTCAAATGTGTGTTTCCAAACTTAGAATATTTGATTATTGAACTTACTGCCCTTTCTTCCTGCACACACACACAAATGATCACTGTATTAGTATTAGGAGTATACATTAATTTGTGTTACCTTACAAGCAGGCTAACTCAAATGAAGTATTTTATTTCTTGACAGTTTATTATTTATAGATGTGAAAAGAGACTTCCACTTTTCTATGGATGGAGAGAGTTGTCAATTTTATTTTATTTATTTATTGTTTGTTTGATTTTTTGAGGAAAATTAACCCTGAGCTAACATCAGCCACCAATCCTCTTCTCTTTGCTGAGGAAGATTGGCCCTGAGCTAATTATCTGTTCCCATCTTCCTCTATTTTATATGTGGGATGCCTGCCACAGCATGGCTTGATAAGCAGTGGGTAGGTCCACACCGGGGATCCGAACCAGCGAAACTGGGGCTGCCAAAGTGGAGCATGTGAACTTAACCACTATGTCACCAGGCCAGCTCTTGGAGAGAGTTTTCATTGTTTTGCCATTCATTCAAGTGTCTGTTGAACCCTGTACTAGATGCTATAGCATGCACCATTCTGTCCACAATAATCCTCTTAACAGGGCTCTGTAATCTCCATTTTGGAGATACAGAAATTGAACCGCAGTTAAATCACCTGTTTAAGAGTCCCAGCTAATCAGTGGTAGAGCCAAGTTTGAATTTGCCTGATCTGGAGATGCAGTTGGTGTACTGCACGGAGCAAAAGGTTTGGGTGGAGACTGGCATCCAGCCTGCTCTTCACTCACTGTACCTGAGCTCTGGCTACCAAGAGTGGAACACCTTTTTCTCATTTGCCCAGAGGTACCATATGTACTGGATTTGTTCCTTACTGAGTCGCTGTGTTCTAAGTTTGGAGCAGTTTCTACTGTATCACGTCATCTGCTGCTTTTCTTTGTTATAAGTTTGTTAAGGATCCACATATCTTGACAGAAAGCAATGTATATGCTTCTCTCTGTTTTAAGAAATCATAAACGTGTTCAGTGATAGTGAAGTCTGCTGAAAGCCTTCAGATGTTATAATTAGTATAGTGAAAATGGAAAGATTACATATTTTTTAGTATATTTATCTGACTGAATTTTATGCTCTTTTTTCCTAAGAGCTTTGTTAAAGGTATTTCATTCCTGATTGCCTCTTACTGACCCTCATCTTCCACCACTCTGTTATTTTGTTTTTTAAGTATTCTGTAAATATTCTCTATGACTTAGAGAAAGTTTACATTGTAATATATCCAGCCCAAGCCTGGACTGATTCTTTTGTTTTTCTGTTTAAATTTCTTTAAGATTAATGTATTTGTCCATTTGCTTTACTTAGATCAGGCATAAAATGTCCATCTAATAGATAATATTCATGAAATCTCAGTAAAGAAACAAATACAGCTTAAGCCAGATTCACTTAGCAAAACTTGTTTTTTTGGCCTACGCACAGAAAATTGGAGACCATTTCTCTTACAATTTTTTTTTCATGTTTGTTTGTATGCTTCTTGGCTAACTTTCTACAAGTGTAGATTAAAGAACAGCTATATTTTCTTCCAACTTGTAAGCAGTCCACTGTGGTTTTCAAAAATACCTTTGTGCAATCCTTGAACTTAAGACTGTTTTACATATCTTATTATTTTTTTTTTTTTGAGGAAGATTAGCCCTGAGCTAACTACTACCAGTCCTACTCTTTGCTGAGGAAGCCTGGCCCTGAGCTCACATCCATGCCCATCTTCCTCTACTTTATACGTGGGACGCCTACCACAGCACGGCATGCCAAGCAGTGCCATGTCTGTACCCGGGATCTGAACTGGCGAACCCGGGCCGCCAAGAAGCGGAACGTGCGAACTTAACTGTTCTGCCACCGGGCCGGCCCAGCCCCATACATATCTTATTTTTAAAGTAATTTGAAATGTAGTACCAGGTATCTGTAATTCATTTCTTGGATAGGAGAATATTTAATATTTTGAGAAATAAGTGATTTAATGTGAATACACTCAACACAAATATGCTAATTGTAGGAAACATGAAAAATTAGCGTAAATTATAAAGTTGTTATTGTCAGTCAAAGCCTCAGTTTTTGGATATACTGTTTTTAAGTTTTCATTTTAAAAGGAAGTGTAATAGCTTTGTACTAAACATTTTTTTCCTGTTCGTAATTTGCTAACACATCAAACTACAACAGACCTACTCCCTTCAAATTGTGTGAGTCTCCTGCCAGTATTTTGATTAATACACACATGCCAGGAGACGGCTTCTCAGCCTTTTTCACAGCCAGAAACAGCAGCCTTGTTTTAAATGAGGAAAGGATGGGGCAACTGATTTCTTTTCTTTGAGAGAAAGCCTTCAGTTTCCGAATGATACATCATCAATTTATCTGTGAGTAGAGAAAATAACTCTTTTAAGAGCTGAAAATGTAATTGGAAAGGTTAATTGTCTAGGTGGTGGTTTTTAATGAAAGTATTTATAAATTTGCACTGTATAGTAATAAAAGTGCAGGGATGGAATTGATAGAAAATATTCAGAAAGAATGAACTGAATTGTTATGTTTAAAAGCAGTCAAAATCTTATTGAAAATTAAGATAGTGATGTGGCAACTTAATTTCAAATGAATAATTAATATTATAAATTAGAAGAATTTTGATGTATTAGGGAGGCTTTCCTTAAAATTGGCATGAGTTATTAAACCTTGCTTTGTTATAAATAAAATATCATTGTCTTTTTTCCTTTCATGAGCAAAGCAAACTACGTTGTGGGAGAAATCCTGAGCAAAGAGCAGAGTGCAGGGTAGAGTGGGATGCGTTAGAGGAGGGTCGTTTTCAGGGGGTGCTACGTTATAGGCGTCACTGTTTCTCTTTGTTTTGTATTCACAGATAAGTAATTTGGGGCCAGGGTTGTGGACAAGTAAATCTAGTAGATAGAATGTTTAAAGGGAATAAACTAGGAAACACTGCCATCTATCATATATGTGACTATGTGACTGTTACACCTGAGAAGAGGCCTTAGGAAAGGCACACAGACCCACGCACCCGTGGTGAGCTATTTGTTTTCTGGCTAATAAGGAGACTCTTGAAATTTGTCACTAGGTGCTTTCTAATTAACACCAGATGCGGTTAATTTGAAGAAAAATTAAAAAGATGCCAGAGGGAAGAAAACTAGGATGAATAAGATATTTTCATAATATTAATAATAGCATGTTGTGTTTTTCTTTTTTGCCAGATGTCCCTGAATATTCAAACTATTAAGTCAAGAGTATTCCTGTGCTTGACATTGTAAAGTGTCTCCTCTTCCACATTTCTTTCTCACATTATTTGACTTTTGATTGACCATGGCCTATGCTGGAATTTTGCTGGATCGTGATAAACTTTTTTAAGGTTGGCTTTTAAAATAAAGTTTATTTAAAGCCAGCAAACAAAATTCCAGTGCCAATAAACCTCGAGTTCAGCCTACTTCTGAGAAGTTAATTATTCTTTCTCTTAAATTTTTACTCAAATGCTGTAGATATTTCTAAACTTTCTTAGTCATTCTTTGAGAGACTTGTTTTCTGAAAGTGAAATGATTAAACTGCTTGGTACTAGGTTTAACGTTTAAAATGTTTGAACCTATTTGAAAATTTTCTGATTTGTTCAGCTTGCTGTATTTGGAGCTAACTAAAATAAAGATTAAGAAATTCATTAGAATAGAGTATAGTCATGTAATGTTTGGTTGTTAAATATACATAATTCTGCTGAAAAATAACTGCTACAACATTCAGTTTGACACCATGTGTCAAAACTTCACTCCACATATTAAGTAATAATAGATTTTAAGTTTTTCCCTCTTGCAAAGACTTGCATCATGTTATATGTTCAGAAATGTATGACATCGTCACATATTGGAAAGCATAAGGATGTCTGGAGTCAGATGTAGGATTTAAATACTTTTTATCTTCACTTAATTGCTATTGACCTTGGACAAGTTACTTAACTTTTCTGAGCCTCAGTTTCAGAATTTTCTTGAGGACTAAGTGAAAAAAATGTGTATAGGCATGTGGCACACTGTATGTTTGACTAAAATTTAACTTTTGTAAGAACCAGAAGCCACCAGAGAGATCATCTAACCTTCTAGTTCATGAAATTAATTAGAATTAATTAGTTCATTTTTTAAAATAAATTTACTGTTTTGTTTTTTTTTTGAGGAAGATTAGCCCTGAGCTAACATCTGCTGCCAATCTTCCTCTTTTTGCTGAGGAAGACTGGCCCTGAGCTAACATCCATGCCCATCTTCCTCTACTTTATATGTGGGATGCCTACCACAGCATGGCTTGCCAAGCTGTGCTGTGTCCGCACCCGGGATCCAAACTGGCTAACCCCAGGCCACTGAAGCAGAATGTGTGCAGTTAACCGCTGCACCACCCAGCCGGCTCCTGAATTTACTCTTTTTAAGTGTACATATTCATGAGATTTTACCAGTCACAAGATTGTGTAACCATCACCACTGTGTACTTCCATAGTGTTTTCATTACCCTAAAAAGAAGCTCTGCCCATTAGCAATCACTCCCTCTTCTCCTTTCTGCCTAACCCCTGACAACCCTGGTCTGCTTTCTGTCTGTACATTTGTTTATTTGGGACATTTCACATAACTGAATCATGTAGTATATGGCCTTTTGTGACTGGCTTTTTTTTTCATATAGCATCATGGTTTCAAGGTTCATAGGTGTTGTAGCATTAACCAGTACTTCATTCCTTTTTATGGCTGAATAATATTCCACTGAATGAACATACCACATTTTGTTTATCTATTCATCTGTTCATGGAACACTTGGGTTGTTTTCACCTTTTGGCTATTGTGGATAGTGCTGTTATGAATATTCATGTGTATGTTTTTGTTTGAACACCTGTTTTCAGTTCTTTTAGATGTGTACCTAGGAGTGGAATTGCTGAGTCACATGGTAATTCTGTGTTTAACTTATTAAGGAACTGCCATATCTTCTGTAGTATCTGCACTCTTTTATATTCTCACCCAGCATTGTGTGTGTTCCAGTTTCTCTGCATCTTAACTTCTACTTGTTATTATATGTCTTTTTAATTTCAGCCATCCTATCAACCAGTAATTTTGTTAAGGACTAGAATAAAATAGAAAATACTAAATTATATTGTATTGCACATAAGTATTCATAAACCTTTTTTTTTTTTTTTTTTTTTTTAAAGATTGGCACCTGGGCTAACATCTGTTGCCAATCTTCTTTTTTCGTTCTTCTTCTTCCCAAAGCCCCCCTTCCCCCAGTACATGGTTGTATACTGTAGTTATGAGTGCCTCTGGTTGTGGCATGTGGGACGCCACCTCAACATGGCCTGATGAGCAGTGCCATGTCCATGCCCAGGATCCGAACTGGCGAAACCCTGGGCCACTGAAGCAGAGCACACGAACTTAACCACTCCCTGTAAATCTTTTATTTCACATAGGTATGTGTGTACTGAGTTGAGAAATAAAATATATTTTTTTAATGGACTGCCAACAAAAGTTAGAGAAATATTATCCTAAAAAATCTACTAATTTTGTAGAAAGGCCCAGAGACTTGAGGTGAATTGGCCAGTGACATATAATACAATTAGTAAGTGCTCAAGCCATAAGTAGAACTCAGGTATTCTGACTTCACATTTGGGGCTTTTTTCCTCTCTCACCAAACTCCTTTCAGTTTCGTCCAGAGAAAAATCATGAAGCTTTTGTACTTGATTGACTAATAGTCACTTCAATGACAGTTTTCCATCGTCTCATCATATGTAGGGGTGAGATTTTTGTTCTGCTGTCTGTTTCAACTTTCTTTGCTTATATACTTATCTAGTATTTGTGTTTAATTTGTAACCCAGTTTGTTAATGAGTAATTTACTGTTCAGGATCTTTCATCAGCTTCTGACTATTTTTAATAAATTCATTTTGACCTAGTTAGCTGAAAACCAAAGTTTAGAGATCTGAACTTTATGTTCTTAAATTTAAAAAGAAAAGACCACTCCTATTTAATTGAAGATTTTCTGAAAGAACATTCTGATTTTGATTGAACAGATAGATGTAGTGGAAGCTGACATAATTTCCTCATACTCAATAATATTAGTTCCTCATCTGAATATTCAATTTGATTGTACAGTTTAGGGGAAAAGAGGAAATTAAAAAGTTTCAGAAAAAAAGTCACAAAGTTAGTTGAAATCTAGAAATTGTGGACGATAGGTCAAAAGAATTGGCATTGTTTAAACAATGAAATGGAAGAATCTTAGTGCTAGAATAGATCTCTAGAAACTCTCTGTTTTCATGTGGGGTAAATGATAGCAATAAGTAAAAATAAGCAAAGCTAATCCAGGCTAGGTGGTTATCCATTGTTCTGAAAGATCTGCAGAGATGGAGATTCCTCAGCTTCTTTGGGTAATTTTATTTACTCTTATAGCCAAAAAATTCTCCCTTATGGCTACCCAGAGTCTTGGGTGTTTGAAGATAGAATTTTCAGATAGAGCAACTCGGTGATTGCTTTCTTTTGCCTATTTTAGAGTCTTCATTCTTTTACGTTTTAGGCTGCCAGGTGAGGGCCAAAGAGAAAGGAGAGAGTTCAGGGGTGGATTTCTGGACTTACGTCTATGTTTGTATTTATCTGATTAATTGTATCCCAAAGCCAAATGTAAGTGATTTTTTCTTACTTTTAGATAATATATCCTTTCTTTTAACATAAATAATCAAGATTTAAGTGTTGTATGAAATGTTAGAGAACATGATGGGAACTTAAACAGTTTCTACTGAACATCAAATAAGGGGAAATAGATCAAACTACAAGACAAGGAATTTAAACTAGATATAAAGAACTTCCTTGTAGAGAAGTTGTTACAGACTAGAATTTATCACCAAAGCTGGATTTGCTGTGCGTACCTCTGCCTTCCCCTCTGCAGAGTGTCCCCATTTCTGCCCTCCCTCCATCCTGCCTTGCTCTGGGACTCTCTTCCTGCCTCAGTACTCTCTTCTTTGTCCACTCCTCACTCTGCACTGTGTCATTCTTTCTCACTAGCCCTGTGATTACCCATTTATCTATTTCTCTGTCCACGTGGTTCTTTCTCCTTGTGTATGTTATATCTCTGGTATGGGAGTATGGAATGGGGCCACTGATCTCTGTGTATGGAAAGTCTCTGTTCTCTCTGTATTCTGTCCATCCGTCCTTGTTTATCTTCATCACTATTACAGAAAAGGGTTCATGTTTGACAGAACTGATTTAGTTGCATCTGATTGAATTTTAAAAATTCCCTCTGGAATTGCACAGAATGTTGAAGAACTTAGGTGACTTTTTGTTTAAGTAAAAGATGTAACCTCAATTGCTGCATCAGACAGTGCAACATTTCTTTAGGTGTGTAGAAAATTAACTATTCTTAAATAATATGTATTTGTAAAGTGGTTCTAAAGATGTACCACAGAGGGAAAAGCTTCTTTTTTTAAACCTACAGCTAGGAGCTGGCCGTGTGGTATAGTGGTTAAGTTTGGCCTGCTCCGCTTTGGCAGCCCTGGTTCATGGGTTCAGATCCCAGGCACAGACCTACACCACTTGTCAACCATGCTGTGGTGGCAACCCACATATAAAATGGAGGAAGACTGGCACAGATTAGCTCAGGGCTAATCTTCCTCAAGCAAAAAACAGAGGAAGATGGGCAACAGATGTTAGCTCAGGGCTAATCTTCCTCAGCAGAAAAATAAATAAAAATAAACCTAAAACTAAATATTCTGACCTTTGAAATTAAGAATTTTTATTCAAAACTAAAATATGAATGAGAACATATTAATGAGAATCGCTGAGTTAATGTTGCCAACAATTATTTTCATTATGACATCATACTTAATATCAAAGAAAAGACCCTTTGTCAGAATTCCATTCAGAATTTTCTAATAAAGAATTGAGAAAAGGGCCAGCCCCGGTAGCCTAGCAGTTAAGTTCAGCACATTTTGCTTTGGTGGCCCAGGTTCAGTCCCCAGGTCTGGACCTGTACCACTCATCTGTGGCCATCCTGTCCCAGCGGCTCATATACAAAAAGGAAGATTGGCAACAGATGTTAGCTCAGGGCGAATCTTCCTCAGCAAAACAAACAAACAAAAAAACTGAGTAAAGACAGTGCACTCATTTCATTTATCATAATTAGTATTTTAAAACTAATGCCATAGGTATTTGTTCCTTTCTTTGTGACCTTAAAACTGTTACTGGGCAGAGGCAGCATCATTTTTAATGTCCTTTACATTGATAAACTTACTTGTAAATACATACTAATTTCATCAGAGGGTTTGTATCATTTAGTGTTTCGTATTTTTTCTTAAATATTCATTTGTTTCAGCTACATATGGTTTAGTTCATCTCTTCTTTAATGAAGTTTTTAAAACTCTTCTGAGTGTCTGGTAACTTAATCTGTTTTACTTGTTCATTAAACATTCTTAATGGAAACATTTGAACCTGAAGGATGAGAGTACTTTGGGCAGCTTTCCTGCCTAAGAATGCTCTTTGGGAACTTTCCCAGCTAAATAAGTCGTGAAAGCAGGTGGAATGGAATGGAATTTATCTGAAACTGTCCATCTAAATCATAGTTATCACTTTTGCTCCACTACGTGGTTACCCAGGCTAGTGCAACACTATCAAAGATGCTTTACAACATTTCTCAAAAGATTCATAGCCTCTACATTCACAGAAATTGCAGTTTTGGTTTCTTTTGCCAAATTTCCCCCAGTGTACTACCTAACATGCTATTGTAATGTGAGAGTTGAAGTAAAATACTCTGAGAAAATATTTAAAGCCTAAGACACTTGGGTAAAATAGCAGAGGTAGAATGCAACAATATTGTAGAAGTGGCATTTGGAGGGTGAGTTAAAACACACGTACTATGTGCATCGTATGTGTGAGCATGGCACACCACAGTTCACTAGAGGACGTTCCTCCTGTAGATACACAGTAGTATAGCTGGAATGTGTAAGCTTCTCTAACTACTAGTCGGTCTACGTTACGTGCTGCTAGATTGGGCAAAAAGACATCTCAGGACAGCTTTTCCAAAACAGATAAACGATATATCACAGTCAAGCCCTAGAATCTGCAAAAAAATGTTTATCTTATTTTATTCCTTTGGTGTGGCAGAAAAAACACTGCCTTAGAAGTCAAGGAAATGGATTCTTCATCCAGGTGCCATTTTTATGTATGACTTCATTTTTTACACCTGTAGAGATTTGATCTCAGTTATGTATGTCTCACATTTTGGTGGTGTTTTTTGTTTTTCTTTTTAATTGGGAACAGTTTCTTAGGATTTTTATGAGGACTAAATAAAATAATGTAGGTGCCTATAAGATAATATTGTTCTATATCTTACTAGTCAGTAATGGCAATGACTAATGTAATTTGGGCCAAATATTTCTAGTTTTTTTTAATAATGGTTAGTGATATTTAACTGTAAAAGCTGAGCTTAAGTGCAAGTGATCTCAGCTTAGTCTGGCAGCATTGATTAACGTTTTAAGTCTGGAGTGGAGACAACTCCTAAGAAAAGATAATTTCAGTGAAAACAGCTTTTACTGGGGCTGGCCCCGTGGCTGAGTGGTTAAGTTCGCGCGCTCCGCTGCAGGCGGCCCAGTGTTTCGTTAGTTCGAATCCTGGGCGCGCACATGGCACTGCTCATCAGACCACGCTGAGGCAGCATCCCACATGACACAACTAGAAGAACCCACAACGAAGAATACACAACTATGTACCAGGGGGCTTTGGGGAGAAAAAGGAAAAAATAAAATCTTTAAAAAAAAAAAAACAAAAAACAGCTTTTACTAATTAAACAAGCAAAATGTGAATGGACTTCAGAAAAGTTAGTGAAGTTGTAAAAGATGATAATTAACAAGTTGAAATTGGTCTTTATGCTAACCTAAAAAACCTGATCCTTAAGCCCAGGTAAATTTTTGATATTTCTAGCATCGGTATGGTCCTTAGATTCTCCTAGAACCCATTACTTGTGTAGATAGGTACTGGGTCATCAACCTCTTTGGGACTCAGTTGTATTTTTCTTCTGCTTTACAGCCTTCCTATTCCTATAGATTTTATCTTGGTCCCTGACCTCCTAGGTAAAAGACATTTCCACTTAGACCCAGAGATTTTTTTTTTCTGTGAATTTTAAGCTGACCTAGATGGTCTTTACAGCTTAGAAGTCCTTATTATGAACAGAATGACCAGATTTCATCTTTCTTTGGAGCCTGTATTCCTTACCTCAGTTCCTATCAACATGCGAAGCCTGCCTATTTCTTAGAACTTTAAAGCTATCATCCTTTTTGGACTAACCACAAAGTTTCCTTTTTCCTGTCTGAGCAGTGTCTCAACTGTTAACTCATCTCCTGAAATAAAGTCGTTGATCTCACGTTGTCTCTCTCAGTAGCCATTCCTAGTTTAGGTTACCCTACCTTTCTTTCCCTGGTTTTTCTCACAGGCTTATGACCACAATATCTTATTTATACTTAAAATATTCTAAATATGAAAATTATACGCTGTGTTTATCACAGAAGCAAGAAGAGGACAACGAAAGGAAATAGTTACCAAGGAGGAAATGGAATGGCTGTAAAAAGCAGACACAAAAACTCAATATAGCAGTCAGGGTTGTTTAGAAATTTCTATAGGAGGAAGTATGTTTGAGTACCTTAGACAGTCCCAAGTGCATCCTGTCTTAAAATATTACAGTAACTTATGTAAATAAAGCCTTTAAGTCAGTGGTTCTTAACCAGAAAGATACATCATAATCAACTTTAAAAAACATATCTGTATCATTAAAGAAGACACAGGAGAATGATTGTGTTTGAGAGAACTCGGGACATACATATCTTTGTGAATTTTGTTAGTAATTCTCATAAATATTCTTGACTAAAAACGATTGTTCTGATATAGCAAGAAAAGATGAAATTATATTCAGTACATTCTGCTTAAGACTACAGGAGTATTTATATAATCAATGTAATTACAGTCATTAAGGAAAAGGAAAAAAACTGGTAGAAAAGTGGGCAAAAGATAAGCAGAAAATAGATGTAAGAAGAAATACGAATGAGTATTATTAACCTTGTGGAAATATATTCAACCTCACTACTAGGCAAAGAAATACGCTTTTCCTAACCAGATCACCAAAAAAGAAAAGATTGATAATCTTTAATTTGGTCTGTGTTTTTAGAGGCAGGTACTCAAGTTCATTGCTGTTAGAAGTATGAGTCAGTACGAATCTGGAGGGCAGTTTGGCAATTTGGATCAAAGTTTTAAATGTTTTTATTGTCCAATGAGTAATTTTATCCTAGGAATTTATTCTCAAGGAATTGGAAAATACAGATTGCGGAACAACATTTACAATCTGACCTGTATGGTTAGATAGACATTAAAAAAATAAAAGGCTGAAAGGCTATATATAGTATAATGAAATTATACCAGTAGTTATAGCTGAAAAGTATGACTACAGATAATTTGTTTTTATAATGTCAGTATTTTGGTGTCCTTGGGGGTGGCTTTGGTACACAGGAGAGATTATGCAGAAGTTCCTTTGCCTTTAAAAATTTAAATCTCCCTGGGGTTGAAGATGCACAATAGGGAGATGGTTACCTTCTGGCCTGACTAAAGTTGATTACTGATTTCAGTCAGCAGTGAGAACTGAAGCCCCCGATTTTTCTCATTGCCCTGACAACCAGGCTGAGCCCCTTTAAACAGTTACTAAAATTTTAAACAGCAATCTCATTATCCACTCAGGGGAAACTGTAGTTCCCATAAGGTTGTAGCCAATTACTTTAACTACTTGGTTGGTTTTGTAATTCTTTTTTCTTTTAAGATATTTAAATGTTTTTCCATTTTGCTCTAAAGATACTTTAAGGCTGTTGAATTCTTTATACTCGTAGGGAATTCTTTACACACTTAGGTAATTCTCTGGTAAACTCTGAATTTGATGGAATCTGACATTCCATATTCTTTCTTTTTCTTCTCCCAGCCTTATTGAAGAATAATTAACAAATAAAATTGTGTATATCTCAAATATATAGTATGATGATTTGACGTATACATTGTGAAATATTTACAAATTAAGTTAATTAACACATCCATCACCTCACATAGTTCACCTTTTGTATGTGTGTGGTGAGAATGCTTCAGATCAACTCTTTTAGCAAATTTCAAGTATACAGTACAATGTTATTGACTGTAGTCACCATGCTGTACATTACGTCCTCAGAACTTATGCAGCTTAAAACTGACAGTTTGTACTCTTTGACTAATATCTCCCAATTTTCCATATCTATATTCTGTCTACTCTTGTAGATATCATAGTGGCTTATGGTTAAATTCTGGCTATTTCTCAAGTTTTATTTAGCTCTGGGTCATAACTTCTTAGGTCATTCTAAGGGTAGTCTTGACTTTCTATTTTTTTTTTTTTTGCAATTTTTTGTTGCATTTTAAGTTACTAAAGAGCATGTATATGTTTTATTAGAAGGACTAAAGCTGTTTTAATTTTGTGGAGAAAAGGTAGGGAAACTCAAGAATCAAGAACTATTCAAATCTATAAAAAAAACTTTACTGTTAAGTAGTAGGATATGAGACAAATGTGTAAGTATCAATAGCTTTTCTGCAGACCTTATCTGAAGAAAACTAACAAAAAGACTGAAACCGAGAGTTTTTTTTCCATGTGACTGTGCATAAAACAGTATCCACTATAAGCTTTTCCCAGACTCATTTACAGGTTTAATATCAGTCAGAATCTCAATAATATTTTTCTTTTTGGAAGAATAGGAAAGAGAGAGTGGGAGGGATCTTGAAAAAATGATTCTGTAGCTCATTTTGAGTAGTCAAGACATTTTTGAAAAAGTAATGAGCACGTACTTGTCATATCAATATGAGTGAAGACTGTAATGCTACTATAATAAGACATTGTGGTTCTGATAGACCAATAGACTAGAAACAGACCGATGTGTGTAAGAATTTGGTGGTATCGTAAATCAGTGGAAAAGGAAGGATTGTTCAGTAATGGTGTTAGAATAATTGGTTAACCACTTGGAAGAAATGAAATTAAAATTTCCTCTCAAATCTGTACCAAAATAAATTCCAGATGGATTAAAGTTCATTATGAAATAAAAGCCATAAGAAGCTAGGAGAAATGTAGGTAAGTATTTAATGACCAGGGGAAAGAGTTTATAAGCATAGAAACAAGTGAAAGAAATTGCACAGAAAAAGGTGGATCATTCTTAACACATAAGAGTTGAAAACCTCTACAATAAAAGCTACCACAAATGCAATTAACAGACAAATGGAAAAAGTGGAAAACTATTTCCAAAAAATGTGACAAAATGTACGCACACACGCACACATCTACCTACTGGGGGGCAGGGAAGAGACAGCCTGTGGTTCTTAACCATTTTGGGATAACCCTCTCCCAGAAAAATGCGTGTGCTGCATATCCACACTAACAGGCACCACACACGCCCACAACTCGCGGTATAATTTTAGGAGACTTACACATTCCTAAGAGTCTTATGGACTACAAAAGAAGTCTGGTAAATATGAATAAGCTTCAACATCCCTATTGAAGAATTTGAAGATTTTAAAAAACGGGCATGTTGAATATTGATGAAAATATTGCTAATGGGATGTAAATTAGTAAAAGCTCCCTGGAAAGCTGTTTGGCTTTTAAAATGTCAAAATCTTATCTTATTTAAAAATTCTATTTCTAGGAATTATTTTAAGGAAACATCAGAATCTCAGACAGATTTTTATGCATCAGTGATCATTATGTACTGAAATGCTTATTATTACCTATAGTAGCAAAATATTGGAAGCAACCTGAATGTTCAACTTTAGTGTAATGGCTATTGTAAATTATAATTTAGTCACGTAATAGAATATCATGGAGCCATTATATATAATGTTTTTTAAAGACTCTTTGGGTGATATGAGAAAACAATTATAATGTACTATTAAATGAACAAAGGAAATGCCGTAAAATGTTTAAAAAAAGTTGTTTCTAGGCCATGGGACTATTGGTAGTTTTAAATTCCTTTGGTATTCCTCCTCTCCTTTATTTTTATAGTGAGTATGTATTAGTTTTATAATTAAAAACACTTTTGAAAAAATGTTATTTTATTCTGTTGTATAATTTTTAAAGAGAGTTTTATTTAAAAATCAGTGAAATGACAGTGATTTGACACTGAAAAATATGTGCAACTTTTGGTTTTTTTGAAAACTTAAATTGTTATTGGTTCAAGAAATTTTATCTTAAAACACACGTTGAATTAAGACAACAACAATTAATTTTTGGATATCTTTTCCTTGTCCTACAGAAGTGGAAGACTTGTTTTCTTCACTTAAACATATCCAGCATACTTTGGTAGATTCTCAGAGCCAGGAGGATATTTCACTGCTTTTACAACTTGTACAGAATAAAGACTTCCAGAATGCATTTAAGATATACAATGCGGTCACAGTGCACATGAACAAGGCCAGTCCTCCATTTCCTCTTATCTCCAATGCACAAGATCTTGCACAAGAGGTATGTATTCTGAACATCTTGTTGACATATACAGAGGAATTGTTAGGGATGGTAAGGCAGTATTATTGGAAGATACTAATGTGAATATAAGGCTTGTTTGAATTAATTACTGCTGATCACATGTTAATAATTTATTGTGTTAGGAAAATTTGCTGCATGAATTTTATTCTAAAAAATATATATACTTAGTTTAGAGTCAGAGCTCTATTTCCTGAAAAGAAGAGTTTTGTATATAAAATTATAGGTTTGCATAGTAAAAGAAATATTTATCTAAATTACTAAAAGGGAAAGTTTTTAAATGCTTTTAGTGTAGTGTTATTTTAAGCATTATACATTATAAACTGAGATAATACTGATGAGATAAAATTATATTCGATAATCAGGTATCATGAATATATAACTTCTAAAATTTGTTACCTGTAGGTATTTTCAAATTTTTCCTCTATAAAAAATATATAGAAGGTCCAAAATAATTAAGTTTTTATGTACAGTGAGAGGTTTTTTTTGTTAACCTGCTGACTTTTAAGTTCTAGTTTCTGCTGCTTGTTTGATACTCAGTGTTTAATGTGTTCTGCAAACATCTTTTAAATTGAAGTTTTAAAAGCATATAAATAAGCCATTTCCTATTTTGGGGAGTGGACATATTGTCATTATTAGAGGATTTTAAGTTCTTTTGATGTTATAAAAACTAATAATTCTGGAAGTCCATCAAGTAAATCTGTTTCGTTGAACCCAGACACAACACAGAAAATGGGCTAGGGGGAATGGTGGGACTTCCAGAGCTAGAGACCTCTAAAATAGGTTAGGAGGCACTTTTCAGATTAGCACAGAATATATTGTCTTTATTTAGATCCCTAAGATAGACAGAGATCATATGTGCAAGAGTGGCTGAGAGACGTCTAGTGTTGTCCAGGATAGGAGAGTATTGCCTTAGGACCTGTTCTAGAGAGGAAGTTTTCCATCCGCTAGAGCTTAAAAGAGCTAGTTGAAAGTTATTCTTTATGCTCATTGTTTATTATTATTATTATTTTATTTATTTATTTTTGTGTGTGTGTGAGGAAGCTTGCCCCTGAGCTAACATCTGTTGTTAATCTTTCTCTTTTTGCTTGAGGAAGATTGTCACTGAGCTAACATCTGTGCCAGTCTGCCTTTATTTTTTTTTTTTTGTATGTGGGATGTTGCCACAGCACGTCTCGATGATCCATGTGTAGGTCCAAGCTCAGGATCCGAACCAGCTAGCCCCAGGCCACTGAAGCAGGATGCGCATACTTAACCAGCTAGCCCCAGGCCACTGAAGCAGAATGCGCATACTTAACCAGTGGGCTGGCCCCTCATTGGTTGTTATGAAAATTAAATATGCAAAATTTTTTATTAAAAAAATCCCTATAGTTTTACTTATCATAGTTCAAATGATTTTTCATAAAATTACTTAGAGAGATTGAAATAACTGACCTTACTTTGATCTTATTTATTCACAAATATAGAGTAACTTTTATTGTGTAGGGCAGGGAGGAATCTGTAATAAATAATTGTTACCATTCTCTTCCCTGTCTTTAGGAGGAAGGTTTGTCCAGTTAGCTTCTGGGCCTTTGTTTTGTTGAATAGAACAACGGGTAGAAAAGAGAATGACATAAGCAAGGGAGATCAAAATTGCTCCAATTGAAGAAAGTGACATAGACAACAGAAAGGCTAGAAAGAAAGGATAAAAGAGGCAACATAGCTTAAAGGATTTTAGGAGTTGAGAGAGGGAAAGAACTAGAAGTAGCTAAAGAGTAAATGTTTGGGGAGAGAAAGAAATGGTTGAAAAGGACTTTAGAGAATCAATTTTGAGTATTAGTTTTAGGATAGTTAACACATCCACGTGGTTCACAATTTGAAAAGTACCATATCAAGCAGATTTTCTGAAAGTTTACTTTCACATCCTTACAGTATCTTTAGTAATACTTTGAGAATTGTATTGCTTTGGCGGTGGAGGAATACGTGGTTGATAGTGACCTTGGACTGAGACTGGTCTTAAAATGAGCTCAAAATAGTGAACCTAGTCAGGGCCACAATGTATAGTTGTGTTGCGTTGTGAATGATTTCTCCGGGAGTTGTGCATGCCCAACTGTGTGGCAGCCCTGACTTACAGTACATAACACTTAAGAAAAGTACATATTCAGAGCTCATCAAAGAAGAGTGTTAAATCTGATAATAAAATTCTAGAGGTTAAATGGACTCATTGTCTTTATTTTATAGCTGGAAAAACCTTAGCAATCACCTAATTCAACCCTTCTGTTTTGTATTTCTGAATATTTCGGTCAGGTGAGGTTTTGTGCCTGGCATAAAACTAGGTTGCTCATGTGCCCATTGCCTAATGTTTTGCTTTCTAGCATTTATAATTCCAGCTATTTTAATATGCGGTATTTAAAAGAAGAAATTACCTCATGCTTCAGGTGTATCATTTTTCAATGGAACTTTAAGTAAGTAAAAAAACAACTCAAGGAATTTAGTGAAAGAATATTAGGAAGTGTTTTTTTTATGGTTTAAAATATCAGTTAAACATTAAATATTATATAGTAGATAATAAAGCTTCTGAAAACTTTAAATATTGAGATCCAGATTAAATCTTTGACAGTCTAGGATATTTATTAATAAATGCAAAACAAGTTTTTGGTCATTAAAGTACTTTTATCAAGGAAAGGTTGAGAACTTGGGTTTCATTTAGTAACTTTTGTTTATTCAGTAAAAATGCAAGCCAACAAACTAGGAAATGGTATTTGATTTTTTTATTTTGAGATATTGAGGTATATATTTGTATATGTGTATAAATATATATGTATGACAAAAACTTGTATCCAAAAGAACTCTTGCAAATTAGTAAGAAAAGGTCTGCACAGTTTTTAAAAAATGGGGGCCAGCCCCATGGCCGAGTGGTTAAGTTCGGGTGCTCCACTTTGGCAGACCAGGGTTTTGCTGGTTCAGATCCTGGGCGCAGACATGACACCGCTCATCAGCCCAGGCTGAGGTGGTGTCCCACATGCCACAACTAGAAGGACTCACAACTGAAATATACAACTATGAACTGGGGGGATTTGGCGAGAAAAAGCAGAAAAAAAAAAAAAAGAAGATTGGCAACAGTTGTTAGCTCAGGTGCCAATGTAAAAAAAAAAAAAAAAAATGGGCAAAGGACTTGAACAGACACTTCACAAAAAGAGAAAATCCAAATGGCCAATATGCATGAAAAGGTGTTCAGCATCATTAGCTAACAGAGAAATGCAAATTAAAACAAATGAGATGCCACTGCGTAGACACCAGAATGAGTAAAATTAAAAAAAAAAAAGACTGGCAATATCAGATGTTGGTGAACTTACGGAGCAACTGAAATTCTCATATGTTGCTGGTGGAGTATAAATTGGTACTCCCACTTTGGAAAATGTTTGGCAGTATCTACTAAAGCTAATGTACCTATATTCCCTGACCCAGCAATTCCACTTCTGGTATGCACCTGAGAGAAATAAAAACCATATCCACAAAAAGGCTTAAGCACAAAGGTTCATAGCAGCTAGATAGTAGTTAGAAACTAGAAACAACTGGGTGTCCATCAACCAGTGAAAGTTGAGTCAGGCTATCACTGGAAGAACAATGAGTAAACAATTGCAGTCTAATGAGAAATACTATGATGGGAGTATGAGACAGATGCCAAGAGCATGATGAGATGTGCCTACTTGTGTGTGTGGGGTGGGGGTTGGTGGTCAGAGTGATGGGAGGAAAGAAGAAACAGAAGAAGATTTAATTTGCCAAACCTTAACAGATGATTGGGAATTTACCAGGAAGCTCAAGAAAGAGGAAAAGCCATTCCGTTGGCAAAGGGTACAAAGACGGTAGTGACTGAGAAAGCCTGTTGTATTTCTTGAACAATGAGTAAGGATATGAACAATGAGATAGAATATGATCTTAAAAGATAGAATCCAGATCCTGAAGGCCAGATAAGCCATATAATTAAGTTTAAATTTATCGTATGATGGATCCATGTTGGTAAATATTTTTAAATAATTAATTTACATGAATAGATGAAGGGAGAAAGCCATATGATCAACTTGTTGCAGAAAAGACATCTGAAAGAAATTCAGTATGTTTCCCTTGATGATGAAAATTTTTAGAAAGCCTGGCAGTTTGTTAACTTGGTAAAGAATAATATCAGAAACCAAAAGGGAGCATCTTACCTAATGGTGAAACACCAACACATTGCTTTTTAAGCCTGGATTAAGACAAAACATCTACAGACTCTCACCACTAGTATTCAGCATTTTTGTGGAGGTGGCTAGCTAGTGAAATAAAACAGGAAAAAGTAATGAAATATAAAGTTGTAGGGGAACAGGGAAAATATATGAATTTGTTTCTAATTTGAATACGTTGAATAGTTACTTTGAAGAACAAAAACCTTGATTCATTTGATACTCAACATGATTCCCATTAAAATATAGATATAATTTTTACACATACAAACAGATACCCTATTTAAACATGCATGTAAGAGATATTGGAAGAAAGAATTATTAACAAGGCTATCTCTGGGTGGTGGATAGATAGGTAATTTTTTTATTTAGCTGTTTACATGCTTCTCAAATTTAATACAAAAAAATCGTTCTAAAGAAAAGTTTTAAGCAAGAAATTTAATCTATAAGTGATTCTGGAGCTACTGAAGAGTTTTAAAGAAGAGTTTGATATAAACAGGCTTCTAATTTAAAGGATTATTCTGATAACATTGTTGAAGATGTGTGAGGTCAAGAATGGAGGCATAGAGTATGGAGGCTATTGTCTGGATGTAAGATTTGAGTAACTGTTGAACATGAAGTGAAGAAATATTTAAATAGAAAATTAATAGGACATATGTCCCTATGTGGAGAATAAAAGTAAAGGAGACGTCAAGGATGACTTCCTGCCCTCTTTTCTTTTTATTGAATTCATCAGACATTCAATAGTGTTTGCCAGGCATTTTGCCAGTAGCTGGATACAAAGCTGAATAAGATACAGTTCCATTTTTCAGTGAGTTCAGTCTAGTGGGGAAACAGTTCCGTCAACAATTTTAAATCAAATGTGTTCAGACTTAGGAGTATATGTTATCTAGGCAAATAGAATAAGGCAATTCAGGTAGCTGGGACAGCGAGCATAATCACAGTAATTGTAGGGAGACAGCATGGTATATGCAGGGAACAATAAGTGTCCAGCTGGACCAAAAAGGTTAAGGCATGAAGAATGCCAGAGGTAGGGTTGGAAAAGAGGCAAGAATCAGATGATGCTAAAGAGCTGGGACTTTGTCCTGTAAGTGAGAGAGCCAATGAGAACTAGAATGGGTATATATCTGTTTTAGAATTGAGAAGAATATTTAATGATACAGAAAAAAATATTTTAATAAGTAGTATTAAATTGAAATAGTTAAAAAATATTGTTATAAAACAGTATGAATAGCATTTTCTCATTTTGGTAAAAGTAAGTGTAAAGGATAGATACCTAGAGACTTTCTCATAGTTTTGAGGTTATGGGTGTGTTTTTTGGTAACCACTGTATTGAATATAATTTATGTACACTTAAAATGGGTGTGTTTTATTGTATAATTCAATATGTTTTGACACATGTATACCCCTGTGTAATCTACCACCACAATCAAGTTATGGAAGCATCTGTGACCCCACAAAGCTCCCTCATGGCCCTTTGCAGACAATAACTGTCTCCCTCCCACTCCCCAGGCCCTAGGCATCCACTGATCTGTTTTCTGTTTTGACAAATTTGCCTTTTCTGGACATTTCATATAAATGGAATAAGGTAATAGTGTAGTCTTTTGTGTCTGACTCCTTTTGCTCAGCAAAATATTTTTCAGATTTGTCCATGTGTTACATGTATCAGCAGTTTGTAACTTCCTGCCAGTAGTATTCCATTGTATGAATAGCCTGGTTTGTTCAATCATTCATCCATTGATGAATATTTGGGTTCTTTCCTGTTTATCATTCTAGCAGATATGTAATGATCTCTCATTTTAGTTTGCATTTCTGTATGAGTATTTTTTTATAGACTGTTTCCCTATCTCCTTTGGTAAAATATCTTGTCAGATCTTTCTACCAATTTGAAAATCAGATTGTCATACTGAGTTGTAAGAGTTGTTAATATATTTAGTTACAAGTCCTTCTGTTAGATATATCTCATGGCGAATATTTTGGTAAAAACAAATATAAGAATACAGGAGGATATATACCGAATGATTATCCCTAGGTTTGGGGATTACAATGACTTTTATTTTTTTCCTTTTGATTATCTGTTCTCTGATTTTTCACATTTCACATATACCATTTCTACAATTTAAAACGTTTGTTTAAAAATGAAAAAGGAGGGGCTGGCCCCGTGGCTGAGTGGTTAAGTTCACACGCTCCGCTGCAGGCAGCCCAGTGTTTTGTTGGTTCGAATCCTGGGCGCGGACATGGCACTGCTCATCAGACCACGCTGAGGCAGCGTCCCACATGCCACAACTAGAAGGACCCACAACAAAATACAGAACTATGTACCGGAGGGCTTTGAGGAGAAAAATAAAATCTTTAAAAAAAAAAAAAATGAAAAAGGAGTTTCACTCTGAAGGAAAATAGAGAAAAGCAGCATAGGTAGAGAAGAGTACAAGATCAGGAGAGAGTATTTTCTTTTTAAAGATAGGACATTAGGGCGTTTTTATAGGCCAATGGAAAGAAGCCAGTATGATGTAAGAATATCCTTTTCATTCTTCAGGCCTTCGTAGAAGTTGCTGATGATGTCTCTTGACACTAAAATAGGTAACATCTGGATTAATTGGGTAGGGAAATAAACACTTAACAGGAGTTCTAATTTTCTTTAGAAGGGGAAACGTCAGAAATGTTTAGGAACTGATTTAAAAGTAAAAGTAGGAGGGACCGGCCCTGTCGCTGAGTGATTAAGTTTGTGCACTTTGCTTCGGTGGCCCAGGCTTTCGCCGCTTTGGATCCTGGGCTCAGACTTGGCACCGCTCATCAAGCTATGCTGAGGCGGCGTCCCACATAGCACAACCAGAGGCAGTCCCAACTAGAATATACAACTATAGGGAGAAGAAGAAATAAAAAAAAAAAGAAGATTGGCAACAGATGTTAGGTGCCAATCATTAAAAAAAAATTAAAAAGTAGGAAGAAAAGGTACACAAAATTATTAGTGAGTTGACTTGGTACATTTTGTACACCCTTGGTTCATTTTTAATCCAAAATTTTCTTCTCCCTCAGAATTTCTTTCTCCAGCTATCAAAAGGTGTATGATCAGGGATTATAAATTTCATTTAAATTAACCCAGATTAGGTATATTTTAAAAAGAAAAGCACCCTATTTTAAAAATCAGCATTTAATTACCTGTAGTTTTGGATTATTGAACTTGCCCATTAGTAAGGCTTTAAAGGAATTCTTGAAGAAGATAATAATTGCTATGTCATCTTGCTTATACATATTCTTTTTGTTGTTACTGCCATGGAGTCATTTCCCACTCCAAGCAACTCTGTGTACAGCAGAGTGGAACCCTGCTGGATCTTTTTACACCATCCTCTCACCTTCTCTCACTATATCAGACAGTGCTTTGCTGCTATTCATAGAATTTTCATGGCCGGTTTTTTCAGATGAGTGGCCAGGTCCTCTTCCTAGTCTGTCTTAGTCTGGAAGCTCTGCTGAAACCTGTCCACCATGGGTGACCCTGCTGGTATTTGAAATACCAGTGGCATAGCTTTCAGCGTCACAAACTGCAGCCACCACAGTGTGACAGCTGACAGACGGGTGGTGTGGTTCGCTGACTGGGAAATGAACCCAGGCCTTGGTAGTGAGACAGCACCGAATCTTAACTACTAGACCACCAGTTTATACACACAGAACTGTATAATTAGAAACATGTTTTTCGAGGTACCAAAACCAGAGGTCAGGCTGGTTTTGGTACTGCCATCGCTTTGATTCACTTGTAGTCAAATTGGTTAATCCCAAAGTTAGTATCTCTTAGGTTTGATAGAGGAATTAGTAATGATTTAAAATAGCCACAAAAGGTACCAGCGACTTACTGGATTCATGTTTTAATCATGAATTACTTTTATAAAAAATTCTATTATAAATGAATTTACTTCTATATGTTTTCATTAATGGTAATTTTGGTTTTGTTGTCAGCATTATTGCAAAGTACTCTTTTTGGTGGTTGAGATTGGTAGTAGAAAAGGAAAGAAAATCAGAGGTATTAACATTGAGAACATACATGTTATAATCTTTGGGGGAAAGTAGCCTACAGAGCAAAATTTGTACCTTTAAGTATTTATGGTAGAAGAAAAAAGACTGAAAATAAATGAACTGAACATACAGCTCAAGTGATTAGAAATTGAAAAGAAACTAAAGCAGAAGAAAGGAATTAGATTATTTAAATGGAAAGAACAATAGATTTAACATTATAAGCTGGTCCTTTGAAAAGTACAAGAATATAAAGAAACCTTTGACAAGTTAGATGAAGGAAAAAATACCAATAACATTAGAAAAGAAAACAGGAATGTAGACACGGGAGATTAAAAATTATGATACAGTTACAGCTTTATGTCACTAAATGTGAAAGTAGGTGTTTTTTCTGAGAAAATGTAAATTGCCAAAAGTGACGTAAGAAAAGATAGTCAAAAAAGTAGACCAGTAAGTATAGATAAAGTTGAAGGTTAGTCAGAAGTCTGCCCCTAAAAAACCTACCAGGCCCAGATGATTTTATGTACAAGCTCTATCAAAACATTAAAGAACATGTAATTCTTACGTTTAACACTGTTTGAGCATGTGAATATGGACTATTTCCCAACTCATTGTATTAGGATAGTATAACCTAGATATTAAAACCAGAGAGTAGTTTTGTAAAACACTGTACTCGACCACACTCACCAAGTATACGCCAATCCAATTTATGAACATTAATGTAGAAATCTTAAAATATGAATAATTCACGTCTAGAAATATACTAAAGTAATTTATTATGTGTTAGGTACTGTGCTAAGCAGTTTATATGGATTATCTCATCTTTTAAGAACATATGGTAGGTGCCATTCTACAGATAAGGAAACAAAGGCTAAAAAAATTCATCATAATCAAATGGAATTTACCCTAGGAATGTAAGAATGGCTCAACTTCAGGAAATTCTTTAATGTAATTCACTATAGTGTGGTGGTTATTCCATTATTCTCATATACATTTATTGTTAGTCTGTAACTTTAAAGTGTTATCTCTGATTTAAAATATAGTTAGACAAATGCATGATTAAAAAACTATAGGATAGCAAGAACTGTTTGTCGCCCCTTTTGTAATCATTATTAGTCTATTTTATAGTATGTTGGGAGAAACTTTTAATAGGAAATAGTTCATTTATAGGCATAAATACCAAAATCTTATCTAGTGTTTTTTTTTTAAATAAAGAATACTGTTGTTAACCATGGTAAGATTGAAAACTGAGGACAAATATTCTTTTTTTTCTTATAATTCTTTTTAGTGCTTTTTCTTCCTTACAGGTAGTTTTTATGATTTTAAATTGTACCTCTTTTTTTTTTTTTTTAATACCTTTATAGATACTGGTGATACTTCCTATAACCTAGGAAGAAAAATCTTTCTTTTTGTTTCTTAGGTACAAACTGTTTTGAAGCCAGTCCACCAGAAGGAAGGACAAGAATTAACTACTTTGCTGAATGCTCCACATATTCAGGTAGAAAATGGACAGAACATTATATATGTGGTTTCTTTTCAGCATTCGAAGTCTCTTTGGGCTAGATGAGACCTCAAACATTATCTAACCTGTTTTGATTATTTACAGCTTCCACTGCAAAATAGTTACTATTGTTGGATCATATATTTTCATATTTAAAATTAACCACATTATTTTTGAAACAACTTCTTATTCTTTGTAAAAATTCCTCCCTTTTTTGGTTATATTTTCCATAAATTTTAATTATCTATGGTGTTAGGCCTTTAAATTGATTTTGTTTCTATGAAGTTTTTTTTTATTGAAGTACAGGTGACATACAGTATCCTCTTAGTTTCAGTTGTACATCATAATGATGTGATATTTATATACATTATGAAATGATTGCCACAATAAGTCTAATTACCATTGTCACCATACAAAGTTATTACGGTATTATTAATTGTATTCCCTGTGCTGTCCACTGTATCCTTATGACTTATTTTATAACTAGAATCTTGACCTCTTAATCTCCTTCATCTATTTTGCCTACACCCCAACCCCACCCCCTCTGGTAACCACCAGTTTGTTTCCTGTGTCTATGAGTTTTTATGAAGTTTAATAAGCGTTTTAAACTTTCATAACCCATCCCAGAGTATGCCCTGTTATACCCAACATGTCTTTAGTTATTATTAGTTATAAAAGATACAGGGTTTCTTCTGTACTTCAGTTGGAAAGTTTGGAAATGGATCTAAATATAATTAATTATAGCACTTCTTTTAAAGGTTTAATGATAGAATACTATGTTCATGATTAGGTTAAAATCTCTCTACAGAAATAAATCCTGCTTTTATTGTAAGTACTTTGTATTTCTTTTGAAACAGGCACTTTTACTAGCCCATGATAAGGTTGCTGAGCAGGAAATGCAGCTAGAGCCCATTGCCGATGAGAGAGTTTATGAGAGCATTGGCCAGTATGGAGGAGAAACTGTAAAGATAGTTCGCATAGAAAAGGCTCGGGATATTCCCTTGGTAAGTGCTCTGCATCTCTGTTCTGAGATCCTTTCTACACGGGGATCTTGTGTATGGCAGATAGTTGAAGATCTCTTTGCATTTCTGGTAGTTTTTCTCTTTTGTGGTTAGTTTGTTGGAATTCTTTTATGTTTTTGCTCATATGCCTTATTCAGTTGAGAAAAAACTTTTTCATCTTTTCTCACCCGTAATTTGATGAAAATAATAGCTTATGAAATAATTGTTGAGGAATAACGAAGCGACAAGTAATCTGCTTTATTATTCTCCCAGCTTTCTTTTTTAAACCATAATTAGAAGTTCTGATGTTTTCATTCAGTGAAATCTATTGAAACAAACACAGTTACATACTCCACATATAATTGGAAGTATGCATTCCTTAATATTAATATTTGTTTTATAGTTTTATATGTAAAACTTTTTCAGTCTCATTTCTCGGTCTGCTATCATGGCCTTAATTTTCTTTCCTTTATTTTCAGAGAAATATTCTTGAATCCTGATGTCTCAAATTGCGTCTTGAATAGTGTAGTACTTGAAATAGGGATCATATTTTATGGGCAGCTAATGTAACTGGGTTTTTTCCCCACCAAAAAAAATGAATTGGGACAGTTATGACAAAATTTTAACATAAAAGTTTAGGAGAAAAACGTTACAACTTGGTCTGCTTTCAAGTTTTTTCTTCATTTCGTATTTCCATTTTTTGAGCATATATATTTCAGTTGTGCTTCCAATTTGTGTAATAAATATTAACGTTTAATATATTTTAGTGTGAATTGTATGTAGCTATAGTATTAAACATTTGAATAAGCAGCTAGATTAGTATTCATCCCTTCATCATATTTTGAATTTTAAAAAAGGACTTTCATAGTTATGTCATGTTCATTAATTATGCCTAAATATAGTATAACTATTTGAATAGCATCCAGCCTATAGAGAACAAATTTGATTAGAGGTCTTCACATTGTTTTTAAGCAAGTGCATTTTTCTGCTTTAGTATGCTTCAAAAGTCTGCTTGATTTTAGAATTCTAATGAATGGAATGTTTCTGAAGCAGAAAATGTTGTGGGGAAAATGATTGGCTTTCAAACCTAATTACCATGATTACTCTAGCTGCGTAAGTAAATTTTTTCTCAAGATAACTGAAGGCTAGAATTGTTGAATAGAAAAAAATAAGAATTTAAAAATGGAGAAATGTTTAACAAAAAAATTGCGTTTTTATTTTAAAATTAGATATTGAATTATTTTTAGGGTGCTACAGTTCGTAATGAAATGGATTCTGTCATCATTAGTCGGATAGTAAAAGGAGGTGCTGCAGAGAAAAGTGGTCTCTTACATGAAGGAGATGAAGTTCTGGAGATTAATGGCATTGAAATTCGGGGGAAAGATGTCAATGAGGTTTTTGACTTATTGGTAAGTTGACACAGAAGAATAATGGATATGTTCTTAAAAGCTGTTTTCTTTGTTATTAGACTTCAGAATAAAATATTTTAAAAATAATTGTTAAGAGCACTAGACAATTTCTAGCCTAATTTTCACGTTATAATTGTTTCCAGTATTTATTAGTAGAGTTTTATTTTGGGGTGGGTACCACTAATTTTTTTTATTTTGAGCTTTATTACTTGTTTTATTTGCCTCTGAAATCACTAATATAACTCATTAATTCATTCAGTTTATATTTATTGAGTGCCTACTATGTGCTAGCCACTAGGGAAACAGTAACAGTCTGTGCCCTCATGATTTTTATGTTGATTTTATTTTTTTATTATCTGTAATTGATTGTTGTTTCCTTAACAGTATTAGATAATAGCAACGGTGTAGTTCTGCCGTGTCCAGTATAATAGCTACTAGCTATATGCCCTACTTATTTCAATTTAAATTAAGGAAAATTTAAAATTCAGTTCCTCATTCATGCTAGCTGCTTTTCAGGTTCTCAAGAGCAGTATGTTGCTAATGGCTACCATATTATGGTGTAGGTATAGATAATTTCCATCATCCTAGAAAGTTATGTTGGACAGGGCTGGTATAATCAGGAAGCCATTTACAGTGAACTTTTGAGGGCAGTTTATGATCAGTTTGTATCTACCCAGAAACTAGGTTTATGTTCTTATTTATTTAGCATCAATTGTTACAATAGAATTTCTTCAGTATGTTAATGTCTGTTGAAGAATCTGGAAAACATCCTCACATCCTTATTTTCACCCACTCCCATTCATTACTTTCGTAGAACAAAGTGCCAGTGGTGATAATTTTTAGCCCTTGTTTTATTGGCTGCTATCTCTAGGTTGAGCACCGTTCCCTGCTGTCTCAGGACCAGAAGTTGTGGTTAGTGTCTGGGCGGGAGGTGGCTGAACAAGGCAGGCAGTCAGTGGCGTACTAGGAAATGATAATGAACCTAGTAAGACTATGCAATTAAAAAAAAGAATGGATGGCAGAGACGAGGCATCTGGGAAGTGAGAATATTTGTGTATTTGCATCCTTTTCTAATCCTAGTCACAATTATTATTTCAAGTTCTGCTGTATTAAAATTAATGTATGTCAGAGTCGATAACCAGAATTGTAATAGCAATGTGGTATCTTCCAACCCTTCACTGGAGAATCTTCCTAAACTTAAACTGAATGGAAGACAAAAACCCAAGACTTATGGGCTGAGTGGCTTTTCCCATGGACCGGAATTGCGGAATGCCATACTCCTGGGTAGCTCTAATATAATGAAGTCCGTGAAAGGGATAATTTGTGCTTCCTGATGAAATGGGATTCATCTTTACCAATTTTTTTTTAAGTCCCCTAAGGTTCCAGAATAGTCCAGTTCAGGGAATATTGATCATAAGGTCATGTAATGATTTTCATAAATACGTATTTTTAACATAACCTTATCTTTCTGTTACAGTCTGATATGCATGGTACTTTGACATTTGTTCTGATTCCCAGTCAACAGATCAAGCCTCCTCCTGCCAAGGAAACAGTAGTAAGTGATTCTTGATGTTTATTTATTGTCTGATGGCTACTGTTTACTTTTTTTTTAAGTAGGAATTTTTGTTTTTTAGAGTAGTTTTAGGTTCACAGCAAAATTGAGCAGAAAGTAAAGGGTTCCCACATACTTCCTGCCCCCACAATGCACAATCTCCACCACTATCAACATCCTGCACCACAGAGGTACATTTTTTATATCAATGAATTGATGGTTTCATTATTACCCAAAGTTCATAGTTTACATTAGGATTCACTTTCAGTGTTGTACAGCCTGTAGGTTTTGACAAATGTATAATTCATGCATCCACCATTGTATCGTACAGAATAGTTTCACTGCCCTAAAAATCTTTTGTGTTCTGGCTGTTCATCTCTTCCTGCCTCCTAACCCTTGGCAACCACTGATCTCCATAGTTTTGCTTTTTCCAGCATGTCCTATATTTGGAATCATAGAGTAAGTAGCCTTTTCACACTGGCTTTTTTTCACTAGTGATAAGCATTTAAGTTTTCTCCATATCTTTTCATAGCTCATTTCTGTTTAGTGCTGAATAATATTGAATTATCTATATATAAAACAGCTTATCCACTCACTCACTGAAGGACATCTTGGTTTCCTCCAAGTTTCAGAGTTATGAATAAACTGCTATAAACATCCTTGTGCAAGTTTTCACGTGGACATGAATTTTCAACTCATTTGGGAAATACCAAGGAATTGAAAATTTATGTCCATGAGAAAAGTTGCATACGGTGTTTATTGTTTGAGTATCAGAAGTGTCACTCTAAATATTTCTTGCATTCAAGTAGAAACAGGTAAATTCAGTAGTTTTTATTTAAATAAATATGAAATATCAATATTTCAAACTTAGTAAACTCTGAAAAGAAGTAGAAAATACTTCTCTCAGAATTTTTGTGACTTGTAACATTGAACTTTGTCTTTTTCTGTTGTTATAGGTGGGTTTATTAAACTTAAACATACTTAGTGTAGGGGAAAAGAGTGCTTTTACAAACTATGCACAACTCTTATTCTAGAATGTGTATTGCTCTTTATGGTAAACATTTACCAACTAGCTATATTAAAAGACAGACTTCATTACCAAATGACCCAGCAGTTCCACTCCTAGACAGAGAACATACTCCACTCCAAGGGAACAGAGAGCATACATGCTCATAGACTTGGATGGGAAAGTTCGTACCAGCCTTATTCATACTAGCCAGAAAGTAGAAACAACCCAGATGCTCGCCAGCTGATGAATGGAAAACAAAATATGGTATATCCATAGAATGGGATATTATTTGGTAATAAAAAGGAATAAAGTACTGATACATGCCACAACATGGATAACCCTTGAAAACATTATGCTAAGTGAAAGAAGCCAGTCACAAAAGCCGTGTATTGGTGCATTTATATGAGATGTCCAGATGAGGGGAATCCGTAGAGGCAGACAGTAGATTAGTAGTTAAGAGGGGCAGAGTTAGAGGGAGTAGGGCTGATCTCTAATCAGCTTGGGGCTTCTTTTTGAGGGGATAAAAATGTTCTAAAATTGTTTGTGGTTGCACAACTCTGAATTCACTAAAAATCATCCAATTCTGTACATGGGTGACTTGTATGGGAATTATATCTCAGTGAAGCTGTTAAAGAACGATAGACCTAAGGAGCTGGCCTGGTGGTGTAGTGGTTAAGTTCAGCACGCTCCACTTCGGTGGCCCGGGTCCTCAGGTTTGGATCCCAGGTGTGGACCTGTGTCACTCATCAAGCCACGCTGTGGCGGTGCCCCACATACAAAATAGGAAAATTGGCACTGGTATTAGCTCAGGGCCAATCTTCCTCAAGCAAAAAGAGGAAGATTGGCAACAGATGTTAGTTCAGGGCCAGTCTTACTCACCAAAAAGAAAAAAAAAAAGGACAGACTTCAAAGTGGTGGATTAATATGGAAACCTGATGTGTTGCATCTGTTCTTATTCTTAGCTTTTATAAAAGCATAGCAGTTTGGAAGAGAACACAGATTCACTTTTTTCTCAATATTTCATCACAGTTATGCTTTGTATTTTGGCTGTCATTCCCTGTTTTCCCTTTGTTCCTTATGGAACATACTGAAGTTGATGTTGCATCTGCAACCTTCCTTCTGTTGAAAGTTCTTTGTAGGAAGAGAAATGAAGAAATAGTTTGTCTCTGCATTCTAGCAGCCTGATTCTCTGTCTACTATGCCTTTCCACATCTCTCTCCTGTGAATAAGCTCTGAACTTCAAAAGTAGCTCTGCAATCTGAGGAGACACAAGAGAAGAGGGTTGGAATATACACTTACTTATATGGCTTTAAAGACAAAGAGAGAGGAAAAGAAAAGATGCCAGGTTTATCGCCTGTAAAATATAGCATTTGATAGGGAGAGATCTTTTCAAAATAGCAATAACAATGTGTAATGTTTTTCTTTTCCTTCATTTCCTCCTTTCATTGTGAAGAACTCTCAATTGTAGTATCTCTTTTGAAGTTTTTCTCAAACCTAAGTAGCTTAAAATGAACTACTATTATTAAAGCTTGCACTGAAGGTTTCCACAAAGACAGCTGATAGGAAATCATAATTTTAGTTGGCATATGCAGAGTAATTATCTATGGGATTAATGATTTTAAGAACTTAAAACCAATTTATTGAGCATCATTATGGTACAGGTCAGGATCTAGTAAGAGCAATAAAAGGTATCTTTCTGGTGTATGTTTTGTGATGTTAGAAAGAAACATGTATTTAACATAGATAAACAAAATAGATGTTATCTGAAACCCAACCATAATCACTTGCTGAATGATAACATCATGAACAAGAGTGAGCTGTGTCAGGAGAAGTGGTCCTCCCGTGTTCGTTACGTTTCTTTTGCATCACACATGACAGCCAGTGGCTGCTCCATCAGTTGCAGAAGGCAAGAGTCTTGGCACCTTTGTAGTTCACTTCCTGGCTAACTGGTACATTTGTCCCAGGAAACATACATTATTTAAGCTGTGTGTTTCCTTCTTTCTGCATTACCTTAAAAAAAAGAAAAAAGTTGGAGCTCCCACACAGGGGTATAAAACTTCAGATTATTCTACAATACAATTAAAATAACATGGAGGGAAGAAATAGAATATTTGAGCTGAAGGCACATTTTTCATTTAGTCCAAGGCCCTGATCTAACAGAGAGTAAATTTGAAATGTAGGGGATCACGCTGCTTATTAGTGATAGAATATGCACTAGAAAATTCAGAGAATGATTGTCCAATAAATGTTAGCTATTTTTATGATTACTTACTCTGCCAGGCACGGCACTTATCATTTTATCTCATTTAATCCTCACAGCGTTCCTATGAAGTATAGGTATCTTTATTATTCTCATTTAACAGGCACTGAAACTAGAACTTAGAATGGTTAATTACCCAAGCTCCACTATTGGTTAAGTGTCTGAGTGAGGACTAGAACCCATGTTTATTCCAGAATCTAAGCTCTTAACTGCTGTGTAGTATAACAGGTAATGTCCCACTCAGCTACTAAATGTTAGGTTTCTGCATTACTGTTTATTATCAGTCCAAAGAAAATAATTAGAATACCATGATAGAAAATTTTAACTATAGATGAATTAACCACTTAGTAGCTATGTATGTGATAGTAAATCTGGATTCTGAGTACAGTAAAAGCATATTATGAGACTTTAGTATTTGAAATTGCTGTAGGGTCTCTTTCACCTATAGGAGACTTAATAGCTATAGGAAAACTGGGAGCATGGCTAAAGTCTCTTGGTTTGTGGGGTCTGGGCTGGAAGGATAGGAGAGAGATGTGGTTTAAGGGGAACTTAAAGGCCGAAGATAGGAGGATGCTAAAATCACAGTTCAGGAATACAAACCATAGAATTAGCCACTAGCCCAGCGGTATTAATGGTTGAAATATATTCTTAGAGGTCCCAAATAATTTTTTTTCTTATAATGAATATCTGTTGGCTCCCTTTTGTGGACTAGACACTAAGCACTGGTTTATAATAATGAACATGACAGAAAATAATTGTGGCTTGTGGTAAGTGATAAGATAGGAATAAGCAGAATGTGAACATTGAGAATATTAAGAATAAAAAGAGGTGGGATTAATTATGTAAGGTTGTCAGGAAAGGCCTCTTGGAGGAGGCAACAAGAAACTGAGACCTGTAGGACGAGATGAAGCCAGCCCTATTGAATGCCAGAAGAGCTTTCAGGTGTAATTTCTAGAGAACTTTGTATCTGTAAAGCCTGTGGGGGTGGAGCAAAGTAGGGAGAGGAGTAAAATGGTGGGGAGGGGATTCTAAGAGATGAGACTAGAGAGCTAGGTAGGCCAGATCAAGTACATCTCCTTGGCTGTGGCAGGGAGTTTGGATTGTAAATACAGTAACATGATCTGATTCATATTTTAAAAAACACTTCTGGCTGCTGTGTGGGAATTGGAATTAGCAGAGCCAATAATGGAAGCAAAGAGATTTAGGAAACGGTTGCTGAAGTCGTTATAAAGTATGATGATGGCTTAAATTTGGATGATAGCAGTGGCAGTGGAGAAAATGAATCAGGCTATGTTCTGGAAGTAGAAATGACACGACCTCGTAATAAATGTGGAGGGTACAGGAAAGGGAGGAAGCAAGGATGCCTAAACAACTGGGTGGATAGTGGTGCTGCTTTCTAAAGGGAAATATGGAGAAAAAATTATTGGGGGAGAATAATCAAGAGGTCCATTTTACAGGTTTGAGATACCTAAGAGGCATTTGGTGGAAATCCTGAGTACATAGAATTGAATATATCAGCCTGGAATTCTAAGGAGAGATCTTGGCTATAGTTGTGCTTATTGTGGGCAGAGCAGGTCAGGAGAGCAGTCTGTTCATATGTACTTCACGTATTTGCAAAACATTTTACAGATTTTATAAAATGATTGTTTAAGGATGTTCACAGCCTATAAAGATGACTAGGTTGGAAGGAAAAGTTGAGAACCACTGCTGTCAAATGTATTTACTTTCCTGTTAGAGGTATAAAATGTATCATGTAATTTTCATCTTAGTTTTTTCTCATTTGGAAGAACATCTGGAATTTTATAATGCAATAGGATTTTTATGAATATTTATTTTATCAGAAGATGCAAAAAGTATAGAAAATTTCAGTGTACATTAAAGTGGACATCCTTTTCAAGCCAGGGCAGTCGCTCTGTTAAGTTTGCTTTTATCCTGAGGTCCATATTTCTCTCTGCCTATTAATAAACATCAATTGGATGTCCAACAGATATCCTAAACTTCTCATAAAAAAAATGGAAGAGAACAAATAATAAAGATATTCCTTCTTGGGTGGGCATCAGGGAGAAGGAATCTCAGGGTTAGGGGGAGGAATTTATAAACTATTGCTTGACACTGCAAAGGGTTTTCTTGATGCTGCCCTTAATTTTATAATCTGCCTTAGAGTTTAGGCCAAAGATAAAGGAAGATACACTTCCACTATTTTCTCTCCCACAAGTAATTTTAAAAGTTAAAGATAAATCTGCTATAAGAAATATGGAAATAAAAATTACAAAGAAAAATTATTTTGGAGCATTGATTCCCTTAGGAAAGATGTAAATAAACTGATGAATCATTATCCCATTACCATATTCCCATCATTAGGACTTCAAATGTGAACAGCTTACAGGTACTGAAAAAAAAGCTAAAGAGAAAAATGTTGGGTTGGAATATAATTGTGTCTAAACCGTCCTATAATTTGAAATTTAAACAGAAGATTTTGTTTGGTTTAAAACCAAGCACTGTTTTGATCAGATACGCTGTACTGATATTACAGCATTGTTAAACCTGTGAGCATTCCTATAGGGGTCAGCATCTCCCCTTCATTTAAAAAGGGCTCTGTTTTCCTTTCCCTGGGAAACAATTTAGCCACTAAGAACTGGAGAGTTTCAAAAGATTAGTGGAGATAACTTCTAGAACTGATAAGAATTGATCAGTGGAATATATCTGGATAGAAGTCACATAGTATATGTCAAGGCAATGCTCGAACTTTGAGTCAAATGGTCAATTTCTCTGATGTGAAATAAACTTTACTCTTAATTTTAGGGTACAGTTTAAACAGCACTAGATAAACTTGTCACGTAAGCAAAGCATATCCTCTGAACTCCTCTTCCCAGCCTGCACAAAGAGGGGTCCCATTCCACACCAGCTAAATCTGAAGAGTCAAGGGATGAGACCTCGGCCACAGTAGAGAGAAAAGCATCTCTGGGTGATTGTCTTGGCCTCTGGTAAAGCCCATAGACCTAGATACAGCCTCCTCACTGGCCTATTTAGTTTCCCTCAGGGTAGTAGTTCCCTAGAATTTTAGGGCACATTTTAAACGGCACAGATATAACAGTTATCCAAGGAACATAATTAAAATGTAGAGTCTGAAAGCCTGAGATGTGGCATAAAAATTCAGTTTTCTTTTTTGGGTCATTTTTTGCTGAGGAAGATTTGCCCTGAGCTAACATCCATTGCCAATTCTCTTTTCTTCCTTGAGGAAAATTAGCCCTAAGCTAACATCCGTGCCAGTCCTCCTGTATTTTTCTGTATGTTGGACACCGCTACAGCATGGCTGGTGAGTGGAGCAGGTTGGTGCCCGGGATTCAAACCAGGCTGCCAAGTGGAGTTTGTGGAACTTTAACCACTCGGCCACAGGGCCAGGCCCAAGAATTCAGTATTTTAATAAACATCCCTGGCAGGTGATCTGAGCAAAACACTTTGAAAACAACATACTGGGTATTGCTTTCAGAAAGTGATTTGATAAAATCATCAGTCAGGCTGACAAGTAGTCTGATTTCATAGATCTGTGAAAAGCCTAGTAACAAAGTGATCTCTCCACCACCTTAAATGATACCTATAATTCCATAGTTAGATTTCCAGGATTTTTTGGCTAAAAAGCAACAATTTAAACAGATTTTAGAAGCATTATTGATTGACAGGGGTGGACTCAAGCACAGGTTTTTTTTGATCATCCTATGTATTAGAGATGTGTCCTGCCAAGATTATAAAATTGTAGGTATAATCCTTTTACTCAGTCTCTCAACTGTGTTTTGATTTGCTGCTACCTTGCATAACTTCCTAAAATTCCTTTTTGGTTTTAACTGGAAAGTTTTCAAGATTTTAATCAAAACTCTATTTTCATGTCAAGAACAAGGCTCTTTAGGACACTGTCTAGTTGGAATTCAGCAGAACGCTATTCAAATTGAGTGAAGTATCTTAACCTATTTAATCTAAGAGTGTGTACTGTGTGATTCCATTTACATGAAGTAAAATGCAGGGGAAACTAATATGTGGTTCTGGGAATCAGGGTGACGTTTACCCTTGGAGGGCGTAGAGTGCTTAGTGACTGAAAGGGACGTGAAGCGGGGCTTTCGGGTGCTGCTGATATTCCGGTTCTTTGTCTGGGTGCCGGTTACCCAGGTATGTTTCGTTTGTGAAAATTCATTGGGCTATACACTTAGATTTTGTGTACTCTAAATCTACCCGCCAAAAAGCAGACTAGCATTTTAGGTCTACATTGCATCACTTGCTTTACCTCAGTGTTGCTATTTGTGTATTGAGACTTAGATTTCCCATTTACAGTAGTTGGTAAAATATTTTTCTGAAGTTAAAAAAGTATTCTTTATCTAATGACACCCTCAACAAAATTTCTGAAAGAGGCTGTTGCCTTCTTGAGGATTCTTGGTTATTATGCTTTATAATGGGGGGAATATATATTACTTAGAAAGTGTTTTATCAAATTTCATATTATGGTGAGGGTAAAAGGCTTAAGGAAAGCCAAATAACAATTGGATAGAAAAGGACTCAGAATTATAAAATTCTTGCGGTCAGTCAATTGCTTGGTTCATTGAGTCCAAACCTGAAATCTAACCTACGTGGGACAGAAACACTCATTGCATATAGATGTTGGGTTTCGCTAGATGAAAGTGGGCTTCTTACAGATGTTGGAAATGCCACATGCCACTTGCCCAGGTTGGGTAAAAATTAGAGATGGAGAAGTTAAAGAGAATATTAATTCCTTTATACCTTCTTAGAAGTACGAATACTTTGTTCTATCTTATAGAGGCATATTGGAGGAAATGGCATAGGAAATAGCTTAGCTTTCAATGAGGTTCATGTGAATTCTTACCTACCTTTAATGGTAAAACTGTTAACAGCAAAAACACATTGTTAGCAAAAGTTTTAACTTTTACCACTAGTAATATTTCAAAGCCTACATATAGAACACAATAGGAATTGATTATAAACTTGATTTACATAATCTTAGCAGCTTAGGGTGTGATTTATGAACCTGAACATATTCCTTTAGAAGAAACACTGAGAGAGATTAAGACGTGATCACACTGACAGTGTGGTCAAGAAGGGACGATGACACAGGGAAACTGACACTTACCTGCTTAGATGACAGATGTGGTGAGGTTTAAAGTCTACCTTTCCTGGTAGTAGTGGTTTAGAAATTACATACCTTGTTGCAGAGTCATTATTTTCACAGGTCAGGAATGGAGTGGGGTGTGTCTCAATTACATTCCTCTGCTTCTCTCAAGCCTTTGAGGCCCCTTAGTACCCCAGCTTGTTAGCGGTTAACAGTGTTTTGCATACTCTTGTACGTGTTTGCAGTCAACAGAGAGATTAACTACATTGGAGAAAACAGATGAGCCTATGAAAATACAGTCCCCAAAATACTGTTACTTAACTAAACCTCCCTTCTTTCAACTCATAATTTCTTTACACTAATGAAAATGGTAACATTTTAATTATATTTATGCTAAATATTTGTGTTGCCTTTTCATCATCATTATTTTTTTTTATTTTTATAAACCTTCTATCTTTTAGATCCATGTAAAAGCTCATTTTGACTATGATCCCTCAGATGACCCTTATGTTCCATGTCGAGAGTTAGGTCTGTCCTTTCAAAAAGGGGATATACTGCATGTGATCAGTCAAGAAGATCCAAATTGGTGGCAAGCCTACAGGGAAGGGGATGAAGATAATCAGCCTCTAGCTGGGCTCGTTCCAGGTAAGAGACAATATAGTAGAAAGTACGTAGTTAAAAGAACATTTAAAATGCAAGCCTTTGCAGAGAAAAACTCACTTTTTCATGTCTTTAAAAAATGAGGTAATTACTTTTTCATGTAGTTTGGTTTTTATGTTGTATCTGTAACGTAAGTATCTTGAATATAAATGTGATCAGTTTGTTGGGTTTTTGAATGGAATTATGGTATAACCTCATAACCAGTCTCGTGTTAAGACTACCTTGTTATCAAGGCTACAAAACTTGATTGAACGTCAAAACAAGGCAACAAAACTTATAGTGTAACAGGTGATTGTCATCAATTAGGGCATCAAACTTGATTTCTATGTAGAAATTTGTTAAGATGCATCACTTTACAAGGAGTCAAGAGAGTAATACTACTGAATTTATCACTCCTAAGATATCTTAGGGTAGCATTAGAAAAAAATAGGGTGCCCCCATTTTTTTTTATTGAAGCAAACTGTCTCTAATTTAGACCAAACTAAAATTTTAGCTCACATTGGACATTAAGGTTATTAAGGGAACTTGTTTCTTAGAAAGAGTGAGGATGATACTTAATAAAATGAAATGTACAGACGTAATTTTTCCTACAAATTGTTGCTACAGTTCCCAGGATGGGGGTAAGATGGAGTGAGGGAAATGGAACCAAGAGAAGTATAGTAGGATATTAGAGAAGGCAAAGAAATACTTAGAGTATAACGAAATGGGAAGTGATGATAATTCATCAGTTTATTCATTCAACAAATATTGTTAAATCTGCGTTGTATAAGGCACTTTGCTTAGTACTGAGATAAGCTTCTCTTCAATACTTTAAAGCATATCCATTAAAGCATATCCATTAATACCTTAATTATACATTAATATAAAATAACAGGTATTTTTTCTGTCCATTACTTTATCATACTTCCATGGTATTGTGTCTGTTTTCCTCTGTTATAGTACTTTCTACCTTGTATTCTCAGTTTGTAAACTTCTTGAGGCCAGTGACTGCATCTTACTTATTCTTTTAAATCTAGGCAATATCTGTTAAATTAATAAATAAAAGATGCTTTAGGGGCCAGCCCAGTGGTGCAGTGGTTAAGTTCGCACATTCCGTTTTGGCGGCCCAGGGTTCGCTGGTTCAGATCCCGGGTGCGGACATGGCACTGCTTGGCAAAAGCCATGCTGTGGTAGGCATCCCACCTATAAAGTGGAGGAAGTTGGGCACGGATGTTAGCTCAGGGCCAGTCTTCCTCAACAAGAAGAGGAAGATTGGCAGCAGATGTTAGCTCAGGGATAATCCTCCTCAAAAAGAAAAAAGCTTTAAAACAGTAGTTCTCTCGGAGCTGGTGCTTCTGAATGAGACCTTCTAAGGCTTTTCTGTAACATTTTCTGGCTTTTTCTTTTGCCTCTAACAGTTTTTAGGGATCATCCTTCCTCCTCAAACCTTAAGATCTTAAGCATAATAGATTTGGCTGTAGAATTTGACTTCCATTGACTTGACTGCAAGTAATAGGTTTAGAAGAAAGGAGGGAAAGGAAAGCATGAAGATAATACTAAAAAATATTAACTATTAGATACGTAGTATATAGATATGTAGAACAGAAGTTATCCAAAGACTGTGGAAAAGGTTATAAGGGCTCCCTTCTAACACTGGAACTAAACTAAGGAGATTTTCTGAGTGACAAGAAATTTCAACATAATATTTACATTTGTTCTTTATGTGTATAATAAGGTCACAGAAAGCCACAAATCACGTGCTTTAAAACCCAAAAGCTGGAAATAAATTTTGTCTATACTCAGTCATATTTCAAGGAAGGAGGAATGGGCTTCTCATAATCAGTTTAGAGGATGATGCTACACTCTTGATTCTTCAAAGTAACAGCTACAGGACATTCCTCTGGAATCCTGGAGTGCTGGGCAGCCATCGTGGTTCTACTTAGTGCTTGTGCCAAATAGCAGTTTGATATCTTCTCACCATGCCAGCTTTAGCCCATAAATATTTAAAACTAGTATTTATTGACTGACTGCATTGAGTTTTTGGAATTATATAGATGAATAAAGGAGATTTCAGTGATATTATTTCTAAGTCTTTTTATAGGACAAATAAATGAACCCACCTTAGTTTGAGTTTGAAGATGGTTTTCTGTTAGAAGGATTTTTTTTTTTTTTTTGAGGAAGATTAGCCCTGAGCTAACATCTGCTGCCAATCCTCCTCTTTTTGCTGAGGAAGACTGGCCCTGAGGTAACGTCATTGCCTGTCTTCCTCTACTTTATATATGGGATGCCTGCCACAGCATGGCTTGACAAGTGGGGCGTAGATCTGCACCTGGGATCTGAACCAGCGAATCCCAGGCCGCTGAAGTGGAACGTGCAAACTTACCTGCTGTGCCGCTGGGCTGGCCCCATGTTAGGAGGATTTTTAAGAAGTTATTAGGTCCATCTCCCATTAATTCTGCTTTTCTTTCAAAAATAGTCGACATATGTGCATAGTATAAAAACGTGCCATAGAAGTACATCACTATAATGGTTTTAAACATTTTATTATGTAAATGATTAAAATTATTTTTTGTTTCTTATTTTTTTCTAAATCTATTAAAGTCAGATACTTATTTTTAAATTTTAATGCTCTTAAAATGTTCCCTGTAGTCATAGTCACTCGTTTTACTAGGAATGCAATCTGTACAGCGCCTGGAGATAGCCTGGTTTCCCTTAATTCTTCTTAAGTGTATCAAACTCAATATTAATGTTTTTGCTTGTGCTATTATGAAATGCACTAAGTTTACAGATTATCCCAACATAGTGGAATTTCCTTATTGATTTTTAAGAATCCCTGGCTTGAAACGGAAAGAATTAGATATAAAGATTAAATATGAAAGCAGAACTCTAATCTGTAACTTTTACCCTTAAGAAAAAATACATTTGATTTTAAGATAGACATCTAAAAAGAAAGATGATGGTGAGAAACCTTGAAAGCTTCCTATATTAAAATCTTAATCCTTAAAATATTATGTTTTTCATTTACTTGTGTCATTGTTAGCTTAAAGGTGGAAATAAAAAAATCATTAATACAGATTCATACAAATATATACACACGTACACAGAACAAGAGGGATTGAGAGTAGTAAATGCAAGGGAACATGTTGAGTGATGTCTTGGAATTCAAGTGATGAATCTTCACGTTATTTTGGAAAATCAACTCGTAGAATTAATTTCCTTGATTTGAGACAGTTCTAAATGATCAGAACCATTGTAAGATCCAGCATAGTACTTTCCACATAGTCAATGCTCAGTGAAAGCTTAGTAGAAATTTAACTGTTAAATTGTCTACCAGTGGCTTGTTATTTGTCTTTTCTAATAGTTGGTATATGTTCTGGTAATACATGTCCTAGGTTGGTTGAGAGTGAGGTTGAAACTTAATACCTTAAACATTTGAACTTACAGTCACAGCTGACATAATCTCATGTGGTGACAGAAGGATTTAGAAGGGAATATAAATGAAGAGTTACCTCTAGTGTTTTCCCTTGATTAAAAGAAATGCTTCTATTCTTTTAAGTATTTTACTTTTTCCTTTCTGCTATTTAGGGAAAAGCTTTCAGCAGCAAAGGGAAGCCATGAAGCAAACCATAGAAGAAGATAAGGAGCCAGAAAAATCAGGTTGGACACTTGTATTTGACATTAATGAGAGGCTTCTTGGGTTTCCACCTGGAACCATGTTTAAATTAACTTATCAGTTAGAACTGTCAAGAAACGTGTATTCATGGCAAGAGTGATGTGAGAGGCAAAACTGATTTTCTTAGGACTGTAAAGAAAGGACAGGATTTAAGTATTAAAGATTGTCTATAATGTGAGATTAATGAAAATTGTAAATACTTCCCTGAAAAATAGTTCTTCTATGAACAGTGTAATAAATGTTGATAAATTTAAATTAAAAACTGTTTGAGTTCTTTAGTTTGAAATACATAGCTTTGTTCAAGGAAACAAATACCACATTTATAGTTATGTTTATGATTGTTCAACAGGAAAACTATGGTGTGCAAAGAAGAATAAAAAGAAGAGGAAAAAGGTTTTATATAATGCCAATAAAAATGATGGTAAGTTCCGCTGTCAGATATAGCTGGATTATATCTGAAAAAGGTCCATATCTAACATTTAAAGGAAATTAAGCTGATATTTTCAGGGGGTTTTATTTCTAGTCCTGTTTTGCCTCTTAATGTAACATATTTTCTTAAGAAAGTAATTTGGCAGGAATTACTTTCTTTTGGAATCCTATGAGTATGCAGTGTTTTGAATTCTGAGAAAAACAGGTATAAAAATTGAAGTACGATTTAGTATATATAGTGTTATGTTGGTAATTTCCTCTAATTCTTTCCTTCTTGGACTCTTTATTTGCAAAATTAATACTTGAGTCTAACAAATTCTAACAATATAGCTGTATTTTAAGTATAAAATGAATATTTTTGTCTATAATAACTCATGTCACTGCGGCAACTCATTCCATAGAGCCTGCTACCTGCTGGATGAGTCAGGCACAGAGGAGAGTTTTTAATTTTAATTTATTGCTCAGATTAAAATTTTCTTAAGTTGTACCTTCTCTTAAAATCAAAACCTCAATAACACTGGACTCATATTCCCAAGTGACAACAGTCTGCTGGACCTGAGTGATGGCTCTTGTCTTTATACGGGGCATCTCCTGTCTCAGTTCAGCAGTCTCCACCACATCCAGTTGTTCGCAGATCCACCCTGATTTACTGCTTTCATTACCTTCTTGGTTGGCCCTTATGGGCATTAAAATTTGCTACCCCTGCTTTGGTTCGTGTTAGAAACAAGCCAAATAATAAAGCAAAGGCACTCCGTAACTTCTTATAAGTTATAACATTTATAAGGCTTATTCTCTTAATATCTTGAATTTTTTTTAGGCAGCATAAACTAAACTAATGAAAATAAAATGTTACAGATTATTTTAAAATTCCATATAAAATAAATCTGAGATTTGATCTACTTTGATAAATTTTTCCAAAATAAACATCCTTAATGCTAATTGATAGATTGTGTAACTAAGAAGATTATTGAATTTTTAATCCTTTCCTTTATGCTTGGATAAGTGATTAATACCTGTGTTTCATCCTTTGATACACACTAAAATTAACTGGTTCAGCTTGAATAGTTATTATGCTATAGAAAACTTGCACATCTGAAGTCTACAGATAGATAAATGAAGTCTGTAAATCAAAATGCTGCCACATACATGTTAGAAGAAGGAACTCAGATTTTTCAAAGGGAAAAGCATTTTGGGAAGGGAAGGAGTTACATTTCTGTTCATAATGATATCATAATTAATATTTTTATTAATAACTATCATTTTTAGTAACTGTTCTATTTCAGGGGCAGTAACTGTATGCTTTAGATACTTTCAATCATTTTGTTCTCACAATAAATCCCTTGAGATTACAGATAAATAAATTCAAGTTCAGATATTAAATGACCCACTTAAATTCTTAGACCTAATATATGATTGAGCTGGAATTTAAACAAATGTAGTTTGAGTTCCTACTCTGTGCTTTGTGCTAAGCACTGGCAAGACTAAGATGGTCCCTGTCCCCGTGGGACTTAGAGCTGAGAGAGTCTGATGCTCTTCCCAGTCAGGGAAAGTGGTGTAAGTGGGAAGATGGCAGGCTGCTCATTGTCCGCCTTTCTTCTTGCCACTTGACAGCTCTGCTTTCCTCTGGATTGTGGGCTTTAGGAGTGTTACCCCTCCCATCATAGTTTATACTTCTTCTTGAATCAAGACCTCAGGCTAGTATTAGTATTCCAGAATAATGTAAACATAAATGCAGAAAGTGTGGGTAGCACACAGATGACGTTTTCAAGTTACATAGTCACAAAAGTATTCCAGCTGTCCTGATAACACTAGTTGTAGCCACTAATTGTAAATGTTTGTCTATGCCAGGTATTGTGCTCAGCATGTACGTTATGTCTGATCCTTAAACCAACTCTCTAAGTAAAGTATTAGTATCCCCATTTTACAGAAATGACAGACACTATTCTCATTAGTTTATCCCCTGGTGCCCCACCTTCTGTCAAACTGTTGGCTGCGAACTAGCTATTTTACATAAGAATCAGTATAGTTATATTGTATTAAACATTCAAAAGCAGTGTGAAACAAGAGAAGCAATAAACATTTCTAGAAGGATTAATAGATTGTGTGATTTATTTTCATAGTATCCTGGCAAAGATATAAGGACATGGGAAAATACTCATGATGTAATACTACCCAGTTATTACTATTTTGACCCAAAAAGTTAAGCATTTCTAATGATAAATTGTGCTTCTTTCTGCTTTTTGGGGAAGATCTACATGTCTATCTTTTATCACATGGGAATAATTCTGTCTGAAGGGCTTAACTTTTTCTTTTTCAAAGATTATGACAATGAAGAGATCTTAACTTATGAGGAAATGTCACTTTACCATCAGCCAGCAAATAGGAAAAGACCTATCATTTTGATTGGTCCACAGAACTGTGGCCAGAATGAATTGCGTCAGAGGCTCATGAACAAAGAAAAAGACCGCTTTGCATCTGCAGTTCCTCGTAAGTTTGGATGCGTTCCCATTTTCCCGTGCTTTTCAGTTTACCACCTGAGAACCGAACTGTGTAGGAAAATTTTTCATCCATTTCATCAAAACAGTATTGTCCAGGAAAGAGGAATTTTGTTTTAACCAAATCTTTTGAGAATTTGTTACTAAAGATGGTCATTCTTGAGAAATTTCAATTTTTCCTAGAGGTATGCTACTAATTATTTTCTAAATGAATTTCACTTGGGCTTCTTATAATTCTCTTTTCAATATGGAATCAGCTCCTGGTTTTTTAAGACCTAATCTCTGCACACAGAAGTTCCATTTAAAGATTTTATAGTACCTAATCTAATGGAAATAAACTTTAGGAAAAGATGAGTGGTATGGCAAGATCAAGTATGTTAAAGTGTAAGCATAAAATGTATTAAGATAATTAAATGTAAATATTATTAACATATTAAAAACACATTTTTGCTCACTTTTCTCAATCTAGAAGTAAAATCAATGTTAAATTAAACACACGGACTCTTAACATTTCCTCAATTCATTATTTCATAATCTATCTTACAAAATAAAACTTTTTTTTGCCTACAGAATTATCCCCCATCCTTACTCTGATCCACACGCATTATTTTTACCTGGTTTTGTTTGCCTAGATACAACTCGGAGCAGGCGAGACCATGAAGTAGCAGGTAGAGATTACCACTTTGTTTCACGGCAAGCATTTGAGGCAGACATAGCAGCTGGAAAGTTCATTGAGCATGGTGAATTTGAGAAAAATCTGTATGGAACCAGCATAGATTCTGTACGGCAAGTGATCAACTCTGGCAAAATATGTCTTTTAAGTGTTCGTACACAGGTAAATTTATTTTGGTTTAGGGTGTTGAACTTGAGGGCATTTTTTACAGTCATTTAGTGGAAACTGTATTTTGGTCCAAGAACCACAGGACCTAATTAAGTTCTCATGAGGTATTTCCCCACTGATTCCCTGTGTGAAATCAGACAGATTGCTATAAATCTCTTTCAGTTCCCTCAGAGAGAAAAATAAATACATACCTACATATATTCACATGTATATATTTTCTGAAACTTAAAATACAGTAACTCTAGTACTGGTAGTACACTAAGTCTTTTAGAGGTTATAAAAGAATTTCCCTTTTCTGATTCTGCTCTGAGAAAAATTAGAATATTTAGAGGTCATTTTTATGGTTTTAAATGCCATAGTTCAAGTATTAGCAAGTATCATGATGAATGCTTGATTGTATCTAAATATGATGAAACCGCCATTCATTTCTATTATTTGGCAGACTAAGCAAAAACTTTAAAAATTGCTAACAATTGCTTCTTAGATTTCCATTAAAAAATAATAATTTTAGAAATTTGGGATGTTTACAATTGTGTTTGTTGTGGAAATTTTTTTCTTTTTCTAGACTTCATAGCTTCAGCATAAGACTTTCGTTAATGTGGGGGAATCTCCTGCGTATGTCAACTCAGGAAACATAGGCAGTGGTCATTAAAAGGATGTATGTGCAAGAGAATTGCCTCCAAAATGGCTATTCTGAAATAGTAATTAGGTTTTCTTTGTCTTTTAGTGGACAAAAGAGCTTAGTCTCTACTATTTCAATTCTAAACATTTGATTCAAGAGAAGTATAAATGTCTTTGCTAAATTCCTTCAGAATTCTTTATTTTATTTAGGCTAACAGTTTTACCAAAGAACCAAGAGGAGTCAAACATATTGTTTAAATTAGTAATGTTTTTAGATAGAAAAGGGCATGTCCCTGTAATTCCCATTTTAGTAGAATGCTTCAATTTAGGGGGACACAGTCATGCAATATAAAAGGCAAGGTAGAAAGCACAACCTCCTAATGCAAACCGAGTGTGCTTTTTCATGGATGTGCTTTTCCGGAATTGTGTATGTGTGTGTGAGGTTTTACTGGTTCTGCTTGCATTTAGACCCTGGCACATGGGAAGGTGACTGCCCATTTCTGATTCCTCCAAAATGGATTTTTAGTATGATTATTATAACTTGTATGTGATCTTATTAGCAGGATATTTTAGCATCGCAGAGTTTTAATCCTTCAATGTCATTTATTATTATTTTATTACATAAACAGAGCAAGCCAATATTGTGTGTGCATGTGTGTGTGTTATTTTATAGGTAAGCAATATATTCTTATAGTGAATGGTAGGATCTCAAAATATTGTGAATTGTTTCTTACAAAGATGTTTGGAAGCACTTTTAGGTAATGTTTAAGAAATGGCTTTACTGGAGCCAGCCCTGTGGCATAGAGGTTAGATTCAGCGCACTCCACTTCAGCAGCTCAGGTTTCCAGGTTCAGGTCCCGTGCGTGGACCTACACCACTCATCAGCCATGCTGTGGTGGCGACCCACATATAAAGTGGAGGAAGATGGGCACAGATGTTAGCTCAGGGCTAATCTTCCTGGACAACAACAAATTACTTTATTATATTCCAAGTATATTATTGGGAAGTAGTTAAATGATGAAAATTATTTTAAAGATCCAAAATATCTTTTCTTTACAGTCATTGAAGACTCTCCGGAATTCAGACTTGAAACCATATATTATCTTCATTGCACCCCCTTCACAAGAAAGACTTCGGGCATTATTGGCCAAAGAGGGCAAGAATCCAAAGGTAAAGTTATTATACTGTTGTACTATTCCATTGAAAATAAACGTGAAACAGTCATGGCCTAATATGTCGTGGTGCTTAAAAGCTACATCAGCTTGAACTTTCAAACTGATTATTCTTTCTGTCATACCACTTTCCCCAAATTTGCATGGTTGCCTCTGTTTGGACTATGTCAGCTCTCCCACTCCTCTTCTTGTTCCCCACACATTCCCTATTGTTACCCCAAATATATGGTAACCTTTGGCATTCCTTAGAACCTCCTTAATCATCTTCACATTTCCAACAGGGATTATGTGACACTCCCCCCCCCCCAAAAAAAGTTCTCAGCCGATTTTTAGGGATTACATAATCACTTTTTTCTCCAGATATCCCGCATATGGAGGAGCCAAAGTGGAGTGCTCTTGCTTTTCTTTTATCTCATTGAAATTTTATGTTCTGTTTATCTTCTCCCTTTGTTCTTGTCACATGATCTGAAATGGAAAAAAATTTTAAATTATTTTAGATGCTGGACATGGTTGAGGCAGTCCATATTATATTAAATATTATTAATAATTAAATGATAATATGCTAATATGTTAATCAGAAAGCATTGACTTTGTGTGAAATGAGAACTGTCAAGTGACCTATATCAAAGTAATAAATACATCCTTGTTTTTTGCTGATTTCTTAAATATTTCTATTTTGCAGAGGAATCACTCATCTCCTCATTCATTTGCTATCCCTTTAAATCTCCTTAAAAGCCATAAAAACACATAACAACACTCTTCCTTAGAAGCGCTTAAAAGTCATTTAAAGCATAATAACACGTCTTCCCTTCAATTCTTGACAGTTCTCCACAGCCACCAACCCTCCTTCTTCCTCCCCAAGGGAGCTTTTTTCACTCTTGGTTTACTTACATTTCTTATTCAATCTGTATGTGAAGGTAGTATTTTTCAATGTCTTAGGCTTATAGACTCCAGGGATTTTCCAATCCTACACATTGAGCATAATTGTGGTTGCTTTGTTTAGGCTAAGTAGGCTAGCTGGTTAAAGTAGTGTTTCTTTTTTGCCACACAATTGTAAGTTCATAAATAAGTGGGGTCAGAGTATCTGCTGTCCTTAGCACTTGGGGTGATAGAAAAGAAACATGAGATGTGGTTGCTGGCTGTTCTTGAGGAGGATCACACTATAATAAGGAAAGCAAGAGTAACACTGTGCAACTTAGTGCCCAGTGACTACTTTGGTAGACCAGAAATACCATGGTTGTTAAGGAAAGGGATGCACATTAAGGACCAGAGTGGACTCCATTCAGCTTGTTCAGCCTAATTTTCCATTTTCTAACATACGCACTTACTTTTTGTTAGGTTATTCTTCTCCAGCAAGGATTTCAGTGTCATGCCAGGGTTCCAGATGCCATTCCAAAACAGGTTAAGCAACTGTCTTTTGGCTGGTGGTCTCTGGCAGTTCCTTCATGGAATTTTTTACCTACTTTATTTTCGATTAGCTCTCCCAAGTTGAGTGAGGTCTAGAAAGATACTGATTATACATATTTTAAAAGTAGGAACTTAATCAGCACCAAAATGTTTTAACAGTATACAGTGTGCTTGATTTTCTAATTAGAATTTTCTGATTTTTAAAAATTAACTTTACTGAGGTTACTTTACATACAATAAAATGCATGCATTTTAATTGTGTAATTCAGTGAGTTTTGGTAAAATGTATACCTGTGTAACTACCATGCCAGTCAAGATTTAGAACGTTTTCATCACTCTGATTTTCTCATGCCCTTTTGAAATTAATACCCCTCCACTCTTCCCCGGGCAGCCACTAATCTGCTTTCTGTTACTATAGATTTGTTTTGTTGTATAGAAGTTCATACAAATGGAACCATACAGTATGTTGTAAGTTTGCACCTGGCTTTTAATCAGCATAATGTTTTTGAGATTCATTTATGTTGCCTCTAACTTTCTTATTGCTGAGTTGTGTACCATGATCTAAATATACCACATTGCATCCGTTCACCAGTTAAAAACCTGGGTTGTTTCCAATTTTGAGCTAGTGTGACTAAAGCTACTCTAAACATTCGTAGTCTTTTGGTGGATATATATTTTCATTTCTCTTGAATTGCTGGATCAAATGGAAAGTGTATGTTTTAACTGCATAAAAACTGCCAAACTGTTTTAAAGGCAGTTTGCCATTTTATGCTCCCACTCTGATTCCATTGTTTTCACATTCTTATCAACTTTTGCTACTGTTGGTTTGTAACAATTTTTTAGCTATTCTAATAGGTGTAAAGTGTTATCATTATGGTTTTCATTTGCATTTTCCTTATGACTAACGATAGTAAGCATCTTTTCATGTAATCATTTAGGCATATTCTTTTGTGAAATGTCTGCTTATTTTTTTAAATTAGGTTTTCTTATTGAGTTGTAAAGAGTATATTTCTGGATATAGGTATTTTCTCAAAGCATTTGTACCTTTTTTGGATATTTTTTGAAGATCAGAAATGTTTAATTTTAATGAAGTACACTCTTCAATTTTTCTTATGGTTAATGATTTTTGTGTACTGTTTAAAAAATTTGCCTACTCCAAGCTTATAAAGATTTTATCCTGTGTTTTCTTCTAAAAGCTTTCTTGTATTAGCTTTTACTTTTTGGTCTGTGAACTATCTCAAATTAGTCTTTGTTTTAGTGTGAGGTGAGGGTAGAGGTTGTTTGTTTTTAATCACAGGTAGATATCCAGTGACTCTAGCATCATGTCTTGAAAAAGACCATCCTTTCTACCAGTGAATTACATTGGCACCTTTGTCAAAAATGACCTGACCAAATATGTAACAGAGGTGGGTGGGGATTGTTTCTGGACTCTATTGTGTATTTATGCTAATATCACTCTGACTTGATTACTGTAGCTTTATTGTAAGTCTCGAAAAACAGTCATAAAAAGGAATGAAGTACTGATACATGGTACAACATGGATGAACCTTGAAAACATAAGTAAAAGAAGTCACAAAAGACTTGGAAGATTCCATTGACCAATGTCAGAATAGGCAAATCTAGAGACCTAAAGTAGATCAGTGGTTGCCTTGGGCTGGGGGTTGGGAGAAAATCAGGAATATCTGCTAACCGGGTATGGGTTTTTTTGTCGGGGGGCAGTGATGAAAATGTTCTAAAATTGATTGTAGTGTTGATTGTACAACTGTGTGACTATACTAAAAACTATTGAAGTGCGCATTTTAAGTGGGTGAATTGTATGAATTCACCATTGTATTGGTTCCAATTCACCATTAAATGAGTGAATTTTAAGTGAATTTTATCTCAGGAAAGCTGTTAGTGGCGGAAAAAAAAATCCCAGCAGACTTTTCTCTAGAAATTGCAAAGCAGATTTTTAAATCTTCCTGCCTACATACAGAACATAAACAATCAGTTATCTGATTATACTCTGAATCTCTGACTCTGTCCTGTTAGAATGGGGGCTTGAGAGTGGTAAACTGAAACTATGAACTGATACAGACAGTTGTGCCTATAGACTATTTTTTTCAGTCCAAAAATTTTTGAGCAAAAACATTTTGTTTCATCTTAGCCGTGAATTGTAATTTGAAAAATAAGAGGAAATTAAAACATAGAGTACGAAATAAATGATATAAGCCATTTTGACAAAAGATGAAATAAATAATGTCTTACATTTCATAAACTAGGTGGATTGGATGTTCATGTGAATCTGTATAAGATGTGGGGCTTAACATTTACATTTCAACTCTAGCACCACGAAGTTTAGATTCTATGTTGTTCTTTTTTTTTTTTTTTAAAGATTTTATTTTTTTCCTTTTTCTCCCCAAAGCCCCCTGGTACATAGTTGCATATTCTTTTGTCATGGGTCCTTCTAGTTGTGACATGTGGGACGCTGCCTCAGCCTGGTTTGATGAGCAGTGCCATGTCCGCACCCAGGATTCGAACCAACGAAACACTGGGCCACCTGCAGGCGGAGCACGCGAACTTAACCACTCGGCCACGGGGCCAGCCCCTCTATGTTGAGTTCTTGAATGTTCTTTCAATAATCTTGAGCTTTGAGTAGACAGAAGTTTTAGCAAGAATGTCACAGTGTGTTCAGTTACAATGGTGTAGTGAAGTCCCTGCTGGAGCACAAAGGATTCTGTGTACCATAGCCAGATGTACAACATTCCCGAATGAAAATCAGAGAGCCACACAGGAAACTGCCTCAGGATGAGCCACAGCTGTCATACTTTTAATATGTTTTACTACCATCACAGAAGTTCAACCAGTTGACTGATAGAAATTGTTTTGTATTGTGGATCCAATATAGTATTGATGTGTGACCTTTATATCTGAGACATTTGCATTTGAGTTCTCTTTATTGACAGGAGTGATTTGGGGGTAGTTTCACTTTCTTGAACACGTGTGCCTGATAATCAGAGGGTTCTGGATAAGTTTTGCGCATAGCCTTGCGACCTGCTTGTCTATGTGAAACTGCTGTTTGCTTTACTCAGTATTTTAAAGTAGCCTGTTCTGTATCGGTTCCCAAACTCTTCTTATGATACTTTTTTGCATCTTAAAGACCTTCTTTGTGTATTTAAAACAGAGAAGAAATTTAAAATATTAGGCTATTTCCCAAAAAACAGATTATTAAGTCTTGGGTTGACCACCAATGTTTTCATAGAAAAAGATACCCATTCTGTTAATCCTTTTCTTTTCCAATAAGATTTAGTCTGTCTAATTCTGGAACAGATATAAAGGGCAGGGGTTCTCTGTAAGAGCCGAGAGGAGATGGCACTTTGGGTCCTGCTGCCCTTGCTCCAACCAGAAGGGTTCACTCTGTGTTACACATGTTATTTTTAGGGAGAGGATATGATGCCTTAAAATGTTTGAAAACGCGTGTCTGTATGGAATTCAAAGTTCCTTTCTGTGCTTTTGAAGCCTCTAGTCTTGTGGGTGAGATAAGAGAAATATATGAAAACCTAAATAGCAGTATAAACGGGCTATATTGAGTCCCAGATGATTCACAATGTGAGTCCCGAAGATACCAGAGCAAAGGAAGTCACTGTGGCCATGACAGGGTTGGGGAGGAGCTCCTGAGGTTGAGGATTTTGAGAGAGAGAAGGAAATCAATGTAAGATCATTTCTTGTTCTTCAGCCATCTCTGTCTCATTCTATATTTGGTAAGGAATGGAATGACCTCACAGTTTTTATCTTCTCTTTGCAGCCTGAGGAATTGAGAGAAATCATTGAGAAGACTAGAGAGATGGAGCAGAACAATGGCCACTACTTTGACACGGCAATTGTGAATTCAGATCTTGATAAAGCCTATCAGGAATTGCTTAGATTAATTAATAAACTTGATACTGAACCTCAGTGGGTGCCATCCACTTGGCTGAGGTGAAGGAAACGTCTGTTCCATGGCATGATTGGACTTGAGCTGGCAAAGTGCCAGTAGGAAAACAGCCCTGATACTTCAGCAAGATGCTGAAAGGTGAGGATAAGGTGGCAGGCAGTATAAGCTGTAGACTTGTTCTTAGATCTCAAGCTAGTGAGAAAATCCCCTTAGGCAATTTGTGCACAGCAGTCTTTATTCTCTATTCATGGCTTTAGAGGTTCTTGCCTCGTTTGGGGATTCTAAATGGAAGCTTTCAACAGAGCAGTTCCATTTTATCCATGTAAAAACCTTTAATTCTATTTTCACCTAACTAAATCTTTTCTGCCTAGTCATATTTCCACAAAAAACTTGTGTGTATATACACAATGGTCCATGTCTCACACAGTTATAAATATTGTTATTTAACAGTTAACTTAAATTTCATGGAAATTAGGGGGGGGGGGGGGGGGGACATGTGCTTCAGTGCACTGTGCAAGACAGTATTTGGCCAGAAGACTGGTTTAGTCATCAGAAATACTTTCCTAAATAAAAGGTGCCACTGTGGTTTGGAGCTACTCTGTTAGGCTTGAATTCATTTGTATGTCTTTTAATTCTTAAAAAACATTCCATTAGAGCACCAATTTTTTAGCTCAAACTTTGTGGATCAGACTTTTCTGCACGCTCGGCAGACTCTGATCTAGTTAAACGTACACAACGTGTGCTGATCTTTTTAAAAATATGATTTTCTTAAATTTTCTTAATTTTTTTCTTAAATTGTTGCAAGTGATTTGATGACCTTGCTTCTTTTCTCTGATCTGGATAGTACAATAGAATGTGTGTTAGATTTTTATGAATGGCAGATGTTCATATAAACTGTGTTGACTAAGTTTCTTCCTCATGATGCAGATAGTTTTTTATGTACATGAGAGGACATAGCACGTTTGATAGATTTTTGCATTTTTATATATGAGCACAGTATAATTTCATGACTGTGCTGTGTTATATAGGTAATAAACTGGAATTCTGTGATGAATGTAGCTGCTGTACTGTATACTAATATTTAATAGGTTGACAAATAGTCATTGAGAACACTTGGTCAACATTGAAATAAAATTATATATATCTGAGGGAAATATGATGACAGCTGACTTTGAGATCAGAAGGAAAGGATGACCTGAAAGTCATTTGAACATCTTAGGAAAAGAACATTAGAGGGGAGAAAGTTAAGCATATAGAAACAGGTTTTTATCCTAACAAGGTCTGCCTCTTATGACCAGAATGCAACAGCTTGCTATATCATAAATGTTTAAGCTAATGGGATTTTTGTACTGTCTCTATAGCTGTAGCTTTACAATTCAACTTCTGTAATTGACATGGAAAGTCAATTTGTTAGTTTCTTCAAGCCTTTAGGGATGGTGTGATGTGTGACAAACAACCTCAAATGTGAATGTCTTTATTTTTATGATGACTTTAGCTACAGCATTTCCCGTTCCCAAAGCTAAACACTGGAATAATACTGAGTTGTCACTTAATTTAACATAAGCAATTGTTTTTAATGAGTAGTTTGTCTCAGTGTCATGTATATATTTGATTTTTTTCTCTTCTACGGAATTTTATTTGAACAAATGTAGACAGTTTATATGTTGCCTTTTTCTGTTCAAATTTGCATGGCCTCAAAGTTGGCTGCAGAGTGTGTCTTATGTGGAAATACTTTCAAGATAATGTTCCTTAGGAAGAAAGTAACATTACTGGGTTAGGGAAGGAATGCCATACATACTGTCTTCAGGTCTGAAACACTCCAGCTTATGGCAAGAAAACGCAAAGGTCACACTGATTTTCAGCATTGAAAACCAAGGAATATAAAGCACTTAATCTTTTCAGTTTTCCAGTGTACTTTCTCCTCAGGAATGAAAGGTAGTCTATGGTAGACAATAGAGATTTGTGAACTGCTTATCATAACTGACAGCTGTTTTCAACCCTAAAATCTAAAATGTTGGTAGTGTAAGTTAAGTTAGATGATATTTCAGGGAGTGTCAGTAAGTGGCTGTTGTGCCAGTCTCTGAGTTAGCCTGCAGACTGCAGGGCCACACTAGGGCCATGTGTTGTCAAGACTCAGACATGGCTTTAACAAGCAAACCCCCTACTAAGGCACATGCCATGCCCGAGTATACTTTTAGGAAGTCTAAGGTGACAAGAGAGATCTGGGGGGTCAGTAAAGTCCTATAGTTCTCTCCCTCCTCATCAGCAATGGGAGAGAGAGAAATGTTTATGCCCCAAACTTGTCTCAGTCCTAGTGATCTGGATGTGCTGATACTCAACACAGTCCCTAAACAAAGAGAAAACTGAGTTGTTGCTGACTTCCTTGAAAGAAAATGGAAAAAAGCCTTGCTATACACCTAACTGTTGAGCTGCTCTGGCCAATTCCATTTCTTGTCTCTCTGTGGTTCTGATTGGAGACCCCAGTGTGGGGGAGGTCTTAACCACTTATAGGAATGATACCAATAGCTAATGGAATGCACATGTTAATGCAAATAAGGAAATATCTTCCTTTACTAAATTTTCTTAAGTCAGAACAAACAGAAAGAAGAATAGTAGTTAGACTAATCCAGATTTGCTTTCTATGAAAATCTAATGTCTGGAATTTTATTCCTTTTCTCCTGGCCTAAGGAATATGTATTGATAAGGAATAATTTGAATGTAATTTTGTGAATGTGTGTGGAAAATATAAACCAGGGATTTAGCCTTAATAAAGGTAACCTGACATCTGTTGTTAGTCCTTTGTACTCTCTTACCCTGTATCTGCACTCTTGTTATTTTGAGATGTCATACTGCACACTGTTATTGTAAAAATAAAAAGTAAAATTATATTTCAAATAAAAAAAGCCACTGAGTACTTTCTCTTGCTGTATTTATATCCTCTCCATTCATGGTTCAACACATCTGACAAACAGGCTGCCTTCAAGTTTGTGCCTGAAGCAAGTCCGTTGGAACCTCGGGATGAAACGCACAATACTTTTTAATGTATTCTTCATGGTGGAGGAGTGCCCCCTGTTGGCACAGATGTGGATCTTGTTTCCCTACAATGCCATGAACTTGGAAGTTTTCTGGGGAAGAAAGTATGTAATATGTGGGCAAATTCTGCTTATATGCAGCCAAGGATTTGAGGACGCTGAGGACAGGATGGATATAAGTTGTTGATAAATAGATGATGTATTTCATTTCTCCCCTTTTTCTACTATACTACTCTGTATCTCCCAAAGGAGGCAAATCACATACCAACAAAAAGTGTCACACACACACAGGCCCTACGTCTTACCTTTACCCAAAGTTTTAAACATAGGGGAGGCAGAAAGGATAGAAGTGAAAGGTGTAGAAACTCTGAAGGTAGACTGCCTGGATTTAGTCTGAATTCACCACTTTCTAGCTTTTTGACCGAGGACAAACTACTCAAGCTCCTTGTGCCTCAAATCTTCTGTGAAATGTGGGATTAAAATAATATGTACCTCTTATGGTGGTTGTGATGAGATAATATATGTAAAACACTTAGAACAGTACCTGGCACATAACTAAGGTCTATTATTTTAGAGCAGGTACTTAAATGTTAGCAAAACTGGTGCTTTAAAGAGCCTAGGCTACGATATCAATTGATTTACATACAACACTAATAAGGCCAGTATCACAATTTTACTAAAATTTGTTCCATGGCCAATCATGTCAAAAATGCCTGGAGCTGGGTACAAGAAAGCCTGAGTGATCACGGAGAGCTCACATCAAATCAAACTACAAAAAATCTCAGTCACCTCATGATATGGCCACACAAATGCCTCATATTCCTATATGGAAGATGGCAAGTTGTTACTGCTTATAAAACAGTAGAAAGTTACCTTAGTACTTAATCCCAAATAGGAGTTAGGATTTTTTCTTAAATTAGGAAAGAAAGAAGTATTAATAAGCCTTCAACTCATTGGCAGTCATACATTCATTAGTACCCCAAAACTCAGCAGTCATCTCAGTAAGCTTATTAGTAAATCGCTGATAATATGAAGGGAGGAAAAGGGAGGCTGCCCCACTTCTACATGTCTGCAGAGAAAGCTCTTTTTGGATGACAATCCCATGTGCCAATGTGAGCATAAGAACATGACTGTTAGTCTTAGCAGTAAATTAATAAACAACTCATTTTTAAATGATTTTACTGTTTATACCAGAGTCACATTTAAATTGGCAGAACTGCTCCCAAGACAGACAGGACAGACACCTGTCATGCAAGGAAAAGTTAAGTGAAGGTTTTCATAAAGCTTGAGGAGAGAAGTACCACAGTAACACAAGGATGGCTGCAGAATCTCAGACAACAGTGCTAAGGTGTGCAAGTGGGTAGGAACAAAGGGGCTCCAGCAGTAGTTGCCCTCCGTGTGTTGGCCTGAGACCACTGCTGTTTCCTAATATGCTTGGTAGGCAGATCCTTTGTAACAGGTGTAAATAGAGTAGGGTGACACTTCTGCAGAATAAATTCTTTAAGTTCCTGGACAGATTCTACAAATCTTTTCTGTGATAAATGGTTGCTGAATTATGATTCTGCAAAGGGAATCCCATAAATGGACATCCAGGAAACTTTTACAACCAGTGAAATTCTTAGGCCAAAAAAATAAACAGCCACACATACAAAACCTACACATCGTGACTTAAAATGGTGCCATGTTAGGGCTTCTGAAAGAACCAGAGCAGGAAAGATTATTCAAACAGAAGATCCTCATCCTTCTCTTCAGCCAGAAGATTAGCAGGCTCCATCACCTCTCCAGCTGCCCTCCGTTGCTCCAAGTCCTTCTCACATTTTTCCTTGAGAATCTTTTTCTTCTCTTGTATTTTCTTTAACCTGTAAAATAAAGGAGGGGATTTTCTCAACACTGTTTCAGTACTAAGTAAATTTGATTCCTTCTAGTTTTGTCACAAGGATAATAAACACCTACAAACTAGAACAAAATTTTACTTTTAATAATTTCAATAGCTATTTATTTATAACCCATTTTTTAAAAACAGATTTGAAGTAGAATATACAAATATTTTTATGCTAATAACTGATTTCAAAAGCTCCTATCCCGGGGTGAATAAACTTTGAAATCCATTCCCTGATTTGAGCATTCAGACATTTAGTAAAATTTTGGATCATTCAATTTAGATGACCACAACCCTGAAGGTCACTGAAGGACATAAACTAAATAACCTTTGATAATTAAGATTATAAATCATATTCAGATGCTACTCAACGTCCAAGACAACCATGTTTTCCCTGAATACATCTGCTATCACTTGTCTCCCACTTGTCTGAACCTGGCACACTGACCCCTATACACCACCTTTTTAGTACTTATTGTCCTTACTAGCTGTGAATGTTCATAACCAATTCACGTACATGCATCATTTCTCTCAAGTTCTGTGCTAGTTCTCTAACAGTATGATTTACACTAGTCACGTGCTGCACAATGACGTTTTGGTCAACGATGGACTGCATATATGACAGTGGTCCCATGAGTACCATGCAGCCTAGGTGTGTAGTAGGCTAAACCATCTAGGTTTGTGCAAGTACACTCCATGATGCTTGCAGAACAATGAAATCGCCTAACGATGCATTTTTATCAGAAGATATTCCCATCGTTAAGTGATGCATGGCGATTACATAATGCCCTCAAGTAGTTTATACCTTCTCCTGGAACATACTCAACATGGAATACATATTTGTTGACTAATTTCAGCTTCTTTTTATGTGGGAAACACCCAATTTAAATCACTGTTTCATTTTAAAGAATACTTAAGTCTATTAATGGTTTCTCTGAAGACCTAAGTTCCAATTTGGAGATGCCATGTTGTAGGTATGTGTAAAACTTGGCATTGATTTGTCTCCACTGCCTTTGGCAGTATTTTTTCTTCCTTTATTTATCAGAATAAAATACAAGCTGTGCTAACTCTAAAGAACATAAGCCAACAAGTCTCTCAGCAAATTGAGCCTTTGGAATATGGAAAACAAAAAATGATCAATTCCAACAAACCTATAGAACTCTTCTCGCTCTCTCTCATCCAGCTCTGTGATGATATAGGCAAGGGTACGTTCAATCCGGGGGATGATGACTAGGGTTGAAAAAAATATATATGTGAGAACTTCAAACCTCCTTTTTTAAAATTGCCAGTGCTCATTTCTATAATAGTTATTTGTTTTTTCAAACTGTAAAATTCACATACATTTAATGCAGAAAACTTAGAAAACAAAAAGACAAAGAAAAAGAAATAAAATGGAAGTATAATCCAACCACCCTAAAGTAACTACTGTAAAGACTTTGGTATATGCCCTTCTAGTGTCTTTTCTATGGACAGATAATACGGGACCACGATATACACAACAATGAATAGACTGAATTTATGTGAACATGCAATATTGAACCAAAGATGTTATTTTAAATATAATAGCAATCCACTATTAAAAAAGGAAGCATCATGCAGAGAGAATGCAGTAAGTTGAGACCTGTGTCGGTCGTAAGGTTCTGTTTACATAGAATTTGCCTATTCTGTTTCTAGAATGTGAACGCCTTGAGAGTTGGAACTACCATCCATTTTGTTTTGCTTGCAATTCCATGTACAAGGCCTGCCACTAGCAATCGGGAAATGTGTTTTCAGTTTTTAAAAAGTGAAATAACTTCCTCTTTAACACACAGAGCCCAAGAAAAATTAATTTCTTTGCTGTTTCAAATTTTGCTCCTTTCTTACCTTAAAATTGAATAAATGTTTCTTTAATGAAAACTGAGTTTCTTGAGCAAAAAGTATTGTTTCAAAACTATGCATAGTTTTAAAATAATGAAATAAAAGATGGAAAAATAAATGCATCAAATGAAAAAATTTATTTTTAGAAATCAAAAGAAGAGCTCAAGAACAGGACATAAGGCCAAAGGGAGAAGAATTTAACATTAAATATTTAATGTGTTCAAAAAGATATATCATTCAATCACTATAAAGAACTAAAGAAAACACTAGGGCCCTTGAGAAATAGAATTTCACCCTTTATTCATGAATTAACCAGAAATGAATTAAAACATTTCATAATTTTTAACTCACCACTCTCCTCTGTAACTCCACACACATTGTAAATCACACACATACTTCTACCAAAGCACTACTAATACTTTCCTGTACCCCTGACTCACTGCCTTCCCACCATGGGCAGGGACAATGTCTCAGTCACCTGCAGTCAGTGCCTGATTCCTAGCAGCTGTGTAACAAATGTGGCATACGGACAAGTGAAGAACAAAGCACCTCATGGCAGCTTATACTCACCATGTTCAATGGCATTTACACGCCTGTTGGTTATCTTAATAGCTTCATCCAAAGTAACAAAGGAAGTCTAAAATAAGAGGACAAATTAATAATGTAAGCACAGTCTTCATAATCATACCCTGTTCACTGGCTTAATTTTGACTGCATTTGTAAAGAACTTCTGGAAACCAAGATCACTTCTTTCAACAAGCTTAAAAAACAGAAAATTCTAGTGAGATGTCCATAGAGCTAACACGATTTCCATGCTACTATAATTTGTTTACTTCAGACTCACCTAAAGTTATAAAAATGGTAAGAGGAGAGAATTATGCACTGATGACCTAGATATATATGAACTGGCCACAAAGGAAAAAAAATGACTTACATGCACAAACCACGTTATATTTGCATTTAAATCTAATATTGACTGATGCTGTTCTCACCCAGCAAAGAGTGAAACTATACCATTGCACCAACATTTCGTTAGTAGTAAAAAGTAGGGACAATGGTGCAGAAGCCACCATTTCAGAAATGAAAACATCTTTGGCTTGTTTCACATAGGTTCATGGAAACAGTTTACAGTACTAAGTGCAGCAGGCTCTGATTCAAGATCTGAATCAACTATGAGAAATCAGCCTGCAGAGTTCTCCAGCTCTTCTGCTACTGACCTGCAGCGAAGCTAGTTCCACCAGTAGTTCCACTGCTTTGGCATAATTCCTCTTTAGTTTAGCTAGTTGTTCCCCACCTCTGGCTAAACCAGTTAGTTCATAACCTGAAAAAAACCAGTCAGACAACATTTGTAATTAGAGAGTAAATAATCTTCCCTAAAAGTCCCCAAAAGATAAGTCAGAATAATACCAAACATGGAAAAACAAATCCACTAACGCTTGTTACATGCAAACATGAAGTGCCCACCTCACTCCCAAACACTGCAGACATGCTGCTGAATAGTTTCCCACAAGGATACTATTCTAAATATAACTACAGGAGAAGTTTTTAACCAACCTTCACTTCACCAGCTTACTGGGTTAATCAATGTGCCCCAATCCCTTTGTGGATCATACTGCCTGATGCCCCGGTCCAGTGACACTTTTGTTAAAAGCTGACTCTCTAGAATGCTCTACCTCTTTATTTGAGCTGTACTAAATATTCTACATGAACCAATGAAAAACGAAGGTCAAAGGAAGAACACTGTTGTTTCTATTAACAAAAGTCGATCACTTTGGGAAGACTCAGTAAAGATGTGTTACTACCCAAACAATGCTGTCAAATTAGGAAAAGCTGAGACAACTATAAAAGAATTGAGAGTGAGCTTTAAAAATCTAGGAAGAGTCAGCATTCAGATTGTATCACAGAGTCTAAGATCTTATTCTCTTTAAAGAGATCCAAACCGGAAATTATAAACAGCACATTATGGTTTATGCAGAAAGGTAACATGGAAGTCTAATCAGTAGATTCATACTCAAAGAAAGGCCATGGCCTTATATTGTTAAAATGGCAAATGATTATACATTTATGTATTTCTAGTTTTAAACAAAATATTTTAAGACATGTACAGTGTTTCATGACTCCCTAACACTTTTTTGATTAACTGATTAAGTACTGTCCTGACTGTACAGATAAGAAGGCTTCTAACACTGGAACCACTGAACTCTAAGAAGGTCTATCTAGCACCATTTTCCAGAAGAAGGTTCATTTAAAGAGGAATCAGGAGAAACACACACTAACACAAAAAGTTTGACACTTACTGTCAGTTCCCTCTTGGTAATGTTCAAATACTGGCAAAGTAACACCTGTGAAACACAAACACAGATGGATTCACAAACATGTCCTTGAAGTACTGTTTTGTAATCACTGCTTCCTGTGTTTCTTTTTCAGCAAATACTCAAAAGTCAAGAGAGTGGAATTGTAACTGGTTTTAATGAATGAATTTAAGAACCTGCCTAAAGTGTGTTCATTCGTACTCAAAGGTCAAATTATCCTGAGTAATAAGAGATCTAGTTGTTAAGATGGTTTTTTTCTTTCAGCTTTGAGGTATACTTAATATACCCAAAAAATGCACATATTTAATGTATACATTTTGATGAGTTTAGACATGGATACACCCACGATATCATCACAATCAAGGTAATAAACATATCCATTACCTCCAAGATTTGTTTTCTTTCCTGTGTGTCTGTGTAGTTAAGAACACCCAACATGAGATCTACAAGTTTTTAAGTGCACAGTGCTGTATTGTTAACTCCAGGCACAATACTGTACAGGAGATCTCTAGAATGTATTCATCTTGCATAACTGTTTATATCCACTGAACAACAACTCCCCACTTCCCCCACCCCCATGCCCTGACAACCACCAGTTACAATGGTTTTAACATGTAAAGCCAATCAACTTGTTCTAAGTAGAAAGAGAAATTGGGACATCAAGATCTTGCTGGATCAACAGGTTAATTTTAAAGTGTTACCTTTTTTCTCCAAAGGGTTCTAAAGGGTTGAAAACTTACCTGCTACGTTATCTTTCTTTGCTCGAATCTTCACCTGGGCTTTATTTACATTTTGGATAACTGTGGTGCTGCAGAAAAAGAAAAGGCCTTGACTTAGTTGAGTTTTTAGAGTGAGAAGAAACCTACAAGGACCCATTGGGTAACTTCAGCAAGAGTGAGACATCACAATTAAGCACGTTTTGGTAATTGTTTTTTCAATTATCAAAATTGTTTTTTTTCAATTTTTCAATCACTGCTGCCAGAGAAGGGTCTGAGAAAGCAAAGAATGAACAATATTAGAAACGTTAGCCATAAGAAAACAACAAAGAATGCTTTTAAAGTAAGTGGATTACTTGAGTTTTCAGTCAGACATGTAGTGCGTGGATGTGACTTTAGGAATTTTTATTTTAATGTAATTTGGAGAAAACTTTCCTTCCTTCTAGGTTTGCTGTTTGGCTGATCAGGAGTTCACTTCCTTTACCCTGGAACCTAACTTCCACCTGGCTTTGTCTGACTTCCCACTTGTTATCATAAAATAAAGTGTCTTCCCCAAAACCACCCTAAAACACAGAAATACTACTTATACACTACTGATTCCCTGCCTCTGCGGGAAAAGTCAATGTAAGTTGTTAGCCTACCAGCATTGGCAAAATGTCAAGTCTACCACTTCAAAAGGACTTATGGCCCTCAGGCTATAAGACCTGCCCACCAGATCATACAAACTAAGGATGGAGGCATTGTGTCATGGGTAAAAAGACTAGAATTAAAAACTCTGAAAACAACTTCCACCTCTGGCCCCAAATAAGCATTTGACGTCAGAAAGACACTGAACTTAAACTGAGAATAACAATACTTGCCTAGTCTACCTCACAGGCTTATCTGAAGAATCACATAACATTCAAATTGGCAAAACCCCTTTGTAAAGCAATAACTAAAACCATTTTGTATGCTTTGTAAAGAATATATTAATGTAAAAGCAATAAAATTCATGCCCTTTAAACAACCAATTCCATTCTCAAAAATCTATCCAAAGGAAATAATTTATAGAAAAAATATATATATATGCATGAAGATGTTCCTGGCACTTTTTCTAATATTCCAAAAACCTGAAAATCAATCCAAAAGTCCACCATTAGGAGAAAAGATTAATAAATTATGGTACATCTAAAGAAAGATTATGCAGCCATGTGAAAACAAAGAAAAATGTTTATGATACAATGGTAAATGAAAACAGACTATAAAATATTAAGTAACCAGTACCTGCAACTATGTAACAGATACATGTGGGTGGTAACACCGACAGTGGTATTAAGGTGAGGGGGTTAAATTGTTCTTCCCTATTATTAAGATACCATTTGTCCTTAATGCTTATGTATTTTTTAATTAAAAATAGTTTTTACATGAAATTATGAACATGAAAGCACCTGCTTTTTCGAAACACTCCTCTAGTCTTCTTACCTAAAGTCCCCGGCTGTGAACTTGGCCTCAGCAAGTGAAAAGGCAGCTTCTCTCATCACTTCACCCATCAACATTTTAGTCTGGAAAAGCATAAACAGCAGATTCAACCAAGTTTTTTATAGGCAAAAATCATCATAATTATGTTCCTTTAATAACCATCAGTATTTTATGCCAGGTATGATGTAAATATTGATTTGATAATAGAAATTTCCAATTTTGTTTGAACAGTTTTGGTTATGGTCACTAACAATGTTGTAAAACTAGGAGTTTTGGAATTAACACATAGAACAAACACATTAAGAAATATAAAAGTGATGGGGCCGGCCCAGTGGCGCAGCAGTTAAGTGCACACATCCTGCTTCGGTGGCCCAGGGTTTGCCGGTTCGGATCCCAGGTGCGGACATGGCACCACTTGGCATGCCATGCTGTGGTAGGTGTCCCACATATAGAGTAGAGGAAGATGGGCACAAATGTTAGCTCAGGGCCAGTCTTCCTCAGCAAAAAGAGAAGGATTGGCAGCAGATGTTAGCTCAGGGCTAATCTGCCTCAAAAAAAGAAATATAAAAGTGAATCTTTACTGAAGGACTTTCCTTCTTCCTGAACAGGTCCATGCTGATTTGATCGAATCTCTTAAATTCACTGCAATGCAGTCAAAATCCTAATGGCATAGTGATTTTTTTCCCATGTAATTTTTTTTTAATTATTGCGATAACATTGGTTTATAACATTATATAAGTTTCAGGTGTACATCATGATATTTCGATTCCTGTGTAGATTACATCATGTTCACCACCCAAAGACTCAAACTACAATCCATCACCACACACCTGTACCTAATCACCCCTTTTGCCCTTCTCCCTCCCGCCCCACTTCCTCTCTGGTAACCACCAATCCAATCTGTCTCTATGTGACTGTTTTTGTTTTTATCTTCTACTTATGAGTGAGATAATACATTATTTGACTTTCTCCCTCTGACTTATTTCACTTAGCACAATACCCTCAAGGTCCATCCTTGTTGTCACAAATGGCCAGATTTCATAATTTCTTCTGGCTGAGTAGTATTCCACTGTATATATATGCCACATCTTCTTTATCCATTGATCCGTTGATGGGCACCTAGGTTGCTTCCAAGTCTTGGCTATTGTGAATAATGCTGCAATGAACATAGCAGTGCATGTATCTTTATGCATTCATGTTTTCATGTTCTTTGGATAAATACCAAGAAGTGGAATAGCTGGATCATATGGTAGTTCTAGTCTTAATTTTTTGAGGAATCTCTATACTCTTTTCCATAGTGGCTGTACCAGTGTACACTCCCACTAGCAGTGTATGAGAGCTCGCTTCTCTCCACATCCTCTCCAACACTTGTTGTTTCCTGTGTTGTTAATTATAGCTATTCTCACAGGAGTGAGGTGATATCTCATTGTAGTTTTGATTTGCATTTCCCTGATAGTTAATAACGTTGAGCATCTTTTTCAAGTGCCTGTTGGCCATCTGTATATCTTCTTTGAAGAAATGTCTGTTCAGATCTTTGGCCCATTTTTTATTTGGGTTGTTATTCTTTTTGTTGTTGAGATGTGTGAGTTCTTTAAATATTTTGGATATTAACCCCTTTTAAAAGATATCGGCTTGCAAATATTGGCATAGTGATTTTAAAATACATCTGGAACATTTAATGTTTGAGAATACCCAACAATTTTTTTGAAAGAGAGGAAAAAGTGGGACCTGTGGGTAGGGAGATACTTTCCCAAGTATTAAAAGTGTACAGCTATGATCATGAAATGTATCTGGTACTGGAACAGATAAGCCAATGAAGTAGAATAGAGTGTTCAGAAATAGCCCCAGGGTTATACGGGAATTTAGTAAAGAGACCATTGTAGTGGCCATCCATTTACAAAGTAAGGCTAAAAATCCTACCTCCTCACAGCACACCAAAAAAAAAGTCCAGAAATATTAAAGATAAAGGTATTTTTTTTTAAAAAAAAAGCATAAAATAACAATAGAATATATAGTAGAATATTTTCCTAATTCTTTTAGGCTTTTCTAAGCATTGTATATAACCCAAAGGCGATATAAAGGAAAAGACTAACAGATTTGACCCAATATTAAGATATCATTTTCTATAAGTTAAAAGATAAGCAAAATACTAGAGAAAATATTTTTAGCATTTTACACTCTCACTAGAATGTACATATAGAACTTCTACCAAAAAATAAGAGAAAAACTTGCCCAAGAAAATCAAATTATCAGTAAACATGAGAAGATGCTCAACCTCATAACTAACCAAAAGTAATACAAATTAAAATAACATACCAATTTTAGCCCAACAGATTGGCAATGAATAAAAAAAATATTAATATCCAGTTAGGAAGAATTTAAGAAAACAGGTCCCCTCACTAATCATTTGGTAGGAACATAAATTAGTATAACAATTTGGAGGCCAATTTGGCAGTTAGCTATTAAAAATTAAAATGAGGGGTTGGCCCAGTGGTACAGCGGTTAAGTTTGCACATTCTGCTTCAGCAGCCCAGGGTTCACCGGTTCAGATCCCGGGTGTAAACATGGCACCACTTGGCAAGCCATGCTATGGTAGGCGTCCCACATATAAAGTAGAGGAAGATGGGCATGGATGTTAGCTCAGGGCCAGTCTTCCTCAGCAAAAAGAGGAGGATTGGCAACAGATATTAGCTCAGGGCTAATCTTCCTCAAAAAAAAAAATTGAGTATGTCCTCAAGATTCTAAGATTCTTTTACAGAGAAATGCTAGCATACATACACAAGTATTTAAGAGTACCCTCCCCCGCCAAAATGGTAAAATTACAAATTCATCAATAGAGAAATGGTTAAATTCCATTATCCATGCGATGGAGTACCATGCAGCTATTACAAAGAATGAGACAGATCTACATGCTTTCACATAGAAAGCTGTCCATGTTCTGCCATGGGGTGGGGGAATGGCAGAGTGCGGCAGAAATGTTACAGGATTTTATATATATATAATATATGTGTATAAAATAAATATATATATATAAATTTATATATACATATGTAAAATTTTTTTATATACTTTATATACATATATAAAAATAATACTTTCATGTTTGTTACTAAAAGCATCCATGTGTGTGGTCACACATAGCCACACACGATACTCTTCATTTATGCTTTACAAAAGCACTACTTTTGGTATATGCTACCAAAAAGAAAGAAGGAAAAGAGTGAAAGGCTATAAATCAAAGTGTCACAACGAACTCCTTGGAAATGAGAGGATAGTTGGGGCAGGGAGGAGGGAGACATGGGAAAGAACCTTCACTTTTTTTTACATACTTCTGTATTCACTCATCATTTATCCAAAAAGCATTCAATTAAAACGTGTTACGTGCCAGGACTGTTCTAGGCACAGGGAATAGAGTGTTGAAAGGACCAAGTCCCTGCTCTCATGGAACTTACATTCTCTAGTGGAGGTAAACAGTCAAACGAGAAAATATCATCGAGTAGTACATACTGTGATAAAAATAAACTAAGAAGATGTGAAAGAACATGGTGGTCACTTCAGATTTGGTGATCAGTAACGGCCTCGCTGAATAGACCAGAATGGCCTGAGAAGCCAGTCATGAAAAGTTCTGAGGAAAGAGCATTCCAGGCAGAAGAAACAGCTAATGCAAAGGCCCTGGAAGAAGTTGTTAGGAAGAATGTTCCAAATGAGGTCAGCGAGGCAGGCAGGGGCCAGATCAGATCAAGTGGGGCTTTGCAGGCAAGAGCAAGGAGTTTGGCTTTTATTAAATGAACTAGCTGAAACTTGCGACACTTATAACAGTACTTTTACTTTTGAAAGAAAAAAAGTTTAATTGAAATAACTTAAAGAAAAATTAAAATGCCAAGGGCCATGCTGGACTTTCCTTAGATATTTCTAAACTAAATACTGTTCTAAGCAAAGTTCCTTCTACCTCTATTATCTTCTTTAGGATCTGTCGAAATCGAAGAGTTAAGGCATCAGATTTTTTCTTCAGGAGGTTTCGACCTGTCTGTGCTCCTTTTAACCGAGCCTTCATGATGGTCTGTGCCCTATATAAAGAGAATTAAAGACATTTAATCCCATTGCTTGAAAAAATAAAAATATCTCCCCAAGTGTGTTAAAATTATACTTTTTTCTTTGATGTCACCAGAGTGAGAATATATAGCATTTGTAGCTGACAGGTTTAATTGGTTTCTCAATACTGTAGATTTCCACCCTCAATGTTCCATAAACGAGAAGTTTATTTATTTAAAACAAAACACTCTTTAATCAATTTCTGGAATAAGTATTTATTAAATCATAATAAAATTTATCAAGAGCCTTTTTATACTATGCCAGCATAGTTTAAATACTTATTTGATTTGTAAGTTAAAACAAAATATGTGTTTCAGTTTCCATCAGAGGTGTATTAAGGATAACAAAAAATCTGTCCACTAATACATATCAAAGTTTGAAATGCACTTACCTTCAGGATAAACAATTCCACTTTGGGGAATAAATCCTACAAGTTTACTTCCGATTGTATACAAAAACATGCACAAGATTAAGGATGAATACTCCACCCTTATTTGTAATAGCAAAAGGGTGGAAACAAGTTAAATGTTCCATAAGTCATGGTTCATCATACAATGGAATGATATGCAGCCATAAAAAAAAGAGAGGAAGGGAGATCTACATGTGCTCCCTATATGATATTGTCTTAGTTACGCACAGTAAGGGATAAATGTGCTTTCACAGATGTAGAGAACAGTTCTAGGAAGGATTCACAAAAAATGGTAACAGCTTCCTTTGGGAAATGGGGCTGAGTGAAAAGAATGGATTTACTTTTTACTACTATATTCTTTTGTACCTTTTGCATTTTACGCCACAATCACATTACCTTTTTCTATTAAACGTGTGGCATTAAAGTGTTTGGATATCACCAATCCACACCCTAATACCAATCATTTTATTAAGTTGTAAATAAAAATAGGTAACAAGTGACACATATAAGTAAAGACTCTTGAGAAGTGACAGCTACCGAAGTCTCTTTACCTCCTCATCCTAATGTTGTCCCATCAGAAACCCAAATACCAAATCAGGAAAGCAATAACAGAAATTGACATTTCTGTTCTTGCTACCATATGCCAGATAAAATTTAACAATGGAAAACAAGTGGGTAATAAGATCCAACAATAGTCTGTGTAACGTAGATACTTAAAGTGATTTGTTTAAGAGGATATAATTTCATATGACTAGTGTTATAACCAACGGCAAAATAGCATATATTAATGAAGCTTTTGACTAAATTCTTAGGTTATTCTGAAGTCTTTTACCATAGCACAAAGATTACTGACACAATTCGATAGCTGGGATTTTAGACATTATCTTGAAAGTTAGGGAAACGAGGCTCAGAAAAGTGAAACAACTTTCCTACAGTCACTCAGTGAAGAGAAGGCAGAGCAGGAACTTGAACCAGATTTCTGACCCCAGTGACTTGCCCAAGGCTCAAACTTAGGACCACTGGACCCCAACCACATGCCACACTGCCTGTAGCATCAGATGAACAATTTAGCTATCAGTGGCTGACTGGCCACTTTGCATTGACTGGCCTCACTGGAGGTCTAACCAAGAGAGGCTGGTTCAGCTTCCAGCCTGAGCAGGAAATATCCACCCTAATGTGTACATTTAACATACAGTATTGTTGACACTAACCACCAGCATTTGAACTCAGAGAGTCAGATCAAAATTTCAGTCAAATACTAGGACTGCAGATTCCAGCAAGTTTATAGTAAAAAGACAAACTGGTTGATAAAACTGAATTTACCATGCCAATTTTAATTTCCTCTCAGGTAATGGAACCTCTGTGAAATAGACAAATTTTAATTCTTGAGGCTCCAGGAGTGGCTTGCTCAAGAGCTAACAGCCAGTATGTAGTAGAATCTGGGTTTGACTGACTTCTGTTGACTCCAAACCCTTGACGCCTCTTTTGCTTCCACCCTAAGCTTGTTTCGCTCTCTCTGGTGCCTAAGCGGGTGAAAGCTCATTTCACAGGATAACACTGCAAGGTGGAACTGTCTGAAACAGAAGTCACGGTGCATTTTCTAGCCTAGCTCCTAAAAAACCTGTTCTTTTACAAGTTTCACAGCTGCTCAGCCCTATGAAAAATGTCTGACCTTCGGCTAGGATAATGACTTTGATTCCAGCTGAATCAAAGACATCTGACTACATGACAAAGTACCCGCTGCTAAGCCTTAGGAAAATATTTAGAGAAGCGGCTACTTCCTGCACCTGATTTTCCTCTCAGTCAGCAAGCTGAGCGCTCTCAAACAGCAATTTTCACCTTCACAAACCTATCATTTTCTTGTCTAAGTGCAAAGGAGTCTATTTTCAACTTTTAGTCTCAAAGTAACAACAAAAAAATGTTAACACTTGGACTACTATCAAAGATAAACACAGCCAGATATTAGCTGAAGCAATGAAAACAGATTTTATTCAGTAACCACTGACCACAGGGGAAAGAGCTGAGCTCCATTCTGCTTTGCGCAGAGGTGACTGGGTGTTTTAAAGGAAGAATGAGGGAGGGGGGTGAAAGGGGACTCAAGTAGAGTCAGGGAAGTGAAAACCACAAACGGTTGGTCAGTGGAGATGTGATTAGGCCAGCTGTGTCTGCTAACGGCAATTAGGGAAGTTAGGATTCTATCTTCCCACAGAGACTGAGAGACAGAGGCCCTATCCCTCCCGATGATTACATTTCAAAGAAATGGTTCAGATCCCTGAGAAAGACATGTCTAAGTTGGAGAGACATATACACCTCAAAGGGAAAAGGAAGGACTCATAATGGTAAGCCCTTTTTAGTAAATGCCCTAAGAAAGGGCAGTCAGGGACCTATTGTCAGGTGCTGGATAAACAAACAGAAAATTCTCCTGGCAGCCATGAGCTTTCTCTGGCAGGCATTTTAATGGGGCCTGGGATTGTCCTAGGAGCACAGCCTTAGGGTGTTAGAAGCCATGCTAGAGTTTGGTGGACTCTCAGCGCAGAGGTTTGGACAGAGTCAGTCATTCAGTGCTGGGAGTCTGCAGTTCTTACTACCCCAGGGTGGTCCTGATCCTTATCTATCTCACAGGCACTGCCTTTCTCCACCACTGACCTGCTTCCTGCCAAGTACAAGCAACTATTAGAAAATCAGTAGGTGAAGTTAAAAAATAAACATAGGTTCACTGCAGCGTTATTCACAACAGCCAAGACGTGGAAGCAACACAAGTGCCCATCAACAGATGAATGAATAAAGAAGATGTGGTATATGTACACAATGGAATATCACTCAGCCATAAAAAAAGATGAAATTGTCCCATTCCCAACCACATGGATGGACCTTGAGGGTATTAGGTTAAGCGAAATAAGCCAGACGGAGAAAGACAAACACTGTCTGATTTCACTCATATGTGGAAGATAAACACATGGACAAAGAGAATCAATTAGTGGTCACCAGAGGGGAAGGGGCCTGGGGAGTGGGCATAAGGGGTAAAGCGGTGCATATATATGGTGACAAATAAAAATTAGACTATTGGTGGTGAGCACAATGCAGTCTATACAGAAACTGATAAACAATAATGTACATGTGAAATTACACAATGTTATAAACCATTACAACCTCAATAAAATAAGTGAAAAACAAAAGAACTATAATAAATAATAGAAATAATAAAATAAAAATAAAATCAACAAAAACCCCTTCATTTCATCAAGAGCTGCAGCCACCTACGCAAAAATCTGGGTTTGGGGTTTGAATATAACTCTTTTAAGTGTCCTCAGATTCTCTAAGGTCAGGATGAAAACAAACAGAACACTCCGAAAGAGACAGGACCACAATTAGAAGATCTAAATGTCAGAGCCAAAGCTGATTTTCTGCTCCTCGCTGAAAAAAAGAAGAGGACGAGGAGGAGAGGGCAAATAAGAACAATCTTTACTTTCCACAAGTTGTTAGGCACATTCGAGAAAACTTGAAAATTTTTTTTACAAACTGGCCAAACACCTAGAAATAGCTATGCTATTTCTCCTGCCAAAGAATTCAGGCCAAAAGAGAAAGGCAGCCCACAACTGAGCAGATTCCAAGGCCTGGGTTCATCCAAAGAACTTTTTTTGTGGACGTTCTTGGACTAATAATCAAGACACTCATCCTGGAGAGAGCTCACAGTCCAGTGGGAAAGATATGTGATGGGTGATATCAACAGAGGTCGGAACCAGCTGCAATGGTGAGAGAGCAAAGGGAGTGCCTCAGAAACTCAGGGACATTTTTCCACCGCAGGTGAGTTTCACAGGATCTTGGAAAATGCGTAAGGGGATCCAAGATCGAATCTGACGTCCACGCTGGGGTGATTCGATTCAATTCCCAATTTGCCTTAGAAGCTTCTCCCATACGCTTCCCACCGCAGTAAACTTCCCTTCTCAAAGCACTTATCAAATCTCGTTGGCTTGTCCACGTCTCCGCTAACCTGTGAGCTCTGTGGGCAGGACTGGCGATTCACAATTACATAAATCCAGTGCCCGGCTCAACAAGGGGGTGTGGAAGGAACGGCACGATTAATGAGTAAAGTCAGCGGACCGGCAGCCTCTCCCATGGGCTGGAGTCGCTCTGTCCAGTCTGGTTCACTCAGAGGAATGTGTGAGGGGGCCGTCAGGGAGCCCGACTCGGAACTCACGGAAAGAGACTGGGGAGAGCTCAGGCTCGGCCGAGGAAACAAGAAACCTCGCTGCTGGTCCAGGATATGGAGGGACCGCGGCTCCGGGCGGGAGTCCGCGAACCTATGAGAGCTGCTTGTCCTATCCTCTTACTTACATTCGTGAGGGAAAGATTTCGATTCGGTCTTTGCCCGACATTCTGACGATGACTATGCGACTCGGGTCCCCGGCCCGGCAAGCGTGGCTGCGATAGCCCCAGCCACAGCGTCTTCCTGGGCTGGAATCAGCTGGTTGTGTCACTTGACTCCGCGTTGCTAAGAGGCAGCCGAAATACTCATTCTTCACTTCCGCTTCCTGTTGCCCCCGGAGGGGAGCGGAGAGGCAGGGCAGGGCAGGAAGAAGGCAATGCCCGGATGTCGAGGTGCGCGCACCGCGGGAGTGCCCCTCAATTCCGGTTCGCTTCCTAGCCCCTCCCCCTTCAGCTCCCAGGCGGCTGCGCAAGGCGCTGCACGCGAGGGGCGAAAGAACAGGCTACACTCCTCTCTTCCTCCACTTTTCGTCTCTGGTTACAGCGCCACCTCATGGTTGACTGAAGCTTTGACAGAAGATTAGTTCTTCTGGGACAAGAAATCAGAATCCTACATCTTCCCTGCGCCTTTAAGGTTAGTTAGCGAAAACTAAAAATAGCGAGAAAACGTACTTTTCAGGTCCTCTTATGAACTACATTCTTCCCTGTTCTCGGAGGACCTGGACTCTATGGTCAGTGACGAAGAGGGGCGTCTTCTTTCGGCGCATGCGTGATGCGAGGTGGTTCCGCATGCGCAGTGGGGTTAAGCGAAGCGCACGCTGAGGAGCTTCGGCGGTCGGTGAGAGTGGATCCGGTCTGAGTTTTCGGTTAAAGAGCGTGGCGCGGGTCCCCAGTGCGGGATTCACACACATACCTCAGGTGAGTAGTGCCCGGGATCGGCGTTTCCAGGAACTCACTTTGGTTGTGTCCGCTGACAGGGGTGGTCGAGAGAGGGTAGGCCCCGGGCTAACACTCCCTCCCTTTCCCGTTCCTGCGCGGGAAGTGTCTGGACACCTCGGCCGCCACCCGCCGGCTGTGCGTGGGCCTCCTCGCCAGCCCTGTGTCGGTCTTCACGTGTTACAGAGGTGTCGTTGTACGAGCAGAGGGATCTCGTGAAGGAAAGTGGGACGAGACTGGACAGCCTCTTCAGTATGCTTGAGGCGAGGATGCCTTGAGGTGGGGCGGCCTCAGGAGGACGCTGTGACACCTCGCCCCGGGACTCCGAGCACTTCGCTCTTCCCGGGCCTGGGAATCCCATGCTGTTGGGTTTTTTTCCGCCCCAGCAAATGCTGCCTCTCAGTGGAATCCAGACCGGACACGTCAAGGGACTACAGGGTTGGGATGGGTCACGGGGATGACAAGAGCTGGGTTAAAAAGGGTCCAAGAATAGTTGATCTGACAATTGATTTTTAATAATTGAAGCTTGTATTACTTTATCGCTCGAGTTGTGCGTTTCTGGAGAATGAGTCACTCCTTAAATTGAAACTGAAACATACTACTAAAGGGTTTATTGCTCTTTAAACACGGTTTACCGTGGTTTAACACCGATGAGAGTAGAATTGTAGAGTTACACGCTGTGGTCTTATAATTAAGCATAACTAAAAACATAAGGGAATTTTAGAGTTAAGTGTGTATTCAGCCTGAGGTCCCTTTTATTATCCTCCAAACTTAGGCTGCTTTAATTTTCATAAAATAAGAAACAGTTTCTTGGAAAAAAGGTGTACCGGAGAAGTCTTGGTTTTTCTCCTGATTGAAGTTGTTATTCAGGGGGAAAAAACTTGTAACTCTGTCTTCCAGCAGTTTGGGAATTGTTTATATAGAGCTTCACTGCCTGTTCTCAGTTCATCTGATGCCAAATGTCAGTTACTGATTCTCAAAAGATCTCAAAAAGAAGCACAAAAATGTTTGTAGAGATTGGTGCTTTCTGTTTCAACTACAGTGAAATAGTTTTAGAATTTTATTTGTGTAGCACTCCTATACTAAAAAGTAGCATTCGGAGAGCATAACTGGTAAGTGTTAGCACTGAATTCGAATTATCACAAGAGTTGTCTCTATCATATAATGCACTTCGCTTTGGAAAGGAATGTGGACTTCTGTCCATTATGGTGACTTAACCGTGCACTGGTTTAAGAAAGGAGTCCTGCTCACCATTTGACCAGGCAAAATTACTGACAGTGCAGGGTATTTGAAATTAGCGTGGAGTTTAGTTAATATATTTTGAAAGATGGATATTGTTTACCGAGGAACACAAACCATATTGTAGTACTCTGATGTATTGAAGCTGGATCTAGTGTCAGAAGACTTGTTTTTAGCTCCTATTCTAGTACTTATTAAGCATTTGTCCTTGGGGAAGTCATGTAATGTGTCTGTTTCTTGGTTCCTTGTTAATTGATTGCTTTGCTCTGCTCCTTTCATAGTACCTTATTTTGCAATTATTTGCTTACTAGGTTGTTTCCCATTCTGTACTTAAGTTCTCTGGGTAAGAGTCTTAATTGTTGTATCAGTAGTGCTTAGTATATAGTAGATGCTGCAAAAATAATTAACGAATTAAGTTACAAAATGGAAATAATATCTCCTTTGCCTTTTAATATCTTATAATTGTATAGGACATTACACTTTTCAAAATGCCTTTACATATATCTTTTATCTCATTTGATACCCTCCACAAACCTGTGAAGTACATGGCACAAACAAGAAACTACGTTTCGTAGGAATACATTTCCCAAGCAGCCACAGCTAGTCAGCAGGAAAGCAAGGTCTGGAAGCCACATCCAGAGCTATTCCCAAAGTTGACTATACTGCTTACCTGACTTAAGGGCTTATTGAGAGCCAATACAATAAGTCAGTGTGCTTTGAAAATTATGTAAAGGGCCAATAGACACCTAGTGTGTGGCTTCTATTTTCTTGACTAATTTTTTAAAAATTAGTGTTACTATTAGCATAAATAAAGAGATGTTCAAAATCTGTCAGCCAATATGCAGGTTGTTTGTGAAATGGATTCTTTTTGTCTTGTCAGCTATTTTCTCTCTTTACGAAGAATAACACACCATCAGCAGTATGCCTTTATTTACCCTGTGGATTGCAAAGAGATTTGTTCCTCCTAAAGCAGTAGCATTCATATCTCCCTTCAGGAATCTTTTACACTGTTGCTTATGGTCTTTGACTGTCAAATTAATCATTTCTTCCCCCAAATTATCAGCTTTACTGTTTGAAGAAACTTGGTAAGTAAATGTGGTTAGCACCTGTTAAATCTCTTAAAACTGTTTCACACATTTCTGTGACATCATTTATTTTGCTAGCCAGTTTTAAACTTTTTAGCTCTCAAATTTTCTTGCTTTACATACAGGTATTTGACAACAGTTGTCCAAAAAGGAAAAGCTTTCTTTTGTTTTGTTTTGAATGAAACAACTAGCTCAGCTGTTTCTTGGTGGGTAATTCTGGCCATTGAATATCTACTTCCCTTTATTTGCTGAATCCCTGTTTTGTCAAGCAACAACAGAATTGCATCTCTGCCACTATTATTAATATGCTGCTTTATTTTTTTTGTTAAACAAGATAGATTAATATTAAAAGTTTGCAATAATCTGTGGTGTATGCTCCAGCACTGAATATGTATATTAATGTTGCTTTTTATTTAATATGTTTCTAATTGTAATATATTTATCAATAATATTAAGAGAAAATATAGCCTGATGAATAAGAGCACAGACTATGGATCCAAACTTCATAGGTTCACAAATTCTGACTCCATGACTTATTAGCAGTATATGACAGAACAGGTTGCTTAACCTGTGCTTCAATTGCTTCATCTATAAAATGGGGAGAACTAGGGTGGAAAGTGGTGCCTCAGGGAGATGGGCAGTGGCCAGATCACATAGGACCCTGTGGGTGGTAGAAAGATGTATAAATCAGTGGGAAGATACATGTGGGTGCAGTTAGCAGTTCTTAAACTGCTCTGCAGCAGAACTCGGGTGTTCTCTGAGCTGGATGTGGATGTTCTGTCTTCAAGATCAAGTTATGGCAGCCTTATTTCCCAATTAGTAAGAAAAAAATAAGTTAGTAAATGAGTTTTCACAAATTTTTCATAGGTCTTTAGGCCCTACTAGTGCATATCTTCTGAGCTTTGACAACAGTAAATTGGTTAAGGTTAGCAGAAAAACATGCAAATCATCAACTGTGATTAATTTGACAGCTTCCTTTTAAAGATATCCTTCTACTCACGGTATGATTTCAGGCTTGTGGGTCATAAAAGGCGTAGTGCTGAAAATAGGTTGGGTGGATCAAAAGGCATAGTTCTAAATATATTTAAAGCTTGGAAGTTAAGAGAAACTTGAAGCTTATAGTAATGGATATCTACAGAGCTGTTCTCAAGATTGAGTATACCTATTCAACAAAAGAGAAGAATATTTGGGAGTGATGGGAAAAGTAGAAGCTAGAAATTATGGTAATTATGAATTAAGTTCGAGTTAGTTTTAAAAGGAAAAAATTTGGAGAGGAGGATACATTTTTAATATCTTTCATGATTAATAAATTTTTAGTTTTTATCTTGACATGTGATACTGTAATTCTGGCTATGATAAGTGATAGGGTGTATCATCTCATATATGGTTAGGGTTAGGGATTTAGTAGTCGGAAGGTTTTTTCCCCTTTATACAGTGGATGGTAAGCATGTACAGTTGTAGCTGACTTGGAGAAAGAGTAGCTTTAGTTTTGCTGATAGGTTTATAATAGTAGTGATGCTCCCCATCACTTGTTATTTCTTAAAGTGGTAGTATTAAAATAGTATTTTACTCTTGAGGTATACCTTTAATCCTTAGGTCTCAGAATACTTTATAGATGGTCATTATTTTTTATGGTTCCTCTGAAAGTGATGGCAGAGAATCACCCAAGCCTTACAAAAATTTGGAGCAAAATAAAAATTAAAGCTTGGTTCCTGAACATCTGGCTTTCATCTGGTATCATTTAAGAAGTTTGAAAAGGTAAGAAGACTAATAACTTCTTCTAGTGGCAAGGTGTGGAAAATTGACTGCTGTTTCTTTATTTTGACCTTAACTGAACACTTACTTGTTTGTTTTGTTTAAATTGCAGAATGCCGGGTCTAAGCTGTAGATTTTATCAACACAAATTTCCTGAGGTGGAAGACGTAGTGATGGTGAATGTAAGGTCCATTGCTGAAATGGGGGCTTACGTCAGCTTGCTAGAGTACAACAATATTGAAGGCATGATTCTTCTTAGTGAGTTGTCCAGAAGGCGTATCCGTTCTATAAACAAACTCATCCGAATTGGCAGAAATGAATGTGTGGTTGTCATTAGAGTGGACAAAGAAAAAGGTGAGATAAATATCTAAAATATAAATTTCAGATTTAAAATGGTTTATTTTAAAATATATTTTTCGTAAATTGCCTACTGCAGTAAAAACAACAAGACATCTCCTTTTACACTTAAACTCTTTCACATACAAAGTTGTTAGAAAAGGATGCCATTACCCATCTAAGCAAGACCTCTTAAGGTTAGTAGTGGTTTAATTAGTACATCCCAGGGCTAGTTTTTATGAGTCAAATAAATTAAATTTTATTCCCAGAGATTATCAGGATCTTGATAATTAACTTCTTCTTTCCAAACTTGGAAGAGACAGATAAGTAAACCAGAGTACTAGTTTATTCATATCTGTCAGATGCCTTTTTCTTGATTTAAAGTTAAATTAGTAATTAGATTATTGGATGAGTATGGAAATGGGGCAGAGATAAATTTTAGGAATATTTTATATGAGCTTTGAAAAGCAATATACTGTAAACATACACCCAAAACCCAATATTTTTTTAAATAGCTTGTTAAAGTATAATTTATATAACATAAAATCCACCCAATTTAATTGTTCAAACAAAACCCAGTATTATATGTCCCTCAAATGAGAATATCTGTGACCACCAGATCCTGTGGGATCTTTCAAACAGTGCTGGATGAGTATTTTTTACTTGTTGTGTGCCTTACTTCTGGATTCCATGTAAATCTTCATGTTCGTGAACAAACTTTTTTCCAAACACAGTATACAGTACCATTAAGTAGGTTTTGGATTCAGCTGGCTTAATAGAGTTAAGATAATTGGTTTTGGTCATCTCATTATAAGTTATTAGGTGTTAAGTAAGTAGATATGATCATGCGTAAAGACCAATCAGTCATCTTGATTGAACTTGTCTTTCTGAATCTTGTCAGCCATCTAGTTAATTGTACTTCTGTAAGTGATTAATTTTATGCATAACTGACATTTTATTTTGTTCTGATTAGAAGCTTAGATGATAAACTTTGGAGACTTGTTAGCCCTTAGTAGTGACTACCATTTACCACATTGATTATTCTAAATGTTTTGATATGACTTACTTGTAGTCCCCTCCATTATTAAACTACTTGAAGATTGAAACTATTCCTTAAACTTGTGTAAGGCTTCACATTACTGCCTCAGTAGGACCTAGAATGGTGTCTTATCTTGTATTTTCTATTATATAAAATATATACACAAGAAGAAATCAAATATATTTTCAACTGCAATTAGAAAAAAATGAAAGGGTATACATGCATAAGTATAATAGATACATGTAAAAATATTTCCATAACAGCATTGTTTGTACAGTATTAATTAAAAACAGGAAACAAAAGTCAAAATCATAGTTAAATAAATCGTGACAGATCCATGCAATTTTATATGGAACGATGTCTGAATATTCTGATAGAGAAAAATCTCCAGAGTAGGTAAGAAAAAAAGCAAGGTACAGAAGATCCTATAGAGGGGATCCTTTTCTCCGTTTCTGATACTAGAAGATTAGGTCTTATTCGACAGACTTTTCAACACAATAGCTATACGCCCTGAACAAACGTTAAAAAAAAACCCACCTAAAGACAGTAGGAGCAACCAAATGCAGCTGAAACTGAAGGCAAGTTGACGCTTGGAAGAAAGGAACTGCACTAAATAAGTTTACAGCTTTTTGTCTGAGCACATACTACAGACAGCTTCAAGCAGGGCAGCTAAAATTCTAGTGGGAAACCTGTAGTCTTAATGGCTTGAGAACCAGAGATGAGGGTTCTGGACAACCACAGCACTTGGAAAGTATTGATAGGGATAAGAGAAAGGAGACACACAGGGGGAGAGCCCCAAATTTTATGTATAAATTCTGCTAAAATCTCTAACTGACCTGTGAACTACTAATATACAGAGTGAACTGCAAGCAGCCCAACAGGGTAAAAATCTAAACAGATTTTGGTTGCCTTCCACTTGGGGAGACAGAGCTTAAATCCAGAGAAGTTAACTGCCTGCTAAAACAAAAAATCAGTATCCTTAAGAGGAACATAAAGAAATTCAGAGTCTCTGCCACATATCATTCACAATCTGCAGGATCCAGTCCAAAATTGCTAACCATTTGAAGAAACAGGAAAATATGAACCATGTAGAAGAGAAAAGGCAAGCAATGGAGACTAACTAGAGACAACCCTGATGTTGGAATTAGCAGATAAGGATTTTAAAGCAGATATTATAAATGTTCAAGATATTGGAAAAATATGCTTGTAATGAATGAACAAAATGAAATCTCAGTAAAGAAATTACAGACTCTGGCAAAGAACTAAATATAAATTCTAGAAATGAAAAGTGTAATATCTAAAAAATTCACTGGGGGGCCGGCCTGGTGGCACAGCACTTAAGTTAGCATGTTCTGTTTCGGTGGCAAGGGGCTTGCCAGTTCGGATCCCAGTTGTGGATCTACGCACTGCATGTCAAACCATGCTGTGGCAGGTGTCCCACATACAAACTGGAGGAAGATGGGCACAGATGTTAGCTCAGGGCCAGTCTTCCTCAGCAAAAAAAGAGGAGGATTGGTGGCAGATGTTAGCTCAGGGCTGGTCTTCCTCAGGAAAAAAAAAAATTCAGTGGATGGCCTAATAGCAAATTAAAGATGACGGAAGCCTGAGTGAAATTTGAAGATAGTTCATTTAAAAAGAACTAATTTGGGGGCCATCCTGGTGGTATAGTGGTTAAGTTTGTGTGCTCCACTTCGGCAGCCCAGGTTCAAAGGTTTGGATCCCAGGCGAGGACCTAGCACCGCTTGTGAAGCCACACTGTGGCAGCATCCCACATAAAACAGAGGAAGGTTGGCACAGATGTTAGCTCAGGGCCAATCTTCCTCACAAAAAAAGGAACCTATTTGAGGAACAGAGGGAAAAAAAGCAACTTAGCAAGTTATCAAAAACTCTATTCCAAAAGAAGAGGACAAAGAAAAGGGCAGAAAATATATTTGAAGAAATAATGGCCAAAACTTTCCCATATTTGCTGAAAAAACGTAAATGTACAAATTGGAGAAGCTCAGCCAACCTCAAGCAGGATAAATATTGATAAGGCAGCATCTAGGCACATCAGACTATTGAAAAACAGAGATAAAGAGAAAATTTTGAAAATAGCCAGAGGAAAATGACACATTATTTACAGGGGAACAGTAATACAAATTACTGTGGCGTTCTTACTGGAAATACTGGAGGGCAGAGCATTGAATGACATCTTATAGCACTGAAAGAAAAAACTGTCAAACCAGAATTCTGTATCTAAAGAAAATATTCAACAATGAAGACCAAAATGACATTTTGAGGTAAATAGAAACTAAGAGGATTTATTACCAAATAGATCTGCTTTATAAGAAATGGTAAAGTTGTTCAGGCCAAAGAGATGTGATGCCTGAAATGGAAAATATATAGGTAAATATAAAAGACCGTTTTTTTTCCTCTAAAATTCTTATTTGCTTGTCTCGTTTTGTACCCATGGGATTTTAATTTATGGAGGTGACTGACAACATGAAGGGGCCAGTGCCATTGAAAGATTTTTATTGAAGTCTTCTAGGAGATGGGGACATCCATGCCATGCCTTGCCGAATCACATGAGGAATCACCAGTTTTGGTCAGGAGGCAGAAGGAGTCGGGGGCGAGGAGCCTAGGCCAGAGCCTTTATTAAGTTTTACTGGGGAAAGGCAAGGCAGGTCGGGGTAAACAGGTTAGGGTTGACTAGTTTGAATAGTTTTGGCAAGCCTTGGGGCATTAGAGCTGTCCCAAGTTGTCTGGTACCTGATGCTGGGTTGATCAAGGGCAGACGCAATATTGGCTTGGTGTGTGAGATGTTGATGAGGAGATGGTTGGGGGCGTGGGCTCTGGATTGCTTAGTTTGTGTATGAAAGGCTGCTCCACGTGAGCCCTTTGCTGTCTCTAAAATTGGCTAGCCCGGGGAAGGGGAGTCTCTCCCCAGTCAGCCAGGCCACAAATGTCAGAGCATCAAGAATACAGAAAATACAGTTAATACAATTGACCCTGTGATGCATGGATGCCAGATAGACACAGAATCTTTTGATAAACTTTCATTTGGATAATTGAAAATTATTGGTTCCCTCCACCAAGGTAAGAGAGAGTATACACTTACATGATAATAAATATCCATTTCTGAAAACAAAATGTCATCTACTTCGTATGCAGTATTTTGTTGATACAGTTTTAGAGGGAAATAAGTGTAGGTATGCCAGTTAAACAATCTGGTTGTGAAAATTTGTCACAGTGGTACAGTGGCACCTGGACAGTGATAATTTTTTTCAAAATTTTTTCTTACAGGATACATTGATTTGTCAAAAAGAAGAGTTTCTCCAGAGGAAGCAATCAAATGTGAAGATAAATTCACCAAATCCAAAACTGTAAGTTGATTTTTCAGTCAAATTAGTCCACTATTTAGGAGCTTAATGAATAATCAGCATGTGATGTTCTGGCAGAAAAATTAAAAACTAAACTTAGGTTTAGCTAACTGTAACTCTATTTCCATTTCCAATTATGTGTTACCTAGAAAATTAATTTGAAGGCTTAATTTCAAAAGAGTATGACCACAGTGTTTTTATCTCATGGTGTTACTACCTTAAAGCTTTGCTTATGATCTCTCATTCTCAAATCAGTATTGGTAATTAGTGTTTTTAAGCTATTTTTGGTTAAGTTAACTATGGGTGATTTCAGCTGATTTGGCTTGTCATAACATGTAGTTAAGATGTAGGTCTTGGGGCCGGCTGTGTGGCCAAGTGGTTAAGTTCACATGCTCCACTTCGGTGGCCCAGGGTTTCACCGGTTTGGATCCTGGGCACGGACATGGCACCGCTCATTAGGCCATGTTGAGGTGGCGTCCCACATGCCACAACTAGAAGGACCCACAAGTGGAAAAAAACAAAGTAAGAAGATTGGCAACAGTTGTTAGCTCAGGTGCCAATCTTTAAAAAAAAAGATGTAGGTCTTGACTTTCAACTCTGTTCTGGGGTAAGGGTCACAGACAACCAGCTGTTGTATGTTAAGAATGAACAAGTGGGGCTGGCCTGGTGGTGTAGTGGTTAAGTTTATGCACTCTGCCTTGGAGGTGCGGGGTTCGCGGGTTTGGATTCCAGGCGTGGACCTAGCACTACTTATCAAGCCATGCTCTGGTGGCACCCCACATAAAATAGAGGAAGATTGGCACAGATGTTAGCTCAGTGACAATCTTCCTCACCAAAAACAAAACAAAAAAAAAACCACCAATGAGCAAGGGTTTGTAAAATGTCTGTGAATCCAGGAAAGCAAGGCAGGGGCCTGTTACTAGTTTGGGGTTTTTCCCCCTCCTTTGTTAGGGTTATTTCTTTTTCCTTTTCTTACTATTTTTGCTGTAATTTCCTACTTATCCACAGTAAGCACTAGTAAAACCATAACACTCATGTCTTCATCGTCTGTCCATATTTTTCTGTTCTCTGGTCCTTTTCAAGTTATCCTTCATTCCCTAGGTCTTTGGTTCTTAATGGCACTGTTTGCATTGTTTCTGTTTTCTTTGCCCTTCTTGTCTTTTGTTTTCTTCTGCCATGTGTTTCTGTCTTCAAGATAGAATGCTGAGAAAACAATGTTTAAATGAAGAGAAGATTTTAAAAATTTTGCTTAATCTCAGTAAAAGAGAATAAAAATCTAAAAGCCATCAGACCATTACCCAAATCTTTCCCCTTGTTTTACTGATGTGTTTGCTGTTACTGCAGTATGGTTTGCACGTTTGAAAACACTGTCGGTAAAATCCCGTTTTAATAAACTCGAGGACCTTGCCACTCATAGTGTAGTCTCTGGATCACCAGCGTTGATGTCACGTGACTGCTTATTAGAAATGCAGGATCTCAGGCCCCATGAAGTTTGCAAATCCAAATTTGAGGAGCACTGCTCTAGGAAACTTCAGTTTTGTCTTGTCTCCCCCTAGGATATTGTGAAATGGGTATGTTAGTAGATCTTATCATCCTGATAAGATAGTGCAATGAAATGGCCGGTCTTAGTACCTTTCATCATTTAATTTTCATGTGTAATTAACATGAAAACCTCCTTTCTTATGCTCTTTCTCTTCTTTAAGCCCTTTTATTTTTAGGAGTTTAGAAAAAGTTTGGCAGCAGTGGGTAGGAGGTGAGTAGGATTGAAGGATAACTGTTAAATGATAACAGAGCAAAAGAAATACTGAAATCTCATTCCTGGTTCCATGCTCTCATGTGGAGTCGTAGTAATAATAGCTTACATTTGTATAACAGGATTTGTATAATACATTTGTATCATATTTCCCATTTATAGTGTGCATTTGTATATATTTGATCTATGTAAGAGCTCTCTTCAGTAAAATGGAGAGATACCTGCATCTCCCTTTTCCAGATGAGGAAATAAATTCAGAGATTAATTTGCCCCAGAGTTGCCTTGATCTGGGTCTTAGAACGCTAAGTTCTGTACTGTTGCTACTTGTTATACCCATTTGAGTTAACTGTTATGGGACAGCAAATATTTCTCTATGGAGAAAGAGTTTGTTTTATGGCAATCTTTTATTGTTAAGGAGTTATTATAGTCAAATTAACCAAAGATTTGTTTTTATATGCTATCTACTAAAATGTAAAAATATCTGGTTTTTTAATAGATCTCTTCCTTTTGAGTTGTTGAGCTCTTCCTTTTGTTTCTAGGTTTACAGCATTCTTCGTCATGTTGCTGAGGTGTTAGAGTACACCAAGGATGAGCAGCTGGAAAGCCTGTTCCAGAGGACTGCCTGGGTCTTTGATGACAAGTACAAGAGACCCGGATACGGTGCCTATGATGCGTTTAAGCATGCAGTCTCGTAAGGACACCTTCTTGGCTCTGCTTCTACCTTGATATCACAGCTGCTGGGTCTAGCACACAGGTTGAGAGCCTGACATTTAATAGTACAACATCTGTGTATTAAGTCCTTGCCAAATTTAGATTAAAATATTTCAGTATAAAAGGCCCATGATGTGGGCCAATTCTATATAGCCAGGCCTGTGTAATTTTATATAACCTAGTTACACAGTTATATAAACCATATGGATTCATCTCACACTACTCCCTTACATATTTTCCTCTCCTGGTTTTGTTATTGTCCTAGGTGACTTCAGGACCACTCAGATGTCTCATTTAAAACTGAAACTTCTTGTTTTCTTTACTTCAGTCCCTTAGACCTTCAGCCCATGCACTTTAGCCAGTCTTCCACGTGGCCTCAAGCTGGGTCTTACTATCACCAGGATGCACTCTGCCTCCAGAACCTTTAATTCACAACATTCTTTTCTTTTACCACAGCCTCCTGTCCTTCCAGCTCCCCCATAGTTAGTCCTACTCTATGTCTTCTTAATTCTTACGTGAAAGTCAGGCTCCAATTCCAAACCTTTTTTTCTCCCTGTCTTTTCACTGTTTCTTGCCTTCTCTTTCTTATTCAGCATAGATACACCATGGTCCATCATTTCAACAACTTTCTTGCCAGTATCATAAGCTTTTGCCCTGTTTTTCCTTCTGTTGCATCCAGCCTTGGATCGATGTTCCTGCCTTCTCTGCACTTGTAGACTGCTGGGTGCTGCTAGGACAAACCACAGGCTTGCAGGTTGGTGCCACTGCATATCCATGGTCTCCAACCTCAGCTGGGCCTTCACTGCTGCCCCACGTTCTCTCTGCTTCTGGTCAGTTCTTCCTCCCACTCTTAGAGTGGCTATTTTAGAGCTTCCCCACACTCTTCCTCAGATGCCCACTCCACCTCTCTTTGCTCTCTTCCAGCTGGTGTGCTCTTTATAAAGAAAATAGAAGCCAGTGCACAGTCTCTCCTCTACTTCCTTCCACTATCTCAGCAAATTTGTCTCCATCCCACCTGTCATTACCCCCATGCTCCTGTCACACTGGGATTCATATACTTTCTGCTCTCAAACTAATCTTACACTTGGGCCCAGCTGTTGTTCAGGGATCTTTCCATCCATTATTCCTTCTCTTGAGTCTTCAGCCTTTCCCTTTATTGATTTTGCTCTATCAGCATAAAAATAATACTCTCATTTCTCCCATTTATACTAAAAAACAAACTTCTCAGCCTTCCTCTGCTTTCTCCTATAGCAAACACTATGTCCTCTCCTTTTAACAGCCAGACTTCTTCAGTTCTCTGTATTGACGGTCCCTACTTTTGCAACTTCCACTCCTTCCTGAGTGTTAATGCTCTGTAAGCAGCCTCACTCCTGCACTGAGGTTACTTTCCCAACCCTTGTGCTGCCATGGGATATTGGTCCCCTCAGCCCTCAGAACGGCTGAGTGGCACCTGGGACTTAGAGCCTCTAGCAAGCCGACTCATTTGGTTCTCCAGATACCTTCCAGTTTACCCGCCATGTGACTTTTTTTATATCATGTTGTGGGAAAGGTGAGAAGAATAATGATGATTATAATAGCTGACATTTATGTAATTCTCTCAGCAACCTATAGTATAAGTGCTGTTAATCCCCTACCTTATAGATGAAGAAACTGAGGCAGAGATTAAATAATTTGTCCAAGTTCACATAGCAAATGGTAGAATTTGCCAGAATTCAAACGTAGGCATTCTGGCTCCATCCAGAGTTTATGCTGTCAACCATTAAGCACTGGCTTATACAGCTGTCTTCCCTGACTTCAATCCTGCACTCCTCAGTACATTTCTTAGCTTGCTGTCATCTGGCCCTGGCTTACCTCTCTAGCTTCAATCTCCAGCACCCCCTCCATTACCACTCGGCCTTGGCATATGTTATTCCTTTCCCTTTAACTTGCTTCATCAGCCATGCAGCAACTGTCCAGATTTAAATAATGCTAATTCTTTGCCACATGTGCTTCATATTTTTTCTTTTAATTAAGAAATAAAATTTCTGAGATAGTTGGAAGCAATATTTTACCCCTCCCAACCCATTCCCCTCACTCATCACTAGTAACCACTATTCTGAAATTAGTATGTATCATTATCATTTATGTTTTTATGGTTTTAATACATGTATGTATCCATAAAATAGATATAAAAGCATTTCATGTATTTAAAATGTATTCTTTATCTTTCTGTACCTTGCATTTTTACTCATAAGGCTGTTAGTGAACAGGATTTCTCCAAATTGATAGATGTGTGCCTACTTCATATTAATGTCTATGTAGTATTTCATTTTGAGAATATGCTGTATTTGTTCCTCTATTAAGAGAAATTTAGGTAATTCCTGCCTTGCTTTGTTTTCCCCCTTTTTCAAACAATGTTATGATGAATATCGATGTACAGTCTCTGTGTACGCATTTGGGAGTTTCTAAGGTATATACCTAAGAATAGGCTTGTTGAATCATAGGATTGATTGTATGTATCTTTAAATTTACTCACTTTTGCCAGAATACTCTCCAAATTGGTTCTACAATTTATATTCCCTCTAGCAATTGTATGAGTGTTCCTATTTCGCTTCATCCTCACTAAATTTGGTAAGGTGATATGCACTATATTTGGTGTACATCTCAGATGTTGTTGCCTCTTGCCAAACTGATGGATGTACAATAGTAGCTTATTTTGATTTGCATTCTGTTGGTTGTTGGTGAAGTTGTGCTTTTCTTATGTTTATTGATTGTATTTCTTCCATGAAACATCAGTTCATCTCATTTGCCCATTTTTTTGTTGGTTTGTCTTCTTGTTGCTTTGTAGGCAGTATTAGTTGAATGAAGATCCCTCACCCGAATTCTTTTGCCTCTCATTCCTCAACCTGTGATTTTTAAGCCTTATGCTTGCTTATGCCATTCCTTTTTTAATACATCCTACTTTCTTACAACAGTTCTACCTTTGTTTGTTAAACTCCTACTATTCTCTTAGTGATGATTTCATTTTTTAATTTATTCATTCAGCAAACAGGCCAGTGACTAAGACCCTGGTCCCTGTCTTGTGGCACTTAGGAGAGTCAGTTGAAATGCCACTTTATCCATAAAGCCCTTCCTGAGCCCCGTAACTGAAAGTAATACCTTCCCCTCCTGACGCCTGGGGGTGCACTTTTATTTTTAAATTTTTTTCCATATTTTTCTTTCCATGCTAGATTATAAGCTCCTTAAAGCAGGGACTGCTAATTACATGGAAATGCTTGATTATAGTGGGATGTCCTATGTGTTAGGAGACATTTTAAATTGCTTGCTTTGGCCAGATCTCTAAAATTTTTCTTTTAATAATAATCACTTGGAAGTTTTCTATTTGTCATAGCCTGCTAAGTGCTTTACTTGCATTATCTCGTTTAATACCACAATCCTGTGAGATACACTGTTTTCATCCTCATTTTACACATTTAGAAACAGGTGTTTGGAAAGACTCAAAGACACATAGTTACTTAAGTGTAAAGCTAAGATTTGAACTCTAATTCTGATGCTGAAGCCTGTGCTCTTAAACATTATTGCGTATTGTGTTTGGTATTACAGTTATCAGTAAAGTAACGCTGACCTTTTGGTGTTGATTTTTTTTATCAGGGACCCCTCTATTTTGGACAGTTTAGATTTGAATGAAGATGAACGGGAAGTACTCATTAACAATATTAATAGGCGTTTGACCCCACAGGCAGTCAAAATTCGAGCAGGTAAATGATTTTTTAAATGATGTTGAAAATATTTTGCATGTCCCAAAAAAGCTGTTAAATAATGAGCCTTACCAAAGAATATGTTGCTACATCAACATCTATAAATTTTTGTAAATGTTTGTTTTTCATTATTTTTACTTCTACTGAATCATCATAAAATGTGTATATTGATATGAGTGAAAACTGTCGTGAGTTCAGCTAACTTGTTAGCCTTTTTTTTTTTTTATAAAGGAGGGTGTTTATTTTGTTTTAGTAGATGCTTTAAAATATTCTTACAATACAGTAATATCCTCCCCTGTGTCTGGATTAACAGTGTTAATAGTTTGGAATATTTCAGACATTTTTCCTATACACATATGTGTATAGGAAAGTATGCTGTTTATATTCAGATATAAATTTTTTTGTTCTTAGATGCGATAATACTATGCAAAATTTTCTCTAACTGGATTTTTCTACATGGTGTATCAAGGCTGCCCTTGCATGTAGAACATAGGAATCTTTCGTTCTTTTTAATTCTAGGTAATATTCCATAGAACGATAAACCTTAACATAAACCAGTGCCCTCCTGAAGAACATTTAGGTTGTGCCAAATTTTTCATTTTTATGAAAAACTCTACAAATTAACACCCTTATATATACATAGTTACTCATTTATACAAGTGTTTTGTAAGTCACATTCCTAAAAGTAGAACTACTGAGTCGAAGGGCATGCAATTTCTAAACTGTAAACAATTTGCAGTTATTGTTTCATTCAGTCTTCATAACACACCTTATCTCCATTTCACAAATAAAGAATTGAGGCACAGAGAGAGGTTGGAATCAGAATTCTAACCCAGGCATAGCCAGAATTCACGGTGTTTGTTAATTGTTTCTGTCTTTTATAGTTTCATCATTCAGGGGCTTGATGTGGATGAGAAGATATGATTTCATTGCATATTCAGATATTTTTAATTATGAAAGTTAATAGCTGGGATTAGTTTCTAATTGAAAGGATGATGAAAGCTTTCATAAGTATTTGAATACCAGTGTACCTGCCATATCTCTGATTTCTTTTAAGCTTTTAAACATTTTTTTGCATTTTTTGGTATAAGCATTTGAATTTTTATAATTTTAGATATTGAAGTGGCTTGTTATGGTTATGAAGGCATTGATGCCGTAAAAGAAGCCCTGAGAGCAGGTTTGAATTGTTCTACAGAAACTATGCCCATCAAGGTGAGTAGTCATTTTTTCCCTCCTTGCTGAATTATCTACCTAAACCAAATCAGATTTTTTTATGATCATGTTTCATAACAAGTGTTATGAAAAGTGGTTTTCATTGTTATTTCTAGGGGATATTTACGACTATGGTTAGGCTTTTAGTTGCAGTCACTGCTACTGTCACAGTAGATGGGGATTCCTATTGGTATTTAGTGCCAGAGGACTAGCTATGCTAAACCTCCTTTACAGTAAAGAGTTACTGTGCCCATAATGCTCATAGAATCTTGAAAAGGGCAACATATTCTCTCATATTCACACACAACTTTTAGAAGGTTTGGTCTGAATCTTTCATTAGTGGTAAAATTAACTGGATGATTGTTATTCACAATCTCTTAAGAATTTCTTCTATCAGCTTAGTTTAGAACCACATAGGAATTTTTGTTTGTTTTAGAGACAAATAATCCATTATGCTGATAATTACCATAGTTAGTTTTGCCACCAGAGACACCCAGAAGTCATAATTCTTCATGTTCAGGATTGCAGTGGACTGTATATTCTACTGGATTGGATCACTGTATCAGTTAGCTTTTGCTACATTAACAAACCACCCCAAATTTGCTGACCTACAGAATTGGAAATTAAGTTTTGGGGGTGATTTGTTAAGGCAGCAGATTAACAGAACAGTTCTCAAACATCCTAATGTGTGTTCTGTAGGTACATTCATGTTGAATTTTTGTCATCTTAGATTAATCTAATAGCTCCTCCTCGGTATGTGATGACTACAACAACCCTGGAGAGAACAGAAGGTCTCTCTGTCCTCAATCAAGCTATGGCTGTTATCAAAGAAAAGATTGAGGAAAAGAGGGGTGTCTTCAATGTGCAAATGGAGGTGAGATCAATACTGTTTTTGCCTTGTTTTTAAGAAATTTAAATCATCTAAATGATTCGTATTCTAAAATACCTAATCACTGCCTTTTAAAACATGAGATACATTTAGGATTACAACTCTGCTAAGCATAAAAGAATCATTGACTTAGACGGTTCCAAAAAGGGCTTTTTATAAGTCAATAAGAACTGTCTTGGGATGGTTATTTCAGACTGTAGTCACTGATGGTGTTAGGTTTTTTACCTCTCCAGGGGAAAAAAAAAAAAGACAATGAAAATGAGTGATTAGTTATTGTCAGAATTTAATGTGGAATGCTTAAAATTTGATCTCAGGATTAGAAACAAGAGTAGTCTCCTGTAGTTTTCATCATCTCAACAAGAATGAAATCTAAATTTCATATGTGTATGTGTGTGTATGATTCCTTCTGTGGAAAGGAATAGTAAGTAACTTATTTTGAACCCAGAAGACGCATTTTTATAGGACATCTTTTTGTGGGTTTGAAAGATACAGCCACTGAGATTATTTTTATTATATTTTCAGTTTTTGTTTATAAAAATGACAAATAGTATTCTATTTTAATACACATATTTCTTTTTCCTATATTATTTATCTAATGGAATTTATTAGTGATATGTCAGCACTCAATAGATATGGCAGAGTTGTTAGAAAGAAGTGTTTCTTAAAGAGTTAAAATACCATGCAGTAATAGTATTGAAATTGAATTTGTGTGCTATTTAACCACTTCACTTTGAAACTATGCCTCTGCTTCCACAGCCCAAAGTGGTTACAGATACAGATGAGACCGAACTTGCAAGGCAACTGGAGAGGCTTGAGAGAGAAAATGCAGAAGTGGATGGAGATGATGATGCAGAAGAAATGGAAGCCAAAACTGAAGATTAACTTTGTGGGAAACAGAGTCCAGTTTAAGGAACACAGAGCAGCCCTTCCTGGCTGTAAACCCTAGACTTGAAAGTTTTCCAGTATTGAAAACTTCAAAGCTGAATATTTTTTATTTCCAAGTATTTAAATGTTCCAGCAGACCAAAACGTGAAATGCCCTCCTGAATGTCAGCTGTTTTCACATAGTAGCTCTAATACATTTTTAAGGGAGTGGCCTGATTTCACTAGACACAAATCTTTAAGCTAAGAACAGTCATAAAATTGGGCTTGTGGTTTCCATTTCTGATGTCTCCACATTGGCACCCCCTCGTAGTTCAGTGCTCCCGTGAGATTTGCCAGGGGCACCCAAAGCAAATAGTCCCAACCTTTCTATATAAAATGTATCAAGCAAACATTAAATAAATTTCTGGGATATTTAACCATAGGTTTCTTCCTTCTTATCACCAGTTAAAAGCATTATGAATACTTAAGACCCTAATTCTATTATCTTCATTTTAGCCTAGATGTAGAAATAAAAGGGCAGGTGACCAAAGGATCTACAGAGCAGATCCTTTCAAAAGGAGGATTTAGAAAAAATTTTACCTTTAATCACAATGAAAGCTGACTCTTAGGGAAAAAAAGCCTTAAAATGCAATTAAAGATTACATTGGTTGTATGCCTTTTACCTATTTGAGACTGATGACAACATGTGGTATGAGGGAGAGTTTATCACACTGCATTGTTGGTGCACTAAGCTGCTTGCCTTGAGTTTGTAATTCAGGGTGGTAAAGTATGGTTTTTTCCTTAAATGCTGCTTCTCTAATTTAGTTATTTTGAGTATCATCGCACAGCTTTTGATTTTTTTCCCATTAAAATATTCACTAGGTGCCACCGAGAACTTCAGTTCTCTTTATAACAGAATAGGGATGTTTGAACACAATTACAACAATATTTCTACATGTTTCCATCATTTTTATCTTTAAGAACTAATTATTTTAAAGGTATATAAATTTAAAGATAAATCATAAATATAAAGGTGAATAAATTTCATAGATAACATATGGTTTGAAGTTATAGCTACAGTAGCCAGGGTGTAGAAAGTCTTGAGTTACTTTGGTCTGCCTCATAGATTTAATCTCAAGATACTTGAGGTTTTAAATATATTAATTTTATTAATTATTCCTAAGAATAGCTATTTAAATACTTAGAAGATAAACCTAACCCATGCTGGTCAATCCAGGACTAGACTCAATATTAAAGGGACTGAAAAACAGCAGAGTGTGTTGGTGAGACAGTTTGGCCATTTGTGAAAGTTTGTCCCTTTGTCTAATTTAGCAGATTACAAGCTTTTTAAATCCAGAAGTCTAATTTCATATGGCCATTTCCACAAGGGAGTTGTGATTGCTAGCTAGCATGCTGCACTGGGAATATTTAGAGGATAATCCAGATGTGCTCAAAACTGGCACATAATTTCCACCACTGTCTTTGAGGAGTCAAAAAAGAAGTCTGTAAAGCTTGCAGCATCAAGAATGTCATTGAAATAGAAAGGTGTTCCTTAAATGTTTGCTGTAGGCAGGGGAATTGAATTTTTACTGAATTTTTTAATACTTCAGAAGCCATAACTGTTGAGAAATAAGGTGGCCTCTGTGGTGAGTGGTTTTATCCCATGCAGGCCTTTTGCTCAATTCCATAACAATTTCACAAATTTATGACCCTTGCCAGAGAAGAGATCAATACCTCACTGACACCATAAAAGAGAAAACTAACTCAAAGTATAAATATATCCTGCTGACCTAAAAGTATCCCTTTCCACTATGGGGACAGGATACACACCCAGTTCCAAATAACTCGAAGGACAGATTGACTAAGACAACTGACCAGCTTATCCAAATCTTGACTCTCTCCCTAAAAAGCTTCTTCATTAAAAATTAATTTCGTCTATTCCCCATTCTGCTTTTGAGGTCAAGTGGTTATCAACTCATATAACTGAAGATTAGCAATAGTTTGGTTCTCATTTATGCATAAATTAATTGAAATAAAAAATTGCCAAGAAAAAATACAAACATTCAAACTGTTTTTCATGTTTTATAGGAAAACAGGACAAACCAGTACTTAGGTGGATAACGCTCAGCCACTGAGTGGGAGCCTACAGAGGTGGGCCCAGCCCTGCATCATGCTGAGCAGTGCAGTTGTGACCGTTGCCGTGCTTCCAGACACTCTTGACCTAGCTCCCTACCTTTACATCAAGGACCATTAAATGAAAATGGTTCAGGATTTTTAAAAATTCAGGTGCTAGTATCTTGGTGAGAGTTGTTCCCTGATTTGCCTCAAGCTGATGGTCATTTACTTTTCAATGCGTGAAGATTCTGGTGTCTCCTATACAGAGTAGATGCAGTTGTGCCAATTTGGAGTCAAGAAGCCATCAAACCAAATACAGTTTAATTCCAAAAAACACCTGTTGATAATTTAAAAAGCAATAAAGAAACTAATTCCAGGGACATTAGACCTTGGTGAAATGCCAAATGGAAAATGGTGCTTTAAAAGGCAGTCTCTTACAGTGTAAGGAATAAAGTAAAACCTCATTAACTTGGAATTCCTGATCATTCAGGGCAGGTATTCTAAACAAGATTAAGAGGAGACAGTTCAAACTATTTAAGAGGACAAATTTTTACTTACGTACTTTGGAAGTATCTACTCCCCTTAAGTGTAAGTTACATATCTATTCATTAAAGGCAGTCTAAGTGCTTGGCAAGAATGCTGGGAGTAGCTTGTGCCAGATTACTGTATAAACTTGAAAGTAATAAAAATATTTTTAAAGATTTGTATGATACAGACTTTTCACTACTTCAGATTAACCTCCTAACTGGTGAAGCCTCTTGGTACTTATTTGTCTCAGTTACTGTCCACTTTAAAACCAAAATTTCATGCCTTGATTTAATTCTTTTCCCATTTACATCTTTCTCTGTCTAGAGAGTTCCTGCTCCTGTCCTCTAGCAGCTCCTGCTCTGCATCTCTTTCCAAATGCCATTTTTCATAGAAAAGCTGTCATTTTATCTTCTTTTTCCATATGTGTGACTGATCTTTCCAACTGAGTCCATGATTTCTTTTCTGCAATATAATACTTATGCAGACTTACTTTTCAAAGCAAAACAGTATTCTCTGAATGTTGAGCCAAAGTTTTGCCACCATCCTCACTTTAAGATGAAGCATGTCTTAGTGACACAGATCACATGAGATGTTTTCATACTCAGCTTGCATAATAATTCATATAGCCTCAAGCATGGGAAACCTTTGAAAACTATACAACTTTGCACAGGAATTCTAATAGAAACAAATGTCAATTTTTATTAATTCCAAAGGAGGAGGTAAGAATTGTTAACAGCATTTCAGAGCTGCCGTGAGACTAGCGTTTTATTTAGTTTACAACATGTCCAGTTAGTGTTACAACAAGGGAAACTTTGGTGCCCTAGGAATGGCTGGCTGTGCTGATGGGCCAAAGTCAAGATGCTGATGCCTAATGCCTGTTCTAGCATTTCCAGGTTGTTAACATGAAGGTGGGGAAGGAAATAGCACCACTGCCATCTAAGGACCTCTTCGCCCATCTCACTCCATAGCAGTACAAAACACACAAAGAAGTTAAAGGTCTTAACACATTCCCATTCTCCAGGACATCCTGCCTGTATCCCGTAGGAGGGAGGAATCCTGGTCCCGTTTCCTCAGGTCCTTATCATGTTAGCTTTTTGATAGCTTCAATCCACTCAGCTCGCTCAGCCTTGCTGCTGGCCTGGATGTAATAGTGTATGTCATCCTTAGTAATCACTTTGAAGAGATTTCCCTGGACATTCCCTTTGACTCCTAGGCAGAAAAAAATAGTGAGTATCCATGTCTGCTTTCAGCTGCAAGCAGCTGAAAGTCGACCAAGACACAGAAAAGACACACATAATGAAGCATTTCTTAAATACAAATGTATATGGTTAGGGAATCCCACCAGATGCATGCTTTCCTCTTCCTCTCTTCCATTCCCTCCCCCTTGCCTGTGCCTTAAGGCATGCCAGTGGTACATGTGGACACACTTGGAAGCCCTCTTGGCCAGCCCCCTATGCTAACCATAGATTACAATTTCACATGAAAGAATCCAGTATGTTTATGTTAACAAGCAGGCACAGATTTGGGATTTGACTAAATTGTTTAACTTCTCTGAACCTCAATTTCCGCATCCATAAAAATGGGAATAATACTATCTTCCTATATTAGCTAGCTGATGTGAAATTAGTGTGATAATGGATATCAAATGTGTTGTTAACCCTTAAGCACTGTGTAAGCTATTATTCTCAAATGGAAGCTTATGGGCCAGTGAGCACAGAAACTGAGGGGAAAATGTTAAAGACAAGGATTATTTAGTTGTATTGTTAAAACACTAAGAACACCCCACATGCCCTTTTCTCTAATTCTGAAACTGGCTTCAAAACTCACACCATTCATGGTCTCACTGAGAAAGACCTACTCAGCTCCCACAGCTCAGTCCTTCATCGGCAGACCATTACTGAGAGGGTGGGAGGGAGGCCTCTGAGATCTTCGGGCCAGGGCCAAAGTTGCACCTTACCAGTGGGAACGCCATTATCCTCCAGAGCAGACACCAGTGAACCACGGAGAGAAAACCCACCCACTGGCCGGTTCTCTTCCTGCAGAGGAGAGGGGACCTGATTAGGAACTGCACAGATGCACAAAGGGAGGAGTTGCACTCTCGCCTATAACCAGCCTCAGGCCAGCTAAAGAAGTCAGCGAGAGAGTCTTTTGTAATAGAAGATGAGGTTGAACTTGGACATCACATGGCCAAGTTATATGTACCAGTAAGGTGGGTTGGGCTTCTTCATTTCACAGCCAGCAGCAGCAGCGCCACACCCCTCCCTGGCTTTGGCCCTCCCTGTGCTCTGTCTTGATCCCAGGGTGCTCCTCACACTCCTTCACCGGCTCCTGGTTTAGGAAGGGAGTTTTTTTTTAAAGCTTGGCCCTGAGCTAACATCTGTTGCCAATCTTTTTCCTCTCTTCTTCTCCCCAAAGTCCCCCAGTACATATATTCTAGTTGTAGGCCCTTCTAGCTCTGCTATGTGGGATACCACCTCAGCATGGCTTGATGAGTAGTGCTAGGTCCGCACCCAGGATCCGATCTAGCAAACCCCGGCTACCAAAGTGCAGCGCGCAAAGGTAACCGCCTGGCCATGGGGCACCGCCTGGCCTTGGGGCACCGCCTGGCCATGGGGCAGCCCCTGGAGGGAGTTCTCGACTGAAGCTCAGTGAGGGAGGAACTGCCCACTCTCCACTATTTCAAAACAATGAATGAAAATCATATATCTGCCAAGACAAGGCTGAAAAGGCTAACTAAAAGGCCATTTTTCTTTTCTTTTGACTGGAATTAGATCAACTCAGCATGCAGTAATACTTATCTGAAACTCAGAACAGCAATTCTTTGATCAATTAGGGGAAAAAAGTGAGAAATTATGGCTTAAATATTATATGGTAAAAGAAACTTTGAAAACATCAGTGGTGACGAGGTTGAGGGGGCAGAATTCATGGGCTCTTTGGACAGAAAAAGATGAAATGGCTGGGAATCACCAGTTAGGAGTCCCTTTATCAGCCCACCTCATCCTCCCTAGCCACCCAGTAAGCTTTGGAGAACCTAAAAGATGCCTTTCCTCTCAAAATAATGAAGATCCCCTCCCATGGGAAGTGGCGGGCGAGGCATCAAAGAAACTACTGAGAAGAGAAGAGTGATCAGACTGTTAGGAGTAGCTTGGACTGTGGAAAGGAAGGCCCAGTGCAGCGGAAGTCATGGTAGGGATGCTTAGAGGAAGGAAGGAAGAGGAGCCAGCTGCCTGCTATGCTCGGAGAGCAATGTCTGCAAGCATCACACGGGGTCCCGAGTGAGCCCTCACTCACCTTGGAAGGGTCGTAGTAATGCAGGAAAGCCGGCTCCTTTCTCAGAACAAAGCGCCGCACCTTCCAGTTTTTCCTCTTGTGCCCCTGAGGCAAAGGAAGGGTTCAAGGTTCACTAGTGAGGCTCTGAGTAATTCCTCCCACTTCCGCGAATCTAGTGCCAAACCTCCAAGCCAGGCTGCTCCAATGGGACTACTGCTAAAAAGAGTTTGCCGGAGACCAAGGATTGCATGGACTTCCCAGTGCTCAGTGACACTTTAGCAAAAACAGCGTCACATTTAGTTGAGTTGACAGAGCCTCAGAGGGTCAGTGCTGAAGGAAAGGGGGAGCATTACCCAGACACCACTCAGGGCACAAGGAGGACAGGGAGGCAGCAGGTGTCAACTAGACTGAGGGCTCACAGGCAAACTTGAACCCAAGGGCACCAACTTTTAAATGTCAACTTAATCCCAAACCAAACCTACAGCTGCATGTATATATGTGCACACATATACAGTAAAAACCACTTTAAAAAGTTCTGCATCAGAAAAAGAGTAAGAAATGATCAATTACATGTTAAAACCTAAATGTGTAAGATATCAATGTGTGTGTGACTCTCTTTGGCTCCACCCCCTAGATCACAAAGCTCCCTCAGCTCTCTAGTCTGGAAGCCGAGTCCCCCCCCACACGCCCTCGAGCCCTTCCGGCGGCCTCACCACCTCCCCTCACTAGACTCCCAGGGGGCCCAGCAGAAGCCAGGCCCTTGGGATAGGCAGGCAGTTGCGTGGATGGTGAATAATCTAAGAGCAGATGGAGATCCTGATATGCAAGCAGATGACAAGGACAGCACGTGCTCCCAGTGACAATGGGAATGGCGCCAAGCAGTGTCTGTTGCACAGACACATTCACACAATGTGTGAGATGCACACAAACACGAGGGGTGTGCAGAAGGTCCGCTTACTGTCCATGTGCTGGGACTCGGTGATCTTGTTTGCAGAACAGCCTTTCTGTTAGGCACAGGTGGAAATGCCGCAGGTGCGACTGTGACCTGGCTGCTCTCCCAAACGCGGGTAGGAGCAGTGGCCACAGTTATTTTTTTTATTTTATTTTTTTGAGGAAGATCAGGCCTGAGCTAACATCTGCAGCCAATCCTCCTCTTTTTGCTGAGGAAGACTGGCCCTGAGCTAACACCCGTGCCCATCTTCCTCTGCTTTATATGTGGGACGCCTACCACAGCATGGCTTGATGAGGGGTGCCATCCGAACCAGTGAACCCCAGGCCACCGAAGCAGAACGTGCACGCTTAACCACTGGGCCGGTCCCATGGCCACAGTTTTTAAGTACTGAAACTACACTGCAGAATTTCATCTTCAACCTACTGAAGTAGGTGGAGAAAATACCTATTTTTTGTTCGGAAAGTGTATCAAGAGGGTGTACAGAGTCACACAAAAGAAGTCAGAGACCTCAGGAAGCCTCAGGGAGCAGAAGGCCAGCAAAGGCAGAACACCCACCCAGCTGGCAATACCCCTCCAGACAAATATGTGAACTAGGCAGTGATGTTGTTTTTAATGTTGTGATTAATTACTTGTGTGTACCTTTTCCCTGAACACATGTCTGGGACTTGTGCGTGCACAGTGGGCATGTGCACGCCCCCTGACTTGCTCCCTGCAGCTGTTGCTGGGCTCCTGCTTCAGCAGATTCTGCTAATAAGCAGTGCCCTCTAGCAGTCCCAGCTCTCCCCCCACTTTAGGGGCGTTCCTGCCTCCCCGCAGTCCGGGAACCGTCCATCTCCTCCCCGCTCCAAGGCAGCCATACCTGCTTGGCCAGATAGCCTTGTTTGACCACTGTGCCACTTAGCTCCATGGTGCTGAGACTGATTTCTTCCTTGGGGCTTATCTTCTTCTTGTAGCTCTCAGCCTAGGGGGAAGGACTCTGTTACAGAAAAGTCCCAGTTCCAGGCTGTGGGGGCTACCATATGGCACAGAGAATTCCTCAATAGAGAAACCCCACTCCCCCAAACCCTAGGCCTCTCACCCACAACTGTGGCCACCTGGCTCCCAATCTGTTGCCTCTTTCTTCCCTCTGCCCTGGTACAAGAGGAACCCACTCCCCAACTTACAAAAGTATACAGGGCTGTGGAGTCATCCAGGAACTGCTCGGCCAGATCCCCTGAGCGGATGGCTCCCATGCTTCGGGTGCCTACTGGCCTTAGGAAGTTCTCTTCCATGAGCACAGAGGCCAGGGTCACAGCCTCCAGACGGTTAGCTGCAAAACTGTTGGAGATGAGCCAGTCCACCATGGAGGAGCCTGCATCCGGGCAAGGGCAGCACCAGTCAGACAATAAACTACAGGTCAGCCTCCTTGGGGGTGCTCAGCTGTGACCTCATTCGCTTTGACCTCCTGGGCAGCCTTGAGGCTCTACCCAAGAGTAGACCGAAGGGTACACCTGCTGCACAGAGTTTGGCCATCTCAGGTCAGCCGCTGGCCGGCAGGCAGCTCTGGCCTCAACACAGGCTGGTCTAGCACAGCTGAGTCCTGGATCACCATGCCCCAGGCTTCCACGGCCCGGCCCCAGAGGAGGCTCACCTATGAAGGTCTTTTTGTAGGTGCTTCCCTGCTCCATGTTTGGGCTTGACCGGATTCCGCTGCTACTGTTGTGCATCTTGTCCACAATGCAACTACACGGGAGGAAGGCAACGGAGGGGGACCCTCATCATACTGACAGATATGAAGGAGGGTCCAAGAATCGCTGCTAAGGGTACAAAGCAAGTGGCAAACCGTAGGCTACAGGTCACAAAGAAACAGGGGTATTCCATTATGCACCAGTATTTGAGAGGTAGGGTTTTAGGATGTGTCTTTTCTTGTTGCTCATAAATGTTCTAATATTTCTATACTAGACAGGTATTACTTTTGTAGAAAAACTAAAGAGCTGTGACTTTTAATTTACAAACAAAAGAATGTACAGTAACGATTCTCTGTGAGCTACAGCATTGAGTCCCAACTCCTCCAGCCACTTCTCAAAGTCACCCATCACTTGAATCCATTCTCATCGGCCGCTGCTCCTCAGTCCTCGCCATGGTTTAGCAGCTCCATACACACATAGACACACAATCAAGATCTTAGGGCCTGGTGTGCAGGTTTTTGTGAGCCCAGGGAGGGACTCATACAGCATCTTTGACAGGTATCCCAGTTCTGCTGCCTGGGAGGTCAGGGGTGTTTCCTGCGTGGGCTGTTGTAATTTTCCACCGGAACTCCGATCACACATCCCTGCTTCACAGTACCGCCTCCACCACTGACCTCTTTCCTCCTGTTTTGTGGGACGATTCCTGCCACCAATGGAAGATCTTTTCTCATTTCCTATTTATGCACTTGGGCTGGACAGCCTGAGATGAGACTGTTTTTATTCCCATTTGCATCTCCTGAGCATCTAGTGCAGTGTAAGGCATGCAGTAAGCACTCATAACTGTTTCTTTTTTTTTTTAATTTTTATTTACTTATTTATTTATTTTTTTTTTTTTGAGGAAGATTAGCCCTGAGCTAACATCTGCTGCCAATCCTCCTCTTTTCGCTGAGGAAGTCTGGCTCATAACTGTTTCTTGAATGAATGAATGAATGAGGAAACCCACAGAACAAGAACACAACTGCTACCAGAACACATCATTCTGGCCATCAGGCTGCAAGCAAGACCAAGGATTTGGAGATTCGCGGGAAGCTGCAACAGAGCCCTGAACATCCTGGCTGAAACTGGAGGGAGGGTATCAAGACATTAAGGGGGGCAGGAGTAGCTGAGGCCCCAAGAGCTTACAGAGGAGCAGGGTGGGTGGGTAGGGCCATTCCCAGGCAGAGAAAATGATATAAAGATGACAGAGGACAGGGAAAGGCCCTGAAGCACAACGGTGGTACAAACCAGGCCTGTGTAGCAACAACAGAGCCCCCTCTCACTGCGCACAGACAGAAGAGGCGGCAGCAAAGCCGAGCAGGGTGGGGGGCGGGGGCCAGGCACTCACTGCAGGCTGATGTGAGGGGGCAGCTTGAAGGAGTTTTTCAATATGTGCAGTTGCTGGACCTTCCCTGGCTGCCCAGCGTGAATAGCCCCTGTTATCTCAAAGGCCCAGGCGTCCCTCTCCTCTCGAGAACAGGCCTCCAGGAAGTACTCCGTGGATGTTCGAGTCTTCAGCTTAATGAGGAGCTGTGGGAAGAGACGGCCAGTCAGACCAGCACTTAGAGGCCGAGCAGGCCGGGCAGCAAAAACGATGAGGCCGAGTGAATCTAGGAAACTGTACGATCCAGTGACTGGCAAATGCCAGACCCCTCCCCTGCACCCCAGCAGGAGGTCTTTAAAGATTCGCTTGTACCCCTCTAGTGACAGCGAGCTCACAGCCTCAGAAGGCAGCCTTCCTCTTTTGGACAGAGTGCATAGCATAGGGACTGCTTCCTGGGTACTCTGCCTCCCTGCTTCTGATTCCGCCTTCTAGAAGCACATAGGTTAATCTCACCTCCCATGACAGCCCCTGCACTGAAGTGGGAAATGCACAGGCTTTCAAGTCAGACCGATCTGGATGCAAATCCCAACTCTGCCACTTAGCTACGGACGCTTGGGGACATTAAGGAAGCCCACTGAGCTTCAGTTTCTCCATCTGAGGTGTGAGAAGGAACTGTCGTGCATTCCCCCTTTGACCCTCTTTTCTCAGGTCTAAGCATCCCCGAGTCTTTCACACATTCCTCAACCAGTTCACGCTCTGCTAAATGTTCTGCAGTTGGTCAACATTCTCATAAAATATGAGAATGGAATGGAACACACTGCTCCAGGAAAGGTTTGAGGGGTGCAGGGCAGCATGGGCCAACACAGCCCTGAGGTCATATTAGCTGTGGGCAGTGACAGGGCACTGTGGACTCATACTCTACCCAGTCAACTAGGAGTCTTTCTTGTAGGCCACATCTCCTCCATCAACTTTTTTTTTTTGGTGAGGAAGATTGGCCCTAAGCTAATATCTGTTGCCAATCTTCCTCTTTTTGCTTGAGGAAGATTGTTGCTGAGCTAACATCTGTGCCAGTCTTCCTCTATTTTATATGCAGGACACTGCCACAGCATGGCTTGATGAGTGGCATGTAGGTCCACGCCCAGGATCCAAACCCGAGAACTGAAGCAGAGTATGCAAACTTAACCACTACGCCACCAGGCCAGTCCCATCTCCTCCATCCTTTAAATGTGCATTTAGGGTTTTTCTGGACCATTGTGGGATTTTTCATGCTGACCCTATTGAATGTCATCTGAGTAGACTGGGTCTAGCACTTCTGTTGGAAAACAGAAGCCTTCTATTTCATTCTGATTCTGTTTTCTGATGTATTAGCTCCCAACATGCTTTGCTTGCAAACTTAATCAACATCCCTCACCTAAACTAACAGCGAAAATGGTGGCTAAGACAAGGCTGGCTCACAGTCCCAAAGAACACCGTGAAGCTGTCCCTCCAGGTTAACACTGACTCACTCAGCAGTGCCGTGGGAGAGCGAGTGCGACCAGTTCCCCGTGGCTGCACCGGCCGTCTGCAGTGCACCATTTGAACGGAAGAACTTCAGGAGAGGCTATAAAATTCCACGTGAAATCCAGACACACTCTTTTATAGCCTCCCGAATAAAAAGTATATATGTACAGACACATATATAATATACTTTATAACTTGTTCTTAGTGAAGTGCTGGCTCCTCTCGGCCTCTTCCAGCTCAAGCACTCGTGAACCAGGCAGACAACAACGTGTTTGAGAATTTTATGTAGAATTAACACGAAGTTCACAACTCCAGTCAGCAAATTTAACTTTTTTCCTTTTTTTGAAACTTTGAACAAAGTTTTCCTATCACCAGACCATTCAACCAGCCCTTCTGCGCTCCACTGAGCCTTAAAGATAACTAAGGGGCATCTGGTGAACAAGTTAACTTACAAATCCCAGGATTTAATTCATTGAGACCTAGAGTCTTAAATTCACTTAAAGACTAGGTTTTCCTCTTAAAATGCTCTCACTCATCTGCAAATATTTCCTCTTTGTTCAGCATTTATTCAACAAACTTTCACTAAGCATCTACGATGGGCCTAGACGTTGTGTTGGGTCTTACGATGCCAGAAGGAAGAAGACGCAGACCCAGCCTTCTCCCGGGTTCAGCGGCCCCACCCCACTCCGACAGAGAGCCACCCCCACCTGACTCCTCTCTTTTAACCAGCGGCAGCTCCAGGTTTGCAGTGCAAATTCTAGAATTTCATTTCATTTTTGTTTCAAATTTCATTTCAAATGTCTGAATGAAATTCAGGTGTTTCATTTTCTCAGCCTCCTGGCCTGGAATGACATTCGATGCTTCCCTCTCCCTTGCCCTCAACATCCAGTCAACCACGTCCTATTGATGTTTCCTTCAATAATGTTTTCTCCTATTTATCCCTTCTTTTTGCCTTATTTCATGCCTGATTATTTTAATAGCTCATTTTGGTTTTTTATTTAAGAAAAATTTTAAAGTACAGAAGGGTACAGAGGTTAGCATAACAAACACCAGTAAACCCACCACCCAGAATTGACCATCATGAACATTTTCTTAGAAGTTTCGTCAACTGGTCTGGAAGAATCAAAAAAGAAAAACATGATAAGAAAGAAGAAAATGGTAAGATCCCCTCATAATGGACCTAGTAATCGTATCAGGAACTGAGCTTAGTTCCTCATTTTAGTCTTCCTAAGAGAGTTTCTATCAGTCCATTCACTCAAAACCTTCAATGGCTCCCCATTCCCTCCATCTGGACCTGGGCACTCTCCCACTGCTCTCTCAGCGAACGCTCCCCTTTGGCCGCACTGGCCGTCCTCATCTCCACATCTATCCCTATCTCCAGCCTGACTTTTACCCAAGCCCTTCCCCCTGCCCAGAACATCTGCCTCTCTCCTCTTTCAGATCTTTGCCCAAATCACTATTCCTCTCAACGCCTGTACCTGACTCAGACAGTCTATACAGACGTCCTCCTCCTCAGGCGTGCAATGTTCTCTACAGCCAATGACGTTTCTACCATCATTTGGGACTCTGAATGTTTTTCAATTAACCACTTGCTTTCATGATAAAATTATTAACTTAAAAAGAAGCGATCCTGGGGCTGGCCTGGTGGCCAAGTGGTTAAGTTCGTGCGCTCCACTTTGGCAGCCCAGGCTTTGCAGGTTCAAATCCTGGGTGCAAACCGAGGCACTGCTCATCAAGCCATGCTGTGGTGGCGTCCACATACAAAATAAAGGAAGATTGACACAGATGGTAGCTCAAGGCCAATTTTCCTCAAAAAAAAAAAAAAAAAGAAGCAGTGATCTTACCATTTTCTTCCTTGACTCCTCCAAGTCTAGGAAATTTCTTGGCACATAATGGGCCCTCAATAAATGATTGATTCAGATACTTTTTTGATGGTTTGGTTGAGCCTGTTTGGAACGTGCACCCCTTAAGGGATGAAAACCATCATACTGAACCCCAAAATAGCAGCAATTATTCACATTTGTGAAGTACCTCCTCGCCTACAAAAGGTTTTGACAGACCATTACCTTCATGATCCTCATCACAACCACGAGAGATAATCAGAGGTCATTATTTTGTCTCATTTTACAGACAAGGAACTCAGGTGCAGAGAGCCTCAATTCCTTGCCCGAGGTCCCGTGCCTGGTACGTGGTGCAGCCAGGATTTGAATGTAGGTTTCTCACTGATAACTCAGCTCTGCCCATTACCCACACCATCTTCACCAGACGCCGGAGGTAGGAGGGTCTGAGAGGCAGGGCCTTCACCTACCGGACGGTTTTCATACTCCAGGCAGGGGCAGGTGATGGTACAGCCATCCAGAACGATCCGGCCCTTGGGAGGGGTCACTTTCCGACCCCCCTCCAGCTTGTAGTACAGCAGCGTGTTCTGCCGGAGGATGAACCATCGCACCTTCCAGTTGTGGACAATGTGACCCTGAGGACAGACAGGAGAGCCTTGCTATGAGCTGGCCGAGAGGACAACATTATGTTCAGGGAAAGGTGTCCCCTGGCACAGGGAGCCAGACTGTGCTGTGGAATCGACTCTCCAACAAGGCGGAGAGTTTTTTCTTTTTCTTTTAGCCTAACACTTGTTTTTAAATTTTGAAATAATTTCAGAGAAAAGTTGAAGAATAAAGAACTTTTTTTACAGAACCGTTTACGAGTAAATTTTGTGTGTGTGTGAGGAAGACTGACCCTGAGCTAACATCCATGCCAATCTTCCTCTACTTTGTATGTGGGATGCCGCCAGAGCATGGCTTGATGAGCGGTGCTAGCCAGCAGTGGACCTGGGCTAGGTCCACGCCTAGGATCCAAACTGGTAAACCCCAGGCCCCCAAAGCGGAGAGTACAAATCTAACCACTGCACCACCCGGCTGGCCCCAAAACATATTTTTTAAGACCCCTAAGTGGATGCATCATTTGCCTGTCACTCTCCCGTGTTTGTAACTGAGGTTTGATCTTTTTCACTATGATAAACAATTCTGCAATGAATATCTGTGCACATAAACTTTAATTTGCATCTCTGATTTTTTTTTCCTTGGGATATATTGCTAGAAAGAATAATTCTAGTTGAAGGATGTGGGCTATTTGTAAAGTTGAAGCTTCAAACCGTCTACCAGGGTAAGGACACCAAAGCCCAGGCTAGGTGTGGCAGGCTTAACAGACAGGGCGGTTTGGGGGGCTCTCTGGTGGGTCATACAGCCAATGGACAGGATAGTCAGATAAAGGCAGAGAGTCTGCTTCTAGAACGTACCAACAGATCGGGGAACGTCTGCTGAGGAATCAGAAAGGAATGGGTTGAGTACACATTCATGAAAGCAACTTTCTTGGAATATTTCCAGAGCAGAGCCCAATTAGGGTTAGACTCTAACCAAGAGGGACGCGCTTTATCTGAATCAGAGACCATTTCCTGGATTCCCTCATTCCTCACCTCGCACTTACTCATTTCAAAGACACTTCAGTTCTCACATCAGTGGGGCTGTGATTCTAGTCCACGCCCAGCATGTACTGAGTGCTGTCCGGGAACCAGAAGCTGTAGAAAGAGTCGCCTGTGCCCAAATGGCATTTACTGGGGCAACAAAGAAAACTGGCAACAAAGTTAACCCGACAAGAGTTTATTAATATGTCTCCGTGCCGTTACACCTCAGGGTGATCAAGCTGTTCACATGAGAGGACACACGTAGACAGGTTGAATTTTACATTTTTGCTCTCTTCATTCTGTGCCGTTCTTAGAATCCACATGTACCCTGACGGCTGACAGCTTTCCTTGACATGGGCAGACATGTTTAAAGAAACGTGAAAGATTTAGCTCTGCCTCCTCAGCAACTGGGCTTCTCTACTGCTCTCCACGTGGCCCAGACTCAGGTCCCCTTTCCTGATGCCCCCCTACTGAGGGCTCCTGGAGCAGCAGGAACAGTAAATCGCTGTCACACGAGGTGGCTGGTCCAGGGAGAGTGCAATCTAAGCTGACAGTTTGGGCGCTGGTGTGAGGTGGAGAAGGAGAGAGGACAACATAATCTTAAACTTTCACACACAGGAGTTATGGGCTGAATTATGTCCTCCTCCCAAAAAAATTCACATGAATTTTTTCTAATCCTATTGAATTTCTAACCCATATGAATTTTCTCTGAGCCCTAACCCCCTACTACCTCAGAATGTGACTGTATTTGGAGACAGGGCCTTGAACGAGGTGACCAGGCTAAAATGAGGTCAGTAGGTGGGCCCTAATCCACTGTGACTGGGGTCCTTACAAGAAGAGGGAATTTGGACACAGAGAGAGACATCAGGGAGGCCTGTGCACAGAGGAAAGACCATGCGAACACACGAAGAAAGCAGCCAGTGCAAGCCAAGGAGAGAGGCTTCAGAAGAAGAAACCAAACTTGCCGACGTCTCCATCTTGGACTCCCAGCCTCCAGAGCTGAGAGAAGATAACGGAGGTTGTTTAAGCCATCCTGTCTGTGGTATTTTGTTACGGCAGCCCTAGCAGGCCAAAACAACAGGGAAAGGAGAGGGAGGGCTGGAGACGTTAGGGAGAAAGTGTACCCAACCGATGTTGAACAGAACAAACCCATATGGAGAAATGGCACTTCCCTGGACCAAACGCTGAGTTCTTCAGAATCCCTGGCCTGAAGGGAACAAGTAGGTGACCAAGTTGCTGCCAGTCCCATGCACGGGGCATTGATGCACGTGTGGCAGCAACCAAACAGGGGGAAACAGGAATTTTTGGCAAGGACAGTGATGGAAGAACAGGTTCTTCTGACACTCAATCCCCAGGGTTATCAGGGACAAGGGGCAAACAGTGTCAACAGTGATGTTTGCACTGGAAACATCTGGTGGTGCTGTTGGGTATTTTTGTCCGGCTGCATCATCCCTGGCCGTATAGCATCCCAGCCAGGTTCCTCGGCCCTGCCAAATATTCCTGAGTTACTTAATATTTATTATCCTCCATGAAATCCCTTTTGTGCAAACTCACGTAAGTGGAATGTGTCACGAACAACTAAGAATCCTGACTGATAGCAGAGGGGAGAGGTGTGAGGAGAAAGGATTCACTACGCAGGTGGAAAACTCGAAGCAGCTGATGACCCTCATAAAAATGTTCAAATTATTTGACCCAATAATTCTACTTCTGGGCATCTGTGCTAAGTAAATAATCTAGAATGTGGAAAAGTTTTTACATATTGAGACACTTAGAGGATTGTTGCTTATGATAGTAAAAAAATGCAAACTATTCTAACTATGTAGCAATATGGCGCCCAGTGTGGCTGCAGTGGAGGAATTCCAGTCCTAACTGATGGCAGAAGAGGCTACTGCTGGAGTCCTCAGGTCAGACCCAGCAGTCTGAGCCACCAGGCCTCAGAGCAGCAATGGTCTTTGACATGGGCAAAGCACTTTTACTTACATTACTTCACACAATACCTAAAAATAATTCTAGTAGTTATTTTAGAAAATTTCTGGAAGGATACCCCAGAAATGTTAATAGTCATCACCTCTAGGGACTAAGACTGGATACAAGGTGATACAAATAGAAGCTTATTTTTCATTTTACACCCTTGACTATTTTTCTAGGTTTTTTTTTAATAATATGATGTATTTTTTTTCCCTGAGGAAGATTTGCCCTGAGTTAACATCCATTGCCAATCTTCCTCTTTTTTTAAAATTTTTTATGTGGGCTGCTGCCACAGAATGGCCACTAACAGACGAGTGGCGTAGGTCCACGCCTGGGATCCACACCCAGGCAGCTGAAGTGGAGCATGCCGACCTTAACCACTAGGCCACCAGGGCTGGCCTGCAGGTATTATTTTTATAATGGAAAATAAATTTAAATTTAAACAAACAAAAATCCTGATGAGATGATTACGGAAATAATTCACTCATTTTTCTATTCATTCAACAATCAATGACTAAATACTACCGCACCAAGCCCTGTGCTGGCAGCAGGGATACAAAGAAGAACCAGATTCTGACCCAAGACAGTGGAGGAGACAGAGAACGAGCCCACCCAGTGTGATAAGTTCCAGGACAGGGGGAAGCGACGTGGGCCCAATCGGCTTCAGAATTCGTGTTGTAGAGTTTGATCTTTTTATTGTGGCCAGAGGGGAATCCTTGAAGACTTTTAAGCAGAAGAATGACATGCTTAGGTTCTCATGTTAAAAAGACAGCCTTGACCACACCGAACAGAACAGCTGAATGGAGCAGGTCAGAATGGAGGGGTGAGCGCAGCGGGAGGCTGCTGCAGTAACCCACAAAATGGGGAGAAAGCACCAGGATCCCCACTCTACAGAGAAGCCACACCACGCTCAGACAGCACAGGGACTGGCCCAAAGGCACCAGGCAAAGGGGGTCAGAGGCCACAAACACAGCGACACAAGCTGAAAAGGAACCCAGGCCTCCTCCAGCAGGCACTTTCCTCCCTCTCCAGGCTCCCTGCCTGTAAGCGGCTGGCTGGGGCCAGAAGCCCACGGGACCATGAGAAGCTTAGAGTTCGTAGAGCCCCTTTAGGGAGGGGGAGGGTCATAAGCTGGGATGGCAACCCCAGGGCTGGGCTTCAGAGGCACAGGAAGCCACAGCTGGAGGGACCCTTTGAAAAGGGTCTATTCCCTAACTTTAAAATGAGAACACTGAGGCCCAGAAAGGTCTTGCCCAAGACCCTAAAACCCTGAAGAAGCAGAGATGGTATCTGTTATGGGTTGAATTGTGCCCCCTCCCCATAAAAGGTATGTTGAAGTCCTAACCCCTGGTATCCATGAATGTGATCTTATCTGGAAATAAGTCTTTGCAGACGTAACCAGTTAAGACGAAGTAATACTGGGTCAGGGCCACCCTAATCCATTATGACTGGTGTCCTTATACAAAGAGGAAAACCTGGACCCTCAGAGACACACAGGGAGAAGACGGTCAGGTGACAATGGAGGCAGAGACTGGAGCGCTGCATCTACAAAACCAGGAACTCCGCCGACTGCCTACAAGTACCAGAGGCTAGAAGAGGCAAGAACAGACTCCCCCTACAGGCTGAGGGAGCCTGGCCCTGCCCACACCTTGATTTCAGGCTTCCGGTCCCCAGGACTCCTTCCAGTCTGTGTATTTTTTTGTTTACTCATAGCTTTTCTATTTTCACTCCTTGGGTTATAATATTACAAACATTGTAACATCTGCATAACCATAATTTACATAATCATTTGTTTATTTGGAGGCACATATAGGTAGTGTCCAGTTTTTTTCACTGGACATTCTGTTCATTAAGCTTTTAGGGTATTTCCTTGGGAAAGAGTCCTAAAATGAAATTTCTAGGCCAAAGTGTGTCCACGTTGCAATGTCATTTTCTAAGAGTGTTGTTTGAGGTATGAGCGGTACAAGCAACACCTGAAGTACCTCAGCCTCTCCTTGAAGGAAAAGCAACAACACACCACACACAAAAATTCACTCAAAATAGATCAAGACCTGAAACCATAAAACTTCTAGAAGGTGACATAGGCAGTACACTCTCTGACATCGGTCTTAGAAGGATTTTTTCGAATACCTTGTCTAGGCAAAACAAAAGAAAAAATAAACAAGTGGGACATAAGACTAAATAGCTTCTGCAAGGCCAAGGAAACCAGGATCAAAACGAAAAGACAACACACCAACTGGGAGAAAATATTTGCAAACCATATATTCAACAAGGGGTTAATTTCCAAAATCTATAAAGAACTCATACAACTCAACAACAAAAAAACGAACAACCCAATCAAAAAATGGGCAGAGGATATGAACAAGCATTTTTCCGAAGAAGATATACAGATGGCCAATAGACAAATGAAAAGATGTTCAACATGACTGATTGTTAGGGAAATGCAAATCAAAGCTACAGTGAACTATCACCTTACCTCTGTTAGAATGGCTATAATCATCAGGACAAAAAATAGCAAATGTTGGAGAGGTTGTGGAGAAAAGGAACCCTCATACACTGCGGGTGGGAATGAAAACTGGTACAGCCACTATGGAAAACAGCATGGAGATTTCTCAAAAAATTAAAAATAGAAATACCATATGACCCAGCCATCCCATTACTGGGTATCTATCCAAAGAACTTGAAATTAACAATCCAAAGAGACTTATGCACCCTTATGTTCACTGCAGCATTATTCACAATAGCCAAGACGTGGAAGCAACCCAAGTGCCCATCAAGGGATGAATAGATAAAGAAGATGTGATGTATATATACAATGGAATACTACTCAGCCATAAAAAAGGACAAAATTGTGCCAGTTGCAACATGGATAGACCTTGAGGGTATTATGTTAAGAGAAATAAGCCAGACAGAAAAAGACAAACACCATATGATTTCACTCATATGTGGAAGATAAACAAACACATGGACAAAGAAAATAATTCAGTGGTTACCAGAGGAGAAGGGGGTGGGGGGTGGGCATAAGGGGTAAAGGGGCACATATGTATGGTGACAGATAAAAACCAGACTATTGATGGTGAGCACGATGCAGTCTATACAGAAACTGGTAAATAATAACGTACACCTGAAATTACATAATGTTATAAACCAATATGACCTCAATAAAATAATTTTAAAAAAAACAAAGGAAAAGCAGTCCTCCTCATGCTGATCCTGGCCCCTCCCTGCCCTTCCCCCTTTAAAGCCAGGCCAAGTGAGCGCCCTGTATGTTGCCTGGAGCTTTGCTTCCTTCGAGTCTGGGCGGGATTAAGAGCCAAATCCATCATGCCCCTGCCTGCCTCGGCTTCACTCACACCAGCAATGACTGTTCTGTACTCTGGCTTTCAGCTCAGGCCCTGCTCCACCTCTGGGCTGTAAACTCTCCTAATCTATGGAATCCCATGGCCGCAGCCCTGTGATTTCTCCAGTGGACACAGAGGCTGCTGTTGCCACCCAGGAGGAAAGGGGATACTGGGGAGAGAAAATGTTAAGATTGATGAGTAGGGGCGAACTGTTAGCAGGGGCATGGGCCACATCCCTCTCCTTGCAGGAAAGGGTGTGGCTTCCGCTTTCCCCAGGGTCAGGCTCCAAACTCCTGTCTTTGGGTTTGGCTGGCATGAGCTTTAGGTATTTCAGCCAAGCCCCTTCTGTGGGCTTTTGGGGCCAGACCCGTTGACTGTCCTCACTTCTCTGCACCCTGGGCACCCAGTTCTCCAGAAGAGAACTCACGTCCTTCCTTCCCTCTAGCCCTCCTCTGACACCATGTGGTGGGGGAAATCATGTAAGGTAACCCCTGGGAACACGGGGAGGCCCACCAGAGCCCATCTGAGGGGGTCTGTCCTCCACAGGCCCCTACCAGTGCCCAGCTATCCTGACAATCAACAAGGCCCACCAAAACCCCCTTCCCAACTCACATTCCCGCTCTCACCTCCCAAGCTGCAGGAAGGGAGAACACAGGAATCCCCCACAGCTTGTCTCTCTTAGGTGCAGCCGCCGCCACAAACTGTGAGGGACCAGCCTATCACTTTAAGCACAGTGGCATGAAGCGGGCGTGGAACTCCGTACCTGCTTGTTTCCAGTCTGACCCTTGATCCGGCATCAGCCTCCTGTTTACAGTTTTGAGCAAACAACACATCGGCCCTCCTATATCAAATCATGTGTAACAACATGTCTACATTACCTGCGGACCTGAAAGCTATCTGAGACTTCAGGGCTGACCTGGCGGCCAGGGGAGGCAATGGGAGGGAGAGCCCCTTCATCCCTCTTCATCTATCCCCCTCCCAAGCTGTAAGCTCAGCAGAAGAGCCAAAGGCTCATGCCCAGCTTTACACATCTGAACCCTCTGCTAAGTTAGCATAAACCTTTACTGTGAACATCACTGTTGAAATTTCAAAGAACTTGAAAATATCGAACTTCCTCCTGCAACCACTCTTGGGTTCATTTTCTCCTTTGATCCCCTGTGTCCCGTTTTCCTCCGGACTCTTGCTTGCAGTGGGAAAGGCCACGTGGGGTGATAGGAAGGAGTAAGGATGGAGGTTCCAGTCCCCGCCGTGACTAGCCCTGGGGCTCTGGGCAAGCTACTTCATCTTTCTGACCCTCAGTTTCCTCATCCGTAATAGCGTGGTAACAGTACCCACCCGGGTGGGCAGGGAAAGGTCTGGAGTCAACCTGAGCGGGTTTGATCCTGCTGCATCACCCACTAGTCCCCAGATCCTGAGCAAGCTATCGAATCTCTTTGAGCTTTGTTTTCCCCTTGGAGAAAGGGGGTGACGTGGTCCCACCGACCCGCGGGGCTGTAGGAGAGTTAAAGGAGACCCCGGCACAGCAAGCGCTTAAGAAGCACAGGCTCCCTCTCCGCTCAGGGGTTATTGAGGAGATGATGCGTTACACCGACCGGCGCTGCGAACTACAGAGCACACTTACGTCGTTTGAATACATCATATTTAAATGCTATACTTTTCATATTGTAAAATGCTGTTTTAATTAAGATCTCCACCGCGGGGCCGCCACCCGCAGCCACACGCCCTAGCCAAGCGGGATTCTCCTTGCCTGTGCCCCGGCCCCTCTTTCCCTTCTGAGGCTGACCTCCAACCACCGCCCCCCGGCTCGGCCGCGCCCGCGCGCCCCGCCCCGCCGGGCCGCCTGGCCAGGGTCCGGAGAAGATCCGGCCGCTCACCCTCTTCACCAGGAAGCCCTCCTTGAGCACGCCGTCCTCCATGTCGCCGCCCACGCCCGGCCTGCGGGCCCGCCAGGTGCGCCGTCCCCGCGCCGCCGTCCCGCGCGCTCCTCGCCCGCTGCACCCAGGAAGCGCCTCCACCCGCCGGCGCCGCCCCCTGGCCCGCGCCCAGAGCCGCGGCCGCCGGCGCCGGCGGGAGGTCGGGCCGGGGCGGGGTTTCTAACCTGCTTCCCACCCGAAGGTGCCTTAGGGTGCGTGATTAGTCCTCAGGGTACAGAATCGTCCGACTCTTAGAGTCCCCCCCCCCCCCCCCCCGCTCTCTCCCACGCCGCAGGGTCCCCCGCCAAGTGCCTCCAGCGCGCTCTGCGCCGCTCATTATTGCGGTCTCGGCCTCCAGCCTCCACCCGCAGGCTTAGCCAGGTGCCTGCCCGGCGCTTGGTATATTGCCCTTGAGTAATTGTGGAATTGAACTGAGCTGAAAGGATTTCAAGGATTTGGAGTGATCCCTGGATTCCCTTGAAATAAGGGTGGGAGAGTGGATAGGTGGAACCAGGCTAGGAACTTTGTCCTGGCCTCTGATAGGGGCAGAGAAAATTCCCTTTAGCAAGAAGGTCGTAAGTTTAAGGAAGCAGGAAGCCCTCTGTCTCAAGTATACACCTTCCCTCCCCAAAGAGCTAGAGCTGAAGATTCCATCATCAGGGGCACAATTTAAGGGGATGCCAAGGAACTCAGTAATCTAGATAAATAACATTATAATGCAGTCTTTGTTTAAAATCAAAATTAATGCCAAAAAAATCCATGATGAACAAAATATCAAAATTTTAAATGATAACAGGATGAATAATGTCCTACCAGGCCTGATGGAGCCGGAAACAAAAGGCAACACAGTAATGCTCAGGACACAGTCAGTTATTCATTGTTTGCATTGCAGTGTGAAGGGCCCCATCAGGACTGTTCCCCAGGAAGGGGAAAGCCCCACCCAGATGCCTAACAGGAAAGAGAAGGCTCAAGATTAGAAGAAGGTGCCCCAGGCTGCCTTTCAGAACCAACTCCCAAACCCACGGAGCCCCTGCCCGGGAAGTGGCCCACTTCAGCCTTCTGCCCTCCCTGCCGTTTGGATCTCCCAGCCAAGCCAACGGCGATGGGGCTTCAGCTCTGTCTCAGAGTGAACACAGACTCAGCACCTCCTGAGGCCAGGCCTGTAGTGGGTGCCGAGTTTTATTTAATGCACAGCAACCCCATGAGGTAAGTTTATTATCCCATTTTTTTCCAGCCAGGGAAACCGAAACAAAGCAGCTAAATAACCTGCCCAAGGTCACACAAGCCCAGCTTTACCTCCAGGGCAGTGCGATTGCACTTCTCAGTTTCTGAGCTGGGAAGGGGAGGAGTGAATCATCTGTGCTCTGAAACCAGGACAGGAGAGGATAGAATGGGACATTCTTAGCCTCTTTGGCTCAGTTATGGTCTGTCATCTCCTTCTTCCATCCAGATGCCAGGGGAGCAGGCAGTTGACACAGGGCTGTTTTGGTCTCACTCAGACACAACCTTCTGAAGCCTAAAAGAGGTGGCATTGACTTTAGAAAGCAGGGTTCCTGAATGAGGTTGTGGAATTGGAAAAGGGAAAGATTGGTCCTCTCTCCCGGCATACTCAGAACCTCCGTCCTACCCTGGGGAAGCCCCTGGTCCAGTCCACCGCAAGCCTGACGCACTGGCCCTGGGGCATGAGTCACTCTTCCAGCTGTGGTGGCTGAGCCACCAGCCCACTAGGGAACCACGCTGACATAAGTCCAACTCCACCACAGGGAAGTGGATGGAGACAGAGGAAGCATACAGACATGGTAAATAGCTGAAACTGGGGGAAGGGAGCAGAAAAGGGAAGAAAGCTCAGGACCAAGGAATTTCTCTAGCTCTTCCAGGCTGACTCCTCTCCTGTCCCTCTCAGGGCCAAGGCTGATATGGAAGGGTCCCTGACTCTCTCAGAAGGGCCAGATAATGTCTAGAATGTGTGAGCTGTAGACAGCTATAAAACTGGTGTTTGGGTGTAGGTGATTCACAGCCTGATGTGAAATTCCACCATTAGAAAGTCATTCCCTTCTTAATAGATGCGGAGAAAGCATTTGACAAGACCCAACAGCCGTTTATGATAGAAGGGGACTACCTCAACATAATAAAGGCCATATATGACAAACCCACAGCCAACATCATACTCAATGGTCAAAAGCTGAGCGCCATCCCCCTGAAAACAGGAACGAGACAAGGATGCCCTCTATCACCACTCTTATTTAACATAGTACTGGGGGGTTTGGCCAGAGCAATTAGGCAAGAAAAAGGAATAAAAGGAATCCAAATAGGGAGGGAAGAAGTGAAACTCTCACTGTTTGCAGACGACATGATCTTATATATAGAAAATCCCAAAGAATCCGTTGGAAAACTTTTAGGAGTAATCAACAACTACAGCAAAGTTGCAGGGTATAAAATCAACTTACATAAATCAGTAGCATTTCTATACTCTAATAACGAACTAACAGAAAAGGAACTCAAGAACACAATACCATTCACAATTGCAACAAAAAGAATAAAATACCTCGGGGTGAATTTAACTAAGGAAGTGAAAGACTTATACAATGAAAATTACAAGGCTTTTCTGAAAGAAATGGGTGGCGACATAATGAGATGGAAAGACATTCCATGCACATGGATTGGAAGAATAAACATAGTTAAAATGTCCATTCTACATAAAGCAATCTACGATTCAACATCATCCCAATCAGAATCCCAATGACATTCTTTACAGAAATAGAACAAAGAATCCTAAAATTCATATGGGGCAACAAAAGACCCCGAATTGCTAAAGCAATCCCGAGAAAAAAGAACACAGCTGGAGGCATCACAATCCCTGACTTCGAAACATACTACAAAGCTACAGTAATCAAAACAGCATGTACTGGTACAAAAACAGGTGCACAGATCAATGGAACAGAATTGAAAGCCCAGAAATAAAACGACACATCTATGGACAGCTAATGTTTGACAAAAGCTGAGGGCATACGATGGAGAAAAGAAAGTCTTTTCAACAAATGGTGCTGGGAAAACTGGAAAGCCACATGTAAAAGAATGAAAATTGACCATTCTTTTTCACCACACACCAAAATAAACTCAAAATGGATCAAAGATCTAAAGCTGAGACCTGAAACCATAAGGCTTCTAGAAGAAAATGTAGGCAGCACACTCTTTGACATCAGTACTTAAAGGATCTTTTTGGACACCATGTTTTCTCAGAGAAGGGAAACAATAGAAAGAATAAACAAATGGGACTTCATCAGACTAAAGAGCTTCTTCAAGGCAAAGGAAAACAGGATGGAAACAAAAAGCAACCCACTAACTGGGAAAAAATATTTGCAAGTAATACATCCGACAAAGGCTTAATATCCATAATATATAAAGAACTCACACAACAACAACAAAAAATCAAACAACCCGATCAAAAAATGGGCAGGAGACATGAACAGACATTTCTCCAAAGAAGATATACAGATGGCCAATAGGCACATGAAAGGATGTTCATCATCGCTGTGCATCAGGGAAATACAAATCAAAACTACACTAAGATGTCACCTTACACCCATTAGAGTGACAACAATAACAAAAACAAATAGTAACAAATATTGGAGAGGTTGTGGAGAAAAAGGAACCCTCATACACTGCTGGTGGGAATGCAAACTGGTGCAGCCACTATGGAAAACAGTATGGAGATTCCTCAAAAAATTAAAAATAGAACTACCATATGATCCAGCTATCCCACTACTGGGTATCTATCCAAAGAACCTGAAATCAGCAATTCCAAAAGTCCCATGCACCTCTCTGTTCATTGCAGTGTTATTTACAATAGCCAAGACTTGGAAGCAACCTAAGTGCCCATCAACAGATGACTGGGTAAAGAAGATGTGGTATATATACACAATGGAATACTACTCAGCCATAAAAAAGAACAAAATTGTCCCATTTGCAACAACATGGATGGACCTTGAGGGTATTAGATTAAGTGAAATAAGCCAGATAGAGAAGGACAATCTCTGTATGACTGCACTCATATGAGGAATTTGAACATGTGGACAAAGAGAACAGATTAGTGGCTACCAGGGGAAAGTGGGGGTGGGGAGTGGGCACAAAGGGTGAAGGGGTGCACCTACAACACGACTGACAGACAATAATGTACAACTGAAATTTCACAAGATCGTAACCTATCATTAACTCAATAAAAAAAATAATAATAATAAAAAGAAAGTCATTCCTTTAGCTACAGATAAGAATCTCTTGTTTAAGGTACTTACAGTGGAGAAGGGTAAATCATGGAGCCTTATTCACAATGAAAACTTTGACTCAGTGAGTTTATCAGAGTCTAACTCTTAAATCATCCAATCCAGACACCTTATGTTATAAATGAGGACCTTCCAAAGCCCAGAGAAATAAAATGACTTGTCTAAGTTCCTGCAGGCAGTGGCAAAGCCAGGACCAGAATACAGGGTAACGGTGTACGTACTTTAAGGCTTGCTCCTAGCAAACGCCGGGGCCCTTCCTCCAGCACCAGAGCAGAACCAAAGTAAAGGAGTGACTGTACAAGTAGGGAAGGGCTCTGTCTGCAAAACCAGACCAGATTTAAAACAATGTTATCTATGTTTTTTATGACCATAAAAATAATTTGTACTCATTATAGAAAATTTAGAAAGTATCAAAAAGGATAAAATCACCCAAATCCCATCATCTAAACAGATGGCAATTACTTTTACATGCACACATATTTTTAATCTTAAAAATTGTGAGCCCTTTTATAATAGCTAATAAGCATCTTATCAGATCATTAAAAATAATTCAATAACATAATTTTAATGGCTGCATAATATTTCATTCTGCCTTTATTATAAGGTATTTGTTTCCATTTAGAATGAATTTCCTGTTTCACTGTGTAAATGATGCTATGATAAACATCTCTGTGCATAAAGATTCTGCCACATTCCTCATTGTTTCAGATAAATATCTAGAGCAGGCTTTTAGGTTAAAGGGTTTACATTTTTAAAATTCTTGATACATATCACGGAACTGCTTTCTAGAAATGTGCCGGGCGATGCCCTCACCAGCATGTATGAGGATGCCAGTCTCAGGTGTCTGCACCAGCTTTAAGGGTAGTATTTTTAGAAACCTTTGCTGATTTTATCAGAACCAGCAGAGGTCATCCCCAGTTGCGTCTCTGTTAGGGTGAACCCCTACTCCCCAGGGCACAGCCAACTGGAGGAGGTCCCCCTGGAAGAGATTCAGAACTGGCAAGTCGCTGGGGAAGGGGGCAGTGAGAGGCCCAGAATAGGGCACCACTCCCAGGAAAAGGAGGGCACGTGGGGTCCTGGGCACTAGGAGATCACCCTGAAGGTCACTTAAAAGCTTGGGCAGAGAAAAAAGGGGGAGGGGAGGGGAGCTAAAAGTACAGGTAGCAGGAGAAGCTGGAAGAGAAATTTTGCCCAATTCGTGGCTTTGTCCAAGGCCATCCATCAAGTTGCCTTGTCATAGCTGGAAATGTATTCATTCATTCATCCATCAATTCATTCATTCCTTCATTCACTGAACGGGAGACTCGTACTGAGTATGTCCTGTGTACAAAGCACAAACTAGGTGCCAAGGACAGTACACAGACCTGGCCCCCAGGCCTCACACATCAGTGTGAACAAGGTATCATGTGGGTTAACATGGCTATCTCCCCGGTCTGCCCCAGCGGACAGGGCAGGCCCACCAACACACCGTGCTGTGCTCCAGGGCAGTGCTTCCACACCATCTGTGAAGACCAGCACTGTTCATTTCCCTTGAGTCGTGGACCATTGCGTGGTCCTACTGTGCATGACTAGAACACAGCTTCAACCACATGCAGCTTACCAATGACTTCTACATCACCAAATTGGTCTACATTCTGGTCAATGAAACAAGGCCATCAATAGTGCACTTGAACGTCATGGCGATGCCCAGCTGCCGTCAAAGCTTCCAGACACTCCCTCTCAATCTCTGTTCTTATCTCGATCCTTATTTTTCTCATCTGTAAAATGGGGTTATTGGGCAAAATAAATGAGATCGTGAAAGTACACTGTGTAGTGCAGTGCCCGGCACACAGTAAGGAGTCACAACAAATTCTCTCAATTCCATTTGATCCCAACCTTGAGAGGTTAGTAGAAGTAATCAATACCTCCAGAGTTATGGATAAAAATACTAAAGCTGAGCGGGGGTAGAGTAGGGAGTTTATATTTACTGTATTCCTACTATGTGCCAAAGACTTAACATACGCTATCTCATCTAATCCTCAAAATTTCCCTGTGAATTATGTATTATACCCATTCTGTAGATGGAAATGAAGATTCAGGGAAGTTAAATAACTTGGCCAACATATATATGGCTCAGTTGAGGTAAAATCCAGATCTTCTGATTCTAAGTCTTGTTCTTTCCACCACCTCGCACTGTCTCCTTTGGCCAAAGGATGCTCTCTCTTCCTGAGAAGGAATCCCCTCGGCCTAAGTCAGGGGCCCACTGCAGTAGATCACATTATTGTCCTCGATTTTTCAGTGCCCTATCCCTGTAATAGAATTATACTTCCTGCCCCTTTGATGCAGGATAGGTCATGTGACTTGCTTTGACCAATGGAATGTCAGCTGTGTATCCCAGCGGAAGCTTTAAGCACCATCACTTGGTTCCACCATTGCTCTTTCCCTGTGCCACAAGCCCAGCAAGGCTCAGATAGGGGCTGCTCCTACAGCTGAGGTCCAGAAATGAAGATGACTCGGGAAGAGAGCTACAGCCAACGCGAGTGAGAAGTAAGCTTTTGCTGTTGTAAACACTGAGATTTGGGGGTGCGGGGGGGCGATGTTTGTTTCCTCAGTGTAACTTAGTGAAAGCTGACTGATACACTCCCCTGCCCATCCCAGCTGCCCCCTCACACCATGATGGAGGCTACAGGGCAATGCCAGAACTATGTGGCTTGGAACATCTCTCCAACACGGAGGAGTGGAATGCCCTCTCATTAACACCCTGAAGCCCAGCTCCCTGTCACAGTGGAAAAGCTGGAACACCTTCAGAGGGTTGTCACTCTCTCCAGGGTGCTCAGCCAGCCTGTTGTGGAGGAGAACCCCGACTCCCTGCTTCTCCACCAGTGCCATCAACCCTGCCTAACCCCAGAACCCAGCCCGGAAGGAGAGATGCCCATTGGCAGCTGTCTCATGGGGAGGGGAGGGGAGTGGGGTGGAGCAGTATGCGTAGAATGACTCAGCCTGTGAGCAAGACCTATTTAACACAGATAAGGGCCCTCTCCTCCTTCTCTTCCTCCTTCCTCCCCTTCCTGCCCCACTCCCTTCCCTACATTTTATTCCTGGAGGTTAGACTTTTTTTTTTTTTTTGCTTATTTTGTGTGGGTGAAAAGAAAGGGGCAGAACCTTGGCCTAGGAATGTCTGAGGAACCCAGCAGGAAGGGGGCGGCCACGGTGCCATGTGCTGGCCTCCATATATCACATCTGCTCTCTAGGCCCCAGAGGCTCCCCACACACCCCACCATAAGAATGGCCTGCAGGGCTTTTGCCAGTCCCACCCAGGGCCACCGTCACAACAATGCAGGTGGTGTACCGCATGGAGAGGGCCAGTGGGGCCGAAGTGCAGCCCCTGGCGACATTCCCCAAAGGGAGGGCATTTTTCTTCACCTCAAGGCTCTGTCCACTTGCCAAGCTACATCCTAGCAGCACTGCATCTGCCCAGAGTCGGTGCCTTTTTCTATTTCATACAAAAGTAGCAGGGACCACGTCCATCCCCAGGAGATTCTGATTCATGGGTCAGGGAATCCTTATTTTAAGAAATCTCTCCAGGTAAAGAAAGAATCTCTGAAAGTGAGGCGGCTCTGGGAACCTTGGCCCTGGAAAATCCCCCAGCTTCTCAGCCCTCCTAAGGCAAGGGCCCTCTCAACTCCAACAACCATAGGGTGCCAGCTGAAGATGCCCCGTGCTGATGCAGGGCGCTGACGAGGTGCTTCCCCGGGCGGGAGTCTCTGCCTCTCCCTGGTGATGTGAATGGCTCAAGCTGAGTTCAGGTGAGCAGCCTGGCCTCCCACCTGCTCTCAGAGGCTGGCCTGAAAGTGGCCCCAGGCCCCAGGCCCCCAGCTCCGCCCACGGGATGGGCTGTCTGTTGCTAAGTGGAGCCATTTGCTGGCAGAGAAAAAGAGGGTGAAGCCAGCCCCGACAATCTCCAACGCAGAGCTGTGAATTTACAGGCAGTGAGGGATAGGGGGTTCCCACGGGCTTCCTGGGGCTAAAAATCCTAAGAGATGGTGAAAGGATTGAATTCGGATTCTGAGCAATCATGCCCCTTTTTGGAATGTACAGGAGCTGCTCTAACCAGAAATTCCCAAGACTGGAGCCCGGCGCTTCTAAGCGCCCCAAAGCAGAACAGTGTGAGCGGGGCGCAGCACAAAATGTCCAAGCGCCGATTAATTGCACGTCCCAAACCCAACAGCCCGACCAGGGCGGGGCGAGCAGGAGTCCTGGGCGCAAAATTTAAGGAGGCACGCATCCTCAGAATCGTGCAGGTGCAGAGTCGGCACCTGAGAGTGCGTGTCTCCTTAAATTTTGCGCCCTAGGCTCCCGCTCGCCGCGCCCTAGTCCCACCAGAATCAGGATCCCAGTCTCGACCCCATCCTGGCTCCGGGCATGTGTAACTTCTGATTTAGCTGGCCCTTCTGACAACCTGTGGGACGCCCGCCCACGTCATCGTAGGTTTGGGGGCCCTTAGAAGCCCACTTCTTGCAAGCGAGGTAAACCTCCTCTCCTTGAAGATCAGAATGAGGTCTTTCCTGTGCAATTAAGGATACGTTCCCAGTAAATGCAGACGTGGAAGAAAATAGCACACAGTGACGGGATTGCAGGCTCTGCGTCTGATCCTGTTCAAGTGCAGATCTGACGCTGGGGCCGCTGTGCCGGGCCTGGGACTCTGCATTTTTAACTAGCTCTCAGATGGTGCTGACTAATGCCGTTGGTCAGGGACATCAAGAGTCAGTTACTCAGCTCCTCTAAAGGGGGAGTCCTTGAACCCGGGACTGGCTACATAATTTGCAGGGCCCAGTACAAAATGAAAAGGTGGGCTCCTGGTTCAAAAATTAAGAGTTTTAAAACATTGACAGCAAAGTATTCAAACAATTGCTGGACCCTTCGCCACTGCCTGAGCCTCATAGGGTTGCTGAGAGGATTAAAGAAGGCCAGCCAGGTAAAGCACAAGAAAGCATCGTGCCCGTAGATCCTTGATACTGTTTGTGGTCACTATTGCCCAGGCCCGGACAGCCACTCCCTGAACACGGCCTGTCAGACTGTAGCTTAGGTAGACCAACCTTCGTTTCACAGAATCCAAAATCGAGCCCCACAGCGGGAGCTGGAAGGATAAATGTTGAGTGGATGGGGCGACTTGTTGAGGTCACACTCAGACCTCCAGACATCCAGGCCAGGGCTGCTCCTGCTGGGCTGTCTCTTCAACTGGCGGAACACGGTGATGCCAACAGGGAGGAAACACCGCATCTCTCAGAAATGCTGCGGAAAGCTTGAGACTGGATGGAAGGGTGAGCGATGGTCCTGTACCAACACAGTCCTAACCGTTGGGTCCCTCACCTGTTGGACTTCTAGAGATGAGTGTTCTAGCCCATCGGTAGAAGCGTGGAATTATGCATGAACTGCAGAGATGCCCTCAAACCCTTTGTCTCTGAAACAGATCCGGGCTGCTGTGCTTTCTGGGTTCCTGGTCTGCTCATCATAGCTTCTCCATCTCCTCCGGTATTGCCAGTTGCCACTTCTCATTGCTGTCAGGGTGCCCATCTCTAGCAGCTACTCTATAAATGGCTTACAATCTGATTAGACTCAGACAAATAACCCAGTTATTAGAATGGTACTTAAAATAAGGATAAATAACGTCTGAAATCATTAGTGCTTTCATCATGTGACATCTATTTCAGCCTCTCCAGGCTTTTTTTTCCCACCTGATTCTTATTCTGTGCTGTGCTTTGCACATGAGTGAGGTCACCAGATATTGAATTCTGGATGAATGAGTTACCACTGTAGCAATAAAGAAATTGATAACAGAAAAATTGCAGGCTTTAAACATTATTGCCATTATTTTAGTTGTCATTATTAGGATAAGAAGATTGACAGTGAGTTTCTGAGGTCATTCTGAGAACTGGACCAGCTCTTCACTTCCTCTTATGAGTCAGGGTAATCCAGGTTATAGTGGCAATTGTCCCTTCTCTTTCTAGAGGCCACCATCAGGCAGCTTATATTGAGGACAGCACTTTGCCCTTGACCCATAATTGCATTTTCCCAGGGACGGGGGGCACACTATGGCCAGAGATGTGGCCATAGATGGGGTGGTGAGCTATCCAGCACTCAGAGTTGTGTCCACCCCAGACCAGAGCACACATCATGGCCCCCTCTTCCCTCCCTCCCTCTGACCCCTCACAGTGTCTTGTGGTTAGCTTAGGGAAGGAGAAATTGGTGAGCCTCAGATGTCAGCCCAGTCAGATAGCCCCAAACATTGAACAAGGTGACTGTCCTCCTCCCAGAATGGTCCTCCCACTTCCTCTCCAGCATGATCCTGCTTGTCCCTCAGACCCACCTCGCCAGCCCCTCTTCTGAAGCCCCCTCCAGCCACCCCCACCCAGACAGAGTTGTGACTCAGTGTTGTGAGTCCCCACAGCTTAATAGTAATAATAATAGTCTTAGCTGCCACATTTGGGGCACTGTGCTAAACCGTCCATTAATCCCAACAGCCCTACAAGGTAGGTGCTGTTATTCTATGCATTTGCAGGTGAAGAAACAGAAGTAACTTGCCAAGGTTGTACAGGTCTGAGTCAATTCTGGGCTCTTCACCTGAGAGGTGCACTGATGTAACGTATCGTGTTCTGTGGAGATCGTCTCCCAAGGAGCAAAGCGGCACAGAGGCCTGGTGATCCATGACTTCTGAATGGAATGAATGAATGAATGAATGCAGGGGATGGAGGTGTTTTGGAGGGCAGACCGCTCTGCAGCACAGTTCCAGGGTGCTGCCTGGGCCTGCAGGGCTGAAATGCTCTGCGGTACCCTGGGTGCTTCTCCTTGTGTTTGTGGCCCGCTCAGGACATTGCTGGCTCCTGGAAGTGGACTTGGATGGGAAGCCTGTCACCTATGATGCCGAGGTCTCCGGGAAGGAGGCCTGGTCGAGAAGAATAGTCTGTATTTCCCTCAAGACCTGAAACAACTTGAGAGAATATACTACTCATGGGTGAGAAACCCAGAGGCACTCAGGGAGCGCAGACCTGGTGTGGGTCAGCTCAGGCTCAGGCCCAGGCCCAGAACACCCCAGTCCCCTCCTTATGTGTCTTTGTAGAGCAGACTCCCAGGGAACCCCGTTTGTTTTACCCACTGGTCCCTTGTCTCAGCCCCTGAATCGAGGTAGCAGTTGGCGTTGCATGTCCCTCAGCCCCAGGGGCTGCACACTTGCCTCTTGTAGCTTCACAGCTCCTTCCCTTCTGCATCGGAAGCAACACCGGGGGTCCTTTCCTCCTGGAGTCCTGAGTCAGGACTGGGTTCCAGGGTTGTGGGCCTCTTCCCTGCCCCAGCCTTGCTGCCGCACAGATAGGGCAGGTTTGGGACCACTGTGGTGGGCTCTCTTTCTGCGACTTTACCTACAAGTGCAGCCCTGAAAGTGGCAAGTGTCACTGAGCCCATCTAGAAGGCCTGAAGGCTGGACCCTGGGCCTGTCTGCCACCTGTACACATATGCATGTGCACACACGCACACACACACACATACATGCACACATGCCAACCTCCCAGTGCTTCTCTAACTGCCAGTTCATCCCAGTGTGTGTCTTGGTCCAGGAGTGAGACGACAAGTAAAAGAAACAGACCTCCTGTTTACACATGGCCTTTTCTCTAAGCCACTGTTGTCCGATAGAACTTCCTTTGCTGATGGAAATGTTCTATATCTGCTCCGTCCAATACCACTAATGGCTCTTGAGCACTTAAAGTGTGGCTAGTGTAAGGAACTGAAGTTTAAATTTTATTTCGTTTTAATTAGAATTTATATAGCCACATGTGACCAGTGGCTAGCAAATTGGACAGTGCAGATTTAGACCTATAAGAATCATCACACTTTCTGAATAAAAACTCAGGACCCAGGGCCTGCTACACAGGAATGGACATGTAGGGCAAACTTTTAAATTGGGGCCAGACTGCTAATTCCTGGATGCTAGATCTGTGCTTGAGCCCTAGCTTAGGTTTGAAAACTTCACCTTTGTCCCTCTTTCATACATTTTTCTTTCTTTCTTTTTTTGTGAGGATGATTGGCCCTCAGCTAACATTTGTTGCCAATCTTCTTTTTGCTTGAGGAAGATTGTTGCTGAGCTAACATCTGTGCCCATCTTCCTCTATTTTATGTGGGATGCCACCACAGCGTGGCTTGACAAGTGTCGCTTGGTCTGTGCCTGGGATCCAAACCTGTGAACCCCAGGCTGCCGAAGCAGAGCACATGAACTTAACCACTCGGCCACCGGGCCAGTCCCCATACATTTTTATTTCTAATCCTCACAGCAACTCTGTAAAGAAGATAATCTTACTCCCTTTTTGCAGAAGAGGCAATTGAGGCTCAGAAAGCTAAGTGACAGCCCAGGTCATGCAGCTATGGTTTGGGCTCGCCCCCAGAGCTGCCTGGTTCCAAAGACGGGATCTCTCACTGGGCCACACCGCCTCTCCTTCAGCCTTTTGAAGTCAGTTCACCAGAGGGTGGCCCAGCCCTCCCACAAAGCCTGGGGCGCTGCTGCTGTGAGGAACTAGAGTAGGGTCCTCTGAGTTCAGCAGCTGAGGAGAGGTTATTGGTGTTTCCAGGAAAGGAAGGGAGTGGCCAGCCCCCCCCCCCCCAACAGAGCCCGCCCTGCTCCCCAGAGGCCTCCCTGCAGAGCCCACAGGTGTCTTATGGAGGAGGCCGGAGGCTGCCATCTGGGAGGTGCGATGTCCAGGGCTTCCTCCTGCCTAAAATTCTTTGCTTTCTCTGAATTCCACCAACAACAGGCTGATTTTCTCTCTCAGTCTCTCTCTGTCTTTTAAGAAGAAAATATAGGAGAAATTCTTTAATAGCTTGGTTTTTGAGGAGGAAAAGGGGGTTTTGATGGGAGGAGAGGCATTTGGAGGGTAGGGAAGGGCAAGTCTGCGTAGAACCCCGGAATGGGCGAACGTTAGTCAAAGAACCTTGAGGACCCAGGGTTTGTGGGGGCAGTGCAGGATGAGTGAAGAAGCAAGGGAGAGGGTGGGGAACCCTGGCAGGCTAGATTTGGGGCAGGTGCTGAAGGCAAACTTTTCAACCGTTTAAATTCCAGTCTGCTCCTCTCATGGCTCTCAAACCAGCCTGATTCCCTCCTGCCCCAGGGCCTTTGCATGCACTGCTCCCCCATAGCCCTAGCCCTCACTAGCTTCTGCCTGGTTCACCCCTCCTCTTCCTCCTTCGCTTTCGGCTTAAAGATCACTTTCTCAGGGAGGTCTTTCTGGCTCCCAGGCTGTGTATTGTATGTGTTATGCTGTATGTTCTCACAGCATCTGCTCCTTTTCTCCATGTGCTCAGCTCAGCTTTGACTTACTTACTTTTGAGAATTACTTTTTGATTAATGTCTTACTCCCTCATTGAGCGCTAAGCTTCATGTGAACTGGGGCCATGTGTGGTTTTGCTCTTGATTTTAGCCACGGCAACTCACTGTGATGCCCGCTCCATAAATATTGGCCGAAGGAGTTAAATGAATAAAGGTGAAGTGGGTCCCTCCACCACAGGACTTTCTGCCCCTTTCCACAAGGAAGTTGGGTTTGCCCAGACTGGTCACCAGAACTGTGATTTATCCATCCCCAAGTGCCCCCAAACTTCCTTTCTTCATACATGGAAGAAAATGTACTGTTATAAATCAGTTACAATGCTTTGGGCTGCAAGTAATCCAAAAGTCACCCAACTGTGGCTTGAACCCTAGGGTGATGTTTTTATTTACTTACCAAGAAGTCTGGAGCTAGGTGATTCCAGAGTTGATTCAGTGGCTCGATGCTGCCATCAAAAGCCAGGCTTTCCCATTTTTCTGCCCTGTCATCATCAGTGTGTTTGCTGCCACAGCAACAAACATCACATTCTCTCAAAACAGTGTCCCAAGCAGGAAGGAAAGGGACAAAAAGGGACTGGGGAGGGTATCTGTTTGCAAAAGTGAATTAAAAAAATAAAGCAGCCCTCTGTACCAAGTCTGGAATAGTACTTACACGCTGGTTTCGTAGTTATTCCTTTACCTATGACCTCCCTCCGCAGACCCCTCCCCCACCAGCTTCCCCCTAACAGAGGCTGTATTTTAGGAATCCCTTTCACCAGCCCCTAACACAGTCCAGGCCCCGATGCCGCAGGGGGAGGGGCAAAGGGTGGGAGGTGGGGAGAGCCACAGAGAGGGGGAGGGTGTGTCCGTTGCCGGAACTGGGAAACTCAGAGGGAAAGTGGGTATCAGGGTGCTTGTAGCACAGGAAAGAGGAAGTGGTAAGTCTAAGGAAAGATGAGAGAGAGTTGTGGCAAAGATTGGCACAGTCAGTCGGGAAAAGAGCTGCAAAAAAGGGAAGGGTGTAGACCCCAAGGTTTGTACCAACACAGCTTCCCTTAGGTCCCAAGTGTTTCTTCCATCTCAGCAGGTGTTGATTCCTCCCAGAGAGGGCAAGTGTGTGGCTGTCACCCTCCCCAGAAGCGTCCAAGTGCAAGTGAGCCCTTGGTGGGATTTCTGGTGGCTCCTGCAATAGTTGGAAGAATTAAAGGATTTTAAATCCACTTCTGTCTTCTCACCTATTATGGTCCAATGGAATTGAATGCTCAACACCAGGCAGAGAAGTGAAGCTAAAATATTGAGGGTAGTTAAGGGAGAAGGATGTGAAACCACTCCCCTGCCCCACCCCTGTCTGCCCTCCCATGTCCATTCTTAGCATCTGGCACTCTCCCTAGTCTTGGGTCACCACCTGCCTGAGCAGGGTCCCGGCTGAGCCTTCCATGGGGAGTGAAGCTGACAAGGTCAGGCTGGCTCTCAGGGCGCCATCGGATCAGGAAGGACGTGCCCACTGCTGTGATCCCACCTTGTGCTTGGAAGTTGGGTTCCCTGTGGTCCTGGCTCAGCTCTTGTCCATCAGAGCAGGCCCAGCTCCCCTCTGTCGCATCCCCGCCTCTCATTGCCTTAATTCTTCCCAAGCCCACTTTGAAAGGAAGGTCATCATCTCAACTGGCTCAGCTGCTTTGTCTTGCCAAGGAAACAAAGTTGAACAAATACTTGGAATGAAACCATTTTAATGTCTGGCTTGCCCCAAACAAAACATCTCTAAGTGGTTTCTCAAAATATCACACCAAAAACCAAAACACACTCAACATCAAACATTTAAAATATTCAGTATGACTCTCAGATTACCTTTTCCTGCAGAAAGGTAATCAGAGCAACAGTGTCTAGGACGTTGTCCACACCAGGGAGAACACTGTTGGGTCTGATCGCATCTCTTCGGAGTGACGAGGAAGGAAGAGGATCTGAGCCTCACCCCCAGGGTTTTCAATGATCTCAGCAGAGTTAGAAACCAAAGACTGGAGCCCATGGCTGTGAGACCTTTGAAAGTATGGGAAGCCCTGTAACTCGCCCTCTTGGAGCTCTCCTTATCTGCTGCCCTCTTTGCTGCAGGGAGAGTCGGTCAGCCTCTCAAACAGCCGAGTGTGATTACCTTCAGCAGCTGCAGAGACAGGGCAGACTGTGTGCTGATTTGGGGCAATAGTGTGTCCGGTTTTAAGAGGAACTGAAAATCTGAAGATTCCTGAGGCTTGTAGCTCGGAAGGAAAAGCAACTCAGAGCGATTCTAGGCCTGTGGCACGTCCAGGCCATCAGGACCAAAGGGTGGAGAGTGTGGGAAACTGAGGGCAGGGGGCTGGCGTTTTCCAGCTGCACTCTAGTCTTCTGGCCAAAGCAAGGCCCTAAGGCCCCGGGGGAGTCATAACTCACCACGTCCTCCTCAACCTCCTCCAGGCTCCAGGGCCCTTTCCTCCACCCAGCAGGAGAAACTGGAGGAGTCAAGGGAATCAGAAGCGTGGCGTGTTGGAGGTGGCTGGGGAAGGGTCGGGGGAGATATGCTCAAGGTGGCTGACGACTGTGGGAGGTGGGGGCACACTGAAGCAGAAAGCCACTCTGATGTTTGTGACAGTGCCTTCTAACTGCAAAGCACTATTCAAAGGCTGCTATAAAAGCATGTTGTCGCCTCCGAGTTTAAGAGAACTTCTGCCCTGTGGCCACTAGGGGGCAGCCAATCCCACGCGGTTGAAATGGTCCTGCCGGTAAGGTCCACCTTGGAGGAGGGCAAAAGGGGCCCCCCCCGGGGCACTGCGGCCCACCGCGGACCCAGGGGCTCCGAGGGGAAGCTGAAGCAGGCCACCTGTGTCTCCTGCTGCCCTCCTTGCTCTCTGCAATTCCTGCCCTACACCCCAAACACATTCAGACAGAGCGTCCTGCCGGCCCCAGGCCCCCCACCTGCTCTCCCACACGGAGCTCCTGCTGGACCACCTGCCCCATCCAATTTTAGTTCTTATTCCCTCAAGTTCTACTAAGATGCTGGCTAATCTGAGAAACTCATTCACACTGAATGGCAGATGACAATTTACTGTAGCCCTTCCAGGAATGCTCCTACGTGAGGGGGTATGATCCCTAATAATGATGGGATAAACTTAGTTTCCTCAGGCCCCCACATGGAGGGGTTGTAGTAACTGAAGACACTATATTTTTCTGGCATATTCTGCCACTGTTATGGGACCACCCAAAAAGTCTCTTATGCTTATGTGTGAGACTCCCCCTAGCATATCTTACAGGAGCTCCTCCCATGCCCCAGCCCTCCACAGTCAGCATGGGGATGTTCCTGACTATTTCTACCGCAAAATTGGAGGACCACCTCCCACCCCCCGACAAGGGTACCCTCAGTGTACCAAACCTAAAGTGATATCTTGCTCCCCAATACCACGAAAAGATTCAGAGCCAGCGCTTATGTAACACCTGTCATCTGCCTGGCACTTTCCTCACTACTCCATATATATTCAATGTCCGTAACAACCCAGTAGGGGGAACTATTCTTATTACTCCTGTTATACAAATGAGGAATTTGAGGCCCAAAGACGTTAAGTACTTTGACCAAGGTCACACAGCTGGTAAGTGGAAGAGCCAAGATTCAAACCCAGGCAGTATGGTTCTGCAGCCAGGTTTTTTGTTGTTTTTTTTAAAGATTTTATTTTTCCTTTTTCTCCCCAAAGCCCCCTGGTACATAGTGGTATATTTTTAGTTGTGGATCCTTCTAGTTGTGGCATGTGGGACGCCTCCCCAGCATGGCTTGATGAGTGGTGCCATGTCCATGTCCAGGATTTGAACCAGTAAAACCCTGGGCCACCGAAGCAGAGCGCACTAACTTAACCACGTGGCCACAGGGCCAGCCCCTGCAGCCAGGTTTTTAACCAGGACACACAACACCTCTTCAGAGAGCTCAGGAAACTGCATTTTCAGCCTCTCCTCACAACCTCCTTTCTTACTAGGACTCAGTCTGGGACAAACTCTTGCCCTGCGCAGTGCCACCCCCTCCTTCAGCCCTCGGGGATTCCCGAGGGGGCCTGGCATTCCCTTCTTCAGTGTTAGTTACCTACCAGGCAGCTCCTGCCCACTGCTGCCCTAGGATCTCGGCCTCGGACTTGGCTGGGGACAGAGACAGGCTTTGGTTTGGAGAAGCCGGGTGGACCTTTGGCAGCTCTCTTATCTCGCCGTGTCGGCAGCCACCTCATCTGCTCGTCCTAATGTGGGTCCCCGTGGCAAATGGAATCACCCCTTTAGGGTCAAAGGGATCGTAGGGTCATAGAGCCGGAAGGAATATTAAGGCTCAAGGCGCATCCTCATTTTATATAAAATAAGAGGTGAAATAACTTGCTCAAGTTCACAAAGCTCAGTTGGGCTGAAGCCATGACTTAGAAGCTAGATCATTCTGTTAATAACAACAACAAAATCTTACGTTTATTAAGTGCTAGCTACACACCAGGTACCAACACTAAGCCCTTTATACGCGTTATCTCATTTAATTCTTTCAACATCCCCCTAACCTGACTCTGTCCCATCGTCACTTTACAAAAGAAGAAACTGGGATTCCAAGAGATTAGGTAACCTGTTCAAGGTCATGTGGCTTGTAAACTGACAGAGCTGCGATTGAACTGAGGTTTGTCTTTGACCCCAAAGTTGCTGCTCCGAACTATTACAGTGTGTAAGGGAGTCACAAGCATCCTTATTAAACTCTTACAAGACGAGAGCGAGCCTGTTATGTCTCGGTTGGAGCTGAGGCTCAGATACCACGGCACGTGGGGACAGGCCACAACCATACATTCCACTCCCCTCCTATTCTCGACAAAACCACACCCCTTGGATGACATGGACCCGGGCCGCCTGGGACAGAACCTGAGTCCTGTGTGCAATTTGGGTTCATCTCTATGCAGTCGGGGCTGAGAAGGGAGGTTATGGGGAATGACATCAGGGGACAGGGAGGGAGAAAAACTGCTTTAAGTGAGAGAGGATCCTGGCCTGGTGGCTCCGACTCAAGAACAAAGTGGCTCCAGTTCTGGTGAAAGCCTGTGCTGGCCCCATGCCTGGTGCCCGGAACATCTGAGTGCTCTGAAGCAGAGAGTTGTGTGGCATAGCTGAGAGAGCCTTCCTATTGAGGGCTCAAGTGACTTTGCTATAAGCCCTCCACTCCAAAGAAGGAAGAAGGGGGGCCTTTCTCTCTTGGTGGAGAGGCAACCTGAGTTGACAAGCTGGTGTTGATGGTGTCAAGGGGATAGAGCTCTGGAGGAGGCCAATGGTGACAATTGGAGGAGTGGAGTCCTGGCAGTCACTGGGCTGGTACAAATGTCAGTCGTGGCCCCAGGACATAGAATCAACTCAAAGGACCCAGGTGAGACCTCAGGACCTTGGAGGGCCTGCTCTTCACTTGGCAGAGGGTGGGGCAGAGAGCTTCATGAAGTGGACTGCAAGGCTCAGCTTCCCATTCTGATCCCTTGGGGACTCCGATCAAAGCAGTCCCTTCTTGCTGTGCCTTTGGGCTGAGCATAAGATCCCAAAATGCTCTGTGAAAATATGCCTTTGTCTTTGCACACAATCCTATAAGTTGCCTCAACCACTTAGCAAGAAGGTCCCTATTCTCTCTAGATTTCAAAAAGATAAATCAGACAATGTGAAATCCACGGCAGGGCTGGACACCGAATTCTAGTTCCAGGCTCCGGGTTCAAGGAAAAAGTGGTTCAGGGGGTGTGAGCTGGGTTGTGTTCCAGAAGCTCCCATGCTGGGAGCTCAGGGGGAGACAGGGGGTCCCGCTCGAGAGCCATCAGTGCCCACACTCTAGATGTCATCTTTGGGTGACATTGGAACCCGGGCACACAGTTTTATTTACTTTTTCCCTTTCATTGCACATTAAAATAGTTTTTTCCCCCACATAGTCTTTTCAATATATATATATGGAACAAAAAAGGATACAGTGAGAAGTGTCCCTCCCACCCTTTCACCCTGTCCCTCTTGCCCCACAGGCCACCACTGTTGGCTGGTAACATCAGCCCAGTGCTTTACAGTTTAAACGGTGATTCCCCAGGAATTGTCTCGCAGGGAGTTGTCCCAGCAGCAGCTCCCTAAAATATGTTGGGCGTAAATTTTTATTGTCACCTTTTACAGATTGGGAGTCCAGCTCAAAGAGATTAAGTGACCTGCTCAGAGTTACGCGTCTGGTAAATGGCAGAGCCAAGATTAGACCCTGGTGGTCTGAGCCTGACTTCTGAGCCCTTTGAAGGGTGCAGTGCTGCCTCCCTGGGAGAAAAAGTCCTGGGTTCTTAGAACTCGGAATAGGCCATGAAGAGTTTGCCTTCTACAAAGAGAGACTCGTGGTTGGTCAGGAAATAGAAAAAATTTCCTCATTTCTTGAGTATTTACATTCCAGAGTGGACTGTTCATTCTCTGCTTTGGGACGGGCTGACAAGGACACTTCTCCTCTGTGTTTTAGATAATCCTACCATTGAAAGTGGGCACTGGAGACTCTTTCACATGAGACCGAGGATTCTGTGTGGACTACTTCCCCAGAGCTGCCATAACACAGTACTGCAAACTAGGGCACTCAAATCCACAGAAATCTGTTCTCTCCCAGGCTAGAGGCCAGCAGTCTGACATCAAGGTGTCGGCGGGCTGGTCCCTTCTGGAGTCTTTGAGGGAAAATCCATTCCAGGCTTCTCTCCCAGCTCCTGGTGGCTGCCGGCAATCCTCTGTGGTCCTTGGTCTGTAGATGCTTCACTCTAGTCTCTGCCTCTGTCGTCACATGGCGTTCTGTTCTTCTTCTGTGTGTATGTGTGTGTGTGTGTGTGTGTGTATGTGTCTGTTTCCTCTTTTATATAGACACCAGTCATTGGACTTAGGGCCCACTCTAATCCAGGCATGACCTCATTTTAACTAATTACATCTGCAAAGACCCTGTTTCCAAAAAAGCTCACATTCTGAGGTTCCGTGTGGACATGAGTTTTGAGAGGTCCTATTCCACTTAGTAGATTACGTCTTCCTGTTTTGTTCCATAAATAAGGATGTTACTTCTAGAATACTTTGAGTCTTCCTTAGCCGGGGAAGGTGGTGCCCAGACAACTCTGCCCTCTTGCAGGGAGGGAGACGGAAAGGGCGCAAGACAAATGGTGGCGTCCTCTGAGCAGCTCGCAGTCTCTGCTGGCCGGAGCCAAGAAACAACATTTGCAGGGCCTGGGGTGGGGGTGGGGGGTGTGCATATCATTTTATCTGCATGTCTTTGCAGTCAAAATGCTGGTATTTTAGTGAGCATGAGCATGAGAGTAAGAGTGAGACAGAGGAGAGAAGGAAGGGAGGGGGAGAACAGGTTTATTCACAAGAATGATTCCTCCCAAAAAAGTAAATAGTTGGGAATTAATTTAACTTGGCATAAATGATATTTTTCAAAGAAAAAATAGTAAAGGAAAACATGAATGAATGAAGAGCTACACCCTGATTCCAGTTGTGAAGTCTAAAGAGAGTTAAGATTACAACGGAATGTAAATTAAAGACACAATAAGATGGGCCACAGGGTTTGACAAATAAATAGTAAAACTCATCGGGAGCATGAATGGACAGAAGGCCAACAAGTGTTCTGGGGGAACTTAAAATACCAGACAGCCATCACTATATTTTATCAGAGTTAAGACCAAAAAAACTGGCCAGCAGAATAGAATAGACTCTTCAGAAACAAATCGAAGTTATTTAAGGACTTGATGTAAGATGGATAAGCAGCAACACCATGCTATGAGAAAGAGTCACTATTTAATCAATATCGTCTAAAGGATGGGGCATCAGCGGGGATTAGAATTAGCTTATATCCATATTTTTTACACCATGAACTACAGTACATTTCAAGTGAGTCATAAAAAGCCAGAGAAGGAAATGGAAAAGCAAAAGTGTTTCGATTGTGATGAGGAGAAACACATTTTGATTATTGACAAAATAGATATCAGGGACAGGATGGATGGATCTAAATGTGTTTTTAAAAGCCTTTTGTGCCACAGAATATAATAAAGCAAACACAAAAATGAAAGCCACAGAAGGGTGAGAAATATATGTGGCAAATGAAGCTTTCTATCCAAAATAGCTAAGGAATTGATATAACTCTAAAAGGCCAAGATCCTGCTCGTTTCGTGATAGGTTGTCAAAGGAAATGAGCAGGTGGTACACACACAAAGCTTTACATAGAAAAACGAGCAACCCCACTACAAATCTTGAACTTGCAATTGGAGCAAACTTTATAGTTATAAAAATCCATTTAAATGCTAAAACTTAATGTTCAATTATTCAAATTCGCTAGAGACTAATTTGGCAAAAACTACAAAACAATTCCTATCCTTTGATTCCATAATCCTACTTTTAAGGAAGAGTCTAAAGAAAATAATGTAGAAGAAAAAAACACAATTTCTATAAAGTCTTCATTGCAATATTAGTTAAAAAGAAAAAAATTAGAAACCAACCACTTGTACAAGAATTTCTAAGAGAGTATTGCTCAAAGTGGGGTCTTTGGACCCTCTACAGCAGAATCACTTGTAATGCTTGTAGAAATGCAGATTCTTGGGCCACATTTCAGACCTAGCATATCAGAATCTCTGAAGGTGACCTGGGAATGCTCATTTTATCAAGCAGGCCAGATGACTAATAATTGCACTGAAATTTGAAAGCCACTAACCTCTAAGCAAACTGCAGACCATGGGAGCATTTGGAGAGCTAAACTGCATCTCAGGTGAGAGCTTCTACATACACAGAAACGAAGAGGGAATCATGATGAGTGCAGAGAACACCGAACTCCATGGGCAGCAAATGCCCCCATGTGGGACGCCCACAGGCCAGTGGCCACAACAGGATATGGTAACTAAAGTCCTTGGGTGTTCATTACATTGTATTTGGTTCTACAGATTGTTTAAACAATTCATCATGGTCACATGAGTTTTCATTTTTTTTGGTTGAACTCCCAGGAAGGTCACTTGAGAGTTAACAGAACACCTACAAAGAAACTCCAGGATTCTTGTCCCAGATCATAGCTGCCTGGATGTCACTCCCTGCCCTTTTTCTCCCTTGGACCCTTGTCCCCAGTGATAACAGGTCCTTTCTGCCTTGGATTCGATCCAAGGCTTGGCGTCCCACTGAGCGTCACCCCACTGCATCCTTGGCCATGTCCAGCATGCTGCTGTGTGAGATATTGTGCTCTCATCCGGACATTTTACTGAACACATTTTTGCATGAAATTGGGGATCAGGGGAAAGCTTAGCAGGCAGCATGCTGGAGACGGTTGACTGTTTCCTTTTCAGGATGAAGCGGGGGAGATGGGTCTGATGGGGTGTGTTGCTAATGTAATTCTGAGATTCTCTGGCTCCCAGAGGGCTCACTTCCCCGCAGGCTGATCCCTGAGGTGCAGAAGTGCCGCTGTGGCTCTGCTTCCCCCAGAAGCCTCTTTCCCGGAACCTACAGATCCAGTCTTGCCCGGAGCCTTGGGGCTCCTTGCCAGGATCTGTGGATGTCACAAGATACTACTGTCCAGTCAAGGTTGGCCAATGTCCCCCAAGAAGGCTGGGCAAATGCCCAGAATTCCAGACCAATAGGTGCCTGCGTGGGAGGGGAGAGTCCACTCTCGACCATGGAGTAGCTGGGGGATAGTTGGGGAGCCAGGCCTTGCCCACAAACATCCCCAACATTTCATCCATGTTGCTCTGCAGCCCTGAGGGAGGGTATAAACTCCTCCTTTCAAACTAGCACATCCATTCCCTGGCCCTGAAATACGAGACTGTACCCCTTCCTGGCTATCTCACAGCTTGTCTCTTTAGGTGGTACCCAGTCTTTGGCAGCCATGCATGGTCCAATGGAGGGGTCCCCTTTTCCATAAGGGAGACCAGGCTGGGGAAAGAGTTCCCTCGGGACACCAGAGTGGCCATTTAGGAACTGTCACTCTGCTCCTGACCTACATCCGGCACCCCATAATCTCACTGCCACCTTTAGCCCTTTTGCAAGTCCTTCCCACAGGGTCAGTAACCATCCCAGAGAACAGATTCAGCCCTTTTCCAGCCTCCTGTGCAGTGACCACCCCCCAGCCCCGGGAGGAAGAGAGCAGAGGAGCAGAAGCAGGAGGGGCAAGGAGAGACACTGGGCAGACGCCTGGGATCCTATTATGACTTGAGGAATGGACCTTTCATCTTGCATCCAAAAGTATTTCTTGAGTTCCTACTATGTGTCAAATGCTGTGCTTGGAAGCCACAACCTGAACAGACAGACATGACCGTGTCCTCATGGAAGTTACAGTCCAGTGGAGGAGGCAAAAAATAAGCAAGTAAGCAAAGTCACGAAATGACATATTTATATTGTAATGAGTGCTCAGAAGGAAATTAAGAAATGCTGTGATCGAAAATAAGTGGAATTCTGCTTCAGATCAGATGGTCAGGGAAGGCCTCTCAGGGTTGAGCCTGGGTGGCAGGAAGCTGTTGACAGGGAACAGTATTAGGCTGAGGGCCAGAATGTGCAAAGACCCTGTGGAGGAAAAGAGCTTGGTGTGTTCTAGGAACTGCAAGTTCATTAGGGTTGGGGTTCAGCAAGTGAGGGTAAGACCTATGGCCTGAGCTGGTTGGGGTGGCCTGAGACGGTTGGAGGGCTGGGCAAGGGCCAGGCTAGTCAGACTAAGTTTAGGCATTTTGATTTTCCTGTGAATATAATGAAAACTCACTGAAGGGTTTTAAGCAAGGGACACGATCTGATTTCAATGTTCGAGCATCACTGTGGCTGTCGGTGTGGGAACATGCTTTAGGAGCAGGACTGGGAGGAAGGAGAGCATTGAGGAGCCCCTAAATGTGAGCCCCTAAAGGTGAGAGAGGATGCTGGCTTGGACTCACTGGTGGAGTGCAGAGAGAGGTGGGGCATTTGAGACATGTTTGGGGGGTTGGACCTAGAAGATTTGCTGGAGGGCTGGAATGAGGGAGGGGGAGGAATTGAGGCTGAATCTCAGACTTCCAGCTTGAGCAGCATGATGATGGGTGGTGCCATTTACCAAGATGGGGAAGGCTTGTGGGAGCGAAGGCAACAAGGAGTGGGGACAGGAACGGGACAAGGTCTTCAGGCTTGTCCTGACTCTGGAGTCAAGGAAGTCATTGTCCCATGTTCCTCCCCAGCCTCTCGAATGAGGCCTGTTAACTCCATTTTATAGGCTGATAAAACTGGATTGAGCCCAGTGAGTCATGGGTCAGGGCTGAGAGATAATACCAAGGAGCCAGTTTGCCATGTGGGGCCTTCTGCTCCCAGGGACCGAGGCCTCCCGGTTTAATACTCTCTCTCCAAGGCCAAACATCTCTCCAAGACCGCTTTGAGCCATCTTGGCAACAGCTCCCAGGAGAGGATAAGCTGGCCGGCCCCAAGATATCTTGTCCCAGCCCTCATCTCCCCTTGAGCCTTTCTCCTTTTCACAAAATGCCTTGTCCAGTGCCCTCTCCTGGGTCAGCATCTAGAAGGTAGGTGCTCATGGGCTGGGACAGGAAATTGGGAAGCACGGAGATTTGGGCCTGGTGCTGGTTTCAGCTGCTTCCTGGTCTGGGCTCATTACTTCCCTTCTCTGAGAAGCTTATATTTCTGACCACAAAATGGAACACAATCCCCCCTTTCTTTCCGAGGTTAAATGTAGGGGCTTTAGAGTCGGAAAGACCTTAGCTCAAATCCCAGCCAGCTGTGTGACCTTGGACAAGTCACCTCTCTAAGCTGCAGTTATGTCACCTATGAAAGAGAAATAATAAACACCTTTCCTATGGGACTCTTGTGAGGATAAAGTGAGATTACGGAGGCCTCACACCCAGAATGTCAAGATAAATGGTAACTAGTGCCATTGTGTCATTCGATACTTAAGGAGATTATCCATAAGAGGACAAGGGACAGGCACCAGGTCCTAAAGCAGGTGGGAAACTATAGGATCAGGGACACGAACCTTGGTCTACATGCTACAAGCCTTAGACAAACACATTCATTTTAGTCTGACCTCTGCAGAGTTAGGAAAGTCCAAGGTCAACTGAAAATTGTTTTGTGACTTCATTCTTTTGTCTCTGTGCCTCAGTGTATGACCATGATGAATTTTTTAACAATCTATGGAACAAAATACAACATAACAAACACCCGGGGACTTTAGTCACTCTATCCTGCTGTGGCCACTGACCTGTGAGCTAGCTTCTAAACACTAAACATGTAAAGTGTTTAGAAAAGTGTCAGGAACGGGCTCTTGTTCATCTTTTAGTAGCAGTGGCAGTAGCAGCAGTAACAGCAGGAGGTCTTCGTGGGTGTGTGTCTTTGAGGGGGAATGTTTCTTTACCATAGGAGACACTTCCATTCTCTCAGCTGCAGGAGGAAAGGATGGCTAAGGGCCGGGCAGCTGACAATCCACAGACTGACAATTTTGGAGAAAGGTGTAGAGCTGAAAGGTTAATCCTACGACAGATCTTGAAGACAGTCCTGGAGTATGTGGAATTCCATAGCCATCAAACTCCAGGCCTCAGAGCAGTACCAGTCCAGGGCAATATGGGGGAAAAATACAAACAATCTAGTGGATTTTTCTTAAATCTAAATTTACTCCATTTTTCAATTTTGTCCTTGACGCTCTTGATGTTAAAATATTCTTTCTTGTATAAATGTTGGTGATAGTTGTTAGTGATGTTGTTATTTATGATCATTTAAACTGGTCCATGAAATCCAAATTCTGAAGCCCACTTATCTTTTTGCAAATGGGGAAACCAGGTACAGAGGGGAGGAGTGACTCGTCCAAGGTCACAAGCCTGGGCTGTGACAGAGCCAGTGCGGAACCTCGGTCTCCCGACTTCAGTCTAATTCTCTTTTCACTGGACTCTCCCATTGCTTGTTTAGGGCTCTTTCTCTTGCCGGTGATTGAAACCAAACTCAGACTGGCTTAAGCAAAAGGGAAATTCAAGGAGAACTTCAACCAGAAAAAGGAGAAATAGATTCTTGGCAGGAAAAAAAGCCCACTGGAAATAGACCTCATCATGACCAGAATCTCCCCTCTCTGCTTCAAAACCCATGAGTAGGCTTCCCCAGTCTTCCTCATTCCCCACTCCCCCCCCAAAACAACCCTCCCCCAGACACACACCACACACATACCATACCACACACACAAAACATACCACACACACAACCACAAACATACCACACCATGTAGACACACATACCACACAGACATACATAACACACATACATACCACACACACTCACACACAGACACCCCCCCACACACACACACACACGAGCACACACACACACACACTTATTCTGAGTAGGCCCCTGAGGAGCCATTCTTTGACTCATTCCACTCTGACTCAAGCCTTCTCTCAGGATGCACCAGCCAGGAGTGCCTAATCCACCCCACATCCAACCCATGTCACTTGTTCCTCAGGGACAGAGCTACTTACTCAGCAAAGGTCATCAGGACACACTGTCCCCAGCAGCCTTTCAGCCATGAGTTATTAGTCAGGTAATTATGGAAAGCGTCTGCATTTTCTTTATTGCATTGGTGATGATCCGCACACATCCCAAGAACCAAAAATAAACAGCAGGAGGTGTGACTTGTTTGAAGCTGGGTCAATGCGTATTTTCTCAAAGATCGAACCTCCTTGATATGAACGTAGAATGACATGAAATGGCCTTAGGTGCATGGACCGTGGTCTGTGGTGAGAATATACAGGTAGGTAGGATTTGCGCTGAAAATCTGAGCTATAAAATCTCTCACTTCGCCCCTCCCAGATCACGCCTAGGGCATGAAAGACACACCCGGCAGATCTCCAGCCTGCCCCGTTGCTGTCTGATTCTATTTCACTCCCTGCCTTGACTCACTGAGCGCATGTGCACCTTCTCTAGGCCTTGCTGTCTCCCTCTGGCAAATGGGCAGATGGAAGAGGAGGCAGAGCAAGATGGCAGAATATTGATCTTAACTGTTGTAGTGTCACTAGTCCCTGACAAAGAGCCCCAGAACTGGGCCTTCTCTCTAACCCACATGTCTCCAAGAAGAGAGATAGTATTATAGGAATAATAAAGCCATGGGATAAAAATGGAGCATCAACTCTTATTCAAGTATTTTTGGGGGAAACAAATATGAATATAACATGGAGCAGAATGCAAAATTTAGATGACATTTTTTTTTTTTTTAGGAAGATTGGCCCTGAGCTAACATCCTTCCTCTTTTTGCTTGAGGAAGATTGTCACTGAACTAACACCTGTGCCAATCTTTCTCTATTTTGTATGTGGGATGCTGCCAGAGCATGGCTTGATGAGCGATATGTAGGTCCGCGCCCAGGATCTGAACTGGTGCACCCTGGGCTGCCAAAGTGGAGTGCACAAATTTAACCATGACACCACTGGGCCAGCCCCTAGATGACATTTTTTAAATAAAACTGAAAAGCAATATCCTAGTTGTGGTGGCTGCCGCAGGTCCAGCAGACAAACCTGGGGGCCAAATTCATGGTCATCTTGTCTAGAGGAACCTCTGCTCCTCCGAATCCAGCTCAACAAACTTCATCTCCCGGGGGCTCAGCATAGGTCAGAGATATTTGGCAAGGGATAGAGACGGGTTGAGACAGAGAATAGGGAAAAAGTCAGTCCTCCAAGGTCCTGGCTCTCTTCTTTTCCCGTTCCTCCAACTAGGAATTAAAACGCATGGGCACTGGCCCCCAAACTTGAGACCCCAGGCAATGAGTCCAGGTAACCACTGCGTGCAGAGCCGTCTCTCCTGTGGGTCCCATTTACAAAGTGGTAACTAAGGAAAGGACCATATGTAACCTATTCCCTAACACTCAGGGCCAACTTCTCCAGTAGGCTCAGCAGACAAAGTGCCTAAGTCCTGCCACGGTTAACTTTATGTGTCAGCTTGTCTGGGCCATGAAGTAACCAGATATTTGGTTAAACATTATTCTGGGTGTGTCCGTGATGGCGTTTCTGGATGAGATGGACATATGAATTGATAGAGCAGATTGCCCTCCTCTATATGGGTGGGCCTCGTCCAATCTTTTGGAGGCCTAAATAGAACAAAAAAGGTGGAGTAAGGGAGAATTCAAGCTCTCTTTGCCGGACTGTCTTCAAGCTGGGACATTGATCTCTTGCCGTCAATCTCGGATTCAGACTGGAACTTCTATACCATCAGCTCTCCTGGTCTTCACCTTGCCAACTGCAGACTGTGGGACTTATTCTCCAATACTGCGTGAGCCAATTCCTTATAATAAATCTCATTATATATTTATATATCTATATCTAATCTCCTATTGGTTCTGTTTCTCTGGAGATCCCAGACTAATACAGGCCCAGAATACTTTTAGGGGCCCATGAAAATGTTCTAATTTCTTTTAAAATCAGAAGAAGATGGTGAATATAATAATAAAGAATACATAAAAGTAAATCAAGGCTGGATTATATTTGTCTTTATACCAACGTAGTCCTAAAATATAATTTAATATATTTTTATGGAGGAATGGGCCCACCAAGGCACAAGTGCCTAAGACCCATGAAAGTCATAATATGACCCTGCTAACACTCCACAGTGCGCCATCTTTCAGGGTGGGAAGTCTTTTTACCTGGGCGCCAATATCCACCCATTGGTTCAGTGGGTTGACCAGGATGGTGTTTCTATGGCCTTGCACTGACCTTGAAGAAGAGGTTATATTTGGAGCTGTCGTCTTGAGTTGTATCTCTTAACAGAACTATGTGTGTGTCTAGTTGGGATGGGTCTAGCAGTGCAGAAGGGAGAGTAGACCAGAACCAGGCATGTGACAGTAATAGCTTCTCCTTTGAAAGAGGATGGCTATCAATGAGCAGCCCTCCCTGCTTTTATTACCAGTTTTCCTCTGTGTCCTGTCCTGGCTCTCGTCTAGTTAGGTGGACTCCTCTCTTCTATAGAGCAAACAGCCTTGTAAACAAGCTGTTAGAGCAGAGAGTAGGACGTGCCATGGGAAGACTCATTTTAAGTCTACCTGGATGAACCACGAAGGCTTCATGGAGGAGGGAACATTGAACAGGGTTTGGAAGGATGGATATGATTTTGACCACAAATGTAGCCTCAGGGAAAAGGAGAGGGCAGGCTCGTGTCCTTCCAGCCTCCCATAGGTGAGAAACGGTTGGCAATGGTCAGAAATGCAATAGAACCAATATAAGTTATATTAAGTGAATTCTATACGTTGTGAGCCAAAAATTACAACTGTCTTGTGAGTGTGTAAAATGGTTTCTTCCAGTCAAAAAGAAATTGGAAACAAATGTAAATTAAGAAGACCTGTCTTCGAAGTCCTGTCTTAGAAGACCTACTACCACCACAAAGTATTCTGAACCTTGAAACCTTTTTACTCACCTGCAATGTGACAGGGAGCGAAGGGAAAGAATGGCACTCCAAGCGGATGGTGTGACACAGGCGGAGAGGAGGAGGGCCAGGTTCTGGGCGCAGCAGGCAGTCCTGTCTGGGGTGAAAGGGGAGTGCAGGGGTGGGGGGCTCCAGACGAGCCCCTACCCCAAATGAGTATCCTTGCCTTTTGTGGGAGGAGGGTGGCCTCTTAATGATGAGTGTGATAAAGAAGGTGTCCAGAGTGTGTTTTTAGGGCTCTAATCTATAAACATCCTAGCTGATTTAGGAACTTTATAGTGTAGTGCGGTATAACAAAAAATAAATATTTGGTCTCTGTCCCTGGTTCCTGGCGCGGAGCTCCTAAAACCCGTGGAATTTCCTGAATGATAAGAGTGTCTTTGGTTATTCATAACAAGCCCTTTTGAACACAACTGAGTTGGTGCTGATGAAGTGACTCGGGGTGGGCCCCTTAGAATGCGGGCTGATCACCAGGAAGACCAAACACAGGCTTCCAGGGTGGGACTTTTTAGCCTCATCTCCAGCCTCTGGGGAGGGAGGAGGACTGGAGATTGAGTTATGAAAACTCTTGAACAACGAGACTCAGAGAGCTTCTGGGCTGGTGAGCACATCAAGGTGGTGTGTGATGTGCCCTGGGAGGCATTTGGCTATTCCTGAGTTGTATCTTTATAATAAACTGGTAATCACAAGCAGAGCACTTTCCTGAATTCTGTGTCATTCCAGTGAATTATCGAACTTGAAGGGGGAGTCGCGGAAACCCTGAATTTGTAATTGGTCAGGCAGAAGTAATGGTCACTTGGAGACTCCATTTGCAGCTGGCATCTAAAGTGGGGGCAGGTTTGTGGGACTGAGTCCTTTAACTTGTGGGATCTGATGCTAACTCCATGAAGACAGTGTCAGAATTGAATTGAGTTGAATTGTTGGACACACAGTTGGTGACAGAGAGTTGGAGAATTGGTGTAGAAAAACAACATGTATTTGGTGTTGGAAAAAAACACATATATAGAAATGGTAATTCACAAGGAAACATCATCAACCTGGTTTAAGGAAGGAAATTTGCAAGGCAGCTCATGCACTTCACAGTTTACTTATGGCTAATGTAAAGTATTTTTGGCTTTGGAGCCAAGCCTATGAGAGACAGTCCACAAAAACAGGTTTCCCAGGAAAACCTAGATCTTCTGTTCATTTTAAAGGCAAGCTAAAAGGCCCAGATAGAGGCATTGGGACACACAAGTTCCCCCAGTACCTGTCCTCTCTGCTACTGGACTGGGATAAGAGGAGCACTCCTGGGGCTTCATGGCCTGGGAGCCCACTGGAGGCAGGTCCTTCTGGAAGGATGTGGAAAGAAGCAGCAGGACCATGGGCTCTAGCCTGGCTCTTCCACAGATGCCCTTTATGCCTTTAGGTAAGTTGCTCTCATCTAGGGCTTCAATTTTCTCATCTGTAAAATGAAGAGTACTGAACTTTGTGATTGCTATGGTCCACCAGCCCTAAGAGTGAGAATCCATGGCTCTGACTTGGAGGGGGGCACTGCCCAAGAGATAGCTAGAGGACACAGTAAAAGAGTGGACATGGGGGCCAGCCCAGCGGCATAGCGGTTAAGTTTCCACATTCCACTGCAGTGGCCTGGGGTTTGCTGGTTCGGATCCTGGGTGTGGACCTATACACCGCTTGTCAAGCCATGCTGTGGCAGGAGTCCCATGTATAAAGTAGAGGAAGATGGGCATGGATGTTAGCTCAGGGCCAATCTTTCTCAGCAAAATAGAAGAGGATTGGCAGCAGATGTTAGCTCAGGGCTAATCTTCCTCAAAAGAAAAAAAAAAGAGTGGACATGGGAGCTTATCACATAGAATAACTGAGTGTTGAGTAAAGGAATTCTTTGGGGAAGCAAACAGCTTCCAAATTACTCCTGCCCTGCCCCTGAGCCAGATGTTCTCCATGAAACTGAAACCAGAGAACCGTAGAGAGAGACAGGGTGCTGGCCCCTAGGTCAGCAGAGGCCGTGCTCCAAGCCTTTGGAAGGGTGTCCCACCCTTTGAAGTCCAGGCTTCTCCCTAGAGCATCCTTTCCCAGGAAGGGCATCACGAGGTCACCACCTACCACGTTTTCAAGGGCCTGCTCATCCGATGAACCATTAGGACACTGAAAGGACATTTGATACACACATGACACAGAGCAGGGAGGGAGAGCTGCCATGCTGGATGGTAGAATCAGGATTCAAAAATATGCCCTCTGACTTGAAAGATGGGCTGAAGCTAAAAAGATTATGTCTGATAAGGAGAAATGAGAATCCCAAGCTCAGATCCAAAAAGACCAACTGGATCAGGGTTGGAAAACTATGGCCTGTGTGCCAAATCCAGCTTACCGCCTGTTTCTGTCAAATTAGGTTTTGCTGGGACACAGCCACATTCATTTGTTTAAGTACTCTCTGTGGCTGCTTTCACGCTGCAACAGCAGAGTCGAGCAGATGCACAGAGATCGTGTTCTCCACAAAGTCTAAAATATTTGCTATCTGACCCCTGAACTAGACAAGGAAATCCAGATGGGGAGATGTGAATTCATAGCAGCTCAAGTGAAAAGGAAAAAAAAGCAAAAGAAAAAGAGAAAGAGTGTGATTATTTAGTCTGCATTAATAGCGTTATAACGTTAAGACAAAGAATGTATTAGATAGAGAGGTCTCCTTTAGATGTAACAAAAGTAATACGAAATTAGCTCAGCACAGGAGGCATGCAGTGGAGGGACATTGTGGTATGTCACAGACAACCAAGGCCCAGAGAAGGCTTCAGGAACAGTCTGATCAGGAACTTTCTCCCTGTCTCTCACCTCTTCTGCCTTCTTCCCTCAGTGCAGATCAGCTGTCTGTGCATGGCAGAAACACAGCTACAGTAAGTTTCCTATCACTGCTTTGCTTATTTTCACCAGTCTTTGTTTTTCTTCTTCTTCCTCAGCACATAGAAAGATGACACGTCCCAGCCTCCCCTGCACTTAGTTAAGTGAGGTGATAGGCTGAAATGTGACTGGTGAGTGTGGGTGGATGTGACATGGGTCACTTTCAGGCAGAAGCTTTTCAGAGCAGGCTGGCCTTCTCTATGTCCTCTCCCGCATCTCTGTTCCCCTCACCTCCTTCTTCGCAGCTAGAAGTGAAAGACTCTCAAGATGATGGAGCCTCAGGATGAAAGGCTCTTGGATCCCTGAATCACCACTTGGCGGAGAGCTTTCCAGGAGAAGTACCCAATCCCATCAAACTTTGCACAAGAAGGAAATCAATCTTTATTGGATTAAGCCACTATTATATCAGAATGGATTTGTTTCCGCAGCACAGCCTACTCTATCCTGATCAATACAGCTGCTGAGTTTTAAATCTCACAGTTTCAGTCACCAGAGAGGCACTCAAATCCAAAAATCCCAGGAAATGAATTGATTGGAGCAGCTTCAATGTAGTGCCAACCTCTTAGCCAATCCACTGGCCTTGGGGACAGAATCCTAGGTAAACACGGCAGCCCCTACAAGGACCACAAGGGTGGAGTTTTGGGGGATGCAGTTTCCAGAAGGCCTGGAGAATTGGGAAGGAGGGCGGGAGGGAGGGGAGGGATGGCAAAGGGAGACAATGGACAATAGTGCTGGCCTACTGAGCGCCGGAGTCTCTGATCACAGCATTTTGAAAGGGATCCTGAGTCAGGATTCCTGACAAATCCATTAGATCATACTGGGAAGAAAGGGAGTAGGGCACTGAGGGAGAAGCGTCAAAGAACCCTGGCCTAAGAGGAAGAACTGAAGGAAGCAGGGGTGTTTGACCTAGAAAGTTCGGAGCCATGGCAGGGACACAGGACGTTCTTTAAGCTGGTAAAGGACTGTCCCACTAGAAGGACCCTACAATTCTCCAAAGGACTGCATCAGGCCCACAAGGGAGACATGACAGAAAAGTCAGACAGCAGCCCGAGTTCAGGAAGAACTTCTGGTTTGGCGAACCAGCAAGGGCTCAGACCCTCTCAGGAGGGGTTGAGCTGCTGTCACGAGGGCGCACCAGCCAGCTGGGTTCAAAACACTGAAGACAGGATTCTTGAGTTCCTGGGCTGCTTGTCCCACCTGCGCATTCCTCTCCAATACTAAGATTCTCAGAATTACCTTCAGTTGGTCACCCAGTGTGACCGATAGGCCAAGGAAACTGACATGGGGGATATGACCTATCAGCATGGTCCACATTGTCCAGAAGCCAGCCTCTGCCCTTGCGGTGCTCTGGAGCTCTGGAAAAGCGCTACTGTGGGCGCTCAGGAGATGCTGGGAAAGACCTTCTTTCACTGCTACCCTGTTGCTGACCCTTGACGGCCGGGCTAGGAGGCCAGGCATGGTGATGTGGGGGCAAGGAGGAGAGACCTCCCAACAACTGTCCCAGCACCTTGTGGGCTGACAGGCAGAGACGACACATGCTCAGAAACAACTTAGAGGCTGATAGTGCTATGTGGTGTAGAATCAGAGATCTTCTCCCCTCGTTTTACAGGTAAGGCCCAGGTGACAGTGTGACTTAAGTTACTGGCAAAGCCGGGATTGGAATTCTGCTCTTTAAGGTCTTATAGGAAGCAGAGCAGTGTAGACTGGTGGTTAGGAGCCCAGACCAGAGCTAAGCCACCTGACTCTGCTACTTACCAGCTGTGTGACCTTGGGCAAGTTTATTTACCTCTCTGTGCCCCAGTTTCTGGATTATAAGATGCGACTAGAGATAGCACCTACCTAGGAGAGCTGTTTCGAGGATTGAATTGGTTATTATTTCCAAGTCTCAGAGATCACATAGATGGGAAGAGGCAGATCCAGGATTTGAACCCAGATCTGTCTGATCCTGAAACCCAAGCTTCTCCTGCCCTCTACCCTCACCATGCTGCTTTTCTCAGCCCACAGATGGAAATCTTTTCTGTTATTGTCTCAGGGAGGGCTCCCTTGGTCAAGTTTGTGTGTTCTGGGAGCTTGAGAAGCTTCTGTTCTCACACATAGGGAAACTGAGGCATGGGCCATCACAGTGACATGTCACTTCCAGGAAGGGGAGCTGAGTAGTGACACCTGCATCAGATTTTTTTTGAGTCAAGTTCTGGAGGTGAAAGTAACCAGTTTGCTCACAAGCTGCTCAGATGACCCTGACAGGCCCAGGCTAGCTGTTTGGCCCTAGGGCTCTGTGTCAAAGAGGCTGGGTTGGGTCCAATTGCCCCGTTCCCTGGTTTCAGGTACATCATGAGCCTGTCAGCCCTTGTGCAAAGGGACGCTCTGAGGGATGGAGCAAGAGAGCAGGGATGAGACAGAACCAGGAAAAGCATCCTGGCATCCAGGTGATGAGACAAACGCTCTGTCTGAGACTCCAAGCCCCGCCTGGGATGCCTCACATCCACCACACAGGTTCCAAAGATGCTGACGTGCTGCAGCCTTAGCCACCTTCCCCTAGATCAGGCTGTTGCCTTCCTGCCCATCAAGGATGTATAAATAGATTTTAGCTGCACTTACGTTTTCCCCAAAAAGTTGCTGATGGACTGCGCTATCCCTAATCCTGTGCCAGGGATGGTGTTCCTGTCTCGGTCATGATGGTTAGAGGCTCAGAGGTGGGATGGGAAGCTGGGAACAGAGAAGGGGCTGCTGAGTCAGAAATGTGCACAGGGAGCAGCCATCTGCTGGGCCCAGCTGCGGAGGGAGTGGCATGGAAGACACCTGGGTTCGGAGCTCAGCCTGGAGCATCAGGGAGACACAGGAGGCAGGGAGGGTGGCAGTAATTGTACCTCCTGGCTCTGCCACTTACCAGCTGACTGATCTTCAGCAAGTTAACCTCTTTGAGCCTCAGTTTTCTCATCTGCAAAATGGGGAAGGATCATCCTAGCAGGAGGATCTTTAAAAGATACCAGTTGCTCAGTCGAACCAGCAGCAGAGCAAGGGCTGGCTTGAGGGTGGTATGGGGTGGGGGGAAGAGCCTGGCTCTGTCACTTCCTGGCTGCTCGGCCCTGGTGGGGTGTAGTTGACGTCTCCGCTCCTCAGTTTCCTCACCTGTAAAATAGACAGCATCACCATTAAATGCTTCAGGCAATTATTACAAGGATTCGGATGGCTTAATACTTGCAGAGCACTTCCAAGAGTGCTTGGCACATAAAGCATGAGAGTCTGCTAAATACCCAGCTGACGTTCTGGTTTATCCTTATAAACCTAGGCAGCTTTACCTGCAGAAATTCCTTTTTAGCACCTTGTAAACAAATCCTCCTTGAAGCTGTCATCCCTCCTTCCTTTTAAGGATGACACTGTAAATCGTCTTGTTCTTCATGGGACACCCACTACAGAGCATCCTTTGACCTCTTTTTTCCAGCCTTCTGGCTCCCTTCTCCTCCAAAAGTCAGCAGAGACCCCTGTCCACGCTTTCCTGTTTGCAGCCCAGGGCTAAGCCGGGGCTTCCTGACTGTGTAGAAATCCAAACACCTGTGCAAGGTGCTCTGTGATCTGTGGGCATTCCATTCCTTCCTTCATTCATTCATCAAACAGTAATGGGGCACCTATCACGTCCAGGCACTGTTAGGCACTGGTGGGATAGGATGTATAGCCAAAGTCTCTGCCCTCAAGGAGCTCACAAACTGAGAGATGGGGAGACCAAAAAGTAAGAACACAGATCATTAAAGTAGACTTCTATAAGTTAAATGATCAGGGGAAGCCCTGAGTCCCCTGGGAACACAGAGGAGGAGCCCTAATCTAGGTTGGGGGGTTGGGAAGAGTCTCCCGGGGGAGGAGACGTCTCCTAAAGGCACCCTGCCCTGCCCTGCCCAGGGCACCTCTACTGAGCACATTGGGATGCTGCTGGCCTGTCTGCTGGGCTCTGGCTTCGCCAAGGGGGCTGACCCGGTTTCATCCTGCCCTCTTCATGCCCTGCTGTGCCTCAGTTTCTTTTCCTCACATACTTCCTCCTTCTCCCGTGCCTTTCACGCACTGTCCCCTCTTTCTGCAATATTCTTCCCTCCCCACCTTGGCTCCTGGTTAATGACTTTCTTCTTTTAGATCTTGGCTAAAATAGGATTTCCTCCAAGTAGCTTCCGCTGACCCCCTGACTAGGTCAAATCCCCATCAGGGATGCTCTAGAACTTTGTATCCCTATTGTGTGGCCCTGACAAACACGTGATGCTACCATTGAATTCTCACCTTTCTTACAGGTCAGAAACAAAGTTAAATGAACAATTGAATGAATAAATAAATAAATAATCGATGAATAAGGCAGGACAATGTGTATGTTAATCCTGAGAGACTATGGAAATTACTGCTTCCTTTTAAAGTCTTTCATAGTAATCATTTATTTATATCACTATCATTTATCATATATAGTAAACATTTCAAAAGTGTTCATTTATTCATTCATTTGTTCATTCACAAACGTTAATGAAGAAACTGCTTTGGGTCAGGCAGTCTCAGCTCTGGGACATGAAAGCAGTGAAAGAGTTAAATGTGCACCCTGGCCTCTGGACCTTACATTTGGGTGAAGACAGAATAAAGAGACAAATAGATGCATAAGAAAAGAAATTGCAGACTTTGCAAAGTGACTGGCTGTCACGGCCCCACAGCTACAGGAGGGACCTTCATTCAGAACTTGTCCTGCCCTCTAGGATATCACAACGAGAAGGATGACATTGACTCAAGAAATACAGGAAATCTCCTTGGGAGAGCCTAGCCAGTGGGCAGGCCTTGGGCCACTTTGAACTGGCTCCCTAGGGCAGGCTTGGAAGTCTCTATTGTTGGTACCAAACGCCCCAAGAGCAGCAGCCTGGCTGGGCTACGAGACGATGGAACACCCAGGCCCAGGCTGGCGGTGGATAAGGGCATGGCTTCTCTCTGGTGCCAGGTGTCCTTCTCAGCTGGCCAGAGAGCTGCTGTTGGCTGCTGACCCCTATGGCTTAACATTCTTCTGCCTCAGCAGCCAGGAGCGGGAAATGAGGGCAGAATTGGCCAGTCCGTTGTGACAGTGAGTCCTGCAGCCCTTGAAACCTGAGGAGATGGGCTGAGGTCAGCGCTTGCCTCTGCTCCCTACCAGGGGTGAATTTTAGGCTTCGATTCTTTGCCGCTCTGAACGGGGGTCTCCTCACAGTGGATATAGGGGTGACAGAATCAGGATGGGGGCTGCTCTAGGGAGGGTGGGTGTGTGTGGGGGGGGTGGAGCTGGAGCGGAGAGTGCCTCCTCCTTAGGCTCAGAGTCGATGGAAGGAATGACGTGCCGTTCTCTGCCCTTTATGGACCCATAATTTATAACACCTGCCAATTCCCACATTCATTCTACAAATGTTTACTGAGCTCCTCCTATGTGCCAGACCCACGTCATGCTGGGAGCTAGGGATGCCACAGTGAATAATGACACGTGGTCCCCAGCTTCGCTCAGATCATTTGGGCAACATTTTGTTCTTTCTAAAGCACTTGTCAGGATCTCGGTTGAACCTTGTTACAATCCTGTGAGTCCCATGAGAGCATTAATGCCATTCCCATTTGCTGGATGGGCAAGCAGAGGCAGAGATGGCTTCAGTAATTTGCTTAAAGAGAAGCGAGATAGAACTAGCAGCCAGGTCTTGTTCAGTCCTTTCACTGACCCCCTAACCAGGAGAGTCAGGGAAGTAGTATTTTATATGGATTTTTAATGGTTTACCCTGACTGCTACAGTCTGAAAGTAAAACGATGAATTAGGGAAGGCTTCGTGGAACCCCTGACTTTATTTTCCCTATTCACTATTTCACTTTTAGCACCTTCCTCCTGAACAGAACCAACGCCCTTGACAGCAAGGGGATAGACCAGAGACCTATTTAAAGTTCTTGGTTTCACCACTCACGTCACACCCTGGTGCCCATCTTGACCAGCCCTGCTTAGAAGGCTTTACTGGTTGGACACAAACCCAGTTTGGTTTGAAGTTGAAAGGCCTCCTGGGTTACACATAAGCTTCTTGAGGATCAGAGACACAGCTTACACTTCTGTGCCTCCTCTAAGCACCAAAGAGCACCGCGTTCCCCATGTAGGCACACAGTAAACTCTAATTGATTAGTTGATTGGGAACAGCAAGTATACAGTCGAAGTGTCTGGAAAGGCAATCTCCCAAAGGCTGCCAGCCAGTTGGGGGCTCAAAGGACAGGTGTTTCCAGATCAATATGCTCGCTCATCCCCAAGGCAAAGTTAAAAGTGAAGGACTGAGCACTGTTTTAAAACAGCGCAAAATTGGTAGCAAGCAAATACCCAGCAATAGTGGAATAGCTTTGCTAACTGTGTTATATTAAGATTCTGGAAGATGCTATAGTTATTAAAAATGACAACACAATACAATACAGAGAAATGTGTACCACGTACTAAAGTGGGAAAAGCAGAATATGAAAAGAATATAGAAATATACAAACATGCTTAGAAAAAAGAGGGTAAAACTTGACTATTCAGTAGCTTCTTTTGTTGGGGTTTTTTTGGTAAAGTTCATTAAGCACAGGAAATGGTTGTAACAGGGTCATGTCCATCACACTGTGTGGCATGATGGGAAGAGTCCCTGGGCTGATGACCAGGTGACCAGATGACCCAGGGATCTTGGTGCTGCCGGTTATGGACCGTGTGATCTTGAACAGCCCACTATACTGATCTTTAGTTTGTTTTCTGTCAAGCAGGAATTTTAGTACTCTAATATTGCCTTTCTCACAAGGTAAGGATGTAAGGCCATTTAGAATTTTTATTTATCCCACTTAGTAGGATATTTATAGGTTTCCATGTAGAAATAATAATGGGTTTGACTATGGGGGACTGACTCACACCTGGCTAAAGAGTTACAAAACATACAGCAAATAAGCGTTATCTTTCTGAAATCCAAAAAGTCTTGCAAAATCCCATGGGCTTGGGTAAGGAATCATGGACCTGTACTAAGCATATTAGACATATTATTTTATTTAACTTAACATTTACAATAATCCTATAGAGTAAGTTTTCTCATTCTATTTTACAGATGAGAAAACTTGTGTGTATAGAGGTTAAGTAGTTTGCCTTCCTATTAATAATAAGTGGCCCAGGTCAGATCAGGATCTTTCAAAATCTGTGATTTGGCTCCCATGACCCCACCAGCAGGAGTCCAGAAATGCTTGCAGGGGTGATATCTGGTTGCATTTGACTTGTGAGACTAACAAAGGAGAATATTTCTCCTAATATCAGACATTGATTTCATGCCAAGCACTCGAAGAGCATTGTCCCATCTGATCTCTACAATTCTGGGAGGTAAGGACTATTATTGGCCCCATTTTCAGATGAGTAACTGAGGGTTAGACAGGTTACATAACATGGCCACGTGAGTCAGGGGCCCGGGAGTCACACTCAAGTCCATAACTCCAAAGCCTTGTTTGTTGCATCTTTTGTTGGGTACTCAGGAAGTTCCCAGGGGAACATTCCAGAAAGACCGAGAAAGGGGATGGCTGCAAATAGTTATGAACATGCAACAATCTGGCTCCTTCCATTTCCTTCTCCTTCCCCTTCACTTCCCCGTCCCTTACCCTCGCTCTCCCTCCTTTTGGACAACAGGGTCCGTTGTCATCTCAAGGACATGAAATATAAGCCAGGATTGGGTGCCTTCAGAAGTGCCTTCAACAGAGTCATAGGAAGGAAAAATACATGAATAATTGGAAAGAATGTACAGATAAGTCAATAAGTAGAAGACAAGTTGTTTCTTAGGATGTTCAGAAAGGCAGAAATGATGAGATATTCCTGCAAAAGGTGCCATCTGGTCCTGCTGGTTAGAAGGCCTGAGACCCTGGCAGGACAGATGGAGTGAAAGTCAGCAAAATAACACCTAACGTCATTTTGTTGTCATTTCTAAAGTGATCCAAGGAAGAGGCTTGCTCTTTAGTGTTGAAGAGGTCCAGACAAGGTTCTACCACCTGCCTTGACCCTTGGCTTTGTCCTGGGGAGCTGCCCATGGGCAAGCCAGGGAGGTAGTAGGTGCCAGCTGTCCTTGACTGTCCACCCAGAGGTGGTTGGCAGACTGCCTGCCTCTAAAGGACTCCTAGGAACCCTACTCTAGAAACGGACAGCTCTAAAATCAGATTAATCCCAATTGGAGCAGGTCTGAATCCTGGGGGATACACAAAATTGGAAAGGTCATTATTTGCACTTCTGGGTGCTTTATAGTTTATAAAAGAAGGGTTTAGTTTGGGGCACTCCCATGTTGGAGCTTCCTCCAGCTTTTAGCAGTCAATCTAAGACTCAGGAACAGGTGCAGGGGAGCCAACAATAGGATGTAACAGGCAAGGTCTCCTGGAGGTGGGGTGGGGATTAGATAGGAGGTATTAGTTCAAGGCCAAAGCAGCATCTCATGAAGGTTAGCAAAGGGGAGTGTGAGGGCTACAGACACCATCGCAGGTGACAGTCCTGTGATGTGCAGCAGGGATCTGGATGTCAACATGCAGAAGGTTCTCAGCGCTGTGTAGAGAGTGGGAGAGGACTGGCTACAAGCAATGAATCAACTGACTATCAAACCAAAAAGGAATGTGTTGCAAACTGTGAGAGGCACCTCAAGGAGTTGAAGGAAAAGGCAAAGAACATGCTGAGAAAACAGGAACCCAAAGGCCTGCTGGGATCCAGGTGGCAGGGATGGTTTATTGGACAGTCCCTGTAGGCTTTGTGTTGAGATTCAAATTGAAGAGAAAAAGGCTGATTGACCTGTTTGGACATCCTTGTCCTTCTTTGGCCTGGAGAGAAGGACTTGCCAAGACCGTGTCCAAAGGGAGAGAGGTCATTCTGCAGAGGAGGAGATACACTGTATCGTACTTAGTAAGAATGTTTTAAATTCCCACTGATTAAGGTCACCAATTCGTCCTCATTTGCCCTAGACTTTCCTTGTTTTGGCACAGAAAGTCCCACATCCTGGGAAACCCCTTAATCCTGGGACAACTGATCACCCTACAACCAGTAGGGTGGTGGCTCAGAGCTGGCCAGTGAAAAAACCCCTAAAGGCAATATTAGTAAAGATTATAATAGAGATGTCTAATAGTCCATTTAAAGCTGTTTGCTATGTTGAACTGGAATCTAAAGTCCACTCTGTTGCTCTAAACCTTCAACGTAGTTACCTTTACATTCAGCCTTGGGGGAGGGAGTGTGCTCCCAGTGAATCAAACTAAACGGACTAAATTTGAACTAAATCTTAGGGGCTCAGTGTCTTGTCAAAAGTCATACAGCTAGTAAGTGGCAGAGGCAGGGTTAGAATTAAAATCTGTCTGATTCAGTACTTGTGCTGGTCCCCTACCCTTGTCCCCTTGGAGACTCCAAGGGTCTGTGGGTGGGATGGGGGCGTGAGCTCCCAGGTAGCTTCAGAAGGGCCTCTGCAGGCCCAGCTCACAAAGGGTAGCATGTACCGGGTGAGGCGAGGTGGGGTGAGGTGGGACAAGGTGTGTGTGTATGTGAGAGAGAGAGAGAGGGAAGCGTGGTTTGTAAAGCCCTTCAGGACCCAGCCTGTGCAATCTACCCTAGCACAGAGTGTTTACGTAGCAGGTAGAGAGGAGGGTGCGCAGAAACCAAATAGACGCCCCCGTCGGTTATACTGACCTCAATCCATGACCCGGCCTCTGGGAGGACAGGACAGATGCTAAGGGTAGAAGGGACCCCAGGCTCTGCCTGCATCTTTCCTTGCCTGGTCCTGCCCCTCAACACGGGTTCCCTGAGATGGGCCCGGCTAGGCCCCACAATTCTGCTTCCTTAAGAGCTCTCGGGGCTGGCCTTGGGTCCGAGTGGTTAAGTTCGTGCGCTCCGCTGCAGGCGGCCCAGTGTTTCGTTGGTTAGAATCCTGGGCGCAGACATGGCACTACTCGTCAAACCACGCTGAGGCAGCGTCCCACATGCCACAACTAGAAGGACCCACAACGAAGAATATACAACTACGTACCGGGGGGCTTTGGGGAGAAAAAGGAAAAAATAAAATCTTTAAAAAAAAAAAAAAAGAGCTCTCACATCCATCTCTCCTCCCCTTTCCCCCTGACCCAGGCCTCCAGGGCCTACACCTCTGAGCCCTGCCCACCTCTCTCATCCCATCCTCTGTTCCTCCTCACCAGGCTCCAGCCACATGGGCCTTTTGTTGATTCCTCGAGCTATCCAAACTCATTTCCACCTTTGGGCCTTTGTCCCGGCTGTTTCCTCCGCATGAAATACTCTTTGCCTGCCTTCACATGGCTGTCCTCCTCATGATCCAGGTTTCAGCCTAAATAGCATCTCTTCCCAAAGACCTTTGGGGGCCACCCAGTCTCAAGGAGCTCCTTACTCATTTGCACACCACCCTGTTTTAACATATTACCCTGGAAAATAACACACCCTGTTATTTTCTTGTGTGTTTCTTGTCCGTCTCTCCCTGCCTTGGTTTACAGACATTTCGTGGTGCAGGCCTGGCTTCCTGGGGACTCCATCGTTCACCCTGGGAGCTACCGCAGGTGCCCCTGCTCTCTCTGAGTTCCCAGCCTCTGCATGTGTTGCCCTTTCTACCCAGAGGCCTGTTCTTCCCCTCACCTCCCTCTTTACCCCCTCTCCTGGCTATATCAGATGCGGAAATATTTCCTGACCCCCTCAATCTTGTTCATTCATCTTCCCCTGAGTCAGCCCACCAGAGTTCTCAGCACCTTGTAATTCAGGTGAAGGCCTCACGCGGGGGAGGGTGGACATGAGTCTGCCTTGCTCACTGTTGTGCTGCAGGCCTAGCACAGGACCGGGCGCATAGTAGGGTGACTGGGCAAATCAAAGTCTGCTGCACTGACAGCACTAGGAGAACTTAGCTACTGCTGCTGGCGGGCTGTCACACGGGGAGTTTCCTGGGAGACAGCTCCCATCCTGCGTTTGCCTGAACTAAACTGAGAGCTGGGGCCAGGGAGAGTGTGAATGTTGCTGTCTGTAAGTGAGCTCCTCAGTCTCTAGTTGGGCTAGAAGAAGGAGTAAGAGTGTTACAGGGAGAGGGAACACACGGGCTGAAGGCCCAGAGGCAGTGAGTGGGGAGCTGCAGGGGGAACCACAAGTCATTCTTCCTGAATTGTGCAGGACTTGGGGGGAGGCAAGAAGTGAGGCCAAACCACAAAGGTTTGTGTAACATCCTTTGTATAACCCTTGCTGAGGTGGTGAACTTAGTCCTAAAGGGAATGGGAAATGGCTGAAGAGTCTGGACTTGGGTGTAACAGGGTCAAATCTGCATCTAAACGGGAAAAGCACAGCAGCCACAGGATGCATCTTGGGATGGGGAGCTCCATCCTCGACTTGAATCCTTGAGTGCTCTCCCGAGTCACCCGATGCTGTACTTCCAGCTCTCGCTCTTAATAGAAGTCCTAAATGGATACGAAGTGCAAGGGATTCAGCAGAAATCTCCCTCCTTAATCCCCGTAGTGGGTTGAATGGTGGCCCCCCAAAAGATATCGACACCTCCAAATGCCTGGAACATGTATTGTGAGCTTATTTGAAAAAAGGGTCTTTGCAGATGTAAGAAGTTAAGGATCTTGAGATGAGCTCATCCTGGATTACCTAGACGGGCCCTAAATCCAATGCTAAGTGTCATCAGAAGAGGAGAAGACGCAGACGGAAGAGGAGGAGGCCATGTGAGCCTCGAGGCAGCCTCCGGAGGGATGCTGCCACAGGCCTGGGAAACCAAGACATGCCAACAGAACAATTCTCCCCTGGGGCTTCCAGAGGAAAAGCCCTGCAGACACCTTGATCTTGGTCTTCCAGCTTCCAGAATTGTGTGAGAATAAATTCCTGTTGTTTTAAGCGACTCAGTTTGCAGTAATTTTTTACAGCAGCCCCAGGAAACAAACACAATTCTATACTCGAACTAAGAAGATTCAGCCTCCAGACCCTTCACCATCAGTGGACCCTTATAAACCAGAAAACTTCCCTTCTGTGGAAGGTGTGATTGCAACAGAGGCAAGGAGCCAGACCGGACTATCAGTGGATCCTTCTTCTCTGTACTGTTCGGCACTGAAAGGACAACTTTGCCCACACCAAGAAAGTGTACCACCAGAATGAAGCAATGGACAAACCAACACAGTGGGGTCTTGGCCAAGCTCCAAAGACTCTGAGAGTGAAGCTGGGATGCTGGCAGGGCTCTGTGGGGACTAATGGTTTGGAAAGAGGGGGAAGGACAGAGAGTTGCTCTATAGTGGTGGGCACAGAAATGTCAGGGATGATTGTTGTTCAGACAGGATTCCTAGCTTCAGGTTCCCGAAGAAGCCTGTGGTGCTCTGGAAATTCAGCCTGGTCTTTAGGGTGGGCTTCCCGGGGCTGATGTGCTATAAGACTTCTTTCATCAAGAGTTCCTTAAAGCACCCACTGTGTGCTAGCTTTGTTCTGCACTGTATACATCTAGGTACCTCCCAGGGCACAATCAATGTCTGCATTTCCAGACAGTGAGAAGCCAGCCCACCTCAGAACGCATTGGTATTCGACCTCCAGGTCTGCACTGTGTCTCTTTCCTGGGGAACCCTCGCCTACCCCTGTAGACGAGGCAGCTACCTCTACTGGAGTGCTGATCAACTTTGGAGTGAATAACCATCTGCGTGAATGTCCATGCAACGTCTTTTTCCCCAACACTCTGTAAGCAACCCAGGAACTAGCCTGGTCCCTGGCTTACTGTTGGTGTCCAATAACAAACCAAAGGACTAAGTAGGTCAATTCTCAGGCCCATCTGAATGTTCAGAAGGAGAAAAGTCTCATCTGGTAGCTTCAAATCCTCTGAGAGCACCTACAGCTGGACGCTCAGGCTTAATCTCAAGAGAAGGAAATAGAATCAAAGGGAAGAGGCCCAGCTCAAAGATAAAGTCACATGTGGGACGCAGAGAAGGTGCCAACCTTAAACCCTTGTTGTCAGAAGCAAAATTTGACAACCCTCTCTCCACGAGGAAGGATCCTTGTGCCAACTGTTCTAAGTCTTGGCTAAGACAGCATCCCACAGCTCCTTCCTTAGAACCCCATCTCTCTCCCAGCTCTCCTCCTCCTAAACATTAATTTCTCTTTTATGAGCAGTTGTGGCACTGGCAGTGTGGTAGGAGCCACGGCTGTGGTTAAAATTATTCAGCCCGGTTGCTGTAACCTGCGGTGTGATGAGTGAGTTGCCCCCTTTTCCTGTACCTGGTTCCCTGCCCACCAAACACAGGCAGACCAGCTGTCCCTTGGTTATGCCAGGGGGCAGTGTGGACAACACACCCTTCTGAGATAGGCACCCTGGGAAGGCAAGACAAGGGGATGGTCATTAGTTCACTGTTACTAATTAAGGGTTAGGCTTTTGGAAAGACTGGGCAGATTTCAGACAATGCAGCCAAGGTCCTTGGCATTAATTCTCTTGGGGCATTTCTCTCAATGTAGCATCATTCGAAGGTCCCTTTGGATTGGGCGAGTGTGGAACAGAGGAGGTGAGGAAGGAAAGTATCAAGAAAGGAAAGCAGCCATTGAGTAGAGTATAGAAGGAGCCAGCCAGTTAAGAAGAGTCTTAGGTCCCCTCAGATTCCTTGTTCTGAGCCCTACCTCTTGCCTTTTCTCTGAAGCTCCATAATGTAGACCCTGTTTCATTATGCTTGCCTCTTTCTTTCTACAAAAATCTGCTCTAAGGGAATAACCTTTTAGATTTGTTTATACTAACATGTAAACAACTGCTGGGGCTTTACGTTTGCTCATTTTTATAAGGGGAAAAGCTTCAGTCAAATAAATGAACACCTTCAAGTGAGTGAGAGAGGGAATGGGCCTTCCCGATGATTCATAAAGCACACTGTCCACTCCTTCCAGAAAACCAGTGGCTGTGGCAGGGGGGCCAGGCCATTTGTGTTTAGTTCAACTGACTGAGCAACTTCTGAACCCTCCATCCTCTCCCTAGAAGTAGGAAAGTGGCATGGCATGGTGGGGGGAGAGAAGGACAAGGGACACTAGACAGAGCAGAGGAGCACAAAGTAGGGAGGGATTACTGCCTCCAAAAGCACTTCTCAGGGAAAGCAGAGCTGCCAGGGATGAGGGCAGAGCTCTCTTCTTCATAGCGTGACTTGTAATGTAATGAAGCATAAGGGGCTCTGGCTGTATAGCCCTTTGGGGTACCCTCAGCCTCCTCACTTGGCCCCTCATGTCCCATGAGACATCCCAGGTCATGGCGTGTTCAAGAGGAGCTCATCTCATGAGCAAATGCGGCTAACCTGTAGCCAACCTGGATACTGCCCAGGCCTCCCCATCTGCCTGGCAGCGTGGGACCAAAGTAAGGGCTGGATCCATTCTGCTACCAGTGGAGAGTGGATGGCTGGGTGGAGAATTCAGGTTACCAGGTCAGACAAAACAGAAAAGGAGTGGCTGGGAGTGCCACCTGCCCTCCCAACAGGGTGGACCCACCCAGCAGCCCTCTTGGTTCAGGACAGCGCTATGCCAGGCTGTGAAGGGCCTGGCCTCCAGCAGCCCCTAGGACAGGGGCTCCAAAATAGAAGAAACAGAGATGGGTCAGAGCCAGTCCTGACACACAAACACCAGTATATTTCATGTGCACGAATGTGAAAAGGAAGAGACAAAGAGACCGATGGAGACAAAGCAGGCAGTGGGTGCACAAACCAGCTGTGTGTTCTTCTGAAGAGCTGCCAGAGGTGGGAGACAGGCCCACCCACTTCAAAGGCCCTTTTACAAAGCCAGGACCTGCAGCTCCTCCAGATCTGGGGTGGCCTCAGGATGGAAGATACTCTGCCTGCCTTAGGCGGCCGGCCTCTCCTTTCTGCATCCCCTGCCATGACGTCTGCACAGCCCAGAGCTCCAGAAACACAGGTTCTCAGGAACTGACCCACTCAGCACTGCCTCCCCAGGAGACCCATGCAGAGAGGGAGGGACCAGACAAAAGGACTCCATGGGCACTCCCCAGGTATTATTGCTGTGAATAAACGTAGGCCATCCTGACTCACTGGCATCAGAGGGGACAGGGCACACGTGACAGGACACCTAGCAGACGTCAGAAGCGGTTCGACCATGCAGGGCAGCACATGGCGATCTGTAATTCAGAGATGCTGCCATGTCCAGTGGAGAGAGGCCCAGGACACCAGAGGTTTATAAACAGCAAGCAGACCTTCCCCGCCAGCACCCCCTCCCCGCCAGCACCCCCACTGCTTGGCAGGGCTGGGATTACTCCAAACTTTGGGTCCCTGGGCACTAAGGGATTGGGGCCCTGAAGATACCCAAAACAGCAAGAGTTGAAGTCTGGGCTACCCCTCGTGAGCTCTGAGCCTGCAGATCCTGTGGTCAAGCCCCAGGTCATCACCTCCCTTTCTTGGGGGCACTGTGCCCTACTAGGGATAATAGGAGCCACAGGGCACTTGGATGAAGCAGAAACACAATGTCCACCCATTGTCAGGCAGGTAGGTTTACTCTGAGACCTCCTGCACTTGGGAGTTTATAGGACCCAGAGAGAAGATGATGCCAGGAAAAGCCCTTGGGGCAACAACTGGAGTGGCCAGACATGGTGGGCCATCCAAGGGCTTGCTCTGGATGAGAATTATGCAGGCCTTATGCTACGAGACATCAACAAGGGGACCACCAGATTCTATCGTGGAAGGGGAGAGCAAAGATGGGCAGTGTGGTCTAGGGGCCCACATGGGGACCCTGAAGGAGTGTTAGGGTCTGGGAGACTGAGATAAAATGAAATTAGGGGAGAGGACCAAGGAAACAATGACCTGGATGGAACAGAGAAGCCAGACAATATTCTCCCTCTGGAATCCCCTCCACCTGTAGTTGGAAAGCAGTCTACCCCTCCACTGGAAGCCTGAAGCCCTGGAAGCCCCAAAGCCTTGGAATTGGGGCCACAGTAAAATCAAAGGTAGGGCGGGCCCCTGCAGAAGGTAGTTCATCCTTGGATTTGAGGACCTTGGCCAGGACGCAGAGGCTGGAAAACACCCTTCTTCCTGTCCTGGACAGGGTCAACTGCACAAAGGCAGTCTCCCAGCATTTCTCCCAATCCAGGACATCACTTCTGCCCGTCCCCCACCCCCCCCCCCCCCCCCGCCCCGGCAAACACACACCCTTGGCTGGCGCTGTCTGCACCACCCAGGTGGAGCTGCAGCACAGCAAGAAGAGGAGATTCTCTCCACAGGTGTGGGATTATCACTTTTTAATGACCTATAGAAAGAGAGGCTAATTTCTACCTAAGAGTCCTAGTGTGGTCAAGAAGAACCCATCTACCATGGGATAGGCTGCCATCCTGATGGACCTCTCCTCTCCGGGAGTGGGGGCTGGAGCTGGAAGTGAGCTGGAGTGAGAATTTCACCTGTCCACTGCCAGCAATGGACCTGTCATGGGGGAAGGCAGAGCAACCGAGATGACAATGACCATGAGCATGGCAGGGTTAATACTGTTTAAGGAGCAAGCTCAAAGGGTCAGCCTTGCCGGGAGGAGTGGGGGAAGGGGAAGCCCTGAGGAGGTTTGGCTGCAGGGCTGGGGCTATGGCAGAACCAGAACTGAGTTCTTCGCACTAAGGATGCTCCAAAGGCTCTCCCAAAGCTGAAAGGCCTCCTCTTTTTCCTCCTCCCTCATTCTCCATGGGTCTCCAACACTGGATACCTGCTCCTCCATCCCCTAGAAAGCTAGATTGTCCCTGACTGGCTTGAAAGTAAACCAGCCGGGTGTCTTGACCCCTCCCACCACCACTACCACCCGGAATTGATTTGTCTCTAAGTCCCCATTGCGGATCCGTGTGGTCCATCTCGGCCTGACTGCGTGTTGGGGGTGTCATTCATTTTCAGCTGGGCCACTGCCGGAGGGAGCATGGAGAAGAGCACCAGGGCATTGCCACCACCCAGCAGACCAGGGGTGAGGAGGTGTTCCCAGTCACCAGGCCAGCAGAAATAGGGAGGGAAGGCTGCAGGAAGGCGGGGTCTGTCTCAGGGTTCTATATCCGGCAGCTGCTGTGTTGGCTAGGGAGCTGGGGGTGGGGGTGGGGGTGGGTGGGGTGATTGACATGGACAAAGGGGCCGCTAGTGGTAAAGCCTTGAAAATAAAAGAGAAAAGGGGGAAACGCCACCCAACACACAGGGATTAAAACCTCCAAAAGCCCAAGGTTGGTGGGAATCCAGCACCAGGGGGGCCCCCAAAAGGCCAAGGGAGCAGCATGGGGCCCTGGGGGAAGGGAGTGGAGCCAAGGGAAGGCCTCCCAGCCCTTGTAGACCAACACTACTGCCAAGCAGCCTCCTGGCTGCCCAGTCTCAGCTGCAGCTCAGCAGGCCCCTGGGGAGGTATTGGTTGCAAGCAAGCACCTGAATATTGCCTAATGGAACCAGCCAAAGCCCAACTAAACAAGGTGGGAGGGAGCGAGGTGGCCGCTGCAGCAGCCCAAAGCCCCCTCAAGCCTTGCCTCCCGTCTTCTGCCCATTCTCTGAGTCCCTTAGCCAGGACAGGGCCTGCTGCTTCCAAAGTCACCCATGTAGTCCAGTCGCTGCTTAGCCACAGGCCTCCCGCCGCCAGCGTCTGAGCTGTGCTGAGATCCTCAGACCTTTCCCAAAGTCCCTCGGCTGCCTCGACACCTCACCGCCAACACCCGACCACGCCCCCACACCTGGCCACGCCCCAATGCCCGCCCACAGTGGAGGGTGCGCGGGGATGAGAGCGCCCTACCGGGCCGAGGCCGGGCTGGGGCTGGGCTTGTGCTGTACAGAAAGGGCAACCCCACCAGCTTGGTATCTTTGTCCACACGGTCCATGAGAGACCCCCGGGCCCCACCCACTAGCCCCCCACTCAGTCAGTCTTAACGTGGCCGTTGGCCAGGGCCAAGGGGCCGCCGGGCTCCCCGGGCTCTGCATCCTTGTCAAAGCGGAGGCGCAGGGTGTTGCGGATGACGAACTGCTCCACGATGAGGGCCCCGCAGAACCAGGGCACGGCGTACTCCAGGGTGATGAGGCCCATGAAGTCAAAGTCGAACTGGGAGTAGTCCCAGGGGCAGGCGTTGAACTGACGCAGGATGTAGCCGGTGGTGAACTCCCACAGGTAGGTCCAGAGCGTGTAGATGAGGCAGCGCACCAGCAGCGGGCAGCGGCCCCGCAGGCGCAAGTACATGCGCTCCACGATAAGGATGGAGGTGCCGTAGATGAAGAGCGCCCACACGCTCGTGACCCCCGGGAACTTCCAGTTCAAGTTCACCACGAACTCCCAGGCTGCCGTGAACATCACCTCGCAGAAGTAGCCATGGATGGCGTACAGATACCAGCGGGACAGCGCCGTCAGGGGCTCGGCTGAAGCCATGGCACCGACTGGGGCCGGCTGCGGGGAGTGGGGAGTGGGACACAAAGGAGATAGGTGAGGGAGGGAGGGATTCGCCTCCTGTGGCTTCCCACCGCCCAGCCCGTCTCTAATGTGACCCGGCTGAGGGGATTTCTAACCTGCCTCTACCCTTCCCTTTGGTTACCAGTCATATTCTTGACCCTATTCCATGTTCATTACTTTATTCCATATTCCTTACCTTAGCCAGGTGGGCAGGAGAAATGAAAGGAAGAAAACAAACAGCCCCACTGGCTTCCTCTGAGCAACTCCACTCAAATGCTACTCGGAAGGAGGCGTCTACTACATTCCCTGTAATAACTCACTGGGACCATCTGTGGTCAGTGGAAGAGGTGGCTGTCCTGGCCCACCAATCACCCCAATTTCTAGGCTACGGGCTCATGTCTCCCCAGGCCCATCCTCTGGGAGCCGCATCTCTTCCCCAACTTCTTCTTAAACAGTTCCTCCTCACTCATCTTTCTCTCTCTTAGGAGATCTTCCTAAGTAACTTATCACATTTGTCTTTTATGTGTGTGGTGCTAACATACACATAATGTAAAAGTTACTACTTTAACCATTCGTAAGTACAGTCTTGCACTGCATAAGGACATTTCGGTCAACGATGGACTGCATATACAATGATGGTCCCATAAAATGAGTACCATACAGCCTAGGTGTGTAGCAGGCTAAGCCACCTAGGTTTGTGTAAGTACACTCTATGATGTTCACACAACAAAATCACCTAACAATGCATTTCTCAGAACATATCCCCGTCATTAAGTGAGGCATGACTGTATACGATTAAGTAATTCACATTTTTGTGCAACCATTACCACTATCCATCTCCAGAACTTTTTCAGTATCCCAAACGGAAACTCCATACCCCGTCCCCAGCCCAACCACCATTCTACTTTCTGTCTCTGTGAATTTTACTACTCTAGGCACCTCATTAAGTAGAATCATACAGTATTTGTCCTTTTGTGACTGGCTCATTTCACTGAGCATAACGTCTTCAAGGTTCATCCGTGTTGTAGCATGTGCCAGAATCTCCTTCACTTTTTAAAAGCTGAATAATAGTCCATTGTGATCTATCTATCTAGATATTATCACATTTTGTTTATCCATTCATCCATTAATGGGTTGCTTCCACCTTTTGGCTATTGTGAATAACGCTGCTGTGCACATGGGTGTACAAATATCTGTTCAAGTCCCTGCTTTTAATTCTTTTGTGTGTACACCCAGAAATGGAACTGCTGGATCATATGGTAATTCTATTTTTATTTTCTGAGGAAGGGCCTTGCTGTTTCGCACAACGGATGTACCATTTTACATTCCCACCAGCAATGCACAAGGGTTCCAGTTTCTCCACATCCTTGTCAGTACTTGTTATTTTCTGGTTTTTTGATGATGGGCATCCTAATGGGTGTGAAGTGCTAGCTCGTTGTGGTCACATTTGTCTTCAACTGCTCCATTAAGCGGGGTTTTGGTGTTTAGTTTCGAGGTGAGAGGAAACCAGTGGGCTGACAGGAGAGAGTCCTCCTTTCTACTTCTTATTCCCTTCCCCTCCTCTCTTTTAAACCCCACCCTTCTTCAAGGCCCCAGTCTGCTTCCCTCAAGACTGGCCTGGCCCACAGCCTCTCTGTTTTCTCCTCGCCCTCCACCAGCGACTATGTGGACCACTCATTTGGCCCTTTATCCAGTGCCACTCTATTTACTACTTTGATGCACATGCCCTCTTGATCCAACTAGCCTGTCTGCTCCTTGAGGGCAGCGACTCTTTTCCAGTCCTCTGTTCTGCAGCTGTGGCACAGGCCTCTCCTGAGCAGGCATTCTCTAAATGACACATGTCTTTTACGCAAAGGGTGGGGTGGGAGAGTTCAGGGTTGCATCAAGAACGGCAAGGCAGGGCATGAGAATATGAATCCCAGCTCTGCCAGCTGCCAGTGGACATCAGGTTTGACATCTCTGTCAATCCCCTCTCTGAGGTGGGAGAGGGGACAGAGGTTAACAAGGTGACATCTGCAGTCTGCCCATCTGTCTGGGAATCCCAGCCTCATCTTTCAGCTAAAGGAGGCCTAGTCACAATAATACACACCCTTGTGCATTGCTTTGTGGTCTTCCAAGCGCTTTCATTCACGTTTTGTCATTGGTTCTTACAGAATTAAGATTCATGTGAAGGGCAGATAGTTTTACCCCTGTTTTTTTAAGAAAGGCAGTTGAGACTCAGAGAGAAGACATTTGCCCCATACCCCAGGGCCAGTGAATGGAAGAGCTGAGACTAGAATCCATATCTCTTGATTTCTGCTTCAAAACTCATCCCACTGCATACTACTGCCCATCTCCTAGACATGCGTACCTAATGTCACTCCCCTGCTCAAAAACATTCAATGGCTGCCCATTTCCTCATGAAACACTACAGCATCCTCAGCCTGGCATTCAAGATTCTCCATGATCTCACTCCGGTCTACTTTGGCAGCCTTATTCGTACAGTCCAGCTCTCCCTGTCTTACCTCCAGGCCTTTGCAGATCCTATCCATTGTATTTCGTGTGCTTTTCTCCTCTCACCTCCACAAGTACAAACCCAGCTTACAGGTTACCTTCAGAACAAAACCTTTTTCATCCTCCCAGCCACAAATCCTTCTTCCTCCTCTGAATATCCACAGCACTTACTGTCTCTCTTTGGTACATGATCTTGTGTTTTATATGTTGACAACTTTCTCCACAGCCAGACCTTTTTCCTGTGTTCTACACCTGTGTATCTCACTCCTTCCTGAACACCTCCATCTAAATGTCCCACACGCACTGCATACTCCTTTCCTAAATCAAACTCATTATCTTTACTCCAAAACCTGTTTCCATTCTATGACCCCGGTCCTGATCAATGGTACCACCACACACCCAGTTAGCAGCCAGAGTCCCTGGCATCATTCTAGCTTCCTCTGCCACATTATCACTCTAACATGAGCTCCCTGAGAGTAAAGGACCTTGTCTGTCAGGTTCAGCACTGCATTCCCAGTGCCTAGAGTAGTACCTGGCACACAGTAGGCATTCAATTCAAGAACAAAGGCATTCTTTATCACTTAGCAATTGCTACATAACAAACCATCCCAAAACTCAGTGGCTTAAATCAACTCTCATTTATTATTGCAGCTTATGTGTGTGGGGGTTGGCAGATCTTGGCTGGAATCAGTCATGAGACTGTGAGTCATCTGGGGTCTCTGTCCTGTGCTTGGCTGGGGTGGCTCTGCTCCACTTGCCTCTCTTCCTCCACCTGGGCCCAGTGGACTAGCCCAGCATGTTCTTCTCAGGGCAGGGGCAGAGGCACAAGAAGGAGCGAGTCCAACCGTGCCAGCACTTTTTAAGGCTCTGGTTAAGTCATGCCTGCTAATATCTTATTGGCCAAAGCAAACCACCAAGTCAGCCGTTAACTCCTGCCCTTTCTACCCCTTAAATATCTTTCAAATCCATCTCTTCCTTCCTCTCTCTCATTCCTGATGCTCTGGCTCAAGCCCTCATCATCTCTCACCTGGATGACTCCAGCAGTCTCCCAGCTGGCTTCCCTGCCCTGCCGTGCTCCTGTCCAATTCACTCATCACACTCTGAAGGAGTGTGTGGAAACAGCAGTCTTCCTAAAATGAAAATCCGACGTTTCTCCCCACTTACAGCCCACGAGTGGATCTTTAACATCTAACACTGAGAGGAAGGCTCAGCCCCCAAGGGATGGCTGGCAAAGCCCTCCATGACCCACCTCTGCCTCGGATCCTGTCCTCTGAATCTTTACATCGCTGTTTTTGCTACCTGGGGTGCCCTTCCACCCCCAGCCTATGGCCCGTGAGGCCATCATCCTCCTTCAAGTTCCATCTCCTCTGTGAAGACTTTCCTAAACATCTCCAGCTCCAGAGCCGTCCACTGCCCTGTTCACCTCTGCACCCAGTTCACCTCGGACGACAGCACTCAGCTTTGCCATGATTCATCTGAAGGCCGGCACTAACAGCCTTGATGACTGTTTGTTGAATACAATGTTAAGACAAAAAAGCAGGATTCAAAACTCAATATTTAACATGATTTTGATTTTGTAAAGGCATGTATACATGTAAATATACAAAACATTTAGCCACCATCATCCTTGCATGGTGACCTCATAAGTGATTTTTATTTCCTTCTTTATATTTTTCTGTATAGTCTAAAATCTCTTTCTAATAAGTAGGCATAACTTTTATAAAAATAAAATTTCATCTTAAAAACATTTGTTGAGTGAATGTTAGTCATCTTTGTGCCTTGTCTATAGAAGATGCTCGATAAATTTGTCAGACACGTGAACCTAAGGAAACCTGAAATTGCGTAAAATTAACCCAGGTTCTCCCCTCCTGAGCCACCCCCGACAACAGACCATGATCACAAGTGTGAAGGGGGTGTAGATCCTGACTGCCTGGGTTTGCGTCCTGGCTGATACCCCTCACCTACGGGACCCAGGGCACCTTCACCTGAGCTCTCTGTGCTTCAGTTTCCTTATAGGTGGAGTGAGGATAATAAGAGAGACCAGCTCCCAGGGTTACTGTGAGGATGAATGAGCTGATAGACGCACACTAAGACCACAGCAAACGCTCAAGAAAGGGTGGCAGTCATTTCTGGCATGGAGCTGGGCTTCCTGGTCAGTGGCTCCTGCTTTGAGCACCGCCTCGTAGCTGAGGCAGGGTCGTGCTGCCCCTGCCCTCACTAGTGGCCAGGCAGCCTTCCTTGCCAAGCAGGTCAGGACTTCACCTCCACCCAGAGCCCTAAGCCGGCAGCCAAGCAACCCCGTGAAAACAACAAGCGCACATACAGATGGCGGGAGAACAAACCTCAGCGGAGGAGAGTCAACGCGAGCTTCCAGCTGCGTGTGGCCCAGGAGGGTTTAAGGAAAGGGGAGTTGTCTCAGAAGCAGCCCTCTGAGGCCAGGCTTGAAAAGAAGGGTGCAATGTAACGAACGGCCAGCTTTCCTGGCACAGCTTCTCCTACCCTCATTTTATCCTGAACCCTCAACAGGCTGGGGTTCAGGGGCTGGGGAGAGAACAGACCCAGACTCCAGGGAAACTCACTGTGGAGCAAGGAGGGGTCAAGGAGGGTGAGACGGTGGCCTGGAAACCACTACTGCCTCTGCCCGACTCAGGCCCCTCTGAACTTAGGTCTGTCCACCTGACCTGCACTCATGCCCCTGGCACCTCCATCCCACAGGATCTGGGGGAGTGGGCTTCCCATTCAGACGTGTTCTTCTGCAGCAGCCTGACATAACTAGTGGATTCATCTCTCAGTTCAGACCCCAACCTTGATGCTGATTTTAAAATCCTGCTCTCCTTGCCTCTTGGTCTCATCTTGGGACAGTCAAGAATGGTTTCACAGTCCATAACAAATCAGAGACCCCAGTTACCACTTGCCCCCCCCCCCCCCCCCCCCCCCCCCCCCAGCCCGAGCAGATGACTTGGAAGAGCTGGACCCCTCCCAAACCCTATCAGCAGAACCAAGATTAAAGGAGTAGCTGTCAGAGTGAGAGAGTGGGCTAGCTGCTGAACAGAAGAGAGGATGGGGAGAGAATAGGGTGAGCCCAAGGCCTGGATTCCATTTCTGGAATCTCCCCTACCTGGAAGAGCAGGCGTGGGTGGAGGGGAAGCATACCTAGGCAAGGTCAGGCCGTGTCCAAGGGGTTGTGCCTGGAGAACACGCCTGGTCCACACAAGATGAATGGGAGAAACTGGAAGTGCTGGCTGGGGCCAGGAGATGGGAATGAAGACAGGGAACAGGGATACAAGACAGTGTTGTCAGCTGGGAGGTCAGCTCACACTGTGGTGGGACAGATGCTAAGATTAAAGGCAGGCATTGGCTTGGGTGGATATCCAGAACTCCACTCCCCAAATCCATTTCTAATAATCACAGGAGCCATGCTTAAACTTTGAGCAAGGGCAGACTCGCCCACCCTCTGCTGGGCCCAACAGACCCCTATCCCTGCCCTGGCCTCCCCCAACCTGAGCCCTTTGCCCCGGACCCTTCCAGTACCTCCTTGCTTGGCCCTGCGATCAGAGCCCTGGGAAAGCCTGCGTCAGGAAGAACCAGCAGCTCTCTGGACGTTGGCCTCTTTCTCCTGGTGACAAACACAACCATCCTGAGGACCATGACACAAAGAGGGGACAGCCCAGGAAGGAAAATGCACAGTGGAGTAAAGAGGAAGAGAAAGTGGGCACTACTGAAAACAAGAGAAAACAGTTTGGAGAGCTGTGGACAGTTTCACAAGGGGATTTTGGGGAACAACACTCAAGTACAAGAGCCCTCGGAAGTGTTGATAAAAGAGCCTGGAACACAGAGTTCCGGCAAAGGGCAGAACTCAAGGTGACTTGTCAGGGCGGGCAGTGCCCCTCCAAGGTTGCACCTCACCTGCTGCTCTCAGAGCCTGCTGAGCTGTTCCTTGGGGTGGCAGAGAGCAGAGTGAGCAGTGGAAAGGGGCAAAGAGAACCCATGAAAGTCCAAAAGGCTGGAGACAAAATCAGAGGGGATGATTGCCCTTGGTTTTGTCAAAAACTCCCATGTTGTTCCAGGAAGCTAAGGTGCCACAACACAATGATTCTAGGAATTTTTGTCCAGAGGAGCACATTGTTAGAAAATTGGGATTCTCCTTCCATGCAGCCAGGCCTCGCAGCCCTTCCTCTTTGCCCCATTTACTTCCCCTCTCCAGGCACCCAAATCACCATAGTTCTGAGATGCACAGCCCTTCCAGGGGGCCGCTGAGGGCAAGGCAGCGGGGGGGCAGCTTCAGTGACCCTAAGTCCAGTCCCCTGTGGGCTCTGTGCTGGAGGTGAGTGGAATGGATGAGGGGTGGACAGGCGCCCTTACAACTGGGTACAAGACGCCAGGACTGAAACCGTCAAACTTGGTCATCAAATTAGTGAGGGAGGAAAACATGGGCTTGTTTCAGGGCCAAAAGGGAAGCAGGTGTGGGGGGAAAGACCTGTGATCATTGGCTGGCCCAGGTGCCATAGAGTTCCACTGTTTCTTCCTGTGGGAAGCCCAGGAAAGGCCCTGGGATGGTCCTCCCTCCACTTCCCACATCACAATAGCAATAATCAGGCACTCTTCTGAGCACTTTCCATGTATTAACTCAGATAATCCTCAAGCGCATTTACTGATGGGGAAATTGAGGCAGAGAAAGGCTAAATAATTAGCCTACGTTCTTACAGCTACAAAAGGCAGAGCTGGGATTCAAACCCAGCAAGTCTGGTTCCTGAGCCTTGAACACTGCACTGCCCTTGAGGCTGACTACAGGCTCCTCTGAGGTCACTATCATTTTCTGAGTGTCTGCTTTTGGAAGGCTGGGATGGTATATGGAGAGACAAAAAGAAGCAAGAAGGACGTGAGCTTCTATGTGGATCATCTGTGAAGCTCAGAACTGGGTGTCAGAGCTACTGAAGGCTCAGCCTATTCTGAGAGGCCAAGTTCTGGCAGGATCCATACAAATGTCCTCCAGGGTCACAGCTGACCTTCACAGGACTATGGCGGCAGCCACACCTCAGGGCTTCAAGGCATGTGCCATTCAAAGACCTCTCACCAGGACACACATTACCCAGAGCCTCTCTGACTGCCGGCTTGCCTCAGTGCTGCTCAGAATCTCAGATGGCCCAGCCCCACCACAGAAATGCCAGCCAAGGGCAGTGACCAGTGAGCAGACTGCCCAGAGAAGCCCTGTGCCTGGAGCAGCAGCAGCCAGAGTGTCAGGAGCAGCCGGTCCACACGGGGAGGCAGGTGGGGGCAGATTTTAGAGGGCCTCAGATGCTAAGCAAATCCCAGCGGACAGGTGCAGGAGGGCAAGTGGGCTTAGGGAATGGAGTCAGCCTGGCACAGAGGTTCACCAGGGCTCAGGCAGCAAAGGGCACCTGTGGGTGGGGCCCACAGGCTGGCATCCTGTGCATTGCCTGCAAGGCTGTTTCCAGACCTCACGTGGCTGCCTCCTTGTGGTCATTCAGGTCTTGGCTCAACTGTTAGCCCTCAGAGACCTTCTCTGATCTCCAGTCCAAAATAGCCTGCCTGCTGCTCACATCATCCTATTTTCTTCATAGCACTTTTACTTTCTGACGTTTTGCTACTTGTTTGTTGTCGATCTCCCTCAATTAGAATGAAAGCTCCATGCGAGCAGGGGCTCTGTCCTGTTCACTGCTGGACAGCCAGTGCCCAGAACCATGTCTGGCACTAAGACCCACTATTACCTGTGGAACGAATGAATGAATGGGCCCAAACAGGTGCAGGCCCTTCAACACTGATGAGGGCAGGTATAAACGGCTAGCTGCCTCAGCCTTTCTTTTTTCCTCTTTCTTGGAAAACATAGCCTTTTAAAAATTTTAATTCTAGCATTTAAAAATATCTTTATTATCTTTTCTGATTACAAAAGTAACATGTGTACGCAGCTGAAATTTAAACATTACAGAAAGGAATGCCTTAGAAAGCAAAAGTCACCATTATCCCACACCTCAGAGAAAGTCACTACTAATGGTGTGCTGTGTATTCATCCAGATTGAATTTAGTTTTAAAAGAAGCAAATTCATGCATTATAGAAAGAAAGGCGTTCATGATTCCACCAAACGAGCAGCCCTTACCATTTCCCCCTTGCAATCTTTTCTTATGTGTTTATTTTACAAGTTACCATAATGTACTTATTCTATAACCTGACACTTTCACTTATTGTATCATAATCCTTTTTCCAAGTTGTTGTATTGCCTATTTCTCATTATTATAATGGCTGCGTAATATTCCACAAAGTGGAAAACTATAATTTACTTAACCTAGATGCTCACCAAAGGGAGAAAAATTATTTCCCGTTTCCACTACTACAATGACACCACAAGAAACATATTTTTATGCCTGTAACAAAAGAATTTGGCCCTTTTGTTTTCTGGGACTATTTTCTAATGAACCGTTTCTTAATGAATAATTCCAGAAGTCGGATGACTGGAAGCAAGGGTACAACAGTTTTAAGGTTAATGACGTAGATTGCTCTGGAGAATTCTCTGTTGTGTGGGGAACAGCTCTCCCGTCTGAGTCACTGCGTTCCCACAGTGGCTTCCATGGCCATCTCTCCACCCCCACCCCCCTCCCACAGTCCAGGCTCGATCACACTGCCCCAGCTACATATCAACCCAAGGACACACTTCCTGAAAGACCATCCAGTTGCAGACTGATTTTGCAAGTCCAGACTGAGTGAAAAGTAGATTCTAGCCCTGAGTTTTACACTCTCATCTGGCAAAAGAGTCAAGATGTCCCTAAAGCTGAGAAATACCTGGTTACCCTTTTTTCTCCCTGCCAACTCCCACCTGGAATGTAAGGCTCTGGGCTCCTGTGGACCAGCCCAGCAGCTCCTAAAAGTTTGTCTAGTCAAAAGCACCAGCTCTTCCTGCCCGGCCTTCCAGGGAGCTCTCTGCCTGCTGGTCCCCGATTCCACAGTGGGACTGTCTGCCCTGCACAAACAGAACAGCATTTAGGCTGGACAGGCCTCCGGGGCTTAGGAAAGCAACCAATTGTCATTTTTCAAAGCATCATCAAGGAAAAGCCAGAGACTGAGGCTGGAAAGACAGGCCATGTGAGGACAGGCGACACTCCACAGAGGGGCCCCACATGCAGCCCCTCTGGACTGAGGAGGAGGTGCCACTGAAACATGGCAAAATCATCAGAGGACTTGTTCCTCTTGACCCCTGGTGTCACTTTTATGTCACCTAAGGTGCCAAACATTCCTCACCTCCCAGTGCCCTGGAAGCTCTACCCAAGGCCATGTGAACTGCTCGTGGCTTCTGGGCAGAGTCTGGAATCCCAGGGGAGGTATCGTTCCCATTGCACAGAAGTAAAGCCCGAGGCCCAAAGTATCCATGAGCCTCCAGATGAGAAAGAGAATCTGGGAAGATGCTGTCTCCTATGTGCTGAGTGTCTCACATCACTCATGTCGGACCATCTGGATCTGGCCCAGTTTTCGGAGGCCGTGTAGATACAAGATGGCTCCAGCACATGATATGGCCTGGAACTGCTGGAGACTGCCCTCCTGTTCTACAACTGTAGCCTGTGACAGGCCCTCGGAGGGGAAGCAGGCTCAGAACTGGAACCTCCAGACCTGTGCCCTTGCTGCTGAGGCAGGAGGGGCCTATGATCCCCGGAAGCCTGTAATATACTCACTTAACACACCCTTGAGCGTGTGGTTCAGAACAGACATCAGGATCACGGTCCAGGAGCGTCCCAGGTTAACCTTAGTCCTGGTGCCTGGCTGGCTCTCAGCGCCATTCTCAGCAGTGTGGGCAAGCATCAGCCCCAGGGCTCAGCTGATCCAAGGCTAGTGGGCGTGTGGCTTCCATGTGTCCCTGGGAATAAAAGAGGAGGCGTTCATTAGCTTAAAGTGCCCCCAGCTCTGAGCCACCAGGTCAACCAGAGAGGCAGACTTGAGGCAAATACCACAAGGGCCCAGGCTCCAGGCCCAGCACCAGACACTCATCCCACCCGAGGCCCCTCTCCTGGAACCTGCCACCTCCTCTCTGTCATCCTGTTTGCTTCGGTCTGGTTAATCCAGCGATGAGAGCCTGGGACGGATCCCAGGCAATTCACACGTGGGGTTAGGGCTTCCTGCACCACGAGTGAAAGGGTGCGCACTTGTAAATCTGAGAGGGAATATAATTTTAGAATCCAGCTCCATTCTCATCTAGCTTCAAATTACACTCCCACCTTCACCCTGTGGTGGGTACATCTGTTCTCAAGGGCGGTCAAGGGCCTCGTGGAAGGCAGATAGTGAAGGACATTCGTTTTAGCATTTTTGGAGTCAAGCACAACCACACACAGGCAAACAAGGAATCCAACAAAATGTACGCTAAACCCCCTCCACCCACAATCCCGCCACCCTAATATTTATTTCATTTTATTATTTTATCACTGTTATTGTTGAGACCCTTCCTATTAACATCAATAATTGACTACAAGCTGATATAAATCTGACTTTATAATGCCCTTTGCCATGAACATATTTTTAATCATATCCCCAAGACTTGACCATTTGATCTAGAGTCCGACATTTTTTCTTTTAATATGAAGGTGCTGGAGCTTCCCTGAAAACCCCTTGGATGCAGCACCATCTGCCTAAGCCCGAGGACAGAGTGCAGGTCCAGCAGGGCCCTACGGAAGGACGGACTGGCCGCTTGGAAACAGAGAACAGTATGTGACTGGGGGCGGGATGCCCCCACGGATGGCCAAGCAGGATGGATCACAGAGGTGCCAGCCACGCCATGCTGACGCCCACAGCCACCTTCCTCCCTCCTCCCACACCCAGGCTTTCTGAGCAGGGGTGACTCAGGCCTTTGCTCCCCAAGCAGACAACTTTTGAGAGAGCAGAGGAGCCGAGAAGTGAAAGGGCTGGGGTGGGAACCTGAAACTCACTGTGTGCACATGTGCTGTGGGTGGGGAGGGTGTACGTCCCCTGGGTGTCTCCCTGGGGCCTCTGCACCAAGAAAAGTGAAAGGCAGAGGGTATGAAGTGAGTGGGCTGCTGTGCTCTGCCTTGCCTCTATCCCTCCCCAGCTCCCCCAGAGACAGGAGCCTCCAACCCTGCCCCACCTGGCCATCTGCCTCCCTTCTCCCAGCCTTCCTGATGGTGAGCAGGGGTCACCCTGGCACGTACCTATCATCTCGAGGAAAGGGCTTCAACGAGACATATCCGACACCCACTTCATTCCCAGCACCACTCTGACCCTGCACCTGAGGCTTCAGTCCCCCCGCCGCACTTCCGTGGACATAAGGGCACTTCCCCTTCCCTGAGCCCTAAGCAGGCAGCATTGACAGCACAAGTAAAAACCAAAAAGAAACAGAAACCAGAGCCCACATCCTGTCAGCACAGCCCGTCGGTCACTGCAGTCAGCCCTGGGAGCCCGTTGCTGGCTGAGGTGCTGCCCTAGTAGGTGAAGCTGAAACAGTCAGAACAGGCTCCCTCCTGGGGCCAGCCTTGCACTGGACACCTCCTGCTTCCTGGTCTGTAGGCTCTTCCCCCAGGGAGCTGGTGGAGGCTGGATGAGGAGGGGATGGTATAGCAGGGGTCCTGCCTCTGCCTTCAAGTGCACGAGCTCTTCTCATCCTCCTCTGACACTCCCTGGCTCCCTAGAGCAGGTCCCAGGGAGCAGAGGGCGTGAGGCTTCTTTGTGGACTATGTGACCTGAAGGAGAACTTTTAGGAGCATATGAAGGTGTGACGAGCCCTTATAGCAACTACTATGGGGGTGAAATATACTTTTTCTGGTATATCATCTCTCAAGATTCTCCCAAGACTCCTGCAGGGGAGGGCAGGAATTATCAGCCGCCCCCTCCCCCCCCAACCTTTTAGAGATGAATCACCAAGTTTCAGGACATTAAAAGATTTGGTCAAATCCATACATTTGATTTGAACCCTGGCCCTTGGGCTCCAGAGTCACCAGCCTCGCCATATAGCATGCCTTCAAACTGCTTCCCATCCAAACCTCATTCTCAAGGCACATGTCTGTAGGCACGCAACCTTCATTCAGCTTAATCTACTTAGTCCGTCCTGTAAGCAGCTTATTTGTAAACATACAGCCGAGTCTGTCCATCCAGCCTCCCTATCAACATGCCGGATGCTCCTGGGAGTTTAAAGGAGCAGAGACCACCACACAGTTTCAAGCCTGTCCTCCCTGCCTGCCCTCCTCTGCAGCCCAGCACACCCCCTCCTCTTTCGAGACCCTGTTCCCTCCTTATTCCTTTGTGACGCCATTGTCCCACAGCCTCCCAGTTATTCCATCATTGATGATCCCACAGGACTTTGAGGATCCTTCTATTGAAACATGTTGTCTCATCTTAAAATTACCACGTTTCTGCTTCCCCCTCCACAAGATGAATTCCTTGAGACCACAGAGTTTCTCTTGGAAGATGGACAAACAAGGTGGAGAAGGGTCCAGCTAAATTCTTGGGTGATTGTACCAGCCAGTGTTATTAACGAAACGTAAAGATGTCTGGGGGTCTTCCCTAATTTTTAGGGCACCCTCATAGAAGGGCTCTCTCCCACAAAGCATCACAAACATTGGTTTACAATGACCAGGGCTTTCTCTGCAGACCAGGAAAGAAAGGAGGGTGCTCGCTCTCCTTTCTCCCACCTCTAAGAGCCATCATCTAGACTGGTGGATGGGGTGGGTGCCTTGGGTCTGATAACACAGAAGACATATCACATGAGGAGGGCTGGGGCAGGAACAGAGTGTCCCAGGCATCGCAGGAGACACTGCAGGCTCCTACGTGGGCAAGGGGCCAGGCTCGGGTTCAGGTCAGAGAATAACAATGCCTATTCTGTTATTTCTACAATGTGCTGGCACTCTCAAAAGGCACATCCAGTTTTCATGCACATAGAATTCATTTCTCAAAGAGGTTTAACCAGCAGCTGCTGGCAGGAAATTCCCTCTGCATCATTCTCTCTCCTCCCCTACAACTATTTAGGGTAAGCTGGGCTTGCATGATTGAATCTCTGCCTCTCTGACTGGAACATAAAAACCAAATCTCCCCTCAACTCCCGCCCCCCACCCCCAGCAGTCTCCATGGCCCGGAACCTAAGACTGGAGCCAGGAAGCGGCAGGCGAAACACTATCCCTTTTTCTCTCCCTCTGTCCTCCTCCTTAGCACTCCTCAAATCTCCCCCACCCCAGATGCCCACAAAGGAAAGAGAAGATGCCCCAAAGACCCACTGGGGAACCCTCTGGCTACTCAAAGCGCCCCCTCCCCCCTGTTCTTCCCATGTGACCCAGAACAACTGTTTTTACTTGTCCTATAGTAAGACCAGCCCTGAACACAAGTGGATTTGGCAACTTCCCAAACCAAAGAGTGGCCAGCTCAGCTACAAATGAAACTGGAATTCCAAATCCCCCTAGGGGAAAGGCTGTGTCTGGTCAGCTCTCCCTGGGGAGCAAGGAGACCCAGCCCTGGGGCATAGGGGAAGTGGGCGGAGATAGGGGACAGACCCCCTACTCCACTTGGCCTTGTCCTTCCATTCTGCACCCCGCCACTCAGGGCTTGGAATCTGAGTTTCCCTGCCTGCAGGACATCTTGCCACCCTGTCTTCTGTCTCACCTGGAGGCTTCCCTGTCCTGTCACCCTCCTCTCTTCCCTGCCTCCTCCCCATCCAGCCCACTCTACCTTACCTGTCCCTCCCAGTGCCCCCCTCTGAAACAAACCCTGACCGGCTATCCCCTACGTTGGATGGTGGTCTCTGGCCCCATGCCCCTCTCCTTACCCTCCCATCCCACCTCCTGGCACTCGGTAGCTGCTGCTCGCTGCCTGAAAGGCTGGACAGCTGCTGGGCTCTCTAATTAGCTGCCTGGCGGCTGTCCCAGAGCCAGGCATGCGTTACAGTAAAGGGCTGCCTCCCCTCCCCTCCATCAATAATCCCCTATGCAGATCCCATCAGGCAGCAGCTGAGGGGCCCTTGAATCCTTGTCACGTGAGACCAGCAAGACGACTCCTGTCAGCCGGAAAGGGACAGACAGTGACCTCACAGCCTCACCGACAAACTGACCAGGCATTTCTTTATCTAGCTTCTCCCTATTACTGCCAGGTACTCAGGGTGTCCCACAGGTTATCCCCACACACGCCACGCCTTCAGAGCAATGGGGACCCTGCCCCTTGGTTGCCCCACCAGTGAGTCTTCCTGAGGACAAGCCTGGACACCCAGGGCCCAACTCTTCACAGCTTTCTACAGCCAAGCCACCCTAGAGAATTCTAAACAACCAGAAGCCCTACTCCAAGAAGTCCTGTGGAGGCCAGTTTGTTTACTCAGGGTATCGTATTCCAGCAGTCAACAAATATTTCTTGAGAAACCCGCTGAAGGCCAGGCATTGTAATAGGTGTGAACAAGGCAATGTTCCTGGCCCCTTGGAGCTCACAGGCTGGGAGGGAGACAAAAAATTAGTAAGCAAGCTAATGCCTACTGTAATTTCTGATTGGCCAAGAGGAGCCTGAAGGGCAGGTGCACGGGAGAAGAATGAGGAAAGAGAGTTGTTCTGGGGCAGCTCTGATGGTTGCTGTTTGCTTGACACCCGACCCAATCCAAACTGTCTCTTTCCTTTAAATAACAGCTCAGAAGAAAGGCTGGCATTCACCAGGCCGGGCACTGGTTGCAGCCAGGCACTTCCACCAAGAGCCTTAAGCCTGGCAGCCCCGGCCCCTCACTCAGCCTCTCACTGGACAGCTCCATCTACTGCGAAAGCACTGAGCCTTGCAACATGCTCAAAATATGGCTCCAAACAGCACTTAGGCAAGAGTAATTAAAGGGGATGTTATCTCAGTCACTCTCTCATTAGCTACGTAATTAGACTGCTGAAAATAATTAACATTCCTTTTGACAAAGGGAACAGAGGAGCCATTACACTTATTACGACAGCCTCAGCCCAGGCTGAGGAAGGCCGGGAGGAGAACTGCTCACCCCCCCCACCCCCGGTCCTACCCAGGACAGGATCAGCATCTGGGAACCCAGACCAGGTGGCTAGTCCTGCCCTGGGCCGGGCTCTCAGGTGAGATGACATACATGACAATGGATGCCCTGATGTTTGTATTACAGATACAGATCATAATAACACCTGTACATACTCAGGGAAAAAGAACCTGAAGAATGTGCACGACGTATCAAGATGGCAGGCCAAGGCGATATACCTGCCTCCACCAAGGCTCTAAAAAATGACAGAAAAGACATTTTCTAGGAAGAATAAATCCATTACAGCACCAGAAAACAAGAAGGAATTATCTGGGCTGCCTGAAGATGGAAGGCAAATGGGAATAAACTGATGGAGAAACCAGAACCCCAAAAAATAAAATCACAAAATAATTAAAAAAAAAATAACAGCTGACACTCATACAGCACGTATATATGCCAGACACTGCTCTAAGAACTTTGCCATATATCATCTCATTTAACTCTCATAAAAATCCTTTGAGATAGAGACCACCCTCATCCTCATTTTATAAATAAGACCCAGAGTTACAGAGCTTTTTCAAGGTCAGAGTGCTAGTAAATGCTGGGGCTAGGATTTGAACCCAGACAGTGTGGCTGAGGATTCTATGCTCAGTCACAGCAACAGCTCTGGGGTCTCCAAGTTTGGAGCCAGCAGTTGGGGGCCCAGGAGAGTCCCTGAGTGGTTGGTGATTGGATTTGGAGCAGCCAGGCAAGTGGGCCCCTGCCCCACCTCTCCACCCATGCTTGTGCCCTGGACATTGAGATAGGAGGGCAAGGGGACACCTGGACAGCTCCTGCAGTCCCCAGCAGGCACCTCTTACCCTCCCGTCCACAGCCACTGGCGGCCGGAGCACGGAGTTCGGGTTCATAGGGAGGTGACACGTAACAAAGACTCACCAAACATTTCACCAAAACCAAAACCACCAAATTTGAGAACAGAAGTTCCAGCTAGAAAACAGAATTAACAAAGTCAACAAAATGAAATGTTTTAAAAAGCATGATGAATATCCTCCGAGGGATAAGAGGGGCTACAGAATCCATGAACCAAAACAAAGCTGTTGCCAGAAGAATGTTAAAGATCTCAGAAACGAAGGAAACACACCTCGGTTAACCAGTTATCTCTGGATGAAAGAACAGAGTGACTTCATTAAAATCTTTCTTTACATATTTCTCTTTTTCCAAGCCTCCTATACTGAACACGTATTACTTTTAGATTGGAAAAGTTATTTTTTCAAATGCCTGGCACTGAGGTAGGTGCTCAGTAAGATTTGGTTGCAAAGTAGTTACTTTGTAAAACAAAAGAGGGTAGATCCTGCGGCCTGAACTGCTTGACCCCATCCAGGCTGGTCCCCAGTCGCACCATCCATGCTCCCATCGCCCGGTCTCTGTGCACACGCTTCCCCTCCTGGAACGCCTTTACCTCTCATCTCTGTTTACCCATATTTGCCTGTGCTTCAACTTCCAAAGATTACCCTGGATAACGAAAGGTCCCTGCCTCCTACCTAAGCTACTCCATCTCTTCTCCCCTAAACTCCTAAGGTCACCTGATTTTCCAGAGTCATGGGATAGCTTTGGTTAAGCTGTCCTGTGGGGTCAGAGTACTGACAACTTATCTGTCCTTTACCTTCCAGTGAGTCCGAGTCTTGTCTCCCCAGCTCTGTGGCAGGATCCTTAAAGACACCAAGAGGGCACTAGCCTTCTTTTTATACCCCACTGTGCCCAAATAAAGCTGAGAAGATTTTGCGAGAACATTCTTATACGTCAGTTGAGAGACTGACGAATGAGCTTCTGTTGCTGGCAGAAGAGGAAAGTTATTGTGGAAATGCCGGTATTCAACAGGGCTGGGCCCAGCACAGCAGGGCCCCTTCTACCTGGGTGAGGCCCTCAGAATTGGGCCACCTTGTTCCAGACAGCTTTGAACTCCTATCCCTTGTCTGGAATCCAGAAATACCTGCACACCCAGAAGGGAGGGGTGGTGAAGCTACAGGCAAAATGTTGATGAAGAGCAGGATGTTTATACGGTTTTAAAGTGTCTCCCCACAGATTGCTTATTAGTAGCGAGGGGAAACTAGTAAACTCACAGTGAGGAAGTTGGACAACACCTGACCTGAGTTAAGTTTGAGGGCTTGAATGCCTCAAACTTAACATCACACATAGGGGGCAGATGGGTATCAGTGCCTCTGGATGTAATACATCGAAAAGGTTGCAACATCACTCATGTATATTCCAGCTAGGAATATGTAACCAGAGTCAAAACATGAGGGAACATCAGATAAGTCCAATGGGAAGAACATTCTATTTTTCTAAAAGGGGGAAAAGGAGGCTATAATCTTGAAAAATGTCAATGTCATAAACAACAGAAAGGCTGAGGAACTGTTCTGACGAAAGGAGGCTAAAGAGACATGACAACTAGACTGAATCCTGTCCTGGACAGGAAAAAATGCTATAAAGGACATTACTGGGTCAATTGACAAAACTGGAATACAACCAGCAGATTAGATAAAGTATCGTATCAATGTTCAATTTACTGAAGGTTATATAAAACAATATCCTTGTTCTTAGGAAATCCCCACCGAAATATTTAGAGATAAAGGCCATGGTGTAGGGAACTTACTCATAAACAGTTCAGGAAAAAACTGAGAGAGAGAGAACATAAATGATAAAGCAAATGAAGCAAAATGTTAAAAATAGAGAATCTGGATAAAGAGTATAGGGGTGTTTTGTGATTCTGGTAACTTTTCTGTAAGTTTGAAATTACTTCCAAATAAAAAGTTGGGAGGAAAGAAAACAACAAAGGGGCCCCTTTCATTAGTCGGGGAATGAGGTAGGGGTGGAGCAGATATGGAGGTCAATCCGGGTGGGACATCGGTCGTCACATGTCTGCACTGGGCACAAAAATTCCAGCTCTGACAAATGTCCCTCATGGACACAGTTCCTCTCCCAATTTGGCCCTTCTCTTTTCTTACTCCTCCATCGATTTACTCCTTCCCCTCCCCCAGATCAGCAATCTTCTAGGAGGCCTCCATATTAATACCAGAGAGACAGGATTATTAACCTTTTGGGTCTATTCTTAAAGGTAATTAATATTTTCTGGAGATGTTTTGACACCTGTTTTGTCCTCAAGCCCATAATAATGAGTCAGATTGTATTTGTTAAGCCACTGCCTTCTGGGTGTAACATGGTATTTCATTTCCCCAGAAAGATTTGTAGCTAGTCTTACTCATACTGCCTGACTTTAGGCCTTCTGAGATCTCAGGCAGGCTTTCTAGGGTAGGTGCCCCCTTTCCCACACCCCACCACCGTCGCCACCACCTAATTCCAAAGTAATCCCTCGCCTACATGCACACACACCCCCAGGCACAGCCTCCCTCCCCGGGTTCACTGTCTGTCACGGCTGGATGTGGTCACTTTAAATACCTCACAGCCGGACAGGTGATAGTCTCTTTAAGCAGCCTCATTGTGGGGTAAAGAGAATTGAGCAAACCATCATATTATACAAACTCATTTATTTATTAATTCAGAAATCCTTATATGCATCTTTTACGTGCAGACTATGCATCGCTAGGTAGGCTGGAGTATGAATGCTGGAGCAAAACAGTGGGGCTGGTTGTTTTTAAAACATTGGAAATAGAAAATCTTGGAGATTCTACTGTAACATCAAATACCAGACAGTTACTACTAATAATAATTTACATTCTGACAATGCTTTTTACTTCAGTGAGCCCTTTCAAGTTCATCTCATTATACATGCATTCACTCACATGTTCATTAAACAATTCCTCAGGGTCTATGTTGTGACGCGAGGACACACAAAGACCACAGAGGCAAAGACCCAAGCCCGGCTCACAGGAGGCTGACATTCTCAGTGGTCCTGGACTGCCCAGTTGGTCTGCGAGACACTTGCTTACGGTACTGCCCACAATGGAGCGCCAAAAGAAATTATTTTAAGGAAGAGAAAATGAGAAAGAATCAAAAAGAAGATATTGTGGCTTCAGCACACAAATTTTGTTCTTTCTGAAACCACGGTTTTCTCTTATAACTTAGCATTACATTAATTTATTTTTACTTACTTATGGGACCTTAAACAGGTCCCTGCTGAGGGTCTCTAAAGGTTTAATCCAGCCCAAACAGTAAGTTGGGTTGCAATCCTAGATGCCGATAAGGGTCAAGTAGGCAACTCAAATTAGCGAAGACTCGAAACCTATTAAGAAAGCAGGACAGACAGCACTGGGTGAGGGATTTATTGGGAATGAGGGGGAGAGAGGGGGGAGTCGAGGACGACACTCAGTCTTCTGACTTGGGTAATGGCCGTGTCATTCCCTGAGAGAAGATACAGGAACAGGCATGCTCAGTGACCCAGGATGAGCTACATGTCAGATGCTCTAAGTATGAGATGCCCGTGGGACTCTAGGCTGGAGGCAGGTCTGAGACCCCAGCTGGAGGGAGCAGCGCAGAGGAGGAGCATGCTGGGGAGAAGGTGGGAGGGGCGAGGCGCTGTGAACGGGGCCTGAGGAAGGACCAGGGTTCAGGGAATTGGGGGCAGAAGGCTTTGGGGGCTGTGGTCAACTGCAGAGACAAGTCAGACAGGGACTGAAGAGACTTAGCAGCACAGAGGTCACTGGGGGCCATTTGTGAAGGAGGAGTGACTGCAAAGGGAGGTGACTGAGACAGTGTGTACGGATAACTCTTGTGAGAAATTTGTTTGTGAAGGAAGAGAGAGAAAAGCTGCTGGAGAAGTAGAGATGAGGGGGGTGTCCTTCCTCCCTCCCTATCTCTCTTCTTTCTTTCCCACATAAGAGAGACCTAAGGATGTTTAAAGGCTAAGAAAAAACCACAGTGAGGGAGAGCTGATGGATGGGATATACGATGTGGGGCACACTCGGATGCTCTGGCCTGTCCTGAAGTCATGGAGGAGAGCACAGTGAGCCACAATCCCATAGACCAGCAGGACGAGTGTGTCATTACAACCCCCTTACAGACAGGAGACGCAGGCATCTGGAGTTAAGGTCACACAAATATGGAGGTACGATAGCGCAGACCTAGAACACAGGTCTCCCAGTTCCTGGCATTGGTCTTTCTAGACCAGCGGTCTCAACGGGGCCACCCCTGGGAGGAGGGAACCTTCTGTCAGCACCACGGTGGGTGGGGAGTGCTACAGGTACATGGAGGTGGAGACCTAGGAATCCTGGGTGCCCTGCAATTTCCACCATGGCCCGCAAAAGAACTCTCCCACGTGACTTTGCAATGTCCCACTGGACATTCACAGAGGTGAAAAGCCTGTTTATATTTATCTGCGTCTAGAACCAACCTCCTTTTCTGAAACAAACACAGAAGAATTTCGTATGGTTTTAACATATACTAAATTGTCCAGGAACACCATTAGAGTGCACATCACGGGGGATACTATACTTGATATTCTTTAACTTCACCAAGAGTGACTCGCCAACTGGGAAAATCACATCGACCTCAGCAACACGTCTTGTGGTATTCGAGTCACCCATACACACACCTGTATCTTGTGGGTATTTGTAGCTGTTACATTCTCGGTGATTCTATGTACAGGTTCAAGCATCTGACTCCTCCTTCTGTCTTCCATGTAGGTGTGCCCAAGCAATTACATATTCGAATGCATGATATTGTATTATAACTAACTGTTCATTTATTTCTCTTTTATATTACAGTTTAGGCATTATATTGATTTTTAAAAAACTTTCGGAGAGAGGTAAGTCATATTATCCATGAATTTTATTCAGGGTAATTAGGAGGCATTACAAATATATGCTAAATAAAAAGAGGGCACCATTCCAGATCATGTGTCCCTAGAAGCAAGGGAAACTGCAGTGTGGACAGGAATGAAGGAGTGAGCAGAATCAGGTGACTTCAAACCATCAACCCCACAGAGTAAATTCAATGGTCATTACAAATACGGACATGAAGCTCCCGAATGATGAGTGCACGGACAATGTGGTCAATCTATGGAGCTTAAGAAAACTATTCAATTTGGTACCTTTGGGAAATTTCATTTCCATGATTAGTTTAACTTATACTATATCTCGGCACTTTCCAGCATAATGACAATAGGTAGAAGACCACAAGTCATCTGTAGGGACCAGGGAAATAATAAATGGTTCAATGTCTGGAGGCAAAGATGTGTTTAGATGAAGTCAAAGAAATAGGTGCCAGGCTTGTCTGGGGAATATCTTCCTTAATGGATGAGAAGATGAGAAAACAGTATGTAAGAGGATGCTTAAGGATATTTATGGAAAATGCTATATCGTGAGGATCATGGACAGGACTAGGGATAGAGAAATGATCTCAGAGGACCTCCAATAGGTTTAAAAGGCAGGCCAGGATACTTAGGGCTCAGATTCTGAGATGGTTATTTAATGGTGATGGTGGGTGGGGGAGGCGGCCTAAATTCCCCTAGGCACGCCCATCACTGCCAAACAATGACAAAGGGCAAAAAAGCAAAAAAAGATGTGTCCTTCAATCAAGAAGGGGGATACCTAACTGACTCCTGTGTCCTTTCCAGCTTGAGGACACTGGGACCTGGGGAGAAAGGAAGGGAGCAGCCTGCCAGCTTGGAATGCTAAAGGGAGGACCAGAAACAGGTTCTGAGCCTGACTCCTCCACTAACATTTGCAACTCTTATCACCTCTCCTCTCAGTTTCCTCAACAAAGCATGAATAAAACACAATAGAACACTTTAGGTTCCATCACTGTACATTTTTCTATTGTTTTCATGTTTTTCCAAGAGCATTTGTATATTTTAAAAACTTTTTAAACATCCAGTCAGAGTAGCTGTAGGGATTAATAAGCACACTGACTCTCAAATAAGTAGCTGTGTCACGTCCTAGATGGAAGTAGGGAACCAGATTTACATGGGCTCTGAGGAAACATCAGATGTAGGAAGTGCATGCAAGATCCGGTTGACAAATCTCTTTGGGGAGCTGACTCAGTCTAGTGGCCAAGAGGGCCCCACTCGTGTTAACCCGAAACGCACCCAGCAGGTACCTCCCACCGAGGGACATACCAGTGGGAAGAGGAGAAGCCTTCTTGGTTTCGGAGTCATGGGCCGGGACTTGGGTGAGGCAAGAGAGGCATGTGCCTCAGGCAAAAAGTTTACGGAGGTGCCAAAAAAATTTAGTAATCAAGATAAATGGTATCATAATGCAATATTTAAAAAAATCAAATTGGTACACTATGGTGCCAACAAGGCAGGGTCATGGGAGGTTCTGTGATGCTGGGAGAGTCCCACATAACAAAGATCTATCCCACCCCAACGCCAATAGCATCTCTGTGGAGAAATACCACACGGCACCATGGTTTCTTACCCAAAACCCCGGGAAATCAGAATTTTTCAGATCTTTAAAAAGGTAATGTAGAGCACATCCTGTAGATTACATAATCCCCACAGCAGGGTCTGGAGCATACCCCCATTCAGACACATTAACACTTTTGTGGCCAGATTTATGAATAATCACACTCAGAGTAGATAGCTGACCAATGGCCTCATATTAGTCCAGGTCAGGTTTTACCAAAAGCTTTCCATTTTAGAATGTTTTGGATTTTGAAACTAGATAAAGGAGTATGGGTCTTAATAGCATTACATTAAGTTTCCTACAGAAAAAAGGCAGCAGATTAGACCCAAAGCTTTTGTTATAAATTTATGCTGAAAAGAGAATCATAAAGTCCTCACTTTATGGTGATCACCCAGAAGAAGGCGATTTCTACAAGTCAGTGAAGCCCAGAGCAGATTTACAGCAGCATTTCCCACCAGCCAACAGACTAATATTTTTAAACACCTTCTGTGTGTAAAATCTTGTGCAGTATCCTGGGATGGACTAAGACATACAAGACAGAGTTTCAGTCCTCAAGAGCTTAAAAGTTAGCGGGGACAAGAAGGTAAACATCAACCATAGAACACTGAAAAATGAAGGAGGCTAACCCACACCCACACTTTTAAAATTATGAAACCAAAGTTCAGAGAGGTTGAAGGCCTTGTATAACTTAGCAAAAGTTGTTTAGTGGCATGGAGAGATCAGGACGCGGGTCTGCTAGCCGCCCTTCACTGCTCTTTGCATAGAAGCACATAATAACTGCCCATTCGGTGATGAAATTACAAGAGGAGCGAAAGATCCTGAACCAGCATGAAGCGGTTTTGGTCAAATACACCTTTGTGGCAAAGAAGGGCTCTGACGTTTAAAAGGACTGCAACTTGCGGAGGCAGCACAGCAGATGAGGGCCCTCTGGCCAGGGAAATAATGAGGCACCGGAGGGGTTGGGCTCGGCAGTTTAGCGGGGCAGGTGGATTAGGCTCCAGTAAAGGGCACAGGAGTTTTTGGAAAGGCAGGTAAAGGCATTGCATGGAGGGCTTGAATGCCAGAGTGAAGACTTTACTGTTAGGGCCTAAGGCAACATTCCCCAAGCATTTGCATTCTGCCCACATGACTTGTCACGGCTGCCCACCACCCTTGTAGGAAGAGACAGAGCGTAGTGGTTGAAAAGAGCACACTCTGGGGTCAGATTCTTTCCTTTTGAATCCATGCTCTGATGCCAACTGTGTGACCTTGGACAAGCTGCTCAAGCTCTCTTGGCTTCAGTTTATTCATTTGTAAAATAGAGATAATGCAAGGACCTCTCTCATGAGGATTAAACAAAAGAGAGTACCTGGCATTATAAGTACTCGATAAATGTTAGTTGTTGTTAACCTTTTTATTTAAGTTAAACTTTTAGTCAAATACATAGTATAGCCTTCTCCTAAGCAATAATATTCATGAAATTGTTAAGTCTCTTGTGACAGTTATGGTTTTGGTGACACACATATAATAAGAGGTTAAATCAAAAGTCTTAACTAAGGCACTGAGTACAGCAGGTCTGACGCTCCCAAGCTGGTGAGATGGCCTTCCACAGGACCACTCAGGAAACTTGATGTCTGACCCTGGGAGGACTGGGTGGACCAGCATCTGACCACCTGAGATGCCCAAAGCATGAGACACAGTCTGGCCATCTGCTATCAGGGGAGCCAAGAGAGATGGCAGAGCTGGGGGCTCAGCTTGCATTCCTAAATTCATCCTCCAAAGGATGTGTGATTGTCTCCTTGTGCTAACGTGGGCCACATGTGAGAAAGGCTGGCATGAGATCAGAGCAGATCTTGTCCAAGAAAGCCACTTGGACAGACTGAAGGAGCTTGGCTGAAAGAGGCTGGAAGTGAATAGCTGGATTTTAGAGGATAATTTGCTCTTTTCAAGACAATTGGAAGTGAATGATCCCAGCAATAGGTGGGAGAGGAATCTCTGAGAAACCATGAACATGGCCACAAGAGAGAGAATGGTATTAAATACCTGCCAGGCCCAGGAAGCTGGAAGCCGGCAGACAACAGCACCGGGCAAGTGAGCCCTTCCTGTCCCTCCCAGCCCAGTGGCAAAAGACTGAAGGAATTAAGTACTGAACAGACTACGCTTGTGACTTAAAGTGACCACTGGACCTTCTACTGCCTAAGAATAACCAGAAAAGTTATGGGGCCTGACTTCCCTTTGTCACAGGGCAGGGGAAGAACCAATCCCACTGAAGAAACTGAAGGGACAGTGGGAGACAAAATTAACTCTCTTTAGGAGAACATTCCAATGAGTCATGTTTCTTTACACTCATTAGAAACATAGCTATTAAAATGAAATGTTTGTCCCTGTACCAACTAAAACCATCTCTCTATTCCCCATGGTATGGTAACCACCATTAGAAATAACTGATATAGGACAATAAGGAACCAAGGAAAAAGCAAGCACAGAAAGACTGGTTTGGTGGGTTTAGTGGGAACTCATTTGCTCCTCATCCTTGAAGATGATGAAATGAAAAGAGAAGATTTACCAATGGATGGCAGAATCCAAAGGTCCTTGGACAAATGGTTCTACTCAAAGGGAAATCCAGGACCAGCCTGGTGGCCTAGTGGTTAAATTCAGCGTGCTCCACTTTGGCAGCCTGGGTTCAATTCCTGGGCGTGGACCTACACCTCTCATCTGTCAGTGGCCATGCTGTGGCAGCTGCTCACATACAAAAAGAGGAAGATTGGCAAAGGATGTTAGCTTAGGCAAATCTTCCTCAGCAAAAATAACCCCCCAAAAAACAAAAGAACAACAAAGGGAAATCCAGATGGCCCAATTCCACAAGCAGAAAAGCTGGGCTCCCTGAGTTCCCAGGCTGAGCTTAGGTATGATCCTGCTCTTTCAGGTGCAACTAGGCAGCAGAGAGGAGGCATGTTCTCCTCTCTGTAACACGGAGTCACTTGGAAAGCATCAGCCAAGTCCCCAGGTCCTGGAGCCCTGGGGGGATTCTGGGCTGAACCAGGTCCTGGAGACTGCCAAATCTAAGCGCAGAATGTAAAACATACACCAATGCACAGTTTCGCTGCTGCCTTCACTTGGGGACAGTCAGAGGATGAGGTGAGTGTGAGGTTGAAGTTCTAAGTCAAGATACAAGGATGTTCCCAATGATTTAGGAGATGGTGAGTACAAGGTTGAACAGACACCGCCTCTCTGTAGCCCCGTTTAAACAGTCAAAGGAGGAACGACCTGACCCAGTCCCCCTTCACAAGGAGGAACTTACTCCAGCTCCGACTTTGTCCCTTAGCTTTTTTCTCCTTCAACCCCACCTCTGCTCTCCCAGCTCTGACTTCTTACAATTCCAGATCAGCTGAGTTATTCCCTGGGAAAGGACCAAGTTATCCAGATCCTACTGGATCATCCCACATTATTACTGGAAGAGATGTTAGAGAAGCTCTCTTCCAACATTCTTATTTTAGAGATAAGGAAACTAAAGGACAAAGGACTCATGTCACGTTCCCAGAGTCACTGAGCTGAGATGAGAACCCAAGTACCCTCACCTCTAGCACAATGCTCCATTTTACACCATCACGCTAACTTTCCAAGGGGGTCCACTCACCTCCCCCAGGCCACCACTTGAACATTCATTCTTCTTCCACAAACACCTCAAAGTGGTAGAAAACCTCAGAGTTAACTTGCCTGGAACAAACAAGGATGAAAGAGAGGAGAATCACCTCAATGAAATAGCTGGTCACATTTGAATGGAGTAATCAGTGGCCACAAATACTTTCTCAGAAGAACAGGATAGTCCAATGCTTGCTGTACTTTGCAGAGTGTACCTGGGCCCCAGAGTCATAATCAGGTCTCCACAGCTGGACGATAATGATGGGTAGGGGAAGGCCCAGAAACTAGGTTGGAGGATGAGGACTGGAGTCAAGAATCTGCAAAGATAAGCTACTATGACTAACGGCAGCAGGGTGACAAAAAGAAATAGGCTGCCCAGATAGCCTGTTAAGTGAGAGAAAAATTTTGGCATCAAAATGAAATGGGGTTTATAAGATACATTCCTACGCCAAGCATAAGTCTGTTTCCCTTATAGTAACTCTCAGGCCATCTGGCCTACTTCCCCAATGCAGGATACCGACCTCTCTCTTCTTCCTGAACATTCGTCAGGATGTTGTTTTTCAAATAAGCATCTGGGCTTCCTTCTCCTTTTAACTAGCTGTGTTTAATTAACATCAGCTCTCCTTCTTATAGCTTAACTCACACTACCTCCACTTTACCTTCTCCCCAACATTTATTCCATCATGTGATCCAAGGCTATAGGACACAAAGGAAACATACAGATCTCAGTTCAAATCCTAATTCGAACACTTGCTAGCTGTGTGACATGTACGATCACTTTATCTTTCAGAGCCTCAGTGTTTCCAGCTGTAAAATGGGGATAATTAATAGTAGCTATCTCTGGGCCAGCCCCGTGGCCGAGTGGTTAAGTTGGCATTTCCTACTTTGGCAGCCTGGTGTCCACTGGTTTGGATCCTGGGTATGGACGTTCATATCGCTAATCAAGGCATGCTGTGGCAGCATCCCACATAGCAGAAGTAGAATGACTTACAACTAGGATATACAATTATGTACTGGGGCTTTGGGGAGAAAAAAAAAAAGAGGAAGATTGGCAACAGATATTAGCTCAAGGCCAATCTTCCTCACCAAAAAAAGAGCATATCTTAAAAAAAAATAGTAGTTATCTCATTGCTGTGAGAGAAGGATAACATATAGCAAGTGCTTAGCCCAACGCCTGGGATATAGTAAGTATTCAATAAATAGTAGTTGTCATTGTTATTATTGCTATGATCACTGAACCCAGCTGAAGCTCCATTTGTGGAAGTAAGTCTCAGAGGGCTGAAATGGGCTGTCCAAAGTCACACAAGTGAGTCAGGGAGGGATCCCAGATTTCCTGATTCTAGAGGTCTTTGCCAACCATCAGCTCCTACACAAACGACAGCATTGCCCAATGACCTAGAAATCTGGGTATCTGATCTCATCCAAGTATCACAGCTGATGATTTAATAAGCACTCACCATGTGCTAGAAACTGTGCAGGCTATATGAAAGCTTTAAGGAATCTACAGATCAGTGTACGAAGGTCATCTCCTTATTTACAGCAGGCAAAAACACAATTACCAAACAAAAATCTGGAGCCGCGGCTTGTTTTGCCCAGTGGTGACAATATTTCTTGCCCATATTTATTTTAAGAAGGTAGATGAAAGTAAGACCAATGCCCTGGCTGCCTTATTCTTGGCTTTGGAAAAGCTTTTTTGATTGGGAATGAGAGGGAGGGGGATCCTAGGGACTAGGGACTGAAATAGGGTCTGGCCAAGGACAGCTATGAAAAAGAAGATTGGGGTTGGCAGGGGGCTACAAACAGGTCCCCACCATTCCTCCAAAGAACACAGTTATTGTCTACAAGGTGGGCTTCTTGCTCCAAGGGCTGTCCCTTCACTGACTGTGCAAGCAAAGAAACCATGGAGCGCCAAGAAGCACACTTTATCTGGAAGCATGAATCACCCCTCAGAAGTCCAGAAAAGAATCCGCTCTTTGTAGCCCTTCACTCTCCTTCTTGGCGGGCATCCCTAGCTCCTCTGGGCTGGTATCAAGGCCTTACAGAAACTCAGGGTAAGTGATCTTTCTGATGGAAATGGACCATTCCAGAAACTCATGTGATGGGGTGCCTCTTAAAAACTGAAAGGAAACAATGAATGAATGAACCAGCTCGAAGGCATTCGTCATTCAAATCCAGCTGCAGAAGCAGTCATAAATGGCTAACCCAGTGCATTCTGAACACAGAGCTTCTGAAGTAGAGAGGATTGGTGGAAAGTGCACTCTCTGATTAGGCCCCCTTATCGATTCAATCTCCCCACATTAAGTTAGGATTTGATAATGCAAGTCTTATTTTTTTAACTGCCATGCTTCTAGAGGATAGAGCAGCAGGAAGGAACAATGTGAGGACCCAACTCCTGCCCATGTAGACTGCTCTAATTTCAAGAATGCTGTCCCTCCTATGACACCAGCCACAACGGGAGCCAAGACCACAGCAAACTCCCTGTTGGGGAGCCAGCAGAGTAAAGGATGATGGGGAGCCTGATGTTCAGCAACAGGAATTGGCAATGACTTTGGTTACTCCTCAAACTGCCAAACTGGATTGTGACCAACCCCAAAGGAAGAAGCACCAACATCAGGGGAGGGTGGAAAGTTACCTTTCAGAACCATCCTTTGAAGGAGTAGGGGGCCAATATCACTCTGTGACCTCAACTCCACTAAATTTACACATAGGGGAACTAATGTTAAAATGAATGTGGAGGACGGCCTAAGGGCAGAGGAGACCGGGAGTCCACACCTGCAGGATGGATGTGAGCAAAGGTAAGGGAGAAAAAATTTCGTTTTTACCGGGGGATGTGACAGATTACATATTCAGCCTCAGTTCTATCTACGGATGTGAGTTGCAGGGGAAAACCCATTTCCTTTTCCTTGGATCACAGCAGCAGAGAGCATCTCACAGCTCAAAGTCTGAGGCAAATGTACCTCTGTAACCCAACACAGGGGTACCTAAATTCTATTAGCGCATCTTTGTCTTGTAACAAAATAGTATAACCTATGGGTCTCCTCCCACACTAAGTCTAAACATTCTTAAATCCTAGGAAAGGAAAACTTCCCCAACTCAGACATCCACATTCCCCACAGCCAGTGTGCTAACTCTCAAAAGGAGAGTCTCCCTCAAGGGAAACCATAATCCAAAGTGCTGCCTCTTTGCCCTTCTCCAGAAATCAGCTTACACCGTACTTTCCAAATCAAAGCCTCTGATTTCTGGGACGTGGTGGTGGAGTAAGCAGACGACCTGACCAGAAAGGCTGAATTTCTTCCTGTTCAGAACATCAGAAATCCTTCCGACGTTCCCTCCTTAGCCAGGTGTTGCCACAAAGGGAGCTGAGAGTTTGCCAAGTCAGAAATTATCCACACCTTAAAAGGAATGTTCCTGAAATAAAAGAAATAAAATAAAACCCAAACCACTTTGTCTGTAAATTGGAGGCGGGCGGGGGGAGGCGCAGGAGGAGGAAAGGAAAGGGACACAAATTTGAAAACAGCCAGGCTGTGCGAGGGTTAGATTTCCCTTCCCTCAAGGAGAGCCAGATCTGATACGGCCGCTGCTAAGACCAACCGGCTTCACTTTACTGCCTTCACCCCAGTCTCAACTTCTAACATCAGAGTCCCTAGCATCATCAGAGACCCTCTTCAGAGCTCGGAGGGTGACCGTCACTGAGGCCAGGGCTGGACACCGTCTACCAGGAAGAATCCTTGTAGGAAGGAACTCTAAGACATCCCGAGAGCAGAGGCAGACAGAGGAACACTTGCTGCCTATGTGCTGCAGCAAGTGCCTTTCTGGTTAAAAACTGCACTGTTAAAACCGACACCGAGCATTCCCTATCACAAAAGCTGTAATTTAGTCCTTTCCTGCCAAATGACACCATTCCCTTTAAAAACAATATGTAAATCTGATACAGGTGAAATAAACACAGTATAAAGCTCCCTAACTCATTTAATATCTTTCACTCACGGACCAACGTGCTTAAATCACTTTACAAATGTAAAATTCATGCCTCAGCACTTTAAAAGAGGGAGTTGAGAGAGTATCATTCTCCCTGCTTAGAGTCAGTACATTTGAGGAACAATCCACGGAAAAGCCCCTTCTCTCACCATTGGGGGTGGGGAGATCAGGTCTCCATATCATTATTCTCCGCTCTGAATAAATGGCTTGGGATAAAGCCAGTGAGGGGCTCAGGGATAATCAACCCTGCCATTCAGAGGGGAAAGGTTCCTGGAAGTGGGGCTGTTGGTGCTCTCTCGTCTGGCACCTGCATCTGACTTCAGCCACAAGTTCCAGGGCCACAGACCTACAGCTCAGGGGACTTCAATTTCTCCTGCTGCCCCTCCCGGGTCCTCAAACCTCCCTCACTCCTGTAACTTTAAGTGACCAAAGTCAACATTAAATCAGGTTGTCATTTCCCTCTAAGTACCAGATAAATAAGTTGGTCCAGCCCCTGTTGTCTCCCCAGTTACCCATTGCTGTGCCCAAATACAAAGCCCTGGGGAGGGGGCCAACTCTTAGCTCATCTCACCCTCCACGGCTCTAGAGCGAGGAGGTAACCTGGCAGGCCCACCTCTGGCCCAACCACTTGTATCATTAACTCATACACAGGAGCAGGCAGGAGAGTCACCTAGCAGACCAGCGCTTACCCCCCCACAAGTGCCTTCCGTCTCCACAGGCAAGCAGACATAGCTCTGCCTTGCAACCAGGGGAAAAACCCAACTCTCAAATGGCTGTCCTTTCTAAGAGGAAGAGAGGCAAGGGGCAGTCCTCCTACAGGACAGAAGCCAGTAGTCACATGCAAGCTGGCTTGGAGCTGGAGGCACCTCATTCCTGGAGACACAAAGTCGGGGACCTGGGACCTGGAACCTGGCCCATTTGTTTTCTAGAGAGAAAGACACCGTACCACCCTGAGAGCAGGCCATTCAGCCCTCCCCTTGACTCTTCTTCCTGGTTACAGCAAAGACAGAAACCCAGACCTCCTGATGACCCAAGTCTGAAGGCCAGAGTAACAGCTCATTTTTTACTAGGTGCTGAGAACACGAGAGAATTGCTGAGCAGAGCCCCCAAGGTTACACTGGCAGACAGCTCCCCGGGGTCCTCCTCTTCTCCTCCTGGGAGGGCTTGAAGTGGCATCAGAACAACCTCCTGCCACCCTAAGCTCTGTACCTGAGGCAACCAAACATACCCCCAAGGATCCTGGAGAAAGACAGTCCCTGGAAGGAAGGGAAGGGATCAGTTTCTGACCAGGCATAGAAAGAGAGAAAGGAAGATACCTGGCAGAGAGGCCAATGTCTCTCTGCCCTTGCCGTGAACCGAGCTGTAACGGTCCCCATCCCAGCCCTGCCTCTCCCACCAAGCACCGGAGATCAGGGAGGGCAGATGGCGAGCTGGCAGCCAGGGGGCTGGGCTCGGGCCCAGATCCCGGACCCGGGGAGGGGAGGACCTTTAGGTGTGCAGTCCACCAGCCCCTAGGTTTTCCATGCACCCTGGAGAGAAGGCGGAGGGTCATCTTCACGGTTTCCTCTCCTTAGGAAAGTCCTCAACCTCAAACTCAGGAGGGTCCGCGGTTCTCACTCCCAAGCCCGGACTCCCTAGCTTCCACTCAGACTGGCGCCCCGCTCTGCCCTCCCGAGGGGGTGTCAACCTTCCGCTGCCGGAGATGCCCGGCTGGCCCCTTTCCCTCGCATCTCTCCGAAGCCCCTTTGTTTCAGGCGGGGAAAGTTGCCAACGTGCACCCCTTCCCCAACACGCCCCCCTGTGTGCCCATCCCCCCGTAGGGAATCCAAGCCGGGGCGCACCATCTAATCTTCGGCTCGCTCTCGAGCCGGGGCAGCCGCTTTGAAACCGAAAGCAAAGAGGAAGCGGGATCCGGCAGCACCCCCGGCCCGGTCGCCCGGTCTTCCCCATCACCGCACCATCGCCCGCGACCCCGCGCTCGGCGCTGCCCGCCCCGCGCGGCCACCTCTCCGGGTGGCGGAAAGGCCTCTCTGCGGGTATCGGGGGCACCTACCGGTGCGGGCCGGAGCCGCGAGCAGGAGCGGGGCGGGGCAGGGCCGGCCGCCCGCCGGGTGCAGGTGCGGCCAGGAGCGCCGTCTCCCCGGCTTGCTCCCGCTCCTCCTCCGGCGCGGGGACTCAGGGTGCTCTCCTGCGCCGCCTGCTCCCCGCCCCCACGCCCGGCGTCCGGGCTCCCCCCGCGCCGAGTTGCCGGCCGTGCCTCCCCCACACCGCCCGCCCTCCGGCGCCGCGCCTGGGCCCGCATTCGCCCGCTACGGCGGCGAGGGGGCCAGGGGCTGCAGCCGCCGCTGCCCGGCCGATCCGAGCCCCCGGTGGCGGCGGCGGCGGCGGCACTCACCCATAGTACGGATGCGGTGCAAACTGCACATGCTCGCGTCTGACAGGCGCTCTGCCTCCGGCCCGGCTTAACTCCTTGCTCACCTCTCGCGGGCTCACCCGCCGGGTCCGATGCCCCGCCGACCCCGCCGCCTCCTGCCGCCTCCCGCAGCCGGCAGTCGGCCGAGTCCTGGGCGCCTGGGAGCGCGCCCTCGGCCCGGGCCGCGGCGCAGGTGGCTGCAGTGCAGAGCTCCTGGGCCCTCCCGGCCCCCGCCACCCCGCCTGCATTTGAGATGTCTACAAGAGCACGGAGGAGAGGACTGGCCGGGGCCACTCACCTCGCAGCTTGCAGGAGTTGTGGGGACTGCGCATACAACATCTGCCGTGGGTATCTTGCAGGTCCTGGCTACCTGAGGGCCACGCTCCACATGGTGTTGCAGACCCACTGTGTGCCAGCATTATGTTCCGTGCAGTCCATTCATTGAAACAGTCCTGCAAGGTCATTTTTATTATCCCCATTTTCAAAATGGAGAAACTGAGGCCTACGGAAGTTAAGGAATTTGCCTAAGGCAAGGTCTGAACCTCCAAGGCCCACAATTTGGTTTCTACTGCAAAGATTAAACAGAAATTTCCTTTCTGAAGTCAATCTAGATTCTTCTATTGGAAGATGGAAAAGCCTGGAGATTCTAGAACATGGAATATGGGAAATTGGTGACAGAGGGCCCCTGACTTGAGTTAGGCCCCTCAGACAGGTCCTGGGTCCTGCAGAAAGGCCGAGCAGGGAGTGGGAATGTAATCCAGCCCCTACCTCCAGGCCAAGCCTGGGTCCTGGCACTGGGGGCCACAGCCAAGAGGAAAGGATGTTTAAAAAAATTCATAATGTCCCTCAGGGGTGTCCTTTTGTAAATAATCTGTCCAGAGGGGGCGCCTTTTTCTTATTCTCACACAGACCCTATGTGTGCCTAGGCCTGATCTGAGAAGTCTGATGGCTGTGTCTCTCCTAGCCTTCTCTCCCTTTTCCTCACATGCCACAGTGACAAAGAGGTACAGAGATCCAAGGCAGCACAGAGTCTTCAAAGAAAAGGGAACTGAGGTTTATCCAGCTGGTCTTGCCCCACTCTGGGTGAGAAGCTAGGCTGCTTTCCTACTGCCTGACCCTGATCCCATCCTATATCTTCCCCTAATTGACTGATGGGGCCACAGGTCTACTGTCAACCTCCTGTTCCTGGCCAGAATATTCAGAGATTAGCAAAGATACGTCACGAACTAGGGATGGGCAATGTGGACGAGGAGTTCTAAGCTTACACCATACACTCCCTGTTCTTGGGCTGGCTGAGTCATTCTTTCCAAAAGGAAAGTTCAACAGGGGCAGAAGGAGTTTTGTTGAGTTTCTCAAACTAGGATAAGAAGTACACAGCCATGTGATGCCATCAGTGGCAAGAGCTCTTGGCTTCCCTGAGTTAGTTTCCTCCTCTGTAAGATGGAGATAGTAGGGGCTGGCCCTGTGGCCGAGTGGTTAAGTTTGTGCGCTCCGCTGCAGGTGGCCCAGTGTTTTGTTGGTTCGAATCCTGGGCGTGGACATGGCACCGCTCATCAAACCACGCTGAGGCAGCGTCCCACATGCCACAACTAGAAGGACCCACAACGAAGGATATACAACTATGTAATGGGGGGCTTTGGGGAGAAAAAGGAAAAAAATAAAATCTTTAAAAAAAAAAAAGATGGAGATAGTATCACCTACTTTATAAGAATATTGTGATGACCCAACGGCATAATGCATGTAAAGTCCTCAGTGCACAGTAGGCCTTCAACAACAGGAAAGGGTTTTCTACTAGGGGTAAGGCAGGGAGGGGTGAGAAGGGGTCAGGGCTCCAGTGAGGCATGCCATCTGTCCCTAGAACACTGTCAGATAGGCAGGAGACAGCCTCCTCTCAGGAACACCCTGGCAGGAAGTGGCTTCAGTTAGTCTGGCAGCATAGCTCCCTTGCTGAAGAGGGACCTGTGCTGTGCCCCCTTTCCTTGGAGGCCCAGTTCTCAATCTGTGGCTGGCAGCTGACTCGGCTCCCTCTGGCTCTGGGAGGCAGCACTGTGCAGAGGAACACGTAATGGGCTGAGGCTAAAGATCTGAATTCCAGGCAACATAACCATGTGGCACAGTAGGTACAGTGCCTAGTGCCCTCAATATTTTCAGGTCCCACAAAAATGTTTGAATTTCTTTTAAAATCAGAGACAAAAATAAACTTTGAGGTCAAGGGAAATGTTTTCATATATAATATTAATATTTTCATCCTTAGTATAAAAGCCATAGTATATAGAAGCCAAGGGACCAGTTACAGAATCAGAAAGAAGGAAGAATTAGGAAGTAGGCACAAGCCTTAGCATCAGCCATTCTCTACTTTATCCAGCTGTCCCAAGGACTTAGTTCTATGATCTGGGTCTTCCTCATTCCTAAATTAGGAATCATTTCTTCCTAACAAAAATTTATATAATACCTTACAGTTGACATATCTTCTATCTTTGGGTAAGGCAGCTATTTTTATCCCCATTTTATTAATGAGGAAATCAAGACTCAGTGAGATTGTATGGTTTGGTCAGGGTTATACTGCTAGTTAAGGCAGAATGCAGTTCAAACTCAGGTCTTCTGCCACCTCATCCAAGGTCCTTTCCACCTGCAGCTAGAAGATTTCAAATAAGATTAGGCGTGTACAGGGCAGAGTGGTCTGCTGCAGAAGCAGACCTAAAAGTAGCATGTGTCGCGATGAGTGGGTCCCCTGACTTTTCACCCAAAGAATACTGAGACCTGCATACAGGGTTGTGCGAATGGGTGGGGAGGGTGACCCTGGCGGAAGTAGACTCAGTAATGGTGGTTCTGGGGATTCAAGTACAGATTCAAAGTGGAGGCCCATGGAACAAACTAAGCCCTGTTGCGCTAGCACACACCAGAGGATGCCAGCACCTCCTTTGCCTTCTTGTCTTGTCAAAGCAACCTGGATTTGAGTTCAGACTCAACATCCTAGCCAGATGTTTTAAGGCAGTTTATTTAACCTTTCTGTGTCTATTTCCTCATCTGCAAAATAGAAATGACAACAATACCCAACCCCACAGCTGCATAAATAAGATGATGCAGGCCAGGTACTTGGCATAGTGCCAGGTACATGACCCGGCTGTGGCAGGCAGTTAATGGTGGTTCTCTTCACATCTCTCTTCTACCACCAGGCGGGGAAAAAGAGAGGCTTTCAAGTGTCTTTGTAGTCTCCGAAGTGGCTTGAATATGTTAGGTTCTTAGCCATATTTTCTGAAAGACAAGAACTTTTCTGCCTTTCTCCAAAGTAAACCATTCATAAAGAGGTTGCTCTTGTCTACTGTAACTAATTTTCTTGATGACTTTCAAGGGGAACCAGAAACACTTCCGTATACTTGTTAGAGAGGATTGGTTCCCTGGGGGTTGCCCTCTGACCACAAGTCAGGAGAGATGTGGCTCAAGAGGGTGATTTCAGTGGAGGGACTGGGCCCACAGCCAGATCAGGAAGGACCTGGGTAGGGAGATGGAAGATAGAAATTGGAGGCCAAGAGAGAGTTATGTATAGTCTGTCCCAGATGCTGTGATAAGGAAGAAAGAAGTGAGGTAGGAACAGAGAAAGTATTGAAGTCAAAGGCAATCTTGAGTTTGAGATTATTTTGGACCAGCTTTACAGAAAAACAAGGTGGGAGGGAGATAACTGGGGTAAGCCCCAGGGAACCTATCCTCTCTAACAAGCACACAGAAATCTTTCTGTTTTCCTTAAAAGTCATCAAGAAAATTACTTACAGTAGACAAGAGCAACACTTTATGGATGGTTTGCTTGGAAGGAGAGAAAAGTTCTTGTCTTTCAGAAAATATGGCTAAGAACCTGTATCATTAGGATTCTTTGGTTGCAAGCGACAGAAACAGACTTTAGCTATCTTAAGTCTAAAAGGAATTTATTGGAAGGATATGATCAGGTGGCTCACAGATTTAGAGGGAATGCTGGCAAAACAGACTTGAAAAGCCTAGGACCAGGACAGCTTTGGGGGCGCAGGTAATGGGAAGTAATTGAGAGTCTCCTCAGGGCTCTGCTGCCAGAACAACTGGACTTCAAGCTTTTTATCACTTCTGTTCAAGTGCAAAAGAGTCAAATTTACCTAAGTTGAGTAAGGCATTCACCTCTTGGCCAGGGAAGAGCCAGAAGGATACCCTGATGTAAGCTTGCTATGCAGCCCAAAAGCAAATGTCCATGACGTGGGGAGAGCGTAGGCAGCACAGGGAATTTATATCTGACCCACTGCCCTGTAAGCTTATTGGCTATGAGAGAAGGTAAAGGGAGAAACACATAAGCTTCGAGAAAGTAGCAGGAATCTCTGAAAAGTACCACGACAGGAAAGCATAGAATGCTGAATAAAATCAAGCTCATGCTGGAGTTGGATTAGAGCTGGAGACAGGCAGACGTTTTAAGGAACCTGTGCAGCTCTGAGCTGTGCTCAGGAATGGGTGAACTGTAATAAGGGAGGCAAGTGCAAAAGGTTGTTAAGGATGCCCTTGAATGTTTACAAAATGCCTCTGAGGGGTGGAAAGGGGTACCAGTGGAAGGGGAGGAGACTTAGGGCCTGGGGATATGGTCAAGTTGACTGCAGGTTTGTCAGAAGGTTTGCTCTTTATATGTCTATGTGGGAAGAGGGTATGGACTTCCACAGAGCTCACAAGATAATGTGCGTGTTCCTACTTTGGGGATATTCAAAAGTCATGTCCTCTCTCTTTTTCAGTCATCAAAAAGAAAATGCAGTGGATAAGGACTATGCAGTATTCGTGAACATCTTGAGCCTGAAAATGAAGAACTCACCATTCTGTGAAAATGTGAATTCATCCGTAGAGCATTAAGATATTAATGTGTGTGCTCTAAGACAGCCCTGAAAATTAGTGCAGGTTCATGAGACTAACAGTAAATTAAGGGGGTGGGGAGCGAATGCTAAAAGAAATCAATGTGAAAATATGCACGCGCATTGAAACTATACTACTTCATACTTCAAGGGGTGGGTTCAACCGTGAAAGTTATAGATTCGGGGCGGGGGGTGCAGAATAGAGTCAACTTCGGAACCATGGAGAGAGCCACCCCCACTCCCCAGCTGCTTTCATTTCCCACCCAGCAGTCAGCCCAGGTGCTGGGCAAATTTGAAAGAATTTCTGCCCTGGAGATTAGAAACCAAACTTCAAACTGGTCACCTCTCCCCTCCGTGCCTCCCTTTGCCAGGATGCAAGGAGTTTAGTCGTCTGAGGAGGGACAAAGGGGTATTGTTAAGGCGAGCCTGATTATGAGGAGGCTTTGCAACGAAAAGATTTTATGCTGCTATCTAAGCTGTTCTCCCCCAGGGGACACTGTGTGCCTGTCCCAACTTCACTGTATCAGTTCAAAGAAAAATTTCAGCCAGACGCAGTGATTGCAGGAGGATATCTTGGGATTTGGCAACATTAATAGGTTAAGAATTTCTATCACAACATCTCATCCAAGTCCCAATTCTCGGCCCCACTAGGTCCTGGGATGGGTTAGAATGGGGGAAATCTTTCTATTTGTAGATCTGAGTCAAAAGGTTTCTCCCATAGGCGCTGTCTGAGAGGCAGCCCAGCTTCACAGTAGGGGGTGGGAGGTGGGGGGTGCGGATTGCATCATGGAGGATAGGATAAAACCTGTTTCAAGTCTTTTCACTCTTTTTGTCCTGGCCCTTGTAGGAGAACTCTGCCACCTTCAGGGAAGGCTGCATATGCCTGAGGAGTTGCTGATCCCAGGGACTCTATCTTGTCTGGGGAATTGGTTCAATTGGGGTGTCCTATTAGTCTCGGATGCTAATTAATTAATAAGTATATATTTAGTGTCTTCTCTTCCCTAGCTCTGTGCTGTGGGGAGGATTGGACTCCTGACTTCAAGGGAGTTGTTATTCAATTCAACAAGCATTAATGTACCATGCATGGTGCTAAGGATTAGGGTCATACAGGTAAACAGATTGAGACCTACGCCTTAGAGATGAGACAGTACACGATGGTCTATAACAAAGCATTACCTCGTGCTCCTAGGGACTGCTTTAAATTCTGTACCTCCCATGCCGTGGAAGATCTGTGATTATTTGTGTTCTGTGGTATTTCCGTGATCCAACTTTATCTCTACTGCACTTTATTTGTAAAGTCAACTCTTGGGCTTTCGCTCAAAACTGACCAGTATTTACAAATTTACACACTTCTTTCTGTCCAAAAACTCTCTGCCTCTCTTTCTTGCCCACAGCTTAGGTCAAGGTTTGCTTTCTCTTACGTCTATCAGCAAGATACATACTTGGGAAGGGGTGGTGCCATCTTTGGTGTATTTTTCCATATCTGTGGGCAGTAATGTCAGATATAGAGCTGTGACCCCCCCCCCCAGAGAATACAGCAGAAGGGTCTAGGGACAGGAGGGAAGAATAGCGGGGTTTCCAATGACACACAGGAAGGACACGGGGGGTGAGTGCTTTGTTCTGGAACTGCATGTCTGTGTTTGGGTGCATAGGCTAAGAAGGGAACTGGTTGCTCAGGGGCCTTGTCTTGACCCGGTAAGTGCCCTCTGGGCATTTGTATGATGGGAGATTAATACTACAGCACATCCTTGAGCTTTTACTATTTAAATCCAAATTTGTGTTCTAGGAAGACACTGGGCCCAGTGGGTCCCACTCCCTGTCCTAAATGTCCACCAGGCTGAATGGAGCTGGATGATGTCCTGGAACTCTAAGAATGTCAATGGAAGGGGCATGATGGTCTCTGGTGCTGCAGTGAAGGAGTGTGGACAAATGTGGGTGGGTGTAGAGGACTGAGAAGGGGTGGAGGGAAGGAAGAGGGGCCTTCCTTGGACTTTCTCCTTGAAATCATTCACTGTGCTGCTCCAACCCAGAACCTCACGAAGCCAGGCCTCTGGACTGCACCCAACTACCTTCACGGTCCTTCTTTCCCCAAGCAGAGAACATGGCTGAATATGCCATTTCCCTTGCAGGATGTAAAATGGGCTTGGATTAGAACTGGGCCCAACTTAACTCTTTCCCCAGACTTATGTCTACTCTTTCAAGACGTGGACAATTGCCAGGCCACAAGAACATAGTGTATAATAGGAATCCAGTAATGCTGTTGTGGTCATAGCTTAATTGCTCTGAAGAGGTAACAGAGATCCAGGCAATATCAAAAGTGTGTGAGTCCCCTTTGATCTCAGCATTGATCCCAACTTCCCCAGGTCCCCACTTGCCATATCCGTCCCCAGGGTCTTAACTTGTTAGAGGCAGTGACTCAAAGGAGTTCGCATTAAACTTGAGGGATGGGAAGTTATGGGGGCAAATTCTGGCTCTTTGACCAGCACATTATGGCTTTTTTGGTTAGTCATCAACTTCCCTGAATCTCAGCTTTCTACTTTACTGATGAGATCAATACTTTAAAACGTTTTAATAGCTTTATCAGAAAAATGATTCATACTCCTTGTAAAATATTCACATAATATAGAAAAGAACAAAGCAGAAAATAAAAACATTACACCAAATTTCTATACCCAAAGATAATCACTGTTAAGGTTTAGGAAAAAGTCTTTTACTCAGATTTATATCATAGATATACAAATAGTTATATGTATACAGTTTTATATAAAATAAATCATACGTACTTTTCTAGAAATTGTTTCACTTGACATTAAGTAATGAGTATCTTTCCACATTGGTAAATATAATTCTTCGATAGAAATTTTAATGACTGCATAGTACATAGCTTTTTTTTTTTTTTGAGGAAGATTAGCCCTGAGCTAACATCTGCTGCCAATCCTCCTCTTTTTGCTGAGGAAGACTGGCCCTGAGCTAACATCCATGGCCATCTTCCTCTACTTTATATGTGGGATGCCTACCACAGCATGGCTTGTCAAGTGATGCCATTTCCGCATCTGGGATCTGAACCAGTGAACCCCAGGTCACCAAAGCGGAACATGCGCACTTAACCAGTGTGCCACTGGGCCAGCCCCAATACATAGCATTTTATTTTCTAGATGAATCATAATAATTTACTTACTAAGTCTTAATTGATAGACGTTTAGATTGTGTCTTTTTTCTTTATTTTGTTATTATTGCTGCTATAAATATGGGGGGCGATACAGTCTTTTCAAGCACCTTTCTTCTAATACAAATTGCAAGAAATATTGAATGATGTAGCTCAAGAAAGGACACAAGAATCATAAAACCCTGTCACTGAAAGCAGGGATCTGGGGTGCAGGACAAGTTCCTAGAAAAATTTTAGTGGTCTTCACCTCTATAAATGGCTTCCAACCTTATGTACATTGCTACATACATACATTACTATTCCACTGGCTTGAGGGGCAAGTATATTTAGGGAGATTTCTTATTCTGAATATTCCAATGGATTTATTTGAACACTAAAATTTTGCTTCCCAAAGAACCATGCTGTTCTCAAGAGTACCTTTTGTTCCAGAGATCTTGGGTCCATGTAAGAACCATCCCCTGTGCGCTGCAGGGAAATTCCTGCTTTCAGGATCAGACCATTCCAGAAGCCATCTGAGAGTTTCCCCAGTGGCCAGTGGGGCTATGAGTAGTGTTAGAAGGAACAGCAGTCAAGTGTCACCCCTAGAGTGATGCCTGTTGGTTTCCTGTCCTAGGAATCTGTGTATTCTGCCCCATTGCTGACCTCCTTTCTTAAGTACGAGACCTGTCTGTCGGCTCTCCCTTATTCCTTTGGGTGGCCCCCACTCTGTAAAGGTAAAAGGACTAGCGTTCCCTCTTCTGGACCTGGGCTAGGAAATTCAGGGTCTGGAAATGTGGAAATTCACGTTTGGAAAGGTGCACTGTTTGCACCACCTCTCTGAAAACTCCAAAGCTCACCTCTCCATGAGCAAGGCTCCCAGTACGTGGATTCCCTCGGTACTCTGAGCCAAGCAGTCTGGTTCCAGCTCCGTGTCCCATGACTTTGTCCGTGGCAGAGTAAAGGTGATCCTTAACCCACAGCCTGCACTTTGTGCAGCAGGAGTTCTTCCTGTCCCCTGTCCTTGTGGCACGGCTGGGTGAGAGACGCCTGGAATAAGTGCTAAGCTAGTGGTCTGCGCACTGCTGGAGCTGGACGTCCAGAGCTTGGAAGGGGGAGAATGTTCTTTCCCTCCTTCCCTACTTTACCCTAGTCTTTTAATACCACTAAGTTTTCTAATTCCCTTCCCTGAAACTATGCAAAATTGAACAGGAACAAATTACGCAGAGTTTAAAGTCTCCACTGTAGGCAGAGCTGAAAGATCCATTAATCATGACTTTTCAAGGTAACCAAAGCATGCAGTGGTCAGATCAGAAGGGAACAGATCTGGCCTAGGTGTGGCTGGGAGTTCCAATGCAGGCGCTCAGGGTCTTATTAAGAAAACAAGCCATCCTGACCACTAGATGGCGCTGAGAGACAGCCTCCGACGTCCCGGAGGGTCGGTGGCTGGTCGTGCCCGGGACTTGGGGAGGAAAGACAGGTTTTATCACCTGGACTAACCCCTCTTCACAGAAAGGAGCTGGCAGAGAGCTTCCAATAGGATATGAGCCTTGACACTCCTTGTAAAAACTGGAGCCTGAGCACGACAATCAGAAGCCCAATGAGGTGAGGGCCGGATTGATCAAAGGAGATAACAGACCTATTGGTTTCACACCAAACCACTTGGCCAAGGAGGGAGCGAGAGCTGCATGGCTGTCTTCTCACTCTGCTCAGGTACTTCGGGTGTTTCCTCCTCTGAATTCTGGGCACTCTTACAGCAACCGCTCAGCCTGGAAAGCGCCCTGCGGGGGAGTGTGTGTATCCCTGAAGGAGAGGGAACTCGCACTCTCAGCCCCACCGGGAGGTCCCCGCCCCAGACCTCAGGCCTCTTCCAGTCAGGTGAAGCAACTGCTTAGAGGAGGGGAGGCCAGGGGGATGAAGAGGCCCTCCGAGGTCCAGTTTTCCCTGAACTGAGCCACCTATTCCTCCACACTCTCCCTCCCTACTCCCTGGACCACAGCAGACGCTCAACCAAACATTAATCAGATGTATGAAGGCAGGACCCTGGCTCACGGCCTTGCACACTGTTAGTTCAACTCTGAGGAGAACTAGTGGGGCACTCACGCAGAATTGAGTTTGGGGATGAGGTAGGGGTGGGAGGAAGACTTTTCTTTCCATCAGCTTGGGTCTGTCCTCCGCCGAAGAGATAAGAATAATGGCCAGCATCTATGAGCATTTGCTAAATGCTAGTACTGACCTAAGTGCCAGAGCTGGAATTTGAACTCTGGGAGGAGGACCCCACAGGCCACACACTGTCACCTTGAGAACTCAAGGGTCTGGGGCAGCCACACACGTGCCGCAGAAAAGGAGCCAAGGTACCACAACCAGCGCCCTGACTGGCCTAAGTTTCCTTGGCTTCTTAGAACCCCAGAACCTCTTCCCATACAGGCCCCCAGGCTGCTGTAGACCCTGCCGCCTACTTGGAGCTGGTCCCTGCCCGGCCCTTCTGCCCCCTGATGTGAGCAGCCAGTTTTCATCTGTGACGAAAGCTGATGGAGAAACAAGTCAGCTGGTTTAACACCATGATGTTGCAAGTTCTAAAATGATCTAGAATCCCAGTTAGATGGCTGGGTTTACCTGGTCCTGAGCTCTATTAGCTCCCAACTCAGCTTCCCTTTCTCCTTCCCTGCCATCTCCTCTCCCCCCGCTCTGCCTCCATCCTACTGAGCTCCCGTCCACCTGGCTCTATCTTGCTTGGGGAGCCCACAGCTGCACTGCCCAGATCATTTTGCATTGATATATGTTGTAATTACATCAGTTCTACCCTGTGTTCGCCTCTGGGGCTGTTCTTGTTCTCTGAGAAGATCATTGGAGCGTTGGAATATGATGTATGACAAACCAGTCAATACCGGGCACCCTACAGTCCTAAAGAGCATGAAAATACAGTCCCCTGAAGCTGTTGATCCCAATGCCCAGGGCCTGAATCCATATTTTTAATCAGTGCCCCCAGGATTTTATGACAGGAGGTTAGATGAGGAGTCACTGGCTGCCTTCTCACTGGAGTCCTTCTTGACCAGGCCCCTCCTTCTACCCGCTCCTCTTTGTTAGCTTCCAAGTCCCTAGTCTTTAGGCATCTTGCTGGTCTTTTATGCTTTTTTTTTTTTTGAGGAAGATTAGCCCTGAACTAACATCTACCGCCAATCCTCCTCTGTTTGCTGAAGAAGACTGGCCCTGACCTAACATCTGTACCCATCTTCCTCCACTTTATGTGTCGGACGCCTACCACAGCATGGTTTGCCAAGGACTGCCATGTCCGCACCCGGGATCCAAACCGGCAAAGCCCAGGCTGCTGAAGCAGAACGTGCATTCTTAACCGCTGCACTACTGGGCCGGCCCCTCCTTTACACCTTTATACCTTCATATGACAACACTTATGAGGTATCTCTAATATGCCAGACACCTGGGGCAGACCCTTTATCGCCACCTTTACAACCACACTCTAAGGAAAGCATTCTAATTCCCGTATTATAAATGAAGAACCCCTCCCCTCCCTATCTTGGCTCTCTCTGGCTCTGGAGCCCGCAGCTGCACTGGACAGATCATTTGCAGTGATATATGTGGTGATGACATCAGTTCTTCCCCATGTTCCCCACTGAGAAGAGCCAGGATTCAACGGCAGTCATATCTGGTTCTCAAGCCTGTGCCCTGAGTTCATTGGTCACACTTGCCATACTTTGTTATCTTGCATAGTGCCTGGAAAACGGTAAGTACTCAACAAATATTTGTTCATGAGTAACTGAATGAATAAATGAAAGAAGAGTCCACACTCCAAGTTAGGACACCCCCCAACACACACACACACACACACACACACACAATTGTGCTGCCTCTGGGCCATCTCATTTCCTTCCTACTCTCCACCTCCCTGCATGTCCAATCACTCCCCTCTCAGCCCCACTTGGATGGGGACTCTGAGCCTCTCTAACCCAGCCCGTGGTTGCCCCAGCTGCTCCCCGAGATTCAGCAGTAGAGAGTGCCTCCTGAATTTTCTGTAACCCAAGAGCTACCAAGCTCTGCCCCTGGCTCCTGAGGCAGAAGGCTGGACCAGGACTGGCCCCAGGACTCCAGGGAGTCTGAGGCCCCCTCCCCCTTCTCTGCCCTCTGCCTCTTCCCCTTTACCCTCCTTTCAACAGCAACTGAAAACCAGGCCCTGAAGGCAGAGCAGAAGGGCTTGATTTGGGAGGGCTTCAGTGAAGCAGGAGGGGTCTCTTTGGAGCCCAGAGCCCTGCTAAGAGAAAACAAGAGGGGTCTCTAGAAAGCCCAGGATGTGGAGAAGATGAATTGTCAAACATTTCACCAGTTCTTCTTAAAGTTATTCCCGTCTCTCAAGGCATCTTGCTTATCTGTTGCAATCTTGCAGCAGAAAAACCTCCTTGAGTGCAGAAACCACCTCTTGACCTACTAGAGGAGATACGTAGGCACCTAGGAGCATATCTGGTAAATTAGGCCTCCAGCAAATATTTGTTCAAAGAATGAATAGCAAAAGCTACCATTTATACAGCACTTGCTACGTGCCCGACACCATACTCTCTCATTTAACCTTTCAACAACCCTGAGAGGTGAGAATTATTATTATCATCATTTTAAAAATGAGGAATTAACTCAGAAAGCTTAAGCAACTCCCCCAAGTCTACCTCAGCACAAAGGTGGTAAAGCAGCAACTTGAACTGAGGTCTGGCCTGTTCTGTGGCCCACATTCTTTCCCATGGTGCTGCCCAGGGGACCAGGCGCACACTAAGATGCTGTTATAGTGACCCTGTTGGAACTTACTTTTTAACTGTCTCAGTCTAAACTGTGAGGTGTCTGTATATAAACTGACTCTCCTCTCCCCTCTAGAATGGTTAGTTAGCATCAGAAGTACTCTAATCAGGAATCCACACCTAGAAGGTGGTTACAGAAGCACTTCAAACACCATCAAAATCTGCACCAGTGAGCTGAATGTGCTGGAGGGATGCTAGAAATGATCTTTCACTGGTGAAATAAATGGTTTTCAAAACATGGAGTTAGCCAAAAAGATGACCTGGGCCCGTGCATAAATGACGTGGGAAAACCAGACCAGGCCAACTCCCGGACTCCCTTGAAGCAGGTGTGGGACTTCTTGTGCCTGCGCGCTAATAAATGTTTGTATATTTGGCAGATTTTGGCCTTGGCCATTTTTAACCTGTCGGAGGTTATGGAAGAGGGGACGAATGGCCCCCACTCACCTCTCATCTCCAGTGGCTGCAAATATAAGAACCTGACAATTGCCAGAGGGCCAAATTGGTTCAGACCCATTCACGGTGCATGCCCATCCAGGTCTCCTCCTCATCCCAGAAGAGTAAAAGGAGGCCCTCAGCTTCAGTGGCCAACTGACCCTTGACTCCGGGCACATGATGGTCTTCTTCCTCTCTCTCTGCTGTCAGGCCACTTGTAATAATAAGCTAACATCAAACAGAAACGAGCTTTAGGTGTGGTCCTCAGAGAGGTATGGGGGCTCAGGGCCTTTCCAGCAGGCTTCCGAGGCCCCCAGCTCTCACCCCAGCCCTTCCCACTCTACTCCCTCTCCCACTACAGTACTGGCCAAGGATGATGCCCCAGATGGCTTTTCTTTACTTCAGTTTTGCACAGTTTCCCTCTCTGTGGTGACTCCCTCATAATCCTGTCTTTCCCTCTAATTCTCAAATATTCCCACCTGAAAGGTAGCTGTACCAAGGAAATAATTTCTCCACTTTACAAAAGGACAAACTGAGGCAGGAAGCAAGGAGAGGGTTTATCTAAGCTTGTAGCTGGGCATCTAACAGAGGATATGGAACAAGTTAAAAGTCAGCTACAGAAATGAATGAATGAATGAATGAATGAATGAAAGGAAGGAAGAGGGGAGGGAAAAAGAGAAGGATGTCAGTGTACATTGATGTTATTGTTTAGATTTGGTCAATGGCCACAGTTTGAATCTGTCTCAGTTCCATGGAGGGCTACATAGAAAGTGCCTTAAGACAGAAAGATTGTGGGAAAAAGACAGTGTCTCAGACATCTGAGACTCCCTTAATCCCAGGGTTAAGTTAGGGAGAGGCCAGCCTGAAGGTCCACAGACATTCATCCCTGTGGTGGGGTGGTGCGAGGGGCTGTGATTGAGAGTGACGTAGGAACCAGGCCTCACTGGAGCCAGAACAGCTGCCTCTGCCGAGTAGGGACCAATGGGGAAGGTGGCGGAGACACCAGAAACCCAGCCAGAGTTGGGAGAAGGTGGGCAGGACCCTCCTGGGCCATCAGCATGGGGTGGCTGGGGTCAGGCAGAGGAGGCAACATCAGCAAAGAAGGCTGGTAGGACAATCGCTCGCATTCGATGGGAAACTCTGCTCGGCCTGTGAGCATCCCTGCTGGCCTGTTATTGATTACCTGCAGCCCTAAAGAATGCCAGAGTCTAGGCTGTGGGAGCCACTCTTTCCCTGGAGCAGAGGAGAGGACGAGCCCATTCTCCTCTGGGCATCCATTCACTCTGGCAAGTACTAGGTAGGGACCAGTAACAATAAATAGAAGAGCTATAAAACTCAGCTTTAAAGGACAATTGGGGAAATTTAAATATGGCCTATATAGTAGATGATAGTATTGTACCGATGCTAAATTTCCTAAGTGTGATAATATTAAGAGAACACCCTTGTTCTTAGGAAGGTATGTGCTGAAGTATTTGGGGGTAAAAGGTCATGATGTGTACAACTAACTCTCGAATGGTTGAGAAAAAGAACTATTTTATAGAGAGAGAGAAAGAGAGAAAGTAAATGTGGCGATGTATTAACAATTGGTAAATCTAGATAAAGAGTAAATGGGTGTTTAATGTACTATTTTTTGCCACTTCTCTAGGTTTGAAATTTTCAAAATACAAAGTTGGGGGGGAAGTTTGAGGGAACAAGAAGAATATTGAACAATGATTGGATCGGCAAATTTATGTAACTCTATTATCTGACTTAATCCTCAGACCAATTCCAGAGAGAGACATTATGATCCTTATACCAAAGATATGGAAACTGAGTCCCAGAGGGGTGGAGGAACTTGCCCCAGTCTACAGAGCTGGGACTGAAACAGAGCCCAAAGCAAGGTGGAGCCCACAGACGGCTGTGGTTGGGAGACCACGGCTGACACTTTCTTGAGCCTTTCTGTGGGCTGGCCGTGTTTAAAATCCTCCATGCATGTTAACTCATTTAATCCTCCCTTTCTAAAAGCTTTGTACTCTGTGATAAATCACTTCACTGGCGCAGGTGGGTGGGAATGAAGGGGCACTCAAACACACTGACAGAAGTGCAGGTTGGTGTAGTCTCCTTTGAGGGCAATTTGGCAGCATCTGTGGAAATTTAAAATTCACATTGTGTTTAGAGCCAGCAATGCCACTTCTAAGTATTAAACCATAAAGACAGTCATATATGTGGACCAAGAAGTATGTTCAAAGATATTCATTGTAGCAAGGTATATAGCAGTCAAAGATTGGAAACATCCTGAATATCCATCATCAGGAATACTAGGGAACCACTAAAGAAATTAAGACATCTCTAAGTGTGCTGGTATGTCATAGAGAGTCAACAAATGGCAGTGCCAAGAGAAAACAGCAAAGTGTGCTTCCTTAGTGTTGAAAGGAGGATATGGATACATATATATACATACGTACTTATGAATACATGAATACTTATGTATGCATAAAATATCTTGACAGGATATACACAAAAACTTACACCAGCAGTTGCATTTGGGGAAGAGTGATCTGGGAGACGCAGGACAGCGAGGGAGGAAGACTTACTTTTCATGGTTAGCCCTTCGGTATTATTTGAAATTTATACTCCGTGCATGATTACCTATTCATAATGAATGAATGAATGAATGAATCTCCCTTACAAACTCCAGAGGACTTGCTTTTGGGCTTCCTTAGGCAACTTCCAGAGTGTTGAGGGGGATAGCAGAGGCCAGAGTCCCATTGGCCCAGCTGAACTTTCACCCTTGCCTCCTAAATTACTGGAAACAGATTTCTGGAGTGTCTGAGCTTTCAAAATTGTGCATGAGAATTGCGTGCAGAGCTTGTCAGCTGGCAGTCTCCCAGCCTCACCTCCAGAGAGGCAGATTCAAACCAGGGGTGGTGCCAGGGGATCCTTCACCACAGCCTGGAGTGAGTCTTCTAAAGCCTCACTCCAGGCTGGAGAAAAGGGCCCTGGTGGTGTTTGCCCCTGTTCAGGCCTAGACTGAAAGCCTGCAGGATTGGGGACGAAAGCTCTGCTTTGAAACGCCCTCCCTGCAATAATATCCATATTCATCTTCTTTACCCCATATCCACCTGACCAACAGTTGAGTGTTCCAGTGCTCACTGGGTGTAGGATAATACTGGCGAGCTGACGGACAGCAAGCCCTCGAAGAACAACAGTCCAGTGAAGACTGCCCTGCAAGCTGCCCCGCAGTGTCCTGTTGGCCTTTCTGGCCTCTTGGCCGGCTCCTTTAAAATAATGCATACAGGGGCTGGCTCCGTGGCCCAGTGGTTAAGTTCGCGCGCTCCGCTGCCTCGGCTCAGGGTTCGGATCCTGGGCGCGGACATGGCACCGGTTGTCAGGCCACGTTTAGCGGCGTCCCACATCCCACAAGTAGAAGGACCTGCAGCTAAGGTATACAACTCTGTGTGTGCGTGGGGGGGGGGGGGGGTCTGGGGAGATAAAGCAGAAGAAAAAAAAAGATTGGCAACAGTTGTTAGCCCAGGTGCCAATCTTTAAAATGAAACAAAATAAAATAAAACAATGCATAAGTACACAAGCAAGCAAGTTCTCCCAGGGCTGTGGCGACCTTCCCCCACCCCGCCCCCAAATTACAAATCAGAGCATTGGTCTGCCAGTGGGACAGGCTGTTTGAAATAAGGATTTCTGCTCCAACTATGTGGGCGTTACAGCTCCTACAGGTCGCTAGACAAATGCTGGAACGCCCTTTGGGGGGGAGGGTCTGGTGTCGCGTCCCATCCTGCGAGGGTGCCACGCTGGCTGGCAGCTGAGCAGATCCCGCGCGGCAGCTGTGCGGCCTCCGCAGAGAGCCGGGGGCCGGAGCCCTGGAGGCCGGCGCCGCAGGGCCGAGGCCCGCGGTGCGGAGAGGTAGGAGGCCGAGCCCGCTGAGGTCATTTCCTGTGCCTCTCCGCGAGCCGCCCGCAGAGCCGAGCCGGCGCTGGCCTCTAAGGAGCGGGCGGGAGCGGGCGGGAGGAGGGGGCGCGGCGGAGCGCAGAGCGGGGCGCAGCGAGGCGAGGACTGGCCGTGCGCGGCCAGCCTCCGGGCGCCCCTCCCGGCCGCCCCGCCCACCCCGACCCCTGCTGCCGGGGAGCGGAGACCCGGCGGCCGCCGCGGACTCGGGCGAGAGCGACGCAAGGTCAGCGGCGGGTGCGCGCGGAGGGCGCCGGGTGCGGGTGCGGGTGCGGGGGCGCGGCGCGGACGCCTGCGAGCCCGCCGGAGGTGAGCAGCCCCGCGGCCCGCGGGCAGGGCTGGGCGTGCGGGGTGTGCGCTCGACGGGAGGGTGTCTGGTCGGCGGAGAGGACCAGCTCCCTCCGGCCGAGGGCGATTCCGGAGCAGGTGCCTCCCCACCTGGAACCGAACTCCCAGCCGCTGGGAGCGCTGGAGCCGCGGGTGCGGCTCGGAGGACCCGCACGGTGAGGCGAGGAGTCGCCTTCCAGGGGAGGATCGGGAGTTTGGGACCGGCTGGATCCAGTTGCTCCCGGGAACGGCCCTCGGGGCGTACTGGCAGTCTTCCCACCGCGGTACCTGTCGTCTCGCTCGCTGGCTCCCCTCCTCACCTCATCTCAGGTTATCGCTTGTGTGATTTCTCGGTGGTTCTCTTAGGAGTCCTAATGGGATCAGGCTCAACTCCTAGAGGCAGGTCAGCCAAGCAGAAAAGAAAACAAGTTGGGCGCCGAATGACACCAGGAGCTTTGTGTCCTGAGATTTCGAGAGGAATCGGTCACCAGGAACCAGGGGGCCTTAAGTGGGGTGGCAGAGGCAGTGAAGACCCTCATCTGGGTAGAATCCTCTCCCTGTTGGAGTTCTCCCTGCCAGGACATCTCCATAAGCTTTTGCTAAGAATCCTCCTCATAAAACGCTTCCGGACAGAGCCTTAGTTCCAGCTAAAACTGCTCCTTGAAAGATTATTTTAGTAACAATTGCAGTGGAGAAGTCAATGGGTCCTTCATCAAACTTTTTGGACTGTCTTCAGTGCGTCAGATACTGTATATGGTAACATCACTTAACACTTTATAGAACATCGATTCCTGTGTTTCTGCATATTATTCTCATTTTACAAAGGAGGAAGTGGACTCAGAACAATTGTGATTTGCCCAAGGTCATGTAGCTAAAGAGTGGAAGAGGCAAGACTCAAACTGAAGCCTCCTAAATTCCAAATGTGGGGTTTGGTCCACTGTCTGCCACCGTCCCTCCTGTACACTGCTGAGGGGCCCTGCTCAGAGCTGGGTTCCCGTGGGGTACACCCTGTGGTCCCAAACTCACTGAAACTAACAACTGAGCTGAGAAAATGTGATGCCCCTTGTGCCCCTTTAAGAAGTCACTGGCTAAGGAGATGTGTGTATCTCTCACTCTCCTCCCCCATGGTGCTCTCCTCTTTACTATCCCCTTCTTCTCTGAGGCTGTGTGTGTGGGTGTGGAGCTCTCTGCTTCTTGTGGTTGACAGTGCTTTGTACATGCTCACATCAAGGTGCCAGGATTCCCTCACTCCTGATCCATGACTTCACAGCAGGCTGGCTGCTGAGCCACCATCCTGCCTTCTCTGGCCAGCCCACCTGAGCCGTCCCTCCCTTCTGTCAAAAACTAGTTCACAACTGAGCTCCTCTCTGAGGAAACAGTCACTTATTGCTGTCTGGAGTGTGAATTAGAATAGCCTCAGGGGAGGGCAATTTTGACTGTTTGGCCAAATACAAGTGTGCGTCACTTAAGCCGACAAGTTCATTTCTGGGACTTTATCCTTCACATATATTCTGATGTGGATGAAATGATGTATATTCATTAAACATTTATCGCTGCATGTTTATTTTAGCAAAGGTATCAAACAACCCAAATGTCTGTCAATCAGGGACTCTTAAATGAAATCATGTCATAGCCACATGATAGAAAACAATAAAGCTGTTAAAAAGCACGGAGAGGAAATGGGGCAGATATGTATATTGCTTTAGGAAGATCTCTAGGTTATATTGGCAAGTACAGTGTGTATGGTATGCTACCACTTGTGTATGTGTATGCCACATCTGTTTGAATGCCTCTGTGTGCACTGAATATCTCTGAAAGGCATAAAACCCCATAACAGTGATTGTCTCTGGGGTGAACTATTGCTGAAGGACAGGGGTGGGAAGAAGCCTTAACTTTGCCCCATATACTCTTTTGTTCAATATTCAAAAATAAAGAGATAAAATCGTTTTAAAAAATCCCCTGACCTCCATTCCAAGGTGGATCTGGTGGTGAGCACCTCTATGGGCCACATCTCTCCCTATGCCCATGGTACTGTTGGTTTGCCTTTTGCTTGTTCCCAGTAGCTGTCATTTATTGAGTGCCGACTGTGTGCCATGCTTTTGTAATATCTCCTTTAATTCTCAAAAAAATCTGACATAGTGTGGTCTATGAAATTGCTGTTTTTGAAGGCCAAAAAATGGTTAAATGTTGACGATTTCATATGGTTCAACCTAATCTTTCTGCCTTCAATTTCAAACTGTAAGTGAGGCTCAGAGAAGTTAATAAGCAAATGGTTTAAGGTTGCGGGATTAATTAGTGCCTGAACCAGTATTCAAACCCAGGCCTGTCTGACGCCAGGACATGGTGTCTTAGGTTGTATACTCTGCTGTTTTTCTTTACTGGTTTTGTTCTCAAGGGATGCTATTCCTGGCTGTCCCAGCCCCTTCTACTCTTTAGATCCCTGAAGGCTGGAATGTGCTCACCTTTTCCTGTCTCCCCCGACATTGTGAAATGTGACGCTCAGCTCCCAAAAGAGGTAAAACGCATGTTGTTGGCTTGATCAGATGACAGTGCAAGATCAGAGGGAGCTGTGCCCTGCATCTACTCACTGCCCACCTCCCCCCTCCGCCCCCCGGAGCTGCATCACCAGAAAGAGGGCACAGAGTTCTTCCTTTCCTGCAGTTGGGCAGGTGGTCAGACTCATCTAGCAGAGCACTTTTAGAAGATGGTGGTAGCCCATCACTAGCAGGTGGAAATCACAAAAGATGCTCACACTCAGGGAATGAACCATAGGGAGCTGACACAGGAGAGCCCAGTGGAAATTGTACCCAGAACAGAATCTGTGTTACCATCTGATGCCTCCTGCAGTGACCTCTGACCTCTTTCTTTTAGGCTCTTGTATTGATTGGCCCCTCTGGCAGGGAAGTTTCTGGATATTCAGATGGTAGAGTTTATCCTCGCAAGCCATGGGATTTTTATTCACCTTTATGTCCCCAACCTTGCACACGGGAAATCACCTAACAAAAGTTAGTTGAATTAAATTTAATCTTAGCATTTTGTCAATTTCTGGTCAAATCCCTAAACCTGCCAGAGCCAGCTCAGGTCACCTTTGTGTTTTCTCTGATACACACCCAGAGTCTGACGTCACCTAAAGACTACCTGTGCCCTGTTTTCACCACCCATCCTACCTGCAGCCCCTACCCCTGAGGCACATCTCTGCTGACCTCTGTGGCCATGTCAGTCCAGGGAGCTGGAGGACTTAGGGAGTTGCAAAGCAGGTGTTGAGGCCATGGCAACCATCTGACTCTCACCTGCCAAACTGTTTAGTGTGCTGGGCACCAGTGGGAATTAAGAGAACAGGGTTTCACAAGAATGGCCATGAGTTGATGATAATTGTAGCTAGAGGGAGGCACATGGGGATTTACTATACTAGTCTCCCTGCTTCTTGTGTGTGTTTGAAGCTTTCCAGAATAAAAAATGAAAAAAACAGCGGAGCTGGGTTTCGTCCCCAGCTCACGTCCCTTCTCTCCTTTCCCCATCTATTTTTACCATTAATGTTACGTCTGTGTTAGGCTAGCCTGGTAGTGTGAGACTGTCCCTCCACCACCGACTCATCTTCATGGAAAGAGACTCTTCTATCTGTTGGGAGATCAGGATTCTTGGCCCAGCTCTTATACTACTTAGTTCTGTGTCTCTAAGCAAGTCACAGATGTGATGAGGTTCCTCATCTGTTCATGGTGAATAATATCACTTGTCCTACATCTCAGGGATATCGAGAGGATAAGGAGAGAAGTAACACCTGTCGCAATGCTTTGAAAAGATAAGAACCATTAGTAAATTCATTTCTGCTCATCCTTGTGCATCTTTATGGGAGGTACAATCGCAAGGTGACTTGGCAGGTGGGGTTCAACTTACTGGTATCTTCCCTTAACGTCCTGTGTTTTATCGCTGCTGCTCTCACCACCTGCTTCGGTCGGAAGAGCCTCTGGGGCTTGTGCTTGGCAGCAGACACCTTGCTCCAGATCCGTTTCCAAACCTCTTAGCTCTCCTCGCATGCCCAGACAAGCCTAAGATGAGTGCCAGCCCCCTTGCCAGCATCCTCAAGGCAGGGAGAGGATTAAGCAGAGTGCTTGATGGGTTCAAAACCGTGATGTCATGCAGATGTTTGATTGGGGAGAGCACTCGCTACGTCTAGGTATAATCTCACATATCAGGGCTCAGCAGAGGCCGATGACGTATTTCTAAAGTCCCCGGAGATCTTGATAATTTGAGTTTCCACTCTCCCCATGGAATCTGAGCAGCAGCTTTGACAATCAATGAGAGGGAATTAAAGTTCACCAATCTCTTTTAATACCGCAAAAGGATTAAGTTTCCCTTGCCCCTTGGTTTTACCTGGGTGCTTGTACTGCTAATTCTTAGCCCTGGGCTAAGTTGCAAGACTCTCAGCTCCTAGTTTCAGATCTGCCACATTTTTTACTTATACAAGGAAAAGCAAAATCCCCTTAAAGGACAAAGCAAATCAAACATAAACATGAAACCTCCCAGCCTTCTCTGGAGGCCCCCACAAGGTTCTGTTTTGTCTTTTCAGCTGTGATCTTAGATCAGAAAAGGTCATGTTTTGTTTTTGTCTTTTGTCTTCCTGCCCGTTCCAGTTGGTCCCAGTCCTTTGAGGTGGGGATTGCTGGGGGCTCACAATGTTGGGATTGTTTGGGATGACAGTTCCCGGAGAGCCGGGCTGAGGTCATGTGTCCAGTGTTCTGAGCAGCCCAGGACCAAAAGACTCAGACACCAGACCCATCAGTGGTTTAATTGTTGGGCCTTTCTCTACAGGTCTACTGACGCTGGTTTTTAAACAAAGAATCGGGACACATGATAAATGCCTATGCTTATGGAGGTCATGGTGTCAGAATATTTGAGATCTTGAAGCCCTAGAAAATCTGGGATGTAGGTTTGCCCTAGCACCAATGATCCCGAAAGATCCTACAAAATATTTCTTTCATTCTTAACAATCCACCTCACTCTGAAATCAGAGTTCTTTCCAGTTTTTGGATGGGTAAAGAGCACAGTGGATAACAAGAAGGACTTTGGAACAAGAATCCCAGCTCCACTACTTACTAGCTGTAGAACTCTCTATATAAGTTGGTTAGCCTCTCAGTTCCTCCGTGTCTTCGCGTGAGAGTGTATACACTAGTGCCTACCCCTTGTCTCATGGGTTGTCTTGAGGATTAAAGAGGCCACATGTACCTGTCCTACAATAAGGACTCAATAAACGATAGCTATTTGTGGTCTATAATGGGAGAAAGATACTTGTGAAAGTCAGATGTGAGATAGGAAGCAATATTGTGGTTAACCCGTCAAGGACAGCCTCACTGGTGCATCAGGGTAGTATTTGGCAGTACAGGAGGTGGCTGGGTTTTCTGAGGCCATGTGGCTCCTGAAGAGGGGAAAAGGGATTTAAAAAAACATTTTTATTATGGAAAATCCCAGGCATATATTTAACTAGAGAGAGACCGGTATAAAGAACCCCATATACCCATCACCCAGCTTCAAAAATTATCAACATTTTGATAAATCTTATTTCATATATCTCCCCCCACTCCTCACTCCCTACCGTAAAGTGTTGAAGCAAGACTCAGAGATTATATCATTTCACCTGTAAGTCATATGTATTTCTAAATGATGACATTTAAAAATATATCAGCCTGAAAGATTTAACAGTCATCCCTTAAAATCATCTAATACTAGGATGACCATATGTTAGGGTCTGGGACAGACCAAAGTGATGCTTGTTGCCAAGCATATTTATTAACAGTGCCCTAGAAGGAGGATTTAAACAAATCTGATGCTGGATGTATCTTCCAGCCCTTTTCTCCTCTGTGCTCACTCTGTGCCTCTGTCTCCTCTCATGCACACTCATACATCCTTCTTCATTTTCTCATCCCCAACCCAGTTTTTCTTAAATATATCCAGGAGACATCTGGCTAAATTCCCCTGGCTGGAGATATTATAGATGTCTACTTGATTTGTTCTGAATTTGTGTAAAGTGTTTTCCAAAGACTTGTGGCTCTTCCCGGAGACTATAGCAATATATCTACCAGTTTTCTGGTTTGCATTTTATAATTTAAAGGAGAGAGTGAAAATCTGCTCCAAAGCAGGATGGTTTGATGACAACAATTGACAAAATCCCAACTAAAAAGAAAATTGTCAAGGAAATTCAAACCATTACATTTTCTTTCCATTTCTTCCCATCTAAAATTATCTAGTTGTAATAGAATCTGAACTAAACTGGGAACCAGGGTTCTGCCTCCAGTTAGCTCTGTGATCCCAGATGAATCTGTTCCCCACTTTAAGCCTTCTTGAAACACCATCCGCCCCCCCCCCAGCATAATCTGCCCCCTTTGCCTGCTCCCATTTATCTGCATATTGATTAGCAACTGCAGAGGAAGATGGGCACGGATGTTAGCTCAGGGCCAGTCTTCCTCGGCAAAAAGAGGAGGATTGGCAGTAGTTAGCTCAGGGCTAATCTTCCTCAAAAAAAACCCCCCCTAAAACCCCTATATTTATAAGGGCCAGCCCTGTGGCTGAGTGGTTAAGTTCACATGCTCCACTTCGGCGGCCCAGGGTTCGGATCCTGGGCACGGACATGGCACCGCTCATTAAGCCGTGTTGAGGCGGCATCCCACATGCCACAACTAGAAGGACCCACAACTAAAAATATACAACTATGTACTGGTGGGATTTAGGGAGGGAAAAAAAAAAAAAGCAATTGTGACTACCTTGTAATTTTGCAATTAGACTTTCTTGAAAAACTCAAAGACAAGGGGACCTCTCTTAATTACCTTTGCATCTCCAGTGTCTGGAACAGTGTCTGGCATGTAAATATTTGTTGAATGGATAAATGCTTGTTAAATAGATAATTGAATGAAAAACAGATGAGCCCTACTTTTCCATTCTGTAAAAATGAGACTAGTTTCTCCTTACGGTTTCTCAGGTTCTGTGATTTCCTGAGGTTGCTCGGCTAACTTAGAGTGGAGCGGGAGACAGTGAGCCGAGAAAGGTGGCAATGGGACAGGCGGAGAGCAATGACTAACTTACCTCCCCAGCCCTGTTTTCTGTCCTCCATTGATCTCCTCCTCCTCCTCTCCCCACACAACTCTTCCCACACCCTTATTTATCTTTTCTTCTCTCACTGTGCTGGTTCTCAGGGCTCCCTAGACTATCCAGAAGTTGATTCCATCATGGCAGAACTCAAGGTGGAGAGCCGGACCAGCGTGGACTGGCAGAAGCGCTGCCTGGCCCTGGAAACCCAGCTCTTCCGGTTCCGCCTACAGGCCAGCAAGATAAGGGAGCTGCTGGCTGACAAGGTGGGTCTTGGAGAGCAGGTAGGCCCGACTCACCACAGAGGTCTGTGTGAGAGAGGGAGAGTTGGGGAAGGTGAGCTTTCTTTTTTTGTTGTTTTATTTCATTTATTTCTTTTTAGTTGAAATATATTTGATATAACATTGTGTAATTTAAGGTGTACAACATGTTAATTTGATACCTTTATATATTGTAATAGGGTTGCCATTGTAGTGGTAATTAGCACCTCTATCACATAATTAGCATTTCTTTTTAGTGGTTGGGATAATTAAATTCTAGTCTCTTAGCAAGTTTGATGATTATAATAGAGTGCTGTTGTCTGTATTCACTATGCTGGGCATTAGATCCTTATTTGCTACTCCTTACGGAAGGGTTAACTTTTAATAAGATGCTTTCTACACATGCAAACTGAAACCCATGGTGTTTTTTTTTTGTAAAAGACCGAAATCAAAGCAGTTGACTAAGCTGTCAGCTTGCATCCTTCCCTGCTCTGCCTCTTCGTATGGCACGCCAAAGAAGTGACACAGGTCTTCTTAGTTCTCCATCAACTCTTGAGTCACGTGTAGTGCAGTGAAGGTTCTATTACTCCCTTAACATTTCTTCTCCAGTGTGGGGCAGGAGGATGATATAGGAGAGAAGAATGGAAATCCTCACCCTCCTAGGCATCCTCCCCCTCCTGTGCATCCTCTATTAAGGAGCTATGGAAGGCAGCCTGGTTTCCTGGTGACGAGGTCACAGGCTTTAGAGCCAGACACGTCTGGCTCTGCCACTTACTAGCTATGTGACCCTAGGCAACTACCTTTACCTTTAAGGCAGGGACACAAATGTCTACCTTTCAGAGTTATTTTGAGAATTATATCATATCTCATATATAAATGTTCTAGCACAGAATAGATCTTAAATGGGAATAATTATTATCTTTACAGGCTTGGGTAGGCTGGTCTGGCAAACTGACCATGAGTCATAATGTTTCTACGGGAAGCTACATTCTAAATGGCTGACTTTCAGAGGCATTTTGGAGCATAACCCATCTAGATAGTAGAGACCTTCACTAAGAAAATATATGTATCTTACCTGAATCAACTATTCTCTCCATAGTTTTGTTTATTGTATCCATTGCCTAGCAAACCCTTCTTTCATAGTACAAAAGTAAAATTCAGTCCATCCTTCTTCAAGTAATGTCAGAGTCTTGATTAGTAAAGCCTGAATAAATGACCTATTTTATTGATAGCCTCAAACCTGGAGTCCAGGAAGACAAATTATTGGTATCACCTCTACATTTCCACTGCTGAGGGGAGTGGCCCTGGCCTAGCCTGGACTAGAATCGTGAACGGTGGGTCTGTTGGCATTGCTGTCTCTTAGTTCAGGCTTTGCAGAACAGAGACCAGCAGGGTTCCTATGGATATGGTTCAGGTTCTACTAGTAGAAAGGGTAGAATCCAGCCACCTCAGGGAAAGGGAAGTGGGCCTTACGCAGTGGTTCTCAAAGGTGGTCCTGGGACCACCTATGCCAGAAACCTGGAGTGCTTGTTCAGCATGCACATTCCTGGGCCCCACCCTGGATTCCTGGTGGGGTGTCCTGATCCAAGTCTCCTGCTGCTAATAATCTGCATGTTTAACAAGCTCCCAGAAATTGGTTTCATACACTATAAAGTTTGAGAACCTTGCTTTAGGATATGGGATTGGGGGAGGCATGCGAGGAAGGAAAGGATAAGCAGGGATCTAGACCAGATGGTCTAAAACACATCTCAGAGGGAAGAGACTCCTGTTTCTAACAATACAGACAACAAAATAACCTTAAAAAAGACCATTATGAAACACCTAGAAATACTGGATTAATTGTTTAAAATATGCTTCTCAGTGCAGATCTGTGCACTGAAAAAAGTAAGAGGAATCATTAGTGAGGAAAATCCCGAGTGATACTCAGTTCTGGCATCTGAGTGGGATGGGGTGTGTGTCTGGCCTCCCTTTAGTAATGAAAGTTTTGAGTTTTGAGTTTTAACATCTGTGGGAACAGAGATGAGGTCTGGCCAGTTGGAAGTGGGAGTTGAAACTGAAACTTCCTCATAAAGTCAGGACTATCAAAGGACTTTACCCTAAGTAAAAAGGTATACAAGGAAAAGAAAATCATCCACCAGCACAGGGAGATGGCAGAACAGCTTCTCATACTTGGCAAGGCTCTGGGCAGAAAAAACAAAAATAAAGAAAAAGGAAAGTGTTCCCTGAGAACCTGAGGATGCCATTGGTTTAACCTTAGAATTTGTACTATCTCTGTGGATTAGGAACCCTAAGTTCTGGACCAGTGATACACCTGGGAAACCTTGTAGGAACAGACACAGAGCCTCCCTGGTTGAGAAACAAGACCTCAACTGAGATCACACAGGATCTCCATGGAAAAAAAAGCCTTAGTGAAGGTGAATATATGATCCACAATGACTCAATACTTGAGAGAATAATCTACAGTGAGTGAGAGTCCACATACACAACAAACAACTGGACCAGACACCCCTCAATAACTTCTAATAATAGAATAGTTGGCAAGACACTATAAAATAAGTGAATTAAAAACTATTGCAGATGTAACGAAGTAATTGAAAACATGAGACAAGAACAAAACACTATCCAAAAAGATCAGGTGAACTTGAAAAAGAAACAAATAGAACTGCTAGAAATGAAAAATGTTTTCGTTGAAATTAAATGTTCAGTGGATAGGTTAAACATCAGACTAGGCACCATTGAAGACAGACTTAACGAATGGAAAGATGGACTTGAGGAAATCATCCAGAAGGCAGCATAAGGACACAGAGACTGAGATGTGGATGCTAGAATGACAAGATCCTATATAAGATTCCAGAAGTGGAGAAGAGAATGAAGGAGAGACATTACTTAAAGAGATAATGGCTTAAAAGTTTCCAAGCTTGATGAAAGACATGAAGCCTCAGATTCAGGAAGCAGAATGAGTCTAAGCACCATGAAGTTTTTTAAATCTATGCTTACTGTCTTAGCTAGATCATAGTTTGGCTGCTGTAAGAAAGAATCCCAAATAACAACGGCTTAAACCAGACAGATGCTTATGTCCTTCTCATGTCACATTCCAGGCATAATCAGTCTACCTCTAGGGTGATGTCTGCTACGTGTTTGAAAATGGTTTGCCCTCATGTCCACATTCCAACCTGTTCCCTTTAAGCACGTGACCTGGAGGTTACATTCATTCCTTCTGCTCACATCCCATTGGCCAAAACTTATTCACGTGGTTGTACCTAGCTGCAGGGAAGGTTGGAAAGTGTTGTCATTATTCTGGATAAACATGTGCTCTGCTAAAAGTTGGAGGTTCTATTTATGTGAGAGAGAAGGGGAGAACAGATACTGGGGAACAATGAACAGTCTTTAAGTTTAGAATTTAAGTCTAGAATAATAGTAATAACAAATAGAGTATATAACTTTCAAATCAGTAGAGCAGGGAAGTGGAATAAAGTCTATTAGTTCCATGCAGGGAAGAGAAAAAAACGAGTATGGAAAAAAAGGAGTAATCAGCAAGCACAAAATGCAGTGGTAGAAATAAATCCAAATATATTGGTCACAAGGAGACATATACCAGAATGTATATTGCAGCATCGATGTATGAAAAAACAGAGCTATTCTAAAGGTCTATTCACAGGGGATGGATAAACCTATTGAGTGTATTTGTACAACGTAATACAACATTGCAAGTAAAAATAAATCGAGTAGAGCTACGTATATAAGATCAGTAAATCTCAAAAACCAACACTGAACAAAAAATGTCCAGAAGGATATATTTAGAACGATGGAGTTTATAAAGTTTTAAAAACTGCAAAACAATACTGTCTGTTGTTTAGGGGGTGTATACAAATGAGTTAAAAAGTTAAATACAACCAAGTGCAGGGTCAATACCAGAAGGAGAGGAGTAACACTGGGGAGAAGTATGCAGGAGGCCCCAGCTATCTGTAGTGGTCTGTTTCTCAGAAACATCAGGGAACCAGCCGGTGGCGTAGTGGTTAAGTTCGTGGGCTCTGCTGGCCCTGGGTTTGTAGGTTTGGATCCCAGGCGTGAACGTACACTGTTCATCAAGCCATGCCGTGGCAGCATCCCATATACAAAGTAGAGGAAAACTGGCACAGATGTTAGCTCAGGGACCATCTTCCTAAAGCAAAAAGAGGAAGATTGGCAACAGACATTAGCTCAGGGCCAATCTTCCTCACAAACAGAAACAAAAACATCAGAAGCAGCTTTGAGAAAAATTGGGATGTGACAAAGCTGAATAGTGTATACATGTCTTAAAAAAATTATTCTCTACATGTTTCTTTTGGCCTGAAATATTTCATAATAAAAGATGTTTTAAAGTGCTGCTCTCCCTATTCCCTAGGGGCCTTAAACACACAATAAAAACACACCTTCTTCCTCCACAGCCCCTCTGTTCTGGGTAGGTTGAACTTTCATATCGGCTCCTCTTCTCTTCCAGGTCATCTTTGACCAGGATGCCCTCTCATAAAAATGTTGGGGCTCAGCCTGTTACTTGGGTAAAGAAGGGGGAAGCAGACTCAGGGCAGAAGAGATTTGGGGTGCAGGAGGGGAGAAGGAGAGAGAAATCTTGACTGGGGTTCATGGGCTGGGAGACTTGAGTAAGGAAGAGGGCTGGGATGTTAGCCCAACAGCGAACCTCTTGGGAGGAAAGCCTAAGGCTGTGAACACCATGTTGCTCAGTGTTGGGGCCCTGCCTGTCACCTGCAGTCATTCCCAAAGCAATAGGACGGGTTCAACAGTTCACTAGAGAGTTTCCCCAATACGTCAAGGTAAGTTTCAGATCACAGGAAGAGATGACAGGTTTCTCAGGACAGCTCCTGCTGGGGCTCAGCCCTGGTCCCAGCTCTGCTGCTCCCTGCAGAACTTCCACGTCAGTCATTGTCGGTACCACCTGCACCCTGGTGAGCCAGGGCAGCTGGGGCCCTCTGGCCAGCTGTCTCACTCCCCTGCCCCTCCACTCTCTGCCCAGCTGCCCGCCCATCTGTGGAGATTACGTTGCTGCATGGCTGCTGGCCGCCCCCTCACTGCCAGCGCTGCCTGGGATCAGACGCCACCTATTGGCTGCTAAGGCTTGGAAGCGTGCCCTTCCTCCCTCCCCACCACACAGCCTACTGGCACCTGCCTCTCTCCTGCAGCATTGCCATTCTAGACAGGGAATGATCTGTGCTAAAAAGAAAAATGTTTTTTAAAGAAAAAAGGCTACCCGATAATCCCTCACCAGAGGGTGAGAGAGGAGCTGGAGTGTGAGGAGAAGAGAGTTCTAGACCTTCCTGCTGTTACACCTCTCAAGGACTGGTGTGCCCTGGTCACTGTTGTCATGGACACCCACATTGCCAGGGCCGCGCCATTCTGGAGCCAGATGGCTTTGTGGGTTCACTTCCCATCCAGTGCAGGAGTCGAGGGAGTGGCTGATGTCTCGGAGTTCACATCCCACTCTGCTCGCCAGCCGTCTTCCTTGGTGTGCTGCGGAAGTCACAAAGGCTAGTCAGGTCAGTTTAAAACTTGATACTGTTCTAAGAGGCTGTAGAGATGGATATTAAAAGCCCCTTGGACTTTTTTCATTCTTGCTAAACTTATGCCTCAGTTTTCTCATCAGAAAAGTGGAAATATAATATCCACAGAAGAACTTTGTAGGAATTATCATGATTAGTATTAGTATTAGATTAGAATTAATGCAAGTTTAAAATTTTTTATTTGCTTACTCCCTATCTGCTTCCAAGATGGATTTGATGGATTTATTAAAAAGAAGAAATAATGTAATAAAACATCCCTCCTTTTTTAGCTTGCATGTTTTTAACTGAAGTGGCTTTTCCCAAATCCTGTTCCAATGGGACTGTGTACGCTTCGTCTTTTCTAAAGTCCCTTACTGGTTTCTCCAACCAAGGTTTTGAAATGCAGTTTTGTATTTACCAAAAATTTGTAGTTCAGGACTTCTTTTTGAATGTATAAATGGCTCAGTTCCATCTCCTTCAACAAAAGAACAATGAATATTGCTCTTCCCCCCTCAGACCGTGGATTATACAGAGGTGGCGATTCACTTCGGGCACCAGCTTCGCCACGTATGGGCAGAACACAAGGCCCAGAAAACCATATCCTTAAATACCCCAGGACTTGTGAAAAGGCCAGGTGCCATAAAAGGAGAATACTAGGGCTGTCAGGACTGGTCACAAATACGTTGAAGTCTGTGCAAAGTCATCGCAGCATCGGCCTTAGCAGATTTCATTTCTGACAAACCCGATTTGCTTTGGGAGCAAATACTTTCTAGAACTTTTATTCACTGTGTGTGAGCGTGCGCACGTGCGTGTGAGTGTGTGTGTGGCGGGGGGAGAGAGATTTTTTATTCTCCTAACCCCCCATTTTTTGTAAGGCCCACTAGAGTATTTCTCAGGAACCAGAGTATTGACAGAGCTCTGTACTCCTGTAAAGCCGTCTGAGAAGCCTGTGCTGCTGGAGGCTGGGCCCCGGGATGTGTCTCCGAAGGAGTCGGTCAGCTTGTGGCCAGTCTTGTGTTTTCAGAGTGTATCTGTGGAACACCTGCCCCAGGATCACCTGGAGTTTTCTTTTCAAGCACCTTGCTGGGTCCTTGCCTCAGACTTGCTATACAAACCTCTGTGGGCAAGACCCAGGAGTGTGCCTGCAGCAAACTCCATGTGGGTCCTTGTGCCCCTGAAAGCCTGGGATCTACCGCCAAGAACTCCCGCCACGGCCTTGCCCCTGCGCCCCATTCGGCTGTCCTTCTAGTGGATGCCCCGAACCCCATGTGCTCCCGAGGAGGCTCTGGGCTGGCTGGGAGCAGGAGAACCCATAGACGAGACTTGGAGCCCTTTCTCTGCCATGTCTTCTGCAGTCAGACACCAGGGCAGCCCCACAGTCATGTATTTTATATATTTAGGAATAAGCATGTGATTTCAATTGCACAAAAGATCTGCTACTAAAAATAATAAAGTTGAAAACCACTGTCTTTGATGACAACAGAGAGTTAGAAGCATTTAATAGCTAAAACTGGGGGTTGCAGACTCAAATGCTTGCAAGTGACTTAAATAAGTGAGACAGGTGGGTCCTGGGGAGACTTTGAGGGAGTGTGCTACAGCAAGAGGAGGAAGCCAGTTATTGCCATAAGAAAATGTAACCTTAGTGTGTCCAGATCTGAGTTTTCAAGAGAAGCTGGAAGTCAGGGATTACATGTAGAATCTGGGTTTTATGTGACACATGAGATTTGGATCTGTGAGGCCCAGTGGCTAACAGTACAATTGACTCTGGAGCCACTGCTCCTGAGTTTGAATCCTGGCTCTGCCTCTTGACTGTGTGACCTCAGGCAAGTTAGCTAACCACTCTGCGTCAGTTCCCTTCTCTGTACAACAGGGATAATAATGGTCCCCGCCTTCTAGGATTGGAATGAAGATTAGTTGAGTTAATACATATAAAGTGTGTAAAGCAGTGCCAGACACGTAGCAAGTGGCCTTGTTTTGTTATATCTGTGTCTGCCAAATCTCACGACACTGTAGGTCTTACAAGACACTGTAGGTCTTACAAGACACTGTAGGGTAGTAGTCGGCAACTTCTGGCTTAAAGCGATTCTTTCTGTAGATGGATCATAAGTAGGCTGACCATATAATTTATCATCTAAATCGGAGCACGTTAGAGAAAGAAAGGGAGGCTCTATTAATAATTATTCTGGGATGACAGGTGAGCACCAGACTGTCCCAGGCCAACTGGTCTCCCTGGTCCCAAGTGCCGTCTTTGTAGACAAAAAGCCAACAAGTAGTTATGTCTGTAAACTGCTCAGTAAGTGCCAAGGTGTGCACATGAGCTTTACATGACACATCTCATGTAATCTTCACAACAACCCTCGGAGATGGAGACTCATACTCTTTCACTGGTAAGGAAACTGAGGCAGAGAGAGGATAAAGAACTTATCTAAAGCCACACCCAGGAGCTAGAGCCTTAGCTCTCACCTGTACTGTTCTCTCCAGTGGGTGCAAAGCCATGGTAAGAATATTGAACCCCCTTTTCAAAGCGATAGCTGAGACTCAGCATGGCGAGGCTCTTGGCTCAGGCCACTGCTCGGCACACCAGGACTGTGCTGAGAGCGCGGGAGAGCGCCCAGTGCTCCTGCCCCAGGGGGCTGATATTTCACAGTATCACCGAGTGTAACAAGGAGCTGTGGACATGGGGATTAGATACCAGGCTGGTGCCAAGTGCATTTCATCAGGTTGTTGCGCCAGTTCTAGCCCAGCTTAGAGTCTCATGTGTGAGTCGCAGCTGGTGTAAGTGGATCCCGCCTAAAAGTCAGCCGCCTAAACCTGACACCTCCTCGGCTGGCGCGTCACTCCAGGCCCACAGGCCAAAAGGACAGCTGAGGACACAGTCCTAGGGAACCCTCTGAGAGGAGAAACGGGACCCAAATAAAGGGTGGCCCACCCATAGTGTAAGCATTTCAGAGCTCCAGATGTGGCCCTTTATGCAAGTGTAAAGAGCAGTCTGCCATCATGAAAAGTTGATGCTGGGATTAACAGAGGAGTTTGAAAACTCTAAAAATGACATTCTGGCATAGACACACCTAGGAGTATTCCAATGGCAATGGAGAAAATATATTTTCGTAAAAACGGAGGGAAACATGATGTTAAAAATATTCTTTTCAAACAAGGACGGCAGGATGTCGGTAATTGTTGGAGCACAGTGATGGATACACGGATGGTCATTATACTCTTCTCTTTTAAAAAAGTTCCAACTGTTCCACATGTTTTCAATGTTTGGACATTAGTTTTAGAGAAAAAAGAATACTCCAGCATAAAGGTGAATACAGAATGGTTTGAGTCTTTAGTGCCCTTGCTGGGAAGATAGGAACCGCTGGAGGGTGGGAAGCAATGAGGACTATGTGGCGACCGGCCCAAGGCTGGGAGGAGGCCTTCCTTTCCATCTGCTTCCATGATAGCTTACCTTAAAGTGATGTCTTGTGTTAAAATCTTGAGGGGAAAAGTGCTCACCGTGTTGTCAATAGTGGAGTGATTTCTGGCTCTGGCCAGTATCGTTGACCACTGTTCACCCAAATGGAAATACCCAGCTGGGAGGTAGGACTCAAATACACTCTGTACTTCACCCTACATTGGTTTCTCCATCTGTAAAATGGGAAGTTTTCTATCAGATGAAGTTAGAAAATATTAGACAGTCGTTGCAGAAGTCACAAATGTGAATGATCATTTCTTATGGAAATCCTCTGTCTTCTGAGCTCCAGAGCAGATGTGAGATCTAAACGGTCCAGCTGAAAGTTAATCTAAGAAACTTGTCAGGGATCCAAAGCCTTCCCTTTCAATATTTCATTGTAGTCTTAAAAAATTAAATGCTCCTGGTAATTGTATTAGTTAGAGTCGTTTCTGATTTGGGCTAGCTTACGCAAACAGGGAATTTATTGGGAGGATCCTGGAACAGCTCATGGAACTGAAGGAACTTCCTAGCAATCATGACTTGGTGAAGTTTGTGAACATTCGGGGCAGCCCCTTGGCTCTTGTCTCTGGTCTCTCAGTCCCAGATTTCAGATTCCTGGTGAGAGAGAACCTGATTGATCCAGTCAGGTCTGGTGCTGAAGGGGGAGTTTTATATAGTACTAACCTGGTCACTGGGAGGCACTGGTATGTGTCAACCAACCCTCCCCTGCCCCACCATCATGTGGAATTCTCTTTGCACTGGGAAGCCACCCTTATAACCATAATATTGGTTTTTGCTATGCTGTTATCTCCCCTTAGCTGCAGAGCAACTGTTTGAAGGTCAAGGAACTCCTGTAAGACAGTCCCAAGGACTGTTTGATTTCAGAAAGGCCATCTAGCTCTAATTGATGCCTGAGTCTGGCCAGAAGCAACCCACTCTCTGGGGCTTGATTCAAGTGGTTCTATCATAATTGCTAAACTCAGGAGAATAAGGAAAGAAGAGATACAGTTATCCTTGTCCCGAGCACATGAATGCCTGGCAGAAGTGTTCCTGTCCATTGGAAGCCCAAGGGGTATTTTTGTCCCATGGTTGTAAATCTTGGGTTTTATTTGGGATCCTCAGCTCCTTTCAGAGAGAATGTGTACGAAAGCATCTGTGTCTCTCCTCTCCCAAGAAGGAGGAAAAAATGGATGCAGGAGGGCTCCCCTGAGAAAAGAGGGGCCCCAGGTTCTCAAACATGAACTACTTCCGGGTAACTCTCCTTTCACTGTCCAGCACCAGGCTGGGGGCTCCTTCTCTTCCATACTTTAATCAAGGAAGGAAAGCAGAATTTTGGCTGAGGTGAGAGATTGGAAAAGAGAGAAGGAATTAATTGCTCAGTTTACTGGTAAATATCAAGCCAGCATCCAGGCCAACGGGAGAAGGTTGAGTAGCTGGAGAAAAGGCCAAATCTACAGAGGTGAGGTGGGCGCGGGCTGGACTGGAGCTTGAAAGTGGAGGCTGTTCAGCCTCGCAGAGGACACGCCTGGAAGATTATGCCTGTACTGTATATTTAATGCATACCTCTTGCCCGGGGGCAAGGCAGGGCAGGAAAGGAAGAAGTTGACTTGACTAGGCCATGGCACATGGCGTTTGACAGGAAAGTTGGATGTATGACTCTGCTCTGCTTCCTCGGAACCTTGTGTGATGATGTGTGGTTAGGGCAGTAGACGGCCGAGCCCTGACCAGGGGAAGGGTAGGAGCTGAAATCCAGCCCACACTCCACTCTCCAAGCTGCGAGCTCGCGAAGCTGCAGAGATGCCGTGTGGGTTGTGGGCTCGTGAGCAGCTCCTTAGGCTTCAGCTTAGATCTGGTCCCTGATGAGCCTCCATATGTAAGAACATTGGTCCCTGTGATTGGGCCACTTGGCGTAAGATTCCGGAATTGCCAGGTTCCTCAGACCTGAATGACACGCTCTACTGGTAGCAAGATAGGATTTTTAAAAAATTGTCTTGAGCCTCTCTATTTCTTTAAGAGTAAAGAAATCAAATTATGTGATACCTGTGAATGCCATTTACGGTCAGAGGCATCCTTGACAGGGAGTGAGGAAGTGCTTGTCCCCAGCCAGTGAGTTATTCCGAGGTGGGAAGAAACGTTCTCTTACTGATGACATGATGGGGGCCCATGTGGGAGCATGTTCCATGCCAGGCACATGGCGAGCGGTAGCAGTGCACTGCCTGCTGCCCAGTTCTGAGAGGAAAGAGGCCTCAGGGAGAGGAGACTGCAGGCGGGACTGTGGGCAGGGTGCCTCAGGAAGAAGGCCGTGGCACTGCTGCCCCTCCCTGAGTATCCTGCACAGGGAGAAACGCCTCCTTAGGCTTTTACTTGCTCAGCAGCGAGGACAGCAGCCCTGGCTCTTCACCTGCCTCTTAAATTCTGGATAAGTTGAACCGAAGTTTGCCATGAAAATCTTTGCTCTGACTCCTTGAGCCACTTGAGATGGGCACTTCAAGCCTGGCCTGGGTGCAGTGTCTGCACCATTTGTCCACGTTGCCTTGATGGCACGTCCATGGTAGGGATGCCACACCTACATCTCCCCTTCTTCTCTGGTTGAGCAGATGCAGGAGCTGGAGCAGAGGCTGCTGGAGGCAGAGCAGAGAGCAGAGAATGCAGAGACCCAGGTAACCAGGGAAGGGGACTGGCAGGAGTGCGTACGGGAATGACAGATGGCCTTTCCTGACACTTCCCATGGACACACTCATGCTGATAAGCTCTTTACGGGGACAAGGGGAACCAGCAGTCACCTGTTAGACCTTCTGAACAAATTAAGGTGTGTGGAGCTTTCTATGAGCATGAAACAGTCTTTGGGTAAGGGTCAGTGCAGTGAGCAGGTGAGTGGATTCGTCCAAATAGGCTAGGTTCTGCTGAGGTGACAAATTAAGTCTGACATCTCAGTGACTTACCACATTTAGTTCTCACTCCTGGTGCCCCTCTAAATTGAGGGTTAGCCAGGGATTCTGCTCCACCCAGTGCTTCATGGATCCAGGCTAATGGAGCTCCCCAGCATGTAGCTGGACCATCTGGAACATGCAACCTCCTTGGTTGCCATGGCAGGGAAAGAGAGCTGGGTGCTTGCGCACCAGCTCTTAAATACTTTAGCCCAGAAATGACGTGTCATCGCACTCTGGCCCATTGGCTGGAGAGAATTCCATGGCTGTCTAACTACAAGAGGGCTGGGAAATATCAGGAAACACATTGGCATGCAGTGAGCCACAGATGTCTTTGCCACAGTGAGGTTGGAGCAGTTCCTCTGCAGGGCTGTGTGTCCTGCCCAGCTTGTCCCTACTGGGGCCCCCTGAATTAGATGGCCAACACCTGGCTGTTTCTTCCTTGTCAATTCCTTCTCTTGCTCAGATGAAGCTTCATAATTGGTCATTGACTTAATTGGCCTTGACTTGTCTGGGTAAGGGCTCTGCCTGGGAGTCACGGGCTGGGACATCAAGAAGCATTCCATCCCACATTAGTGCCCATTCCACACACCATGTCTCAACCCTATGAGAGTATTGATACTTTTCAGGTGGGTATGATGGAAGAGAAGGTGAAACTGTCCAGTCTGAAGAATGTGGACTCAGCAGGCAGCCTGCACCGGAAGTACCAAGAATTGCTGAAAGCTGTGCAGGGCAAAGATGAGCTCATCGGCCAGCTGGAGGCACAGCTGGAGAAGCAGGTAAGAGCTAACATGAAGCAGAGTGCTGGTGCCCTCTACACTGTTTGCTCCAGTTGGCCCTGGCTTGTTGAGCTGAGCCCCTCTGAGCCCTCCAGGGGTGGGGAGCTCACTCCTTCATGAGACTGTTTTTTCATGTGGAGATTTAATTACTGGAAGGTACATTAGGAGCCAGGCAGGGGATATAGTGGGAAAAGGACCTCTGGGCTTGAATCCCACCTCTAGCACCTGCTGCTGTCTGATTGTGGGCAAATTACTGAAGTTACTGATTCTCATTTTACCCATCTATAAAATAGGGCTGATAATACCTCATGGGGCTGTCGGGAGAATGAACTCAGATAATCTGTGTCTAGTGTCAGACATGAAGTCGGTGCTTGGGAAGAAGAGCTTTTCCTTCTCTACCCTGGCTTTGTGCCCTGCCAACACATGGGACAGGACGCTTGCCTGTAGTCTCAGAGCAGCACAGAGCTGGACCGTCAGCCTTGGTCAGCTGCTTGGCCACAGTTTCTCAAGGAACCTGAGTCGGCAGAGACCAAAGTTGCTGCTGCCTCTAAGAAGCAGTGCCTCTCATCCTGAGCACAGGGGGCCCAGGAGAGGCCACTGCCCAGCGCTCCAGCTACAGTTAGCACCTTTGCTCTAGAGAGGGCATCTGGAACATCCCCCACTGGTTCCCTATGCCCGATCTCACTAACTTCATCCTAGTTCTCACTCTTACCTCTGCCGTTGGCCTTACCTACCCCACTTTTCCTGGTGCCAGAGGTCCATCTTTTCTAGCAGACAACCCCACAGTGTGGCCAGATGACTTTTAATTTTCCACATGTACATTTTCCATGAAGGTCCCAGCTAATCCTGGTACTACCTTCCCACCATTATGGGCAAATTCGTAATCATTCATCAGCATTCACTGAGTATTTCCTTTGTGGGATGTGCCTTTGTATGCTGCGGGCACCATGTGCTCCTGAAAAATCATGAGAAAATAGAACTTTGACACATGGACTCTTTAATCAATTTCCCGTCAATTCTATCTCTGCTGCTGTCTTCTCTTTTGAGTGGTTAGAAGTGGCAGCATCCTGGGCATTGGTGGGCAAAATGACTCCTGCTAAAGCTTAGGTCAGAAAAATCATTTTACAATAATAAGTCAAGATCAGAGCAGAAAGAATGCTGTTCTGCAAGTCAGACTTGGATTTAATCCCAGCTGTGCCACAAACTGACAGAGATAAGTCATTTCACTGCCCTGGGCCTTAATTTCCACAGCTGTATAAAGAGGGTATCAAACTAGTTTAGGAGTTGGCAAACTTTTTCCCTAAAAAGCCTTATAAGTAAATGTTTTTGGCTTTGTGGGCCACATGGTCTCTGTTGCAACTACTCAACTCTGTCATCATAGGGAGAAAGCAGTCCTAGACGGGAGATAATGAATGGGCATGGCTGTATTACAGTACAACTTCATTTACAAAAATAGGTAGTTGGTGGGGGGGTGGGAACCAGGTGGAAGGCTGAATTTGGCCTGTGGGCCAGTTTGCAAACCCCTGAGCCAGATGACCTCAGGTCCTTTCAGCTCTGAACTACTGAGAGTCTGCCATTTTCACATTCCTATCTCATTTCCACAGACTCCCTTGTTTGGAGCTTATGTCCCTAATCTTACAATTATCAGGCAGTTTTCCCTAGAAGTGTAACCTTGGTCCTTGTTGCTGATCTCTAAACCACTCAGCACACACCTGGCGTCCCCAGGCTTTGTTGGTCAGGGGACTGGTGCTCACTGTGGAAGTGGTCAATTGCCTGTGCCTCAGGCTCTGTGCTGTGCACTTCCTCTCACTTAATCCTCACACTGGCCCAGGGTGGGAGATGTATCATCCCCCCATTGTAGACATGACCGTGCAGGCCTAGAGGGGTCCGGTTTCCTGCCCAGTGTCCCACAGCAAAGAAGCCTCAGAGCCAAGATCTCAGCCCTGTTCTATCCTTGGATGCTATTCTTCAGATGCAAACCTCCCTTACACTCTTGATTATTTGCAGGGAATTGCTGCACATATGTGATAATGTAGCTTTTTTGTTTTTTAACTGTAAAGGTAATTCATGTTTATAGTAAAAAATACAAAAGGACCAGAAGGTATAGAATGACAAGTAACATTTTTCCCCTGTCCCCAATCGTTCATTTCCCCTCCTCACTGTTGACACTGTTTGCTGTGAACGTTTCTTGTGTACCAAAGCCCAGCATTCCATTTTCATTTTATTTAGCCAAGCCCTTATTTGAGGACACTCAGGTTATTTCCAGTCTTGAGGTTTTTGTTCTTGTTGCTTTATCAAATAATCTTGCAACTAACGATTGCTAAGCAGTGGGTTTGTTAGGTCAGTGGTGTGTACATTTACAATGTTGATGGGTAACAAATCACTCTCCAGAAAGGCTTTGCCAACTTGTGTGAGAGGGTTTGTTTTCCAACATTCTTGACAATTTGGGATAATAGCAAAATTTTAAATTATGTTGGCGTGATAGAGGAAAATGATGTCTCCCTTTTATCTACCTTCTTAAAATTATGATTAAGATTGAACAGCTTTTCATGGGTTCTTTTCCCTTTCTTTCTTTTTCTGTTAATTTCCTGGTCATATCCTTTGCATATATTTATTGGATTGTTCATTTCAAATTAGCCTTTTGTACATAAATCATTTGTGTAGCAAATCACCCCCCAGTTGGTCTTTTGGTTTTGTTTAAGGGATTCTTTTTTTTTGGTAATATAGTAATTTGTAGTGATGATATAGATTTATTTGTCTTTTCCTTCATGGCTTTTTGGAGTTGTATTGTGTTTAGGAAAGCCTTTCCCACTTTAAGAATATTTTAAAAAGTCATAAATGAATTAATTTTTTTCTCTCGGGCCACCCCCATCCAGTCTCTTGATATTTCTTCTCACAGCTTCCCGCCTCTGATTATTCACTAAGCTAGTGACTGCCGTGACTCGCTAAGGGCCCTCACTTTCTTGCAGAAGCAGATGAGAGCTGAGGAAGCAAAAATTGTTCAAGAAAAAGCTGCAAAGATCAAGGAGTGGGTGACACTAAAGTTAGCAGAGGTGAGTCAAAACCTCGTCTCGGGAGGCCTGGAATGGACCTCTGCGTGGGGCTGTTCCCTCCCTCAGTGTCATTCTGCCTCCTTCTGTGTGTGGGGCCTCGACTGACCTTTTTTGTTAACCATTTGCCCTTCCTTCAGCTTAAACACTGAGACCATTGCTTCACTTACCGCTCCCTTCGCAGTTAGGGCTCCTGAGTAGCTTTGTGTTTCGGAAGAAGAACCAAGACTCACTTCTGAAGAGTCCCATCTGTTTCCTTCTGAGGTGTACACACAGTCCTTGTATCGCCTCTTTCCCCTTTCTCCTCTGTCCTCTCCGTTCTTTTTAAATTTTTAAAAATATACATTATATTTACCATTGTAGCTGTTTTTGTTTCTGGGGTTTTTTGGTTGGTTTTTGTTGTTTGATTTTTTTCTTTTTTGGTGAGGAAGGTTAGCCCTGAGCTAACATCTGTTGCCAATCCTTCTCTTTTTGCTTGAGGAAGATTGTCCCTGAGCTAACATCTGTGCTAGTCTTCCTCTATTTTGTATGTGAGACGCTGCCACAGCATGGCTTGATGAGCGGGATGTAGTTCCACACCCAGGATCTGAACCTGTGAACCCCAGGCTGCCAAAATGGAGTGTGTGAACTTAACCACTATGCCACTGGGCTGGCCCCTTAGCTATTTTTTAAGTGTACAATTCAATGGTATTAAGTACATTCACAGTGTTGTGCAACTGTCACCACTGTTGATTTCCAAAACTTTTCATCACCCCAAACAGAAACTCTGTACCCATTAAACACCAACTCCCCCTTCTCTTCTTCCCCGAGCCCCTGGTACCTCTATTCTACTTTCCACCTTTGTCCATTCATTGTCATAGTTCATCCCTTGCTCCAGCTTTATTTAGGAACATCAGGACTAGAAGCTACAGTGCTACTAGCAAAAAACAAAAAACAACCCCTTTCTAAACAAAGGAAAGGGAATTGAAGTTTGGCAAAGGGCAAGCACTCATCTTTTCTTCCTCTGTCCTGACGCAAGTGGTTCTCACCTGCAGGGGGTTTTGGCTCATTTTGCCTCCCATCCCCTTCTGTGGATGCACATCTCAGGTCACCTGCTAGACGGCAAGTTCTTGGGGACACAGCTGATGCTGAGTTTACCTCCAAATTCCACAGCCCTGACCCTTGCTAAAAGGTGCTCAGTAAAAGTGTATTGGGTTCGGTTTAAAAGAAAATGCAGCAACCATGAGGATGGATTCATAGACAATATGTTGAGCAAAAGAAGCCAGACACAGAAGTACATACTATATAACTCCATTTATATGAAGTTCAGAAATGGGCAGAACTAAACCAGGGTGTGAGGGATGCATACTTAGATGGTAAAACCCAGAAAGTAAGGAGGTGAGTCTCATAAGCCTAGAAGAGTGGTTGCCTTTGTGGGGACGGGGGACTGTGACTGGAAGGTACAGGTCTGGCTTTGGGAATGCTGGCAGATTTCTGTTTAACCTGAGTGATGAAGGCCACGTGAGCATTCATTTCGGAATCATCTGCTGAGCTGTTCAGTGACGTGGGAGGCAGTTTTCTGTGTGTGTGTTATATTTCACAATTTAGAAAAAGATTTAAAACACCTAGAAAAGAAAGTTCAGGGGCTTATTCTATTCCAATAAAACCAGTGAGCACAGAGGGAGGGAGATGGCCAGGGCTCCCTGGGAGGGTCGACGCTGGGTGGGTGGAGCACTACGTGTTCTCTTTCAAAGATTTGATCTTTAAAAAGGATCTTAATCTTATTTTGAATTCTGCATCCGAGCCTGAAGGCTGAGTATCCTTAAT